>NC_135541.1:13826609-14426609 GCF_045843805.1 Urocitellus parryii
CCTACTGCTCTTCCTGTTCTTCTCCAGTCACACTGGCTTCCCTGTGAATCTTCAAGACATAATAAGTCAACCCACACCTTAGAAATTTTATACCTGTCAGTCCCTTTGCCTAGGATGCTTTCCTCCCAGATATTTTCCTTGCTGGACTTCTCACTTCTTTCAGATCTTAACTTAAAATTTCATCATCAGACACCTTCCTTGGTACCTTATAAAAAGCAACAACCACTCCAAGATCCCCATCACTATCACTTCACCCTTTTTTCTTTCTAACACATATCACTTGGTGGATGTCATTTATTTACCTCTTTATTTATATTTGGCTAGTCATTTATTTATCTGTTTCTATCCATTAGAGTATAATGGCAAGGACTTTTTCTATTTGCTTATTGTCGTATAATAGGTTCCAAGAATTGTGTTAGGCATGTAGTAAGTGGCCAATTTCTATAATCAGAACATAAGTCTCAGTATAGAAAAAAATTCTATGAATAAACTAGTATGTATAAGTTTTGTTGATAAAAATGATTCTTTTTTCCCCAAATTTCACCAAATATATATATTAGAAAGCATTGGTGCTCCAAAAAGAAAGATAAAGACTTGCTTCCATTCACTCAACCAGAAATTAATTTCATAACCTGAAGTAGGAAGAATATTTCAGGGAAAAGAACAGAACAAGAATCCTGAACTACTTAGAAGGGCAAGAGTTTGCCTTTAAGTTTCCTACTCCCACAATAAATTGTGCCTATTTCCTGCAAGGAGTTGGTTGACATGAAAATGAGAGGTCTTGTTGAGATTTCTTTCTTATGTCCATTCACTACTGTGACTAGTACCCATGTCCCAGACTTAGTATGTGTTTCCCTATTGCTTTACGTCCCCAGAGAACTCTTCTCTATCATCTAGCTACCACTGGCAACCAAGACCACTATTGCTCGGCTACTCACTGCTCAAAGGTCTCACTTCGCTCACTCCTATTTCACTGGTGTTCTCCACTGCTCTCATGGACACCAGCCAATAAAGTACTGGCACATGAAATCCTGAAAGGGATAGAAAAAGAAACTAGTTGTTGATCAAAAGTTTCTTTAATCTGTTAATTTTGCAAGGCTTTTTAAAGGTTATGTCCATTACTATCTCAATAAGAAAAGTAACTTACTTATTGAGAAACATTAGAGGATTGGGAATTTGGCTCAATGGTAGAGTACTTGCCTTGCATGCCTGAGGCCTCTGGGTTTAATCCCTAGTACCACAAAAACAAAAGAAAAACATTAATGAAAATGGTAGGGATATGAAACCTAGTCCTATCATTTACTACCTGTGTGAACTTGGAGAAATTATTTATCCTCTCTAAGCTCATCTCCTTGTGGTAATGATAAAAGCACTAACCTTAACCTTACAAGGTTGGAGTTATTATTAAGGGAGATGATGTATGTCAAATGGGGCAGTGCCTGGCATTCAGTAAATATTCAGTAAGTGGCAGTTTAGGACTGCTTCTTAAGATTGTCAACTTCCACAAGATTTTTATCCTTGTCAGATTGGTCGATTGATTAAAGAAAATAAGTGAAGTACTTAGCCTAGTGTTTGTTTCACAACAGGTCATTAACAAATATTGATTTTCCTCCCTTCCCCTTATGATAGTAAAAAATTATAGAGGATTCAGAAGTCACCCAATTCTACTGGTGTACCCAGACTTCACTGTACAACAAACTTACCATTTAGGCAATTTAAGCTTTCTGTCATACTTCTGGCTCTCCCCCAATGTTTGTTGTCTTGGACACAGTCACTATCTTTCAATGGTAATTGCTCTTGTCCTGGATAGAATATAAAAAGAAAGGAAGAGATATAGGTAAAGCATGAATCACATCAAGGCTGAGCTGATCCAAAGGCCTTCACATGTAGGACAATGTCAGAAAAGACAAGAGCTGAGTCTACATCCTGATCATGAAGGAAGTTGGCTATGTCTCTCAAGAGACAAAAAGGAGTTTGGCCCCAGAACACTTCCCCTTTCCTATCAGATGATATGATCCGAGGGCCAAATTGTCTTTCTTTAAATTAACAGGCCTATATATACATCAGTAGTTGAAATATTTATATGACATCTTACAGATGGGAAGCATCTCAGATATCAACAGTTAAATGTCCTTATTGTAAGGAAAAAAAGTGAAGCTTGGAAAGGGTGAGTCACATAATTATTTAGGGGTAAAGCTAGGATTCTACTAAAAATTAGATGTTCTGGAAGATGGGTTAGAAAAGATAAACATCTATAGAGTATCCACTATATCCTAGGTACTATGTTTTATATAAGTCAATAATATGATGTTATCCCTACCATATGCATAAAGAATCTAAATTTCAAGAAGTCAAGTGACTTGTCCAAGGTCTTATAGCTTGCCTAGTAAATGGCAGTCAGGATTTAAACCCAAGTCTGTCTGACTACAAAAGCCCCTTCACCATGCTGACTCTCATTTTGCTGCCTCTTTTCTCAGTCCTCAAAAGAGCCCTGAACCACCAGATATCAATTAGCACTAAAAATAGAGCTTCTATGTCTGCAACCTTACCCTCCAGTTTTATAACAAGCAGCCACCTACAGGAGAGCTGAATTAAATTAAGAGAAGTGTTACTAGAGATAGGAGATCTGGGTCAAATCTTCCTGTCTATGGTGATCCTGAGAAAGAATGGAAAGGTTGCTTCTCAGTTAGTGGTAATCTAAAAGCTTCACATTCAAATATCCCCTTCCTTTCATCATGATTGCCTATCCCTCCCTTACACATACCTACAGACTACCGTGATTTCCACACCTTCAAAACACACACGCACCCCAGACTCCACCCCTGCCTCTTTTCTCCTAAAGAGCAAAGGGAGGACTGGGGCTGTAGCTCAGTGGTAGATCGTTTGCCCAGCATATGAAGCACTGGGTTTGGTCCTCAGCATCACATAATAAATAAAAGTATTGTATCCATCAACTGAAAAAAAAAATTAAAAAGAGCTGAAAAGACAGAATTTATTTATTTATTTATTTATTTATTTATTTATTTATTTATTTATTTTGGTGCTGGGGGCTGAACCCAAAGTGTTTTACCATTGAGCAACATCTCCAGCCCTTTTTATTTATTTATTTTTGGAAGCAGAGTCTTGCTAAATTGCTTAGGGCCTCGCTAAATTGCTAAGACTGGTCTTGACTTTACAATCCTTCTGCCTCAGCCTCCCAAATTGCTGAGATTACATATGTACAAAACCACACCAGGCAAAAGGATAGAATTAACATGGAGAAATGTTTTGTTTTGTTTTCAAATGGTTTAAAAGATGAGAGCAAAAGGAGCCCTCAAGCCAATTAGCCTGAAGCCATAATAATTATTGATACACAATAAAAACAGCTATAAAAGAAGTATAAAAATATATGTGGAAGGCAGCACCCAAAAGATGGCTTGGGTGGGTGTGCGGAAACCTTCAGCTTCCTGTGCACCCCTTTAAAAACATTAGTCAAAGTTAAGTGTGATTGCCATTCAAACAGCTTCAGGATAAACCTCACAGGCCTTCTGTCCTGCCCCTATCACCATCCATCTCTACCCCATCCCCACCCACTTTACACATACACACACACACACACACACACACACACACACACACACACACACACCTTCCTCTGCATGGCCTACAACCTCTCCTACATAAAAAATCTGAACTCTTAAGAAATGGTGCCATAAACCTGGCCCCAGAACACTAATACTCCCATGCCTTAGGCATATAGTACATGAAGTAAATTTTGTGCATTCTTTTTCCTTAAAAAAAAAAAAATCTGACCTATCTCCACTGACATCTAATAGCCCAAAGGTGACAGTAAGACTCCACTGAAAACTACTGCCACAGCACCCACCACCCATTGCCAAATTTACTGACACATTTCTAAAGCCCAGGGATGAAGGACTGGGGTTGTGGCTCAGGGATAGAGCACTTGCCTAGCACATGCAAGGTCCTGGGTTCAATCCTCAGCACTACATAAATAAAATAAAGGTATTGTGTCCAACTACAACTAAAAAATAAATATTAAAAAAAAAAGGATGAAATGCACTGCCCAAAGTCAAGCAAACAGGAACTCCAAATGATCCTTATTTTTTTTTCAACTGTCTACATTCTCTCCTCATTTCTGAGGAATAGAAGCAAGCAGCAAACGATTTCTTCCTTATGCACGTCATCTACTTCTAGCATCCTCCATGTACTGGCCTCTGTCATCACAACCACAGGATGATTGTAAATATCTAATTCTGTAGTGCTGCCCCTTCGCAGAGCTTTCCACTCTAGAGATCCACCTCATCACTTCCCTCAGGCATCTCTTCTGGTGCTTACTGTAATTTTTGGTTGTGGTAGTGCTGGTGGTGGTGGTGGTGGTGGTTGATTGATCTGTCCAAAAATCAAGATTAAAGAACCCTTACAATCACAAAGAATCCATTCAACTGCCTCATTTTCCTGAGGAGCAAGTAAGTCTCAGAGAGAAGATTTGACCAAGGTTATAAAGCAAGTTAATGGGAACATGGTTGAGTTCTTTTGTTCCCAAAATGCTTCAGTAATGTGTAAGTGCTATGGAGAACTCTGTTTCCAGTGTGACCCTCCAAGACACAACAACTACAAACTAGATAAAATACAAAAATGAACAAAAACTGGCAAATTATAGAAAGAAGCTGAAAATTGGATGAAGGGACTGGCATGAATAATTCCTCATTTTTTGGAGCTCTGGTTTCAGAGTATCCAGCTAAAATTCAAATAAAAACCAAATCTTAGGCTTTCAGTCTTGAAGTACCAGAAGACAGAGCCCAGAGCAGCCACAGATAATGGGAAGTAGGACAAGAACCAGAGAAGGAGAGTCTCAGGTTCTGTGTGCAAATTCTACCTAAGACTGTCTGACCCCTGAACCATGCATACAAAGAGCAGAATCCAAAGATCTCAGTTAAGAACAAAAGAATTGGATTGAAGCCAGGTGCAATAAATAGTACAAGCCTATAATCCCAGCTACTTCCGAGGCTGAGGAGCTGGGCAATTTGGTAAGACCCTACCTCAAAAAATGAAAGGGCCAGGGATATAGTTCAGTGGGTTCAATTGCCAGCACTACAATAACAACAACAACAAAAACTGGACTGAGATTTGGACTGCCAGCTATTACAGGTAACACAGCTTACAGTCTGCTGCCTGCTCAAATAAAAATATCAACAGAAACCTGAGTTCCCACAACATAACATTCATAATGTGCAAAACACAATATCAAATTACATGAATAACTAGAAAAATTAAGCTTGTTGGCCATGGACAATCACCAGAGGGCAATTTCAAAATGATGACATGTTGAGATGATAAGACAAGAATAGTTAAGGCATAGCTATTATAACTGAGTTCAATGAAGTAAAAGAAAACATGCTCAAAATGAAGGGAAAAACAACAGTAAGTAGCAGAGAAATCAAAAGTTGTTTTTTTTTTTAATGGAAACTTTTAGAAGAGAAATTCAATGAATGGGCTTAGAACAGAATGAAGATGACAAAGGTAAGAGTCGGTGAAGCTTGAAGAACAGAAATTATACAAACTGAAATAACTCCGGGCCATCTGCAGTCTCTAGAAAAACCACTCTTAGAACTGTTCACCAGAGAGTACAAAGTGATAACTTTATGTTATCAGAAAATTTGATACCAGGGAGAAACAGAATAACTTAAGATCACAGAATTAGAAAAACTATTTAGTGGCAGTTTTGTTAGACCAGTCCACCCTCATCTACTAATTAAACTTCCTAGGGTCTTGCAGATATAAGTAGAATAATTTTGAAGGTGAAAAATGAGAGCACAGGATAAAAATTAAAACCAAAGATATCCATAATACCCAAAGTCTCAGGAAGCAAATCTAATGTTCCACTATATGTTAGGGAGCAAGAAGAATCATTGCTTTCCTCCCATAATGGATGAGACAACACTCAAGATTGTTCAGGGGAAAATGCCAAGAGGGACTTCAATAGTTTTTCTGCCCTGTGCAGTCTCTTCATCAAAAAGCTAATCTAGGGGCTGTGGTTGTGGCTTGGTGGTATAAGGCTTGCCTAGCATACATGAGGCACTGGGTTCAATACACAGCACCACATAAAAATAAATAAATAGATAGATAAACAAATAGATAGACAGACAGATAGATAGATAGATAGATAGATAGATAGATAGATAGATAGATAGATAGATAGATAGATATAGAGGTATTGTGCAGATAATCTTATCTCTCATATGATGCATAAGTGAACAGGTTTAAGTGACTTGCGACCCTTTTTAAAAACTAATCCAACAATTATACTAGAATCCAACAATCTCACTGCTGTGTATCACGTTCTTTTCACTTACCAAAGAAAATTTACCAGAGAAAAGAAAGATTGGAATTAGAATGAAAAAACTTAAGAACTTTCATGCATTTTGAGAGCATTTAAAAATAAACAACTGGTAACACTAACTTGAGATTAGTAATAAGTATGTTTTTTAAGAGAACCACTAATCTGGCAAACAGAATGATAGCAGGTCCAGGTAGGAGCAATCAGTAGATCTGAGCTGCACAGTGCCAGCAGCTTGGCAAGAGTCAATTCAGTGCCACCGAGGTTGGTAGAAGCAGATAACCTGAACACCAATACTGACTTCAAATGTTCAGGTCACTTATGTTGGACCTTAGGACGGTCTAAGTATAAACAGAAGAAACATAAGCTAAGAAGACACATCAATTTTGGTAAGGCCAGCCCTTTTCTCATCCCCTCTTCCACACCCCATCTCCCCACATAAGGAAAGAAGAGAATTAAGAGTGATTGTTTCTGACTCAAGTGCAAAACAGAACAAGACAATATGCCCTCTAAGTATAAATACCTTGTGCAAAGAGTGAAGCACCAAGATGGCAGCCCTAGTTTTACCACTAATATTGCTGGAAATGTCTTTTATATTCTCTGGGTCACGGTTTCATGTGTAAAACTAAAAGGTCAGACTAAATGATATTTAACAATGATATATTACTGTCCTTTCCAATGGCACCACGTTTAACATCCCTATTCATGTTATCTCCATCTGTCCTTGAAGACTATGAATAATAAATCCCAAAAGGCAGAAGCAGACATGTAAATTCACTTGATTTATAATACTACCTCAATATTACATAATTATTCAAAATTTTTAAAGAATTTTTTTAAGTCATCATTAATTATTAAATACATCAGTAACAGAGACTTCAAAACCTGTCTCTGTGATGGAGGGCTGCTAAAATAATGTCTTGCATTTGAAAGTGCTTCTAATTCTCCCAGGATAACTTTTCAATCTATGTAACCCTTGAGATGAGAAGGCAGATAATCTTATCTCTCATATGATGCATAAGTGAACAGGTTTAAGTGACTTGTGACCCTTTTTTAAAACTAATAACAGAGACCAGACTAGAATCCAACAATCTCACTGCTGCGTTCTTTTCTCAAAGAAAATTTACAAGAGAAAAGAAAAAGATTGGAATTAGAATGAAAAAACTTAAGAACTTTCATGCACTTTGAAAGCATTTATTAATTAACAATTGGTAAGCCTAACTTGAGATTAGTGTGTGTATTTGAAAACTGGCATTAAAAGAATCACCACCTGTCTCTGCTGTTTCCTTCTCCTAACAAGTAGTCCATAATTGAGACTAGGCTTCCTTGCAATTAGCCTGTGTTTGTGAGGTTTAGCAACAGAACCACATGTCTAAAATTGTTAATTATTCACCTGCTTTAAGAAAGATGACGGAATCAAAGGAACATGCAGGATCCCTTTAACCTCAAGGAGTCTATGATTAAGATTGTCAAGTGGCCATAAAGATTATAACAGGTATGGCAAAAGTAGTTAAACAGCAAGTCACAACAATCACCCTAAGGAGAAAGAAACCAAAAGGGCCTTCATTACCTACTAATCTTCAAGGTAACCCTAATCGGATAAAGACCATCATATTTATTGTATAAAGAAGAAAAAACATGGCTCAAAGTCATATAGCAGATAAGTGGTAAAGCGGATTCTCACCCAGGTTATTTCTGCTATAAATTTTGCTTTCTCCTCTCCATTATACCACCTCTCTAGGTAGTTCTCTAACAAATCTTACCCTCAGGAAAGCCCATGGTGCATCAAACTCTGAAGTCAGCGTAGGGATAAAACAGTGAGTTGGAATAGACTCTGTATCCATGGCATTTATAGTATACAGCAACAGAAAAAAAAAGAATCTTATCATTTAATTTAAATTATATAAATACAATTTAATAGAAATGGACTCACTCAGGGAGGTCTAGGAAGGCTCCCTCTAGTGAGAACGTTCCGTGACAAGAGAGCATGGTGAAATTGAAGAGCTAAAAGTCAATCTATGGGGCCAAAGAACTGAGAACAGAAGTACAAGTAAGAGGAAGCTAAAGAGGTACAGAGAGAGCCACACCATGCAGAGATCCTTGGAGGCCAAATTTTGGATTTATATCTTTATCCAAAAAGTTGGAATAAGTAACTTTTAGTATTAAATAGAAGCGAAACAAACATATTCCAAAAAGATCACTTTGGCTTCAGTATGGAAAACAGATGGAAGGAAGAATAATGCAAAGATCAGTTAGGAGACAGGTTGTGTAGTCCAAAAGGGATAAAGGTAATAAAAGCCAACAATAATGGGCACATACCCTCTCTTACCATGTTCTAGGCACCCATTCATTCTAAGCACTTTATATGAACAAAATTAATCCTTATAATAACTCCATGGCACTAGTACTTCTATTCATAAAATGAAGATAGAATTAATTAACTGGATTAGGTGTTCCGCTTCACGTTCATCCTTTATGTCAATCAGTCCTTTGCAAACACCTTTAATCAACTTGCCCTCTTCGCCTTTTTCATACTCAAAACTTTTGGGGCTGGGGTTGTGGGGCTCAGTGGTAGAGTGCTTAATTCACATTTGTGAAGCACTGGGTTCAGTTCTCAGCACCACATATAAATAAATGAATAAAATAAAGGTCCATCAACACCTAAAAAAAAATTAAAAAAAAAAAAAAACTTTAATTCTGGGTGAACCAAACTAAGAAACTCTCCAAGCACACACCAAAGCAGCTAAGTGCCATTGAGAAGCCAACCACTAGTATCATCAAATAGTATCTTTTTTTTTTTGGGGGGGGGGCGCATGGTACTTAAACACTGAGCCACATCCCCAGTCCTTTTTTATTTTGAGGCAGGGTCTCTCCTAAGTTGCTTAGCGCCTTGCTAAATTGCTGAGGCTGGCTTTGAACTCTCAATCCTCCTGCCTCCCAAGCTGCTGGGATTATAGGTGTGCACAATCATATCCAGTTCAACTGGTATCATTTTAAATTTAAATTTATCACTACAAACTTCAAACGCACATCTTGATGCTGCCAGCAATCCTGCTACATTTTTCCTAATAGGTTCAACCTTCTCACAACCCAAAATATCTCTCACACATTTTCTTCTCTCAGTAAACCTCCAGCACCCATCAGCTGATAACACTCATCACCAAGAAACAACATTCGGACCCTTGTTTTCCTATCTCCAAATCTAACATGATAACAATTCTGCTTTCCCTATAGTTAAAATAAACAGTTTTTGTTAGTACACAAAATACAACTTTTCATATTTATTACAGATCCAATTCCTCACAACAACAACATCATCATCATCATCATCATCATCATCATTTTTCTCTAGTCTTATGTGCATCAGCATGCAAACATGCTCTAGAAGAATGCTACTCAGAATGAAATCCACAAATCAGTACTGGCTCACAAACCATTATCTTTAGAACTACTACAAAAAGTAAGAGTAAACATTTAGACCATAGTGTAGCAAGCTGACAGTTGCTGCAACAATTTCAAATGCTTCAATGGCTTTCCATTTCACTTAGATTAATCCAAAGCCTTTCCATAGCCTATGAGGCCCTATAAGATTCTGGCCCCCTAGGTACTCTCTGACCTCATTTCCTACCAGCTCTTTTCCTCACTTCCTGTTTCATGCACATTCATTGTTTATTCCTGTCTAGCGCCTTTGCACTAGCTATTCCCCCTTCCCTTTTTACAAGCTGGCCCCTTTTAGTCATTCAAAGGTCAGCATAAACTTTACCACCTCAGTAAAGCCTTGACCAGCCAACCTAAAGTAGTTCTCAGTCTCTAATATATCACCATGATTTAGTCTCACTTTAATCAACCTTAATTGATATTTTGTTTGTTTACTGCTTGTCTTTTCCCTTGTAACCACTAGCTCATCACTATATACCCAGAACTAAGAGTGCCTGACTGACAAAAAACAGAAGAGTGATAGCCCAGAAGAGTGATCTGGGCTGCAGATGTGGAGACATAAATTAAGAGTCATATCCACAGAAGTGAAGTTACTAAACCCAGTGACATAGACTGAGATCACCCAGGAAGAAGGTCTACTAAGAGAAGAGAGGAGGGCCTGGGAGAGTAACAATTTAATAGTTTAGAAATGAGAATGAGTCCGAAAAACAAGAGAAAAGTAGGAGGAAAAATTGGACAGCAAATGTTATGTCACTGAAGTCAAGAGAAGAGTACTTCTGGAAGGAATGAGCAGTCAACAGTGAGGAAATTAGAGTAGAGATGTTGAATTCAGCTTGGTGGAAGACATTAATGACCTTAGTAAGAAGTGTTATATTGAAATTATATGAGTGGGGGCTGGGGATGTGGCTCAAGCGGTAGCGCGCTCGCCTGGCATGCGTGCGGCCCGGGTTCGATCCTCAGCACCACATACCAACAAAGATGTTGTGTCCGCCGAGAACTAAAAAAAATAAATAAATATTAAAAAAAAAAAGAAAGAAATGATATGAGTGGAGAGGCAGACTGGAGTGGAATGAGGCAGTGAATACAGACAGCTTTTTAGAACAGTTTGCCTGGAAAGTGAAGGTGACAAAGAGAAGACAGAGTTGAGGAATGGGTTTTTCATTTGTTTTTGTTTAATGGGGCATCACCCTAGCATATCACAGATACAAGCTGCAAAACTTAGTAGGTACAGGTCATCTAAAGCTTTCAAATCTTTTTTACTCTCACATTCAACATGGAATGTGTGATTTTGCTCTGATGCCAAAGTGCCCACAGGATCAAACTATAAGTTTTATTTATATATATTTCTCTCTCTCTCTGTGTTATCTCCCTTATTCCAATGAAGGATAAATATGGCTCCCATATATTTTACCTAGGTATAAGAATAGAACTGTGGGGTGTATATAATAGAGGGTCTGAGTAAGAAAGGTTTTCTGCTGTTTCTCATTTTAATTTGAAGACATTTTGTGGAGTCATTGTTATTTCTACCCCCAAAATTGTCTTTCCATTCTACAGCCTCTAAAGAATGTCACTTTGTCTCCACTTCACTTTCTCTCCTACCCTGCCTAGCAACATAGTATAATAGAAATAGTAAACACAGTTTTGAAATTAAAAGGCTCTGGGTCCCAGCTTTAATTCAGTCACATGGCAGTTTTGATGATTAAACTTTACAACCTATTTCATCAACTTCATGGGACTGTTTTAAGGATTGTCTAAAAATATACATTAAGCACCCAAACACATAAGGTCTACATAAATTCAGTCTTCTTTTCATCACCATTCTAATTAAACCTTACATATTTTTATTTAGTTTGTTTCCCTTTGTTTAGGTGCATCTGGAAGTCTTTGGAAATACAAATCCTGAGAGACTAACTTGCACATTTCCACTAGAAATAATTTGATTGTTTTTCAAGTTGATCATCTTCAGCATTAAAAACAAAACAGCCTTTCATTCACACACATACTATGTAGTAATGTAGGTAGCTGAATCCTAAATTCTAGTCTTATCTCTCTTAATTTACTAGTTCTGTGACCCTTGTAGGAATATTAAATTCTCTGAATTAAAGTTTCCTCATTTGTAAAACAGATATGAAAATATATCCCATAAGAATCAAATGAAATAATGTATGTCAAAGTACTTTGTACACTATAAAATATGGTTATTGTTATATTATAAATACACAAAGCAGAGCTAGTCTACCTTTGGCCAGTTTAGGTGTTAAGTTTCACTTAGAAAGCCATCAGTTCTGGAATATTCTGTAAGCCAAGGCTGCCTATTTCCAACTCAAATCCTCCTCTCCCTAATTATCTTCCCAATTTTACTTGATTTCCTTATTTTAGCAAGTTTACTTTGACTTAGCTCTGACCATATGGTTCCATGTCCCCCCACCAAAGACCACTAGACTTGATAACTCTAACTACACTTTTGATTCTAACGTTTGTCAATCTCTAACATTTTGTCAATGTCTCTCTACTTGAGTAATTTCCATGGTCTACCTTGCATCATGGTTTTAATCTGATGGTACTCTCTTAAGAGCAAAAATAAGAGGCTGTTCCACAGAGTTTTACATTCTCCACAGCACATACTTATTTTTATACATACAAAGTATTCAAAAAATACTGGCTGAATTAACTTAGTGCTAATTTCTCATTTATTGCACTTATTATCCATACCACACAACAATGAAAATCTTTCTTCTTATTCTTCTCTACTACTTTTGTGTCTCCAAAGGCTTGACATAGGGGCTGGGGTTATGGCTCAGAGGTAGAGCACTCGCCTCCCATGTGCAAGGTCTTGGGTTCAATCCTCAGCACCACATAAAAATAAATAATGTGTACACCTACGAAAATATATATATATATATATATATTTTTTTTTTTTAAAAAGGCTTGACACAGTATGAAATACACAGCCCTTTTTATATTTTATTTAGAGACAGGGTCTCACTGAGTTGCTTGGCGCCTCGCTAAGTGACTGAGGCTGGCTTTGAACTTGTGATCCTCCTGACTCAGCCTCTAGGGCCATTGGGATTATAGGCGTGAGCCACCTTGCCAGGCTGCACACATACTTTTTTTTTTTTTAAATGTGGTATTGAGGATCGAGCCTAGGTCCTCCCCCATCCTAGGCAAGCGCTCTACCATTGAACCATAACCCAGTCTCCTCCACATATACTTTTTAAAATTAAAAAATGCCATAATTTTAAGGTCACATCAAAAATTGGTCAGAATTTATAAATATCATTAAATATTTCATTTTTCAAATTTCAGATGTCTCATTAATGTAATAATTTTTTGTCATTTATTTGAATCAGAATTCATTTAAGATCTTTACATTATGATTGGTTGATACGCTTTTAAAGAATCTTTTTATCTTTAGGTTCTCTCCAACTTTGTCATCTTTCCTTTTTATAGTGTCAGCCAGGATTGCAGTCTTCTTAGGTATTGACTGGGGAAGGATAGGACCTGTTTCCAAGTTCACTCAGTGATTGTTAGCAGGATTCAATCAGTCTTCTCTAGCAGTTGAACTGAGGTTTCAGTTACTTGCTGGTTGGTAGACCAAGGCCACCATCAATCAGTTGCAGTTGCTTGGCGTGAGAATTCTCTAGCATAGCAAATGGCTTCATCAAAGCAAGGAAGAGATAAAAAGAGCAAAAGAGGGAGACTGAGAGCAAGTACATGAGTGTGCACAAGCCCACATTAGTAAGAAAGAAATATTTTTTTTTGTATCCTGATCTTAGAAGTGACTTGACTTTACTTTAGTAATTTTCTTTCTTTTTTATTTGTGGTACCACAGGTACCTGTCCTTCCCCAGTCATACCCTGAGAAGACTGATCCTGGCTGACACTTTGACTGCAGTCTTGCGTGGGACTCTGAAGCAGAGGACACAGTTAACCATGCCCAGGTTCTGAATTCACAGAAGCTATGATATCATGTATATTATTTTATGCTGCTAAATTTTGCCACATAACAGATAACGAATACCCCTTCTGTATGTTTTTTAAAAAGAAAAGCCCCCAGTTTCAATCCCTTGTACAAAAAAAAAAAGTATATGTATAAAACATGTATATACATATATAACAAACAGATGAAATTATATGATATTTGGAATTTGCTTGAAAATACAAGATGAGGCCTGGGGATGTGCTCAGTGCACTGCTTAGCAGGCACCAGGTGGGTAGGAAGGAAGAATGGAATGGGGATTAAGTGGACAGGTGTATAATAAAACAATATTGATCATATGTTCATAATTGTTGAAAATAGGTAAATGAAAGTTAATTAAGAAGTAGAATGTGGGCCAGGCACAGTGGCGCATGCCTGTAATCCCAGAGGCTCGGGAGGCTAAGGTAGGAAGATCACAAGTTCAAAGCCAGCCTCAGCAAAAGTGAGGCACTAAGCAACTCAGTGAGACCCTGTCTCTAAATAAAATACAAAATAGGGCTGGGAATGTGGCTCAGTGGTCAAGTTCCCCAATACCCCCCCCCAAAAAAAAAAAGTAGAATGTGGCTGGGTGTGGTGGTGCACACCTGTAATCACAGAAGCTCAGAAGGCTGAGGCAGGAGGAACTCGAGCTGAAAGCCAGCTTTCGCAACTCAGCGAGATCCTGTCTCTAAATAAAATATAAAAAAGGGCTGAGGACATGGCTCGGTGGTTAAGCACCTTTGGGTTTAATACCTGGAAGAAGGAAAAAGAAAGAAGAAGGAAGAAGAAAGAAGGAAGAAGAAAGAAGGAAGAAGAAAGAAAAGAAGGAGGAGGAGGAGGAGGAGGAAGAGGAAGAGGAGGAAGAAGAGGAAGAGGAAGAAGAAAGAAAAGAAGGAGGAGGAGGAGGAGGAAGAGGAAGAGGAGGAAGAAGAGGAAGAGGAAGAAGAAGAGGAAGAAGAGGAAGAGGAAGAGGAAGAGGAAGAGGAAGAGGAAGAGGAAGAGGAAGAGGAAGAGGAAGAGGAAGAAGAAGAAGAAGAAGAAGAAGAAGAAGAAGAAGAAGAAGAAGAAGAATGCAAGTGGGGCAGGCTGGGTAAAATCCAAGAACTCAAGGGCCCTTCTAGAACTGACAACCTATGATTCCACAGTACCTCAAAGCCAAAGCATAAATACTATCCTTCCCCAGGTTTCCTGACTGCATATATCACTTCAGTCTATGCTAGTGACCAACATCACTTTTCCATAAAAACTGTGAAGCACTTAAATCTGATGGGTTAAAATAAGAATGTGGGAATGTGGCTCAATGGTCAAGTGCCCCGGTACCCCCCCCCAAAAAAAAAAAGAAAGTAGAATTTGACCCCAGTAGGTAAAGAGAACAGAGTGTACAATAGCCAATTGCTACAAGGTGCTTGGCACAAACTAGGAGAAATCACTCTAAGGTCTCCTACTATAGAAAGCTATCACTGGTTTTACTTTATTCTCATCTGTCTTAGGACATGATAATCTCCTGCCTGCATAAGTATTTTTTAGAATATTTTTTAGTTGTTGATGGGCCTTTATTTTATTTATTTGTATGTGGTGCTGAGAATCAAACCCAGTGCCTCACACATGCTAGACAGACACTCTTCCACTGAGCAACAACCCCAGCCTGTGTATAAGTATTTTAACATTTCCTCCCTACTCTGTAGACAAACTTAATTTCTTAATCCCTTAAAGTTTCCTCTCATAAGTCATAAATATCTAGATCGTTGTGAATGACCTATTTTTCAAAGCTCAGTTTTGTTTCAGCTAATTAAAAGGATCTTATGGTCTATACAAGAAAAGAACCTTTAGAAGAAATAAATTATATCTGCTTTTTCTCTTCAGAGTCTAATTCTTAAAAGTGAAATTAATGGAGAGACAAATGGGAACCTAGTACCTTAGTTCTCACTCTTTCTACTGCCACCTCCCACTTCTACCATAAAAGATGTTCATGCTCTAATCTGTCATGATAGCTTTAATTACATATTCAATATTTATATCCTATACTACGCCTTACCCTCTTTTTAACAATGGGCTGGACAGGCAAGGTGGCAAGTTATCTATAATCTCAGCTATTCAGGAGGCAATTGCTTGAGATCAGGACTCTAGCCTTGGCAACACAGAAAGACAAGGCTTTGTCTCAAAAAAAAAGAAAGTCCTGAAATATATATTCCTATTTATCCTATCTCAGGCTAAATATCAGGGAAACCTGGGGAGCTTTCAAACATCACCATCTGACAAGTAAGCCAATTTCTGCAGCAAGTCAATGACATCAAAAAGGAGGGAGGCAGGGCTAGGACTGAGGCTCAGTGTCAAAGCACTTACCTCACACATATGAGGCACTGGGTTCGATCCTCAGCACCACCTACAAATAAGTAAAATAAAGGAGGGAGCAGCAGAAGAGGAGTTGCTCTAGATGAAACTTGGGGAAAAATAACAAGGTACTATACCATGTGGGTTTTTGTTGGATTCTTATTCTAACAAACTATGAGGATATTTTTGATAGTCAAGAAAAAATTATTATGAACTAGGAATTAAGTGTTGTTAAAGATTTGTTAATTTTATAAATAATGGCATTATGGTTATGTGAGAAAATGTCCATAATGAATGATGCACATGGAAATATGTAGACTAAAATGACATAATATCTAGGATTTTCTTTAAAATGCTTTGAAAAACAAACAAAAAAGGAACACATGACATGGTAAAATCTTTAAAACTACTAAATCTAAATATGTACAAGATTTTTTTTTTGGGGGGGGGTGCATTCTACAAGCTGAGCTATGTCCACAGCCCCAGGTTCATTTTTATTAGCCTCCCTAATTTAGAGTATTTTTAAGATTCTTTATAATTTAGAATATGTTTAATGCTAATATTTAATACAAACTGTTTGGTAATATCTACCAAAGCTGAACACATGACCCAGCAATCCTATTCCTTAGTATATACTCAAGAGAAATGAGTGTGTAAGTTCACAAGACATGTACAACAATAAAAGATGCTCATAGCATCTTCTCATATAGCCCAAACTGATAAGATCCCAAATGTCCATCAACTGAATTAATATGTAACTGTGGTTCAGACACAATGTAATATTATATATTGCTACACATAACATATATGAATGTCTATAAGATATTGAACAACAACAAAAAAAGCCAAAACCAAAACAGTACATACAGTACATACTGTCTTGGCTCTATACGAAATTCAAGAATAGACAAAAGTAGTTAATAAAAACAGGGTAGGTGGGGGCTGGGGTTGTGGCTCAGCAGTAGAGCGTTTGCCTAGCATGTGTAAGGCACTGGGTTCAATCCTCAGCACCACATAAAAATAAATAAATAAAATAAAGGTACTGTGTCTATCTACAACTAAAAAAATAGCTACTTGGGTAGCCAGTATGGATGAGAAAGAGTAGCAAGGGAGCTTTCTAGAAGTCTGAAAATGTTCTGTCTTAATCTGTTACATACCACCATATGGGTTGTCTCTCTCTCTTTTTTTTTAATTAGTTCATTTCCATCATATAATATCAGAGTTCATTTTGACATAATTATACAAGCGTGGAATATAATTTGCTATAATTGAGTCCCCAGTGCTTCCCCTTTCTCTTCATTCCTCCCTCTCCCTCTTCCTTTCCCTCTACTCTAGTGATCTTTCATCTTTGGAGTAATCTTTACGTAACTCTGTGTGCGTGTGTGTGTGTGTGTGTGTGTGTGTGTGTGTGTGCGCGCGCGCATTGAGAGCTAGTTAGGTACAATGACATTGGCCTGTAATCCCAGAGACTAGGGAGCCTGAGGCAGGAGGATCGCAAAGTTCAAGTCCAGCTAGGCAACTTATAGACACTCTGTCTCAAAATGTAAAATAAAAAGGACTGGGAAGCCTGGTACGGTGGCGCACACCTGTAATCCCAGCAGCTCAGGAGGCTGAGGATCACGATTTCAAAGCCAGCCTCAGCAAAAGAAAAGTGCTAAGCAACTCAGTGAGACCCTGTCTCTAAATAAAATACAAAATAGAGCTGGGGATGTGGCTCAGTGCTGCAGTACCCCCGAGTTCAACCCCCAGTACCCACACCCCACACAAACACACCAAAAAAAGGACTGGGGAATGTGTAGCTCAATGATAAAGCACCCTGGGTTCAGGTCCCAGGGGAAAAAAAATTCATTGAATAATTTCTGTATATCAATCATGAGCAAACAAATATGAGAATAAAAATCAAAATTTTGGATATCAGTATTTAGTAAAAAGTTCTGTAAGCATTCTAATGTGTAGTCAATATTAAAAACCATTCTTCTACCTTAACGAACTCAAATTTAAGACTCCCTGTTCTTCCTATTTCCAATGCAATAGTAACTATGAGGTTACTATTATAAGAATGGAAGGTTCTTCCTCTTATAGAAGAAGGGTATAAGAACAGAAGCTAAAAGACAACAGGGCAGAGCAGGAGACAGGAAAACACTTGAAAAAAGTAAAGATCCAGGCTGAGGAGAAAAGACAAAAGTTAGTGCTGATCAAACTAAGAACATGGGTGAAAGTGCCAACTGGTAGCACAGCTCCGATCTTAGCTCCAGCTTTGTAAATGACTAACTATTGTGAGAACTTGGGCAAATTGCCCCATTTCACCAGGCTTCACTGGGATCTCTAACAGCTTTTAAACAACATCTGAAGAGGCAGTTGAGAGGAATCAAGTAGGAACAAGTCCTTTCAACAGACCCTAGGGTTTACTAGCATAGCACTTATCATTTTGTATTATAATTGTCTACCTGTTTAACTCCAGCACCAAACCTTGAGCTCCTAAAAGGCTAGGGTTCTGTCTATAAATGTTCAATGGCTAAATTGATGAAAATTATGTGTGCTTGTACTTAACATAGAGGAATAATTCATCTTCTAAATGTACATCCTTTCAAATAACATTAAATAATATTATTTTCCTTAATAACACCCAGTAAAAGTAGTCCAGATTCTAGAATGTCCAGAATCATTTGAAATTCAGGGTCCCTAGAAGATGTACAGACAGGGACTTCAGAAGTCCATACCTCTTATTCCCTGAATAATATACCTCCTAGCGACTCAAAAAGCTGAGGCAAGAGAATCACTTTAGTCCAGGAATTCAAGGCCAGCCTGGTAGTGAGACCCTTTCTCAAAATAAAAACAAAACAACAAGGGCTGGGAATGTTGCTCCTGGGTTCAATACCCAGTATTGCAAACAACAAAGGAGGAGGAGTTAATGGTGGAGGGAAAAGGAGGAGGAAGAAATATCCTAGTATCTAATGTTTACCTATTATCTCATTATAATAATATATCACATAAATATCTAATGCTAACACAGTATCTTAGCTCAAAGTATTTTCATACCCATACTCAATGCTCACAACAACCCTCCTAAGATGGTATTATCAAATCTATTTTATGTGAGGAAACTGAGGCTCAAAGTTTAAATAATTTGTTGCAAGCTACAGCAAGTGAAGAAGGGCTTTCACTTGTATTCTTTCTTCAGTGCCCAGAAGAGGTAGGAAAGGATCAATACTTCCATGTCCCTGGCCTCTCCAAATGAGATGAATCAGTCCACCAAGGTGCTATTGTTTTACTAAACTCTCTTAAATTTTCCTTGTCCCCATGAAGATCATTTATGTAAACTATTTTTATTGTGTTTTACATAAAAAATAAGGTCAGCCCAAGAAGAAAACTTCCCAACACTGAAAACAGCCATAGTAATAAACTGCTGGCTTACATCTTTGTGTAAAAAGCTAAACAACTTAAAGCAAAACATGCTCTAGCAGGAAGATGTAAACCCTACTGATCAAATAGCCCCCGAGCACTTAGGCGGTTAGTTATGCACAGCTGATTCAGTGTGGCCATTCTAAACCCTTCAATAGCCAAAGTCTGGGCTGGGGTTGTGGCTCAGCAGTAGAGCGCTTGCCTAGCACATGCAAGGCCCTGGGTTCAATCCTCAGCACCACATAAAAACAAATTTTAAAATTAAAATACTTTAAATGACTAACAAAATAAAACTAACAATATAAAATTTATAATCTCTAAGAAACAACACCAAAGGACACTGAACACTTGCAATAGAGCCAGGCACACATATGAGTGGGCACTCAATAAGGGTGTGCTGTGTGAATGATAACTGAGAACTTTAAATCCATCAAAAACTACTATGGCGGGGCTAGGGTTGTGGCTCAGCAGTAGAGTGTTCACCTAGCATGTTCGAGGCGCTGGGTTCAATCCTCAGCACCACATATAAATAAATAAAATAAAGGTACAGTGTCCAACTACAACTAAAAATATATTTTAAAAAACATTTTTTTTTTTTTTTTTTTAGGGGCTGGGGATGTGGCTCAAGCGGGCGCGCTCGCCTGGCATGTGCGCGGCCCGGGTTCGATCCTCAGCACTGCATACCAACAAAGATGTTGTGTCCGCCGAAAACTAAAAAATAAATATTAAAAAAAAATTTAAAAACAAAAACAAAAACAAAAAAAACATTTTTTTAAAAAAAAAAGAAAACTACTATAGCAAACAAAATATCCAGGACAAAAACCAGAAGAGATGTGTAGAGAATGTCAAGTAAATTGAAAAAATAGCAAATAAGGATCTAAGGTAGTTTCACCCAGTCATACCTGGAGTGCCATTAAGTCAAACACTCTGAATTTAAGTACCACCTTACATCTACAGCAGACATCTACAGCCCAAGAGAACCAGCATTCAAGTTCTCTCTCCTTAGGCCAGCATCTCAAACAGCAGTAGCTCACCCCCTTCACCCATTACTTACCATTAACAATGCCCTGAAGGCCAGCCACAGGATTGCTGCAGTAAAGCCATGCAGTACTAAGGGTTCGGAGGAAATGAGTATGCCATCTGACACTTTTCCGGCATAGCCTAAGCCGATTAGTTTAAGTTACAAACATGACTGCGAGATTCCAATATGCTGATGTTTTTTTAGTTTTCTGAAAACTAAAAATAACCTACTTATCAAAACAGGAGCAATCCTCAAGTATTTATGCCCTGTCAGCAATCCAAAGTTCTATTTCCTCAAATACTTCATCTAGAGCATCTTTTTTTTTTTTTGAGAGAGAGAGAGAGAGAGAGAATTTTAATATTTATTTATTTATTTATTTTTAGTTTTCGGCATACACAACATCTTTGTATGTGGTGCTGAGGATCGAACCCTGGCCTCACGCATGCCAGGCCCGAGCGTGCTACCGCTTGAGCCACATCCCCAGCCCATTTTTTTTTTTTAATTATCTCTTCACCACCCTACTATTAACTATTAAATAGTCATTAACTATTTTTTTAAAGAGAGAGAGAGAATTTTTTAATATTTATTTTTCGGTTTTCAGTGGACACAACATCTTTATTTTTATGTGGTGCTGAGGATCAAACCCAGCGCCCCGCGCATGCCAGGCGAGCCCGTTACTGCTTGAGCCACATCCCCAGCCCAAAAAACTTTCTTTATTTTCATTTTTATTTTTTGTAGTGCTGGGGATTGAACCCAGGCCTTGTGCATGCAAGGCAAGCACTCTACCAACTGAGCCAAATCCCCAGCCCTAGAGCATCTTATTACATGCAAGTCTCCACACCTTCCCTATATTCCCCACTATTCCTCCTAATCTGCCCTGAGAACTGAACAAGAGACCTAAACTCCTAACTTGTGCATTTAAAGTTTCCCTTCAGATAAACAAACACATGCAGAGCTTCATATATATATACAAGGTTTCTGCCTTATATAGAACCACACTGGAAGAAAAGCTAAGCTACAGCAAAGAAAAATTGAAGGACAAGATAGGGCATGATCAGGAAGTCAACTAAATGCTTTTCATTCAGGCAGGAATGGAAAGAGCCCCACCCACCTAGAATACAGCATAAGGGCAAATGGCTTCCAGTATAAACCCACACTGTGCTTGTTTCTTCACCCTAAAACAGCCATTAAGCCTACTCTGGAGACACACATGTCCAAATAGCCCTGCGTACCCTACAAGAATCATTAGGGTATCCTGGGGTTGAAATTATTTTTTAAAGGGAAATAAACTTTCATCATTTAAGACAAGTTAAGCTTGAATTGCCAATTTTCCAGTCATGTAGAGCTGATAGAGGGACTCAGATCATACCACTAAGAAGTGAGAGTTCTAAGGATGCTAGAAAACTGTTCTCCATAGCTCTCCCAGCTCTCAAGCCTATAAGTGAGCCAGTACTCCTCTTACCAAAGCAAAAATTAACTATGGACTTTGAACTTATTTATTCTTTGCAATAGTATCAGAAAAATGCCACAATGCTGTTACCACCCTATACAGACCCAACAAGATATTTTTTTTTAATTTTTTCTTTTTTTGTGGATGTACATGGACAGAATGCCTTTATTTTATTTATTTTTATGTGGTGCTGAGGATGGAACCCAGTACTTCACGCGTGCTAGGCAAGCACTCTGCTGCTGAGCTACAGCCCCAGCCCCCAACAAGATATTTCTTATCTAGAATAGTCACTTGGGATGGACAGTAATTATTTCCTACAGATCCAAGTTTCAAGTAATCATCTCACTTCCTACAGATCGAAGTTTCAAGTAATCTTCTCTCACTCTTATTTTTAAACATTTCACCATCTCTTTTTAAGCAACTAAACAAAAACTGATTTATCTATAAAGTCTATGCTCTCAGAAACATTTCTCCTGGGGAAAAAAAGAAAAACAAAAACTTAAACATGAGACCACCCAAGAAGTACTGTGATGAGTTCCAGTGCAGTATCTAACTACACAACAGAACAAAAACTGCATGCTACTGCAACCCTTCAAAGGGTCAGAACCTTCCTAGAATTCATGAAATCACAGAATATCAGAGTTGGAAAGATCTTTGGAGAACAATTATCCAGTCCAGCCTTTTGATTTCATTCATTCATTCATTTATATTTACTTATTTATTTTGGCTCCCAGGATTGAACCCAGGGGCGCTTAACCACTAAGCCACATCCCCAAACCTTTTTTATTCTGAGAAAGGGTCTTGCTAAGTTGCTCAGGCTGACCTTGAATTTATGATCCTTCTGCCTCAGCCTCCCAAGTGACTAGGATTACAGGTGTGCAGAACTGCACCCAGCTGGTCTTTCATTTTAAAGATGCAGTAAATAAGTGCCAAAGAGAAGATATGGAGACTTGAAGCCAAATTAGACCTAGACTCCCAACTCGGGCATCTTCTACCATACCACACCTCTTCACAAGATCAAGTTTACAGGAGTCAAGTGGCTAAGAAAGAAAGGACAAAAGAAAGTAAGTACAGTTAATAATACCAAGCAAAAGAAAGTGAATATAGTATATAGTATCAAACAAACAAACAAACCAAAAAAAACAACTCTTGGACTGGTGTTGTGGCTAAACAGCAGGGCACTCGCCTAGCACATGTGGGTTCGATCCTCAACACCACATAAAATAAATAAATAAAGGTATTATGTCTAACTACAACTAAAAAAAAAAAATTTTTAAAGAAACTCTTCGTGAACTCTTCTTTTCTAATACTTTGTGGTATGACTCAGGAGCAGTTAGTACTCCCCCATATGTCTTAATTTCATGAATTTTCTCTTAAATATCACTTTTTAAAAAAACTAAAAATCATAAATTACCACTCACACCTTAATGGGTTCTTCCAATCACTAAACAGATAAAATAAAAAAACAACCAACTACTAGGATGGAAAGATATGAATATCCTTAAACAGAAGGATAACATTCTTTGAGAGAAAGGAACACATTTTTAAAAGATGACAAAAATGGATGACTCCATTAAAGGAAATCATATCATCTGATTTCACATTAAGCCTTGGAGAAAATAATTTCATTTTTCTGAATCTTGGTTTCTTTGATGGTAGAAAGTATATATACTTTTATTTACTCTAAAGTCCTTTCAACTTCTAAAAGGTCTAACGTCAACAGTACACCTGGCATTATCCAAAAAGGCAAGTTATAAAAGTCTTGAGCCACAGGCTTAAAGACAGGATCCTAGGGTCCTAAACAGAAAGAATTCCTAACTGGTAGTTTTCCCACAACCTGACAATAACAGTGATACCATTAAACTTAAAAATGTAGGAAACAGCTAGGCACAGGTACATGCCTGTAATTCCACTGACTCAGCCAGGTATAAGCCTATAATCCCAGAGACTCAAGAGGTTGAAGCAAGAGGATCGCAAGATGGAAGTCAGCCTGGGCAATTTAGCAGGACCCTATTTCAAAATCAAAATTTTAAAAAAGGGCTAGGGATGTAGCTCAGTGATGAAGTACCTCTGGGTTAAATCTCCAGCATTACACATAGGTGTGCACCTACACATATGCGCACACATACAAGGCAGTAAACAGTGCACACTTTTCTTCTTTAACAGTTGTACTAGAATGTTGTCTATGATGCTTTTTAAGGATCCCCTTTGATCACCTACAGATGGTTTAAATGTCCCATTGCTGACTGTTTCAATCTCCTCCCTTAAAATCAAATTGAATATTCATTGTGCATACTACTAAATATATTATATACTTTCTCTGAATCCTCATTGTCTATGTTTCTCTTTCATTAAGGTATTTGCATGTTAGAGACTTAATGATCTATGAAAAATGTAAACTCTCAATCACAGATAAATAACTAGAATGCTCAACAGAAAAAAACAACAACAAAAAAGTGTTAAAGGTGGATAAGCTCTTTACTATAGCACATTAATCTATAGCCTTCTCATTCAAAAGCCGCTCCTTCCCAGGAATGTGGCTGATGGTGAAAAACGTAATATGAAGAAACAGGATAAAGGTTTTGATTTCTGCTGCTCATCATCTTAAGATAGAGGATACAGTGTTTCATACAGAACTACCTGAGTACTTGTTAAAATTGCAGACTCACAGATACAATCCTCAAATATTCTTAAAAAGATATTTATTGTGGTGGAGCAAATAGATTTGCACATGCATTCTGATGCAGACAAAAGACTACACTTGCCAGGCAATGGTGACACTTGCCTGTAATCCCAGTAGCTCAGGAGCCTGAGGTAGGAGGACCACAAGTTCAAAGCCAGCCTCAGCAACTTAGAGAGGCCCTAAGCAGCCCAGTGGGACCCTGTCTCTAAAAACAAATATATTAAAAAGGGTGTTGTGGCTCAGTGGTAAAGCACTTGCCTAAGATGTGTGAGGCACTGAGTTTTATTCTCTGCACCACATATAAATAAACAGATAGATAGATAGGCTGGGAGTGTGGCTTGGTGGTTAAGTGCCCCCTGGGTTCAAAAAAAAAAAAAAAAACCCTACACTTTTTAAAAAACTATAGGGGATAAAAATCATTAGGCTTCCTGGACACCAAAATACACATTTTCTGGAGTAATATAGCCTATAATATAATGTTTGTGTTCCGAAAATGGCATGTAGGTTGATTTTCAACAGTATCAGACCTACTCCCTTCCTTTTAGTAATCAGTTTTTAGAATAAATATGGGCTGATTTCAATCACTTAACAAGGTAGTCATCCTCCCCTTCTTCCTCCTAAAGCAGCTTCGGAAGTCAGCTATCTACTCCTCATACAAAGACCTTTCCAAATAGTGACTAAACACACTGCCTGTTTTAGCTTCTTTTCTTTGAGGTCACTCACTGGCTTCATTCTGGGTCCTGTTTGTTTGTTATCTCAGAAAAGTATTCTATATTGTTCTATCTAAAATAAGACTCTATTTAAAAATAAGCATCCCTTCTCTAACTTGACATCAGTTCTCTTGTTCTATTCCTCTACATGGTTCTTAGCGTTTCTTGAAATTCATTATCTTACATTTATTTACCTCCCTAACTGGAATACAACTCTACCATAAAAGATCCCTCCCCACCACTACTACTGTATTCCTAGCTCCCACAACAACACCTGGCATACAATAAGTGCTCTAAAAATATTTATAAATGAATATAGCACCATTTCAGAAAACGAAAAGTTCTCAGTCTTTCATCCTGATTAGTTTACTGGTCTCACTCAAGGTCAGCAGTACTTTTCACCATGCATGGCCATTAATTTTGCTTTTAACGGCTATATCATTCAAGAAACTGAATATAGGTACCAGCCAAAAAGAGGTACCCTGACACCTGATTTTCACTACTCTATGGTAATGTGCAATTTTCCCTCAACTGAATTGCAACAAAGTTAGTTTAATGGTTTAGCCTGCAGAGGTTTCCAAAAGACTTATACTCCAAAGGAATAACTCAGCTTCTCCTATGTGAGAAGTCAAATGCATCATTGAGAAACACCAGTGTAAGAGCTGCAAGTTTCAACAGCAGCAGAACACAACATACTCACAGCTAAAATCACTTTAGACTATTGTCAGCCAAACACTTCCTGTCAAAACTCAGCTAACTCTCATATTTGAATATTCATTCATCTATGAAAAGTAATGTCTTATATAGCATGTGCTATAGATATATATCATCCTATTCCTCAAAACAATTCTAAGAGACAGGTATTATTATCCACCTTTTAAAGATCAGGAAATTGAAGCTCTAAGAGATTCCCACTAAGTAACAGGGCTGGGATTTGAATTCAGATCTACATGACTTTAAATTCTTGCTTTTTCATTTTAATACTTCGATTCCGAAGGTTCCCCCACCTTCCACCCTCTGCACTAAACTTGGCACAAAGAAGATATTTAATAAGTGTTTGTTGAATCCATGAGTTAAACAGGATAATTTTACTCTAATTCAAGGATCTTTTTAGGATTAAATTCTTCAGTTCCAATTTTATTTTAAAAAATAATAAGTTCATTCAATGACTTCTGAATGGTAAATAGTAAATAGTAATGGAAAACATGGCATTTTTAGTTAAAGATATTGGGTTTATTCTAAAATGAAACTCGGCATAACATAATTCATTACTATGGAAATTTGGATATAAAGAAACTGAAGTTATAAAAGGTAGTATAGTTTAGCACACTAAGAGGTAGATGTGGGCTGGGGATGTGGCTTAAGTGGTAGTATACTCACCTAGCATAAGTGAGGCACTGGGTTCGATTCTCAGCACCACATAAAAACAAAATAAAGACTTTTTTTAAAAAGAGGTAGATGTGAGGTAAAATCTGAGTTTGAGTTATTAACTTTTAATTTCAGCTTAAAATAGGGATAAATGTACTTGCTTCCCCATGTAACAATGGTACCTTAAAGCTCAAATGTGATAACACCTGTAAAAAACACAACTGTAAAGTGTTATACAAAAACAATTACTAGGCAGTACCTGACTGTAATCCCAGCTACTGGAGAGGCTGAGGCAGGAGGACTGCAAATTCCAGACCAGCTTAGGCAACTCAGGGAGACACTGTCTCACTAAAAAATTAAAAGGAATAGAGAGATAGCTCAGTGGTAAGGCACCCCTGGATTCAATCCCCAGTACAAAAATAATAACTGTTATTATTATTGTGAACTGAACCTTGATGAAAGAATAAAAGTCTGATGATGTTTCCTTACCCATAAGACCAGCATTATTAAAAGCTCCACTGTATCTTAAATATTGAGGTAAACATCTTAAACTCCAGGTAGTATATCTTTAAAAAAAAAATGTAGCTTATCCATTATTAATCTTTTTATGTGTGAGTGCTCTCTCTCCACTGCAGAGAATTGGGATATATATATATACCTCCCATAATATAGTTTTGTTTTAAGAAGGATTACAACAATGGCCTCACCCCATATTGTGGGGAAAAGTGATGGACTGGGCTCCTCTGTATCCAGATAATAATTCCTTTCATGCTATTGCACTTATCCATTTGGAACATTAGTTGTCAGACGTATAAAACCAAGGAATACCAAGGACACGTTTAAATTCACCTATATATCAAATGAGCACTTTAATAACAAAAATTTCCATGTCCACATGAATAAATTTACTTCAAATTAATAAAAAAAAAATCAGAGCTGGGGCTGTAGCTCAGTGGCAGAGAGGTTGCCTAGCACATGTGAGGCACTGGGTTCAAACCTTGGTACCACATAAAAATAAAGAAAAAAGCATGCTGTCCATATACAACTACAAAAAAAATTTTTTTAAATCAAATTTGGGGGGAAAAAAACAAGTGCTAAGAAATATTTCAGATGATTTCTTTTTTCTGTGCGTGTGTGCGCGCGCGCGCGCGTGTGTGTGTGTGTGTGTGTGTGTGTGTGTGTGTGTGTACTGGGGATTAAACATAGGGGCACTTTACCACTGAGCTACATCCCCAGGCTTTTTATTTATTTATTTTGAGATGGGGACTTGCTGAGCTGCTGAGGCTGGGTTCAAACTTGGAATTCTTCTGCCTCAACCTCCCAAATCACTGGGATTACAGATGTGCACCACCATACCCAGCTCTTAATGGTTTCTTCCAGCTAAAAAGCTCTTGTCCTTAGGAGAAGCCAAAAACCATTATTAGCATAAAAATATGTTGGGCTTGGTCCTCCATAAGCTAAAAAATAAATAAGCAGAATACAGGGGAAAATAACTCTTTACAATTTTAAATAAAAGGCAGGCATCAGTTCTAATTAATGACAAAGTACATTTATCATTGAACATTGCTGAAATTGGTATGAAACAAAATCTTTTAAAATCAGTGGGATTGGGGTAAGTAAAAGAGAAAGTGTTCAGGAGCACTAGGATTATGTCTATGGTATGTGGTTGTATTCTAAATAATGATCAAGATTTTAAAAATGTTTATCTTAGGCCCCCCATTCCCTTATTTTTAGTCCCAACCTGGAACAATCATTGCCCTATCAAACCCAGATTATAAATGTCAATGAGCTTCAGAATCTTACAACACATTTTGACATTAACCTAGCCTTCTTTTTTTTTTTTTTTTTTTTCCTTTTCTGATACTGGGGATTGAACTCAGGGGTACTCGACCACTGGGCCACATCCTCAGTCTTTTTTTGTATTTTATTTAGAGACAGGGTCTCAGTTGCTGAGACTAGCTTGGAACTTGGGAATCTCCTGTCTCAGCCTCCTGAGCCACTGGAGTTACAGGCATGCGCTAACGTACTCAGCTAACATAGCCTTCTTATAATTCAATATATCCCCCAATTCATCTTTCACCAATAAAATCCTCCAACTATTCTGCTCCTACTAGTGATTCAAACGCCATCCCATCAAACTTGCCTACTGAAATAAAAATCACTTAAAAGTTCCTCCTGACTTCATTTGTTACATTTATTTATTTATATATATACATACATACACACACACACACACACACCATATGCCAAGAGATATAAAAAATTGTGGCATATATGTGTAGTAAGAGTTATAATACCAAAAAAAGTACATGTATAAAGGCATGAATTGACGTGAACATACTCAAAGATATGAAAAATTGTACTCTATATGTATAAGAATTGTAATGCAGTCTGCTGTGTGTATCTAAAAAATTAAAATCAATAAAACTAACTTGGGGCTGGGGCTGGGGCTCAGAGGGAGAGTGCTTGCCTAGCATGTGTGAGGCACTGGGTTCGATCCTCAGCACCACATATAAATAAATTAAATAAAGACCCATTGACAACTAAAAATATTTTAAAATAAATAAATAAATAAACAAACAAACAAACAAACCATATGCCAAAATCACAATTTGATTTTATATCTGCAAGGGACCAGGCTGTTTCAAAAAATTCAAGTGTACACAGTAGGCAGTAATATTAGCTGAGAAAACAAATTTAGAATGCAAGTGACTAACAAGATGTACAACAAGGAGTGCTTACAACTACAGATTAAACTCTGATTTTTTAGTCTGTCCCTCAATTCCTGACATGCTGGCCATTATCTTTTAATTTATTTATTTTTTTAGTATATATAATATTTTAGTTGTTGTGATGGACCTTTTTTTTTTATTAATTTATATGTGTGCTGAGAATCGAACCCAGTGCCTCTCACACAAGCTAGGCAAGCATTCTACCACTGAGCCACAACCTCAGCCCCCTGGCCATTATCTTTTTCCTACCTTGGATAGACTGATCTACTCATTATTTCCTGAGCACAATTCCTTCATGTTCTACCTCTGTCCAGATATTTCCCCTGCCTAGAATGCCCTTCTCCACCTTGTCAAATCTACCCAAAATACAATTCAATGCTATCTTCTCTTCAGTGGAACCCTTCCATTCTCACTGCTTCTTAACATTTCCCTTGTTGAGTACCCACTCTCATTTAGCAGATAAGTATATACAATTATAGATAAACCCCTTTTCTATACATTATACTCACAGACATTTATTCATATGTGTTTATGCCATGTTACTCCAACTACATCACAAAACTCCTTGAAGGAGCAAGAACTGTCATTTCTTTGTATTCTCACCAGTATACTATTGTGAATATAATGGTTATTCAATATAAGATGTGTTGAAGAAAAAAAGTGAAATAGGGATCAAGGTGTGATGGCACACACCTGTAATTCCAGTATTGAGGAGGCTGAGGCAAGAGGATCGTAAGTTAAAGGCCAGCCTGAGCAACTTAGGAACTTAGGGAGACCCTCTCTCTAAATTTCAAAAATAATAATAATAATATTTTAAGTTGTAGATGGACACAATACCTTTATTTTATTTATTTGTATGTGGTGCTAAGGATCAAACCCAATGCCTCACATGTGTTAGGCAAGCTCTACCACTGAGCTATATAGCTCCAGCCCTAAAAAAAATGTTTTAAAGATTGGAGATATGGGGCTGAGGATGTGGCTCAAGTGGTAGCGCACTCGCCTGGCATGCGTGCGGCCCGGGTTCAATCCTCAACACCACATACAAACAAAGATGTTGTGTCTGCCGAAAACTAAAAAATAAATATTAAAAAATTCTCTCTCTCTCTCTCTCTAAAAAAAAAAAAAAAAAAAAAAAAAAGATTGGAGATATGGCTCAGTAGGAGAGCACCCCTGGGTTCTATACCCAGTAATGCAAAAGATAAAAAGGGGGAAAAAATGTGAGGGCGGGAGGGATATCTTCTGGGTCCACCAAATCAATAGTTTCTTAAAATCATCAGCTATTTCATGGAATAAAATTTATATTCCTCAGTGGCTTTCCATGACTTAAAATAAGAACCCTACTAAATCTGGTTATCGCCTTTCACTCTTATTTCATCTCCTATCATATTTTTTTACCACTTTGACGCCTCTCACTCTGCTCCACACATACTATAGTCTCCTGGGTCCTCACAGTCTAGCTCAACCTTATGATCTTTCTACTTGTTGCCTCCTCTACCTCTCCCCAAATCTTCCCATGCTGTAATTCCCATTAGCCCTTTGTAATTCAAGTCACATTCCTCAGAATGCCTTATCTGATAATTGGCTAAAGCTGCACTCCTCTCCATTACTAACTGCATTAAACTTTAATTTTATGAACACCTCTAGCAGAAATCATTTTGTTGATATGTTTACTGTTTATCTCTCGCAACTAATACATAAACTCCACAAGGCATGGATTTTTTCAGCGTTGTTTACCACTGTATTCCAGTACCTAGACTACACCTGGCATGCAAAAGACAATATATAGACATCAAAAAGTTTGTTTCTTCTTAGCTAATACTGTATTCTAAGAGCATGAACATTGTTTTCTATTTCTTTTTTTTTTTAACATACCTACAGCACCTAACAGACCAAATACACTGGAATCACCAAATAAATTTTCAACTAACGAGGACAGAAATAATCTTTCCTTTTCCAAAATATGCCTCCAGTTACACCTTTAAGTCAACAAATATGCATTAAGAACATACCATGAGCCAGGCATTGAGCTAGATAGATGTCACCCTAATTTCTTACTTTTTCCAACTTATTTTGCTCATCATTGACCGATTTTGTTTTTCTTCTTCCTGGGCTAGGGATGGAACCCAGGGCCTATGCATGGTAGACAAGTGCTCTATCACTGAGCTATACCCCCAGCCCTTATCACTAATATTCTAAAAGGTTCAATACTTGATCATAGCCCTGACTTCCCTTCACTCCCAGTCTGGTGACCTTATTTTACCCACCAATGAAAGACTATTAATTACAGCTATCTGCAGGGCACCATATAAAGGTAGTTAGTTATGGTTTATGTCAAGAGACCACACAGAGAACTTAATTGTCCAATTACATCAATCTCTCATCCACTGCTGTGTTCTCAGAGAAATCTCTCAAAAAATGAAAACCATTAAAGATACTCCAGAGAAATCTAGAGACATTTAAATATGGACTGATAAGGTATGATAATGATAAAGTAGTTATGTAGTAGACAGTCCTTATTCTAGAGTGTCACACATCTGCAGCTTATCAAATAGTTCAGGAGGAAAAAAAAAGGTTTTTTTCCTTTCTTTGGCAGGACTTCACAAATGCTAAGCAAGTACCCTTATCACTGAGCTACCCAAAAAATACAGACATTAATAGCTACATAAGTATAAGGCAAACAGTTAACAATTATTGAATCCAGGTGAAAGATATATTAAACTAGTCTATCAACTTTTTCATATGTTTGAAAATTTTCATTAGAAGTTGGTAGAAGAAAATGTTTCCCTTAAGATGTTATTAAGTGTATTTTTCTAGCTGTAACTTCTTGATTGGCTTTTACTATGAGCTTTAACATATAATTAGACCAAAAGTGATGCATAGAATACTATAGGACCCAGAAATTGAATAATTAATACAAGATATATTGACAAAGTGGTAAGGAACAAGTAAAACTACCTAAGGACAAAAGAACTTCCAATCCAGAATAGGCCAGGTTCCCCCTTTTTAAAAACAGCCTTGAGCTCAGAAAAGAAAGACAACATATTATGGAACCCAGCATCTGTTCAGCACAACACAAACAGACCCAATCTTTCAGCCTCATCCAGACAAAGTCTACAATGGGAAACTAACCCACAGAATTAGAGCATATAATATATCTGAAAAGGGCTTTTCTAAGCTCATAAGGATATTGAAAATACAATTTATTATTGCTATTGTTACTTAAGCACATTATTAAGAAATCTCATCACAACTATCAACATAATTGATTCAGGCAAAGATTAACAGTGATGCTAAAACCATTTGGTTAGAGAACAGGAAATTCACATTGCCTCAAAGACATCCCACAGATAACTTATAAAGGGGAGTAGGTACCTTTAAAATGAAAAGATCAAACTTATCCTTGATAGTAATAATGGAAAAGGCTTATCCTTCCAATATAACAAAGAAAATGCAAACATCATCTATGTACTATTTCTTACTTAAAATGTTTATCATAAGGTTGCAGGCGTAGCTCAGTGGTAAAATGCCTGCCTAAAATGCATGAGGCTCTTAAAAAATAAGTTTATCCTAAATTTAAGCATGAGAAAATAATCAATTTCTGGGACATTATAACTGCTTGAACTCTTCAGAGAGGAAATGTTATTAAGACACATATACACATTAAAAAAAAGTGTTTGAGAGGGCTATTGTAGATCAACGGTCTGAAAACTTAAGTTTTATTAGAATACAGCCATACCCATTCATTTATGTACTGTCTATGGCTATCTTTCCCTCATAAGAGACAGTATGGCCCACAATGCTGCAAATATTTACTCTCTGGCTCATTACAGAAAAAAAATTACTGACTCCTACTCTAGATTAAAAGAGACATGACAATCAAATGTACAAGAGACCATTAAAATGGATTCTAAAGGGAATGGAGACTATGAAGAACATTTATGGAACAACTGAGTAATTTAAATATGAACTAATATCAGACAATATATGATTGCTGAATGCTGAAGTATTTATGAATGACAGTATTTAGGTCACAATATATACAACATACTTTCAAATGTTTCAGCCAAAGGGGGGAAAAGCTTCAGACAGAAAAATAAAAAATTAGACATGAATAATGCAAATGAGATAAAATAATAAAAATTGTGAATTTTGAAGAGGGGTTCTCAAATTTCTGGGTCTCTGGACTCCTTTACTCTTAAAAATTAATGACCTTTTCAAAGGGCTTAAGGTTATATTTGTACTTACTACATAGAAAAAATTTTAAAAAGAAAATTGTAAAACATGTATTGATTTTAAAACAGCCATAAGCCCATTACATGTTACCATAAATAACATCTTTTAATGAAAATAGATTTTCAAAACATAAAAAATGCAACAAAAAGACACTGGTGTGCCACATCTACAAATCTCTTTAATGTCTGCCGCAGCACTCTCATCTGCTTCTGTACTCAATCATATTAACAAGGTGCTTTGTTTGAAGTATAAGGGGCTGGGGATACAACTCAGTGGCAGCACCATGCTCAATGGATTCAATCTCCAGCAAAACACACACACACACACAAATACCTCCTAGGTGAAGCATATGAAGAAAACACAATTTTTCATACAATATGTATTTGGATAAAATGATCTTCTAAGATGATCAGCAATATTATTCTTTGATACTACACCATAACTTGACAAGTGATATTTTTAAAAGGTTTGTTACAATGTAAAGCCAAAATAATGAACTTTTCATACTGTTACATAAAATCCTTTGATCTATTTTGCACTTTGGATCGATCTTTTACTTTTGTAAAAGAATGCATTGATTGTTTGGAAAATACTCCTTCTTTAAGTTAACAAGAAGGCAGAATTTTTAAATGCTGGCATATGTCAATATCTAAAAAAATATTGTACAATATCTTAAAAAAATTTTAAAAACCACTTGTTAATATCACCACCACTCTTACTCTTTAAAAAGTCTAAGTATTAAGACACTTCCAAATTCACAGAAACAAAAGTTATCTATAACTCTAATTTCTGCTTGAAAGCTCAAATTTTATCACTGGCAGTAAGTTCCACCAGTTGTTTTCTTTAGGATGACAAGCCACATTTCACCCATTTTCAAGAAAATATCAGCCAAATACCCAAGTCTGAGAACCAATCTTTCTTTCAAGTAAAAATGATGATCCAGGAAATGAAAAGGGTTAGTTTAGCTTGCAACTTAATCCCACTACTGTTTTTCCTTCCTTTATCTAACCACTTTACTTTCACATGCAGAAGGGATTCACATGAACTTCCCATCACATAGAATATTAAAAACATGTGTACTCAAGGGTCAAGATATTTTTTAAAAATTAATGTTTTTACTATTTCATCAAGCATATTTCTAAGCAAAACTGACATTTTTGTTTTATAACAAGTGCAACACGAAACATAATTATTGCTAATACAGTTCTATTGCCTTGGTTTGTGCTAAATAAAGCAGCAACTTTATCCAGCATTGATTGCTTTTGTACTGTTAGAACAAATGTTACCAAAGTGAAAAAGGCAAATAATGTCTTAGTATTGTGGTAATAGTTTTGACCCTGTAGACTACCTTACAGGGCCTCAGGAAACCCCACAAATCCACAGATAATCAATGATGTAGGAGAAAGGTATATGGGTGTTTGTAATACTATCCATTCAACTGTTTTTAGAAATTTTTAAAATAATTGAAGGGGGAAAAAAAATCATGAAAACCCCTTGTCTACTTTTAAAAATAAAGAAAAACACCCTCCTTAATATTAATGAATACATGACACAGCAATGTTCTTACAAAAAAACAAACCAACCACAATAACATCAGTAGTAGAAATTTCCAGGCTTTATCAACCAATGAAGGCCCAGTACAAAAACTCAAGGTTTGTTTCAGGAAGAATCCATTTATAAGGAGCTGTTCACAACAAAGCAAAGACAGATATGGATTCTAGGCAAAGAGATCCAAAAACTCCATAGAGAAAAATATCTGCAAATCTTATATCCACAACACTACTATCCAAAATATACAGAGAATTCTTAAAACTGAATCACAGGACCCCTAAAGGTCAGGAAATAATGCCAAGAGTTAATAAATGGGATGGCATCAAATTAAAAAGCTTCTGCACAGCAAAGGAAACAATTAGGAATGTAAAGAAAGAACCTACCGAACAGAAGACAATTTTTGCTGGCTATTCTTCTGACACAGGTTTAATATCTAGAATATATAAAGAAATCAAAACCTTGCCAAAAAAATCAAATAACTCAAATTCATAAATGGGCAAATGATTTAACCAGACACTTCTCAAAAGAAAAAATACAAGTGGCCAACAAATATATTAAAACACATTACATATCATTAGCAATTAGGGAAATGCAAATCAAAACTACACTGAGATTTCATCTCACCTCAGTCAGAATGGCAGTCATCAAGAATACAAATAATAAATACTGAAGAGGAAGTGGAGAAAAAGGAACACTTTTACACTGTTGGTGGGGCTGTAAACTAGCAACCACTATGGAGATATGTATGAAGATTCCTCAAAAGATTAGGCATAGAGGCTGGGGTTGTTGCTCAGTGGTAGAATGCTCACCTAGCATGCATGAGGCACTGGGTTCGATCCTCAGCACCACATAAATGTAAAATAAAAATATTGTGTCCACCTACAACTTTAAAAAAAAATTAAAGATTAGGCATAGAACCAACATATGACCCCAGCTATACGACTCCTCGGTATTTATCCTAAAGAATTAACATGGTCATACCCATGTTTATTACACCACAATTCACAAAGCCAAACTACAGAACCAGCCTAGGTGTCTATCAATGAATAAATGGATAATGATTACACACACACACACACACACACACACACACACACACACACGAGTTCTATTCAGCCATTAAAAAAATGAAATTATGTCATTTTCAGGGAAATTAATGGAATTAGATCATTATTGTAAGCATAAATAGCCAAACTGTGAAGGTCAAAGGTCATATGGCTTCTCTCATGTGTGTGAAAGCTAGAGAGGAAAAACAAAAAGAAGGGAGGGTGGGATCTCATGAAAATCAAAGGGAGATCAATAGAAGAAATGGACCAGGGGACAGGAGGTAAGGAGGGATGGGGGAAGTGATATCAACCGAATTACAGTGTTATACTGTGTGCTTGTATGAATGAATATGTAACAACAAATCCCATCATTATATATAACTATAATGTATCAAAATAAAAAATGTAGAAAAAATAAAATTCTAAAACCAAAACTAACAAAAAGACAAATAACCAATTAATAAAATACAGAATGAACAGGCACTTCTCTATTTCATATCCACTAGCATGGCTACAAAAAAAAAAAAATGTTGCAAGAATGTGGAAAAAATGGAACACTTATACATTGCTGTTGGGAATGCAAAATGGTGCAGATACTGTGGAAAAAATTTTGGTAGCAGTTCCTCAAAATGTTAAATACAGAGTTACCATATGACCCAGCAATTCTCTGTAGATACATAACCAAAAGAAATGAAAATTTATGTCCGTACCAAAACTTTAAACCATGTATTATTCCTAACATCCAGAAGTGGAAACAATGCAAATTTCTACCAACTAATGAGTAAAATAAAACTGGTATTATCATACAATGGCATATTACTCAGCTGTAAAAAGAAATAAAGTATTAATACATACTAAAATATGGATAATCTTTTTTTTTATTGGTTGTTCAAAACCTTACAAAGCTCTTGACATATCATATTTCAAACATTAGTTTCAAGTGAGTTATGAACTCCCATTTTTACCCCAAATACAGATTGCAGAATCACATCGGTTACACATTCACATTTTTACATAATGCCATACTAGTGACTGTTGTATTCTGCTACCTTTCCTATCCTCTACTATCCCCCTCCCCCCATCTTCTCTTTCTATCCCATCTACTGTAATTCATTTCTCTCCTTATTTTTCTTCCAATTCCCCTCACAACCTCTTTTATATAGTTTTTTTATAACAATGAGGGTCTCTTTCCATTTCCATGCAATTCCCCTTTTCTCTCTCTTTCCCTCCCATCTCGTGCCTCTGTTTAATGTCAATCTTTAAATATGGATAATCTTGAAAACACTTTGGAAAGTAAAAGAAGTCAGACACAAATCTACTGAGTTGATAAAATACAGACATTTCTATAAAAAGTCCCAAATAGAAAAATCCATACAGACAGAAAGTGGATTATGGTTGGTAGGTACTACAGGTATGGAGAATGGAGAGTTACTACTAATGGTTATGTGGTTTCTTTTTGAGGTGATGAAAATATTATTTTGACACAAGGTCTCACGAAGCTGCTGAAGTTGGTCTTGAAATTGCAATCCTCCTGCCTCAGCTTCCAGAGTCTCTGAGATTATAGGCATGCACCACAATGCCAGGCTTTATTCATTTTTGAAATGGGGTGTCAACATGTTGCCCAGTCTGGACTGGAATTCCTGGGCTCAAATAGTCCTCCCACCTCAGCTTTCCAAATAGCTGAGACTATAGGTATATGCCACCGCACACAGTTTTATTTTGTTTTGTTTTGTTTCAAATACACAGACTCCAAAGTGCATTTCCCACTCATGACCTCTAAGATTAGAAAAAAGAAAAATGTCTCAATTCAATATCTACTGAGCAAGACAGGCTCAAAAGTGGGAATACAGAAATAAATACTGTTTTTATGATCCTCATAGTATATTGTAAATAGACAAACATAAGCTAATAATTAGAATATAATGTGTTAAGCACCACAAGAGATGTACAAAGAATAGAAAAAAATATTATGAATCAAGAAAAGTTTCATAGAAAAGATTTCTAAACTAAATCTTTAAAATAAGATGTTTTCTCCAGGCAGATAATGAGAGCAAAAGATGCTATATATCAGTCCATGGACTGCCATTAAAAATGGCATTAAAAAGTGGGACAAATCATTTCTCCAGAATAACCTGAGAAAGCTTCATGGTGAAATTTTAGCTGATTTGAGAATGAGTAGAACCTAACTTTGTATAAAAAGAAAGTAACTAGACTTTGGGATAAATTAAATAATAGCAGGTAAAATACAATTGGAAATGTTCATATTTAGTTCAGTAGTTAGAAAAACCCCACTAGATTGCTGAAATAGCATCGACTACTTGCTGGTAATGGTATGACTTGGGCAAGATTTTAAATACTACCTATAGTATTTCTCTTGCTTCAGTTATTATTATTTCACATATTCTTTACCATAAAAATCCTCAGATTAGGGGCTGGGGTTATGGCTCAGTGGTAGAAAGCTTGTTTTACATGTGTGAGGCACTGGGTTTGATCCTCAGCACCACATAAAATAGTGTACATCTACAACTTAAAAAAAAAAATCCTCAGATTAGGAGCAGGACACAGAGGCATACTTGTAACCCCAGCTACTTGAGCCCAGCCTCACCTACTTAACAAACTGTGTCTCAAAATAAAAAAGAATAAGGAATATAGTTCAGTGGTAGAGCACCCCTGAGTTAAACCTCCAGTTATACACACACACACACACACACACACACAAAAAAAAAAAAAAAAAACCCTAGGTTCATGCGCTAGACTATCTATTATTAATATTTTACAACAAACCTGAGATAAATACAAATATTCCAATTCCACTTCCGAAAGGTTAATGTAACAATTCACAATACTATATCCATGCATTGTTAAGTATTATAAATTTGTCGTCTCATTTAATCCTTCCAAAAACCCGAAGAACTAGGTATTTATTACTCTTTCTAGAAAACAGACACTCAGGGAAGCTAAGCCAATTTTTTTGTGTTTGGGGGAGGCTACTGGGGATTGAACTCAGGGACATCAACCACTGAGCCACATCCCCAGCCCTATTTTGAATTTTATTTAGAGACAGGATCTCACTGAGTTGCTTAGCACCTCGCTTTTGCTGTGGCTGGCTTTGAAATCATGATCCTCAGCCTCCGGAGCCACTGGAATTACAGGTGTGCGCCACTACATCCAGCAGAAACTAAGCAGTTTGCTCAGGGTTGCACTAGTTATTAAAAGGCAGAACTGGAATTAAATCCAGAGCTGCCAATCCTAAAACTCTTTCCACTAAAATATATTACTTTGTCTATCTGCAATCTTATTTAATCTAATAAAATAAGACTTCAATTCTTGCACTCCCTGCAATAGCCAACGGCTAGTACCATAATAGTCCCTTACATGAAGAGGTATGATATTTAGTCAGCTTTTTCGTTGCTGTGACCAAAAAACCTGACAATAACAATTTTAAGAGGAAAAGTTTATTTTGGGGCTCACAATTCCAGAGATCTCAGTCCACAGACAGCTAGCTCCATTGTTTGGGGCCCAAAGAGAAACAGAACATCATGGGGGTAAAGCGTGGCAGAGGTAAGTGGCACAGGACATGACCACACGGTATCAGAAAGACTCCCCTCATCACAGAGAAAGTATATATCCCAAAGGCATGCCCTTGATGACCCACCTCCTCCAGCTACACCCTACCTGCCTTATCAGAGGACTGATGCACTGATTAAGTTAAGGCTCTCATAACCAATCCTTTCAAATTAATGCTTTCTGACATTGTCTCATACATGAGCTTTTGGGAGATACCCTGAATCTAAACCATAACAAATACACATTTAGTGAAGACACTGTTTCTATGTACTGGACATAAGGAAGGAAAGGTTACAGTTGGAGAAATGCAAGCCAAAAGAAACCCCAACACAAGGTGACTCCTCAAAAACTCTCACCAGGCACAGTGCACAACTATAATCCCATTGACTAGGGAGGCTAAGGCAGAAGGATCACAAATTCAAGGCCAGCATTAGCAACTTAGCAAGACCCTGTCTCAAAATTAAAAATTTAAAAACATTGAACCCAAGGCCTCACACATGCCTCACACATGGCATGTGTGAGGCCCTGGGTTCAATCCTCAGCACTGCATATAAAAAAATAAGAGATCCATTGACAACTAAAAAATATCTTTAAAAAATTTAAAAAAAAAAAACAGGATTGGGGATGTAGGACTTTGGTAGAACATCACTGAGTTCAATCCCCAGTACCACAAAAATAGCCCTCTTTCTTTAAAAAAAAAAAAAAAAAAAAAAAAGCCCTCTTTAAGAAGTTAAAAAGAGGGCTGGGGGTTGTGGCTCAGTGGTAGAGAGCTCACCTAGCACATGGGAGGCTCTGGGTTCGATCCTCAGCACCACATAAAAAATAAATAAATAAAATCAAGGTATTGTGTCCAACTACAACTAAAAATAAATATTTTTTTAAAAAGTTAAAAAAGAAGAGGAGGAACCATCCTGAAATGTCCCTTGCCCAGAAGAAAGATTGGATATATCAAAAGAACGCAAACTTCTTCAGAACTCAAGAACAGGCTGCTGAAAACTAAATCATAACAGTTTTTTTAGGAAGACTTTCAGATGAAAACAATAAATAATGAGCAACAATGAGTAAGCAAAAATAAATAAATAAAATAAATAAGCCTCTTTTCCTCTTCAGGTTTTCCAAGGGCTATGGAAGAGCCTCCAGTGCTACAGTGTACTAGCCTATAGGAGAAATACAAAGAAAAAATATCTTCAGAAATGTAAAGAGTAAATCTAGCCAAGTTCTAGTTACAGCAATGCAGAAATCATGCAGTACACACTGCAGTAAAATCCGATGCCAACAGCTAAAAGGTATCAAGCAGCATAGGCTTGCTTTTTTTTTTTTTTTTTTTTTTTAAGCCTAGAAGCACTTACATTCTAAAAAATGCTTCTAAAGGACCGCAGGAAACTAACATAGCAGAAAAGAATGGGGTTCAGCTGAAGCACTTCAAGAGTTAAAGCCATGGAAAAACTTTATGATTTAACAAATAAATCATACTGGTAGTTCATTGCCTCTCCCGACATTTTGCCTTCCCCCAACTCCCAAGTAAAAAAGCTGTTTTCCCAGTTCCCAACAAATGTAATATCCTTCAAATGTAATATCTTCTCAGCTTTCTAGATTGCTAGACTAGAACACAGAAATGACACAAAAACATCCTCCCTACCTTCCCTCCAACAGCAAGAGGAAAATCAAAGACCAGAAGAAAAGAGTAGTAGGGAGTGATCTCTCTCATTTAAAATAGCATAGATTATAAGAGGTGACTACTACAATACTCATCCCAAACTCTTTTTTTCCCCTCCCCTCTTTCAGATTAGGGTTAAGTAATCTTTTAAATTTTATTCCTTTTAATTTTGTTCTTGTGTCCTTACACAAGTTCCTTCATGGATTTCTTTTCTGTAACAGACTCTAGAACCTATCTTTTTCACAGGAATGTTATCTGAAGAACATGTTAAAGTACCTGAAAAACCTAAAAGCACAATGATAGGTAACACTGTGTCATTCTAAGCTCTTTGCTCCAACTAATTTGTTAATGCCTCACAACTCCATGAGACTGATACTATTAAAATAATTTTTTCAGATGAGTAAACTGAGGCCCAAAGAAATAAAGTTCCTTTCCCAAGTTTACACAAATATTGTACAATTAGAATTTAAAACACAGGGCACCTGGGTCAATAAATTTCAGTATATGTTACTAAATTGATGTATATGTAATATGTAGTGAAAATTGTATTAGACTATTACAGCACATGGCTTAAGGAAACAAAAAAAAAACCCAATAACCTAATTGAACATTCAAAAAATATTTAAATTCTACTTTATTCCTATGATATCCCATTTTAATTAAATATTCTCGTAGTTAATTATATCATATTCCATCATCTTTATGCATTCTAAGATTAAAATGTGACAGATAATTTATGGGCAAGAACTCTGGAGTCACACAGACCTAGTCACACAATGTCATTTAATAACAGGATGGGCAAGTTTTTGAAATATTTCAATATGCATGTATAAAACAGGATTAATACCCACCACACAGAATTTAAAACTAAATACATCATAAACTTATCTCAGAATAGCAGTTGGCATACAGTAAGGTGATAAACAAACATCATTAGTTACTACCTTTTTTTTTTTTTTTTTTGGACAATTTGGCTAAGTTGTTGAGGGCCTTGAAAATTACTGAGGCTGGGCTGGAGATGTGGCTCAAGCGATAGGGCGCTCGCCTGGCATGCGTGTGGCCCGGGTTCGATCCTCAGCACCACATACAAAGATGTTGTGTCCGCCGAAAACTAAAAAATAAATAATAAAATTCTCTTTCTCTCTCTTTCTTTTAAAAAAAAAGAAAAGAAAATTACTGAGGCTGGTCTCAAACTTGGGATCCTCTTGCCTCAGCCTCCTGAGTCACTGGAATTATAGGCACCCAGCTTCTTTGCCATTTTTCCCATTTCCATGTAAACAAATATATAAAAAATTTTGCCCCAAAGACATCATGTAATATTGACATGGGCATATGTACATTGGATTTCACATTTTAGTGTCCTCCTTTTTTGAAAATTTTCCAGTAATTTTATGATATATGTAACACTGCCACTGACATGAGCAACTATTCTATCAATTTAAACACATAGCTACATTGTATTTCTTACATGTAACTGTAATATTGCAAACCCTTACCTCTTAATACAAACTGTCACATTTCTTCTCCTCCTTCCTCCACCCCATTCCAAATAGGGATGGTAAGTAGAACCTCCCACAATGCTAAGCAGACATTCTATCACAGAGCCGCACTCCCAAATTGTCACATTTCTGATTGCACTAGTAAAGTAAGTTTTAAAGTCACTGTGTACAACGTTTTATCAAAATACCTCTAGCTAAAGTGATAGTTATTTTCTTAGAAATTATTTACTTTCTCAACTAAAAAATCTCAAGGCCAAAAGGTAAAGTGACTTGCTGAAGTTTGTATAGGTAGATAATGACAAAGAACTGAACCAGAATCTTCATACTGAGCTCTTTATCATCTCACTAGACTGGATAATTCCATTTCTTATCAGAGGAGAGAAAAACATCTGAGGACAAAAATAACTCAAATCTCTAAAGGTTAGAAAAAAAATTCAGGAAGCAAGTCTTCAAAGATCATTAATGTGGCACAACAACAACAATAAAAAAAATGTGGCATTACTTAGTACTGTTTCCTTTTTGAAAACTCATGTCAACTCAAAAATTTGCTCTTGGGCTGGGGCTGTAGCTCAGTGGTACAGTGCTTGCCTAGCACTGGGTGAGGCACTGGGTTCAATCCTCAGCAACACATAAAAACTAAATGAATAAAATAAAGGTATTATGTCCATCTACAACTTAAAAAAAAAACTTAAACATTAATAACAGCTGGGCATGGCACCACCTATAATCCCAGCAACTTGGGATGCTGAGACAGAAGGATCACAAGTTTGAGGCAAGCTTCAGAAATTTAGCAAGACCCTGTTTCAAGATTTAAAAAAAAAAAAAAATTAAAGGGGCAGAGCTGGGAATGTAGCTCAGTGGTAGAGTACCCCTAGTTTCAATCCCCAGTACTCCTCTCCAAAAAAATCATCTTAATAAACAAACTTCAAGGACTGTCATAGTACAATGCTATTATGCTATTATAACACAATGCTACTATAGCAAACGCACCTGAAAATAAACTTAGAAATTCTATGATATTGATATTTTTGCTGTGATCTAATCTTTTTTCAGAAACAGCTTTCCACAAAAACTATACTAAAATAAAAGACAACAAAATTTTTCTCAATAAGACCACTATCTGACATTAAGCTTTCTCAAAAATTTTTAGAGCATTTCAATTCTAGCTGGAGTTTAGCAAAAACTCACATCATTCTTTCAAGTCTGAACTGAAAAACAGACTATTTTTTACATTTCATAGTTTTTAATCATAATCAAACATAAGCATGAAATCTATTTTATATTCAAGCCACAACAAGAACAGACAGGAAGACAGAGAACAGGAAGACTGGCAAGTCAAATCAATTATTTACTTAAAAGTCCACAGGGTACAGAGCTCTATAAGATGCACAGTGCCAACCTGTTCCACCCCTTCCCTCCTAGTTAGTACAGGCCACGAGATGAGGACCAGAGTCCAACAAACAGCAAAGTGCTAGTCAAAAGGGCCTTACCAAGCTAGATAGAGCCACATACATTTCCTTTTAATTATTTTTCTTTCTTTTTCCAAACTGGAGATTGAACAACCCAGGCAAGCTCTATTACTGAGCTATACCCCCAGCCCCCATTATTTTTTTGAGACAGGGTCTTGCTAAAGTGCTGAGGCTGGTCTCAAACTTGTGATCCTCCTGCCTCAGCCTCCCAAGTCACTGGGATTAAAGGCATGCCCCACCTTACCTGGCTCAAACATTTCTAACTCCTAGTTAAAGAACAGAAATTCAAGGAGGAGGAGGATCAACAGCTTAAATATTGCACAGACATTAAGGACTATGAAAGTGCCTAAGTACATGGACAGTGGATCTTCTGAAAGTGCATTTACAGTAAAGTATCGGGGACAGAAACAAGACAGAAGAAATGTTGAAGAATGAGAAGAAAGTAAAAGAAAAAGCTACATACTGAATGTTCTTAATGGTAGAGGGCTTTTATTGATTTATTTGAGAATAGAAAAGACCTCAGGAAAGGGGGGGGGTACCTGGGGTTATGGCTCAGCGGTAGAGTGCTTGTCTAGCACGTTCGAGGTGCTAGATTCAATCCTCAGCACCACATAAAAATAAATTAATTAGAGATATTATGTCCAACTACAACTAAAAACAAAATATTAAAAAAAAAGGAAGGACTCAAAGAATGAAGCTACATATACAAGTGAAAAGATAGTAATTGATTAAGAGTGAAATACTGGGGCTGGGGTGTGGCTCAGCGATAGAGCACAAGCCTTGCACGTGCAAGGCCCTGGGTTCGAACTTCAGCACTACATAAAAATAAATAAATAAAGTAAAGGTACTGTGTCCAATTAAAACTAAAAAAATAAATAAATATTTTAAAAAGAGAGTGTGAGATACTAAACAAAGTGAATACTTAGGGAAGGGAATACAATAAATAAAACTGATCCATGTGGGTCATGGAAGTCATCAAAGCATCAGAAATGGGGGACAGTAGATGGTTAAGGACTTTGAAATATTAGAAGCTGTACCCAAAAAAAAGCACAACTCCTTTCTTATCCAAGGAGTTAAGGAGTATTCATATAGCAAAAATAGAATAGTTTCATTACAGAAAACCCTTACTGTAAGTTACCAGTTAGAAGATGAAGGAAATGTTGGAAGATTTGAACCTAGGACTTTGCTCACACTTGTACACAGATTCTACCAGACACAGTAGAAACAGCTGGTAAGGTAAAGGGACATAAGGAATGAGGTGGAAGTGGGTGGGGCTGAGGTTTATAATAAGGAGGCAATTACAGTAGATAGAACTTTGAAGTAATTTTAAACAGCAAAGATGAAGAAGAGTAAACTAAAGAACTATATTGTTGCAGAGGACAGGGATAACTAAAGGAGGCATACCAAAACAGTATTAGATGCTATAACAACGAGTATTTGGCACTAATGCATCCAACATTTTCAAGTGAAATGATGTTCAAAATTCACTTTCTCAGAAGTTGAACCCTGAAACATCCTTTATTTTCATTTGTGAAGACTAGAAATTTGCTGAACTGCCAACAGTTTGTTTTTTGAACTGGATGATATTATTATTATTATTATTGGTGCTGAGGATTTAACCCCGAAGCACTTTTACCACTGAATAACATCCCAGCCCCCCCCCTTTTTTTTTTGGAGACAGGGTGTCATTAAGTTGCTTGGAGTCTCACTAAATTGCTGAGGCTGGCCTTGAAATTGTGATCCTCGGGCTGGGGATGTGGCTCAAGCGGTAGCGCAATCAGTAGCGCAATCAGTAGCGCAATCGCCTAGCATGCGTGCCGCCCGGGGTCGATCCTCAGCACCACATACAAACAAAGATATTGTGTCCGCCGAAAACTGAAAAATAAATATTTTAAAAAAGTATCTCTCTCTCTCTCTCAAAAAAAAAGAAAGAAATTGTGATCCTCTTGCCTCAGCCTCCTGAGTTGCTGGGATTACAGAGGTGCACCACTGGACTTTTTTTGGGGGGCAGGGGGGGACAGTGCTAGGGATTGAACCCAGGGCCTTGCACATTGGACATTTGTTTTTAAATAAAAAGGATAAATACAAAAGGATAGAAGGGACTTTATCTGACTAATAAATGAATACTATATGACTAGAACTAGTCTATAGATCAAACTTGGTCTTTTTAAGCCCTTCTTTTCATACATAGTATACAAAAACCGAGAGCACCAAGTTATATCTGGGTAGCACTTCACTGACTTGAATTGCTTTCTAATCCGTTATCTCAACTGACTCATCATTTATTCCTATTATAATGATGTCTAATCCAAGGATAGAGTACTAGAAAGAACATAGGCTTTGAAAGAAAAATCTAGAATCTTACCTCTACCATTCCTCCCAGGAATATTTCTTAAATGTCTAAGATGAGCTTCACTTTTCTTATCTATAAAGCAGGAATAATAGAACCTATTTATGAGGCACTTGTAAAGACTGAAGTGTTAATACATATCAAGGACCTACTCCACAGTAGATGCTAAAGAAATGGTAGATAATATATTCTACTGTAACATACAGCAATGACAGAGAAAAATGGAAGATTTACTTAATTAACATTAACATAAACTAAGCCATCAAGTTTTAAAAAAAAAAAAAAGAGGGGGGGGGTTTTTTTTTTTAGTTTTTGGCGGACACAACATCTGTATTTGTATGTGGTGCTGAGGGTCGAACTCAGCTGAGTTCCATCCTCAGCACCGCTCGCGCATGCCAGGCGAGCACGCTACCGCTTGAGCCACTCCCCAGTCCTGCCATCAAGTTTTAAATATTTATTTTTTAGTTGTAGTTGGACACAGTATCTTTATTTTATTTATTTATTTTATGTGGTGCTGAGGATCAAACCCAGGGCCTCGCACGTGCTAGGCAAGTGCTCTACTGCTCAGCCACAATCCCAGCCCCTGAACCACAATTTATTGCTACACTTGTAATAAGTGTATTAATAGACATAGGACAAATTCTGTTTAAAAAAATCCTAAAGTAACAAAAATATCCCCAAAATTTCACTCCACTTGACAGTTAATCTAACAAACAATAAACAATGATGATATTAATTACAGTATAATTTTATATATAATGTTTAGTGGTTTGAAATGTAGTATTTTTTTTCCAATTGAGTGTTTCCAAAATAAATAAAACCTTTTAATTTCCAGATCAATTCCAGGGCAATTTCACACAATTTCAACATTTCTCAAATAAATGGTGTTTAAAAAAGAAAAGAAAAAACACTTGGATGTAGAGTAATGTAGTTGGCAGAGAATAAGGATAATAGAAGTTATGTCCTCTCCCTCACCTTCCCTAATTTCAGTTAACTAGTATCACAAATAATTCCCAGTTTTACCAATCTCATAAAAATCTTAAAGTTACCTTCTTTCTCTATATCATCATTAATCTCTTCCTTCTTCAAAATATCCAATATATTCCCCCAGTTTGATTTTTTTTCCCCCACTCCATTCCCTAATCATACCCTGACAGTATTCACATCTGAATTTCTAAAAAATTCCTTACCTGGCCCCCTTTCCAATAATCTACATAACACCTCTTGATTAATCAGACTATAATTCCAAGTATATCAAGTCATTGCCCAATTTATAAACCTTCAATGGTCCCCAAATGTTGGCAAGATCAAGTCTAAATTCTTTAGTGTAAATATTTTTTAAATATTTATTTTTTAGTTGTAGTTGAACATGATACCTTTATTTTATTTATTTATGTTTATATGGTGCTGAGGATCGACCCCAGGGCCTCACATGTGCGAGGTGAGTGCTCTACTGCTGAGCCACAACCCCAGCCCATCTTTAGTGTAATTATTAATGCTGTTTACAGCCTAAGTGAACATCACCTCATTAATTTTATCTCCTGCTAGACCATAACCTAAACTGCATTCTCGAATCAGACAAATATTCTCAATCACTAACACAGACTTATTCCAATCTTTGCCCTGGCCTGGAAAACCATCCTTTTCCTTTCCGTCTATTCATATCCTATCCATTCATCATTGTAAAACACAGTCTGCCTCCATGAAACCCTCACACACTTCAGCCCAGACTAATCTTAGTAAACTATAAACTGTCATTTTGTCATAAACTAGTACCGTGAAACAAGACCTCTTAAAGCAGTCACTCTATTCCATGGCATTTTCACTAAAGAATACCAGCATTTTTCATGAGGCTCAATGATTCAAAATTAAAAACTCCTTTAATCTGACATGATATCCTTTATCTGTTTTTAAATGTTCTGTCTTTTATAAAATGGTGATATTAGATGAGAGTTGTTCTTCATTTTCATCCTCTTATTTGGAAAATAAAAAGTTCTTGAAATATATCTGGTTTAGAAAACCCAAGCACAGGAACAGTATATGCTAGTCTTCATTTCTTGTTTTGGCTTATATGGTTCAATATTGTTATGGAACTGTTGCAAAAACTAAGTACTGTCTCCCCAAATAGAATTTTAAATTTCTTATGAACAAGGCTAAATATGGCACATCCTTCATCTTTTTGTTTTCTCCATATTAACTAGCCCTGGGTTGAATACAAAACAAGTACTATAAACTAAATAGAATTAATGAAATTCATGGCTTTTAAATCTAATGCGAAACTGACCAAAATGTAACTCAGGCCAGTATGCCTTGTCTCCTCTCCACTTGTCATCTCTCAACAGATTCTTCGCAATTTTCTGGATTGTACCCACTTAATAAACAATCACCTACCTCCCAATATCTCTAATTCCACTCTACTGGCCTCTATTTATGATCTGAAATTTTATCCTTCAGTTACCTTCTTAGTCCCTTAATATTTTTCCCTGCCCCATTAATTCACTATCCTCCCACCTATTTTTCCTTCACAATTTTTTAAAAGCTTTTTTTGGGGTGGGGTAATGGGTATTAAACCTAGGGCTTCCCACATGGAAGCAGGTGTTCTACCACCAAGCTACACCCCAGCCCAGGGTGTGTGCGCACGCACACAAGGACAACTGGAAACTCTGGGACTCCTGCATGCTAAAAGCAAGCTACCACTTGAGCTGTACCCATTTCTCTTTTAAGATTTTGATCATCTTTCAAATTGCCTTAGGATCTAGTCTCAAAAGTCTTAACTTGATTGGGCTGGGGATGTGGCTTAAGCAGTAGCGCGCTCACCTGGCATGTGTGCAGGTGGCCCGGATTCGATCCTCAGCATCACATACAAACAAAGATGTTGTATCTGCCGAAAACTAAAAAATAAATATTAAAATTCTCAAAAAAAAAAAAAAAGTCTTAACTTGATCACCAGAAAAGTTCCTACAGAAAATATTTTGAAAGTGTCTAATTTTATCAAATTATATTAAATATCTCGGGGACTGGGTCTGTAGGTCAGCAGCAGAGCCCTTGCCTAGCATGCATAAGGCACTGTGTTCAATCCTCAGAACCACATAAAAATAAACAAATAATAAAGACACTATGTCCATCTATAACTACCAAAAAAAAAAAAAGAATATCTCATATTCCCAGCTACTCAAAAAGTTGAGGCAAGAGGATCACAAGTACTTTGTTACAAAGTCTAACTAACATCTCTAAGAATCTCCATTAAATATCTTCTATATTGAACCAGCTTCTGCATCGGGTCTTCCATTTCAAGGACATTTAATGAATGTTTTAAGTCCACAAAAATCTAAAAATGGTATTCTCTTCCTTCCCAAGGGAAGCATGAGAAAATGTTGATCTTGTTTACTTAGGGAGTAATGGTCTGAAATATACAGTTCACAAAACTTTCCTATGTTCTGGTCTGAACAATACTAAGAGTAAGATTGAGTCGAATCCTTGCTTGGAACTAACCTCTGAAAAACTGATCTCACATCTTAAGAACTCAGTTCTGTCACCTATAAAATGGAGATAATATTATCTACCCCAAAGGGTTACTGGAAGAAAATTAAAACTTTAAAAAGTACATAAGTACAGTGGCTATTGATACATAGAATTTAGTAAATATTGGGTTATAATATTAGTCCTCAAGACTAATAGAGAAATTTTACTTATAAAACTTTAATGAGGGGCTAGGGATGTGGCTCAGTGGTAGAGTGCTTGCCTAGTATGTGCAAGGCCCTGGGTTCAATCCCCAGTACCACAAAAAAAATAAATAAAAATAATAAAACTTGAATGAGCCAGGCAATGTGGCACATACCTGTAATTCCTGCAACTTGGGAGATTAAGGTAGGAGGATCACAAGTTCAAGGCCTGTCTCAGCCACTTAGCGAGCCCCTGTCTCAAACATAAACAATAAAAACGGCTTGGAGTGAACAAAGCTCATGAAGCTCAGTGGTAAGGCACCCATGGGTTTAATCAACAATACAAAAAAAAAAAAAAACTTAAATGAGGTATGGGTTCTACTGCAGCAGTACGGTGCATGTATGGGGCCATGAGTTCAATCCAAACCATAGCTCAGGTATTAAATATAAATAATTAAAATGACCTAAATAAGATAAATACCTCCCCCCCCCAAGTAATTAGAAATACGGCACATGTGTGATAAATCTGTTCCAGAGTGTAAAGAGTGAAAAATTAACTTTTATCTTGATGAGGATTTAACATTTCCAGTTAACTTGGAACTGGATAAAACCAGAGATTTCTTTAAGTTTATAAACAGGAAAATGCTATCAGAGCAAAGTGAATGATACCATTTTTTTATCTGAAATCTTTAGCTTCTGCAAAAAGCCTATACAAATAAAGCGTTGGTAAAGGGCTCAGGAAATACATTTTATCCTTTGATTAATTAAGTTCAAATCTGCTCCTATGCAGATTTGCCTATCAGCATACTAAAAAATATTTCTTAGATCCCCAAAAATGACTAATTTTTTAAAGGCTATAAATAAAATCATGTTGGTATTAATAAGCTAATGATTCATTAAGAGAATTCTAATTCAATCATAATAAAACTTAAACAAGTTATATTTAAGCAATGACTTTTTATTTATAGAGATCCAAAAAACAAGGATACTATTCAAAGGGCATCATCTTAAGAAGCAACACTGGGCTGGGGATGTGGCTCAAGCAGTAGCACGCTCACCTGGCATGCGTGCGGCCCAGGTTCAATCCTCAGCACCACATACAAAGATGTTGTGTCCGCCGAAAACTAAAAAATAAATATTAAAAAAAAAATTCTCTCTCTCTCTCTCTCTCTCTCTCTCTCTCTCTCTCTCTCTGTCTCTCTCACTCTCTCTTTAAAAAAAAAAAAAGAAAAAGAAAGAAACCTAGACATGGTTTAAAAAAAAAAAAAAAAAAAAGCAACACTCTCTCAATCATGTGGCCAAAGCTCAAAACCTTTTTGAAACTATTTCTATATGATATGTCATGAGCTTTGTAATGTTGTGAACAACCAATAAAAAAAAAAAAAGAAACTATTTCTAAGATTCTCAAAGAAAAACCTTGCATACACCAAAAACCTAGTCTCCACCCTTTAGAATTACATGCCTCTTGTAACCAAAAATAATGTTGATTATTCACTTCACTCACCCAAATTGCCTATAGCCAAAGTTAAATAAGCCCCCTAAAACTGAAGATTTAGCAGGATTGAGAAAATGCAATATATTCTAAAGTAAATACAGACTGAGCACAGTTGGCACATGCCTGTAAAATCCCAGCTGCTTAGGAGACTGAGACCAACCTGAGTAACTTTATCAAGACACTGTCTCAAAATTAAAAAGGGCTGGGGATGTCAATCAGTGGTAAAGTACCCCTAGGTTCAATTTCCAGAATCATTAAAAAAAAAAAAAAAAAAGTAGCCTACGTGTCATCCCTAGGGGATTTATTGCAAGACACCCAATAGGTACCTGAAACCATGGGTAGTACTGAACCCTTATATATAGTATGTTTTTTTTTCTCCCGATACACACCTATGATAAAGTTTAATTTATAAATAAGGCAAATAAAAGATTAACAAATAAAAACTAATAATAAAATGAACAATTAAAATACCATAATAAAAGTAATGTGAAAGTGATCTCTTTAGAAAGTTAAGACAAAAAATTTTGTCATTTTGTCTGGGGTATTTGGGGGGTTTTGTTTTTTTGTTCTTTTGGTGCTGGGGACCAAACCCAGGGCCCTGCACATGCCAAACACACTAAGTCATATATACCCTCAGCCCCAAGACAAAGATTAATATTTTTGGACCACAACTAAATACAGGTAATTAAAACTTTAAAAAGTGAAACCCTGGATAAAGGAACACTACTACTTTATGCTAAATCCACAGTTTAGAATTTCATTAAAATAAATAAATAACTTTCCATTTTGGAAAATTCTGATGTTTGTATTTATAAAGTTATCATGATACCCTACAGATAACCCTCAAAGAGGACCATAAAAGTACACAGTAAAACTAGAAATCTAAAATATCAAGCAGCAAAAGGATAGTGAAGTCATGAGAAATGAAATTGTCTAATTTGAGGGCTAGGATATAGCTCCGTGGTAAAGTGCCTGCCTAGCATGCATAAATTCCTGGGTTTAATCCCCAGCACCACAAAAATTAAAAAAAAGAAAAGAAAAAGAAAGAAAGAAGGAAGGAAGGATGGAACAAATGAATAAAAAGAAAGAAAGAAAATTCTGACTCTCAAAGCTTTTTGACATTGGACAAGACACTTAGTTTCTCTGTGTCCCAGCCTCTCACCTGTGAAATGTGTGAGATAATAAACCATTAACACATTATAGATACAGTGAGGATTAAATGAGATTATGTGCTTGAAACATGGTAGGTATTCAATAAATATTTGAATTAATGAGTAGATGAATTAACATATACAAAATTCTTAGGATAGTCTCTGATACATAGCTAATGTTATAATAATTTACATGAGATCTATACCTGAGGCTGGGGGCATTTCTGAATGGGTAGAGCATTTGCCTAGCATGCATGAGATCTGTACCTGGGGTAAGCAGGAGTCAATAGCTAACAATATTAATATCCTATCCCAAAACTATAACCAGACTTCTTACTTTAAAAGAATTTATAAATTCAATTATTTAATTAATTAATTTTCAAAAATTATAATGGTTGGAAACACTCATATATTATCTCACCAAGCATCTCAATTTCCAATTGCAGAATCCTTCTTTGATGAGGAAGCGCTGAAAGCATCCAAAAATCACCTCTCCCCAGTACTAATTATAACCACATAGCCAATACTGGTAAAGATAAGCCATTCAAGAAAACGAAGTTGGGCTGGGTTTGTATCTCAGTGGTAGAGCACTTGCCTAGCACATGTGAGACCTGGGTTCAATCCTCAGCACCACATAAAAACAAATAAATAAATAAATAAATAAAAAGGTATTGTGTCCATAACTTAAAAAAAATTTTTTAATTGAAAAAAACAAATTACTACAAAGGAAATCAAACTAGTCACTGAGAAAGTTGCTTAGCATAATCAAAAATCAATAAAGTTAAAATTCAGCATTTAAAAATTCTTGAGTTTCTTCTATTCTGAAAGTATATAAAGAATATACTTTAGACTTTAGACTAACTCATACTAAAATTTAAAAATAACAAAAATAGAGGAATTTTTCTTCTATTCTTTGGATAAACAAAAATGTAAAAGTGAAACTGAAATGACTAATACTAATGAACTAGCATTAGAACTTAAGTGCTTTTGTGTGTGTGTGTGTGTGTGTGTGTGTGTGCGTTTTTTTTTAAACAGTACTTAGGAATTGAACCCAGGGGCATTCTAACACTGAGCTGTGTTGTGTCTCCAGCCCCTATTATTATTATTTGGCATGTTGGGGTGAGCAGAGTTTGAACCCAGAGGCGCTTACCCACTCAGCCACAACTCCAGCTTTTTTGTATTTTAGAGACAGGGACTCACTGAGTTGCTTAGGATCTGGCTAAATTACTGAGGCTAACCTTGAACTTAACATCCTCCTGTCTTATCCTCCAGAGCCACTGGAATCACAAGCCTGAGCCACCATGCCTGGCCAGCCCATATTATATCTCACACAGGGTTTCACTGAATTGCCAGGGCTGGCCTCAAACTTGGTATCCTCCTGCCTCTGCCTCCAGAGTAGCTGGGATCACAGATGTGTACCAACCGTACCCATCTTGCATGTTTAATATTTTTAATCCTCACTGTTTTCAGGAAAAATTGAGGCTTTCTGAGCCTAATAACTGGAATTTTATAGCTTTAATAAAAGCATTATTTAACTAACATAAAAAATGAGTCACAAATGAACAATTATCAAACAAAGCCACAAATGTACAAATAAATGTATCAGAATACAATAAACCACATTTACTATAAGTTTTATTTGAATAAAATTTAATGACAGAGAGGCTAGAGTTGTGGCTCAGTGGTTAAACGCTTACCTTGCATGCATGAGGCACTGGGTTCAATCCTCAGCACCATATAAATTAATTAATTAATTAATCAATCAAATAAAGACATCATGTCTATCTACAACTAAAAAAAATTTTAAAATAAAAAAAATTAATGACTGAGAAAAAGACTAGTTGGGCACAATGGTGGACACCTATAATCCCAGTGATGCAGGAGGTTAGAAGCAGAAAGATCACCAATTTCCAGGCCAGCCTCAGCAATTTAGCAAGACCCTGAGCAATTTAGTGGGACACTGTCTCAAAAAGATATTGGGGATGTAGCTCAGTAGTAAAACACCCCTAGGTTCAATTCCCAGTACTTGGAAAAAGATAAAAGAAAAGGACTCCCAGGTTATGGACAATTCTGTCCACATAAATGTATAAAATACAGGAAACTGAGTATACATTAACTTTGTAGTCAACCCTGAAAACTACTTTTTGTAATAGATTTCCCACAATTTATCATTTGTCTCCTAGTTTTTTTAAATGTCAATTTACTGATGGTTTGAAGTGTGATGAATGCAAACGTGTTCTACCTTTTTTCTTTTAACTTAGAGTAAAAAAATTCTAAGATGCTAAAGAAAAAGATATCAGTGAGATTATGAAAGTAAACAAAATTTACCTAAAATAATGTCCCTCAGAAACTTCACCAGTACCTCTGCTTCAGTGTTTTCACAAAAACAATTACTAACCTACCCTGCAATCTTGTGATACACTTTTCCATCATAAAAATTTAAAAATCATATTTAAAATATATAATAGCCCCTCTTAAAAAACAGATCTACATTTGACCAATCAATTATGAATATATACTGTTAATCTGCGGTAACTTATATACATTATTTTGCCTTTAACACAGGAGAATAAGTATAGAGAGCTTACTGACATGTTTAAAGTGGCTTTAAACATCTAATTGGCTCAAGATTTTTGCTACTGACATCAAAATAAAATATTAATTAAAGTGAGGTACTACCTAGTGTCTCATTTCAGTTAGTAACTCAATCAGAGAACAATAAAGAAGCAGAGATTAAGCAACTTTCCCAGAAAAATCTGCAGAGTTAGTTATTTGCCAGTGATGGGTTCCAAAGAAGTATGTGCTTTGTGGCACTAGGACTGGACTGTTGTATTTTCACACCCTAATAGTCTATCACCTGAAGCAGTTAGTACATTCCTAGCCTCTGGATTAAAGAATACATTAAACAGAATCTCAGTAATGAGAATCCTGTTAGTAAGCCTAAGAAATTAAAATTGCTAGCTGTATAAAAGCATTACTATAATCAATCACCTAAAACTCCAGTGAGGACCTATTGCAAAGCTCAGAGAAAGAAACTGAGAATACTAGTGTGACTTACCAAGAACATGAGGAATATCAACAAAGAATGCCATACAATTTAGAGAAAAGAGATTTACTATTGCAAAATTAGATTTCAAAGAGGGAAAACAGTGAGCTGAATCTTGGTGAAGTGGAAAAGATTTAAGTAGTTAAACAGCTTTAGAAAGAAGAAAAAGACAAAAAGATAATGGGACCAAAGGTACTGAATTGGGATATGCCACTAAGTATTACTAAACACCACCATGTCAGTCACTGTGTAAAGTTCTGAGTATACATTGGAGAAAAATATAAATGAGTTCTTTGCTCTTCTGGAGTCTAGTGGGGAAGACAGATAATAATCATGTAAGCAGATATGTCATTATAAATCATAATACATCCTATCCTATGAAGAGAGGCAATAGAAGGTAGTAACGGGGAATAAAACGGGAAAAGATGAGCAAGACAGGATGATGAAAGAAGCTATCTCAGGTATGAAGGAGGAAGCAATGCAAAGAGGAGAAAGAATTAAAGAAAGAAACAGCCATACATACAAAGGTCCAGAGGCAGAAAGAGCTTACTGAATTTAAAAATAAGAAGTTAGTGTGACTATAGTATAATGGGCAATAAGATTGCTATAATATGGGGCTGGGGATGTGGCTCAAGCGGTAGCGCGCTCGCCTGGCATGCATGCGGCCTGGGTTTGATCCTCAGCACCACATACAAACAAAGATGCTGTGTCCGCCGAAAACTAAAAAATAAATATTAAAATTCTCTCTCTCTCTCTCTCTCTCTCTCTCTCTCTCTCTTTAAAAAAAAAATACTCCACTCTCAGATTTAAAAAAAAAAAAAGATTGCTATGATATAGCAATGCATTATAGGCTAAAATAAAATGTCTGAATTTGGATTACAAGTAAAAAGTTTAAAAACACTAAATTTGCGGCTGGGGTTATAGCTCAGTGGTAGAGCGCTTGCCTCACACATGTGAGGCACTGGGTTCGATTCTCAGTACCACATAAAGATAAATAAAATAAAGATATTGTGTCCATCTTTAAAAAAAAAAAAAAAAACATCTTTTAAGGGGCTGGGGTGGTGGCTCAGTGGTAGAGTGCTCGCCTAGTTTGCATGAGGCACTGGGTTCGATCCTCGGCACCACATAAAAACAAACAAATGTATCCACCTAAAACTAAAGATACATAAAAAAATATTTTTTTAAAAAATCTTTTTTAAAAACCACTTAATTTTTTTATGTATTCATTAAATAAAGAAGCCAAACCAAAAAATGATTCAATTTTTACAAAAAGGGCAAAATTAATCTAGGCTATTAGATATTAAGATGGTTGGTGATTATCCCAGATGGTAGAGGGAAAGAGGCACTGAAAGGGAATTTAATGGGGTTTTCTAGGTACCAATAAGGCTTTTTCTTGATCTGGGTACTGGTTACATTCAATTTACAGGGGGAAAAAAAATCATTGAATTTTTATGTGCAGTTTTCTGTACATATATTATGTACTTCAATAACAGGTATGTTACTTTTTTAAGTTTTATGCAAGTTTTAATAACATATTTTAAAAATATACCTCTGTCCAGATAAAACAGGATTAGAGAGGCACGTGGACACATAAAGTCTCTTTAATAACAAACCTGACAGAAACTTTCAGATACATGTAAAATAGGAGGGGCAATTCAAAGCCAGTGAATACAAAGTACCATACTTATAAAGAATAAATGCTGAGCCTGACATGCCTGTAATCCTAGCTACTCCAGAGGCTGAGGCAGGAAGATTCCAAACTACAGGTCAGCATCAGCAACTGAGCTAGGTCCTTTCTCCAAATTAAAAATAAACAGAACTGGGGCTGTGGTTGTGGCTCAGCGGTAGAGCACTTGCCTAGCACCTGCGGGGCCCTGGGTTCCATCCTCAACACCACATATAAATCAATAAAATAAAGGCATTGTGTTCAACTACAACTAAAAAATAAATATTTTAAAAGTAAGTAAGTAAATAAATAAATAAGCAGAGCTGGGATGTAACTCGAATGGTAGAGCATCTCTGGGTTTGAAAAAGTTAAATAAATAAATAAATAAATAAATAAATAAATAAATAAAGCGCTGGTTCTGGGGAGGGAACTGTGCAATAAAAGATGAACTATAAATTCCATAGACTTGTAAGGAGGTATCTCTAGAAATTAAGAAATGAACAGATAAAAGCAGCACTACAAAATATTAGCAATACTTGTTTATGTTATGGTTCCGGTTTTAATATGGTATTTTCAAAATCTTCCCTTGACCTTTCCCCACCCCAATACAACAGAGTGTAAAATTAAATAAAAGAACCTAAACCGGAGCATCAACCATACTTGAGCTCCAATCAGTGCTCTGCTCCCTACTGTGGCAGTAACTGCTCTGAGCTTAGCTTCCTCATGAATAAAATGAGGATAATGACTACCTCATAGAGTGATTGTTTGCTCCCCACAGTCACCCAAAATGTTGAATAGGTAGTCTGGAAGGTATTTTATTTCCTGATGGTATATGGAGGGCCAGTACTTGATATTAACAAGAGTTTCCATTCTCAGAGGAATTCATAGGTGGGAGAGGAATTTTATGAAACACTTATCATAGAAACTAAATAAAAACAAAATAGAAGGATGAAAATACATGTTCAGTAGCAGAGGTTTCAAACATTTCCTAAGATAAAGAAACTTGAGCTAAGTCAAATTGGGTCAGATTCAGTAACTAAAGAAATTATAAAGAAAAAATAATCTTATGTCTTCCCAACAAGCCACAATTTCTATCTAATATTTAATGTATTCTTCTCTTTGTAGAAAATTAGCTAAAACAAGTTAGAGATCAACACTAAGGATATTCTATCATAGGTGGTAAGGGAAGGCTTTCAATCACTTTATAGCAACCCCACCCTTAAGTCTTATCTGGACATGTAACATTAACATAACATGTTAAGCAATTCTTAAGTATAGGTACTAGCATTTCAAAGGGAAACAAAAAGTTCTATTCCTTTAAAAAATCTTTGGGTAATGTTTTCCAAAAATATAAATCCTGCAGCCTAAAAGTATCTAAAATCTAGTTCTTTCTGAATTTATTCATCTTTCCCCTGATCAAACAAGTTACCTCTCCCTCTCTTATTCTTCCAATTCACCTCACCACTAAATATCTAAGGTTTCCCTATTTCCTACCAAGTTGGCACTCTGACTCTCTAGTATTCACTCTGATTTCACAGTATTAAATCTGAGCATACATATCACCTAATACCTAAAATGGTTTGAAATGAAGGTAATGGCAGGAGGCTAAGACAGGAAGATTAAAAGTTCAAAGACTACTCAACAATTCAGCTCACAATGTTAAGCAAATTTTTTAAAGGACGGAACGTATTTTAGTGGTAGAGTGCTCCTGGGTTCAATCCTCAGTATCAAAAAAATAAAGGCAATGGTAATGGTTACACAATTGTATACATTTGAGGGGGACAGTATGGGGGATAGAACCCAAGGCTTCTCTCATGCTAAGCAAGCAACCTATCACTGAGCTACATCCCCAGCCCAAATGTATATATCTGTCAAAGCTTATCAAACTCACAAAACATTTAAAATTGGTGGATTATATTATACTTTATATAAAGTATTCCCTAATAAAGTTCATTTTTTCAAATTTATATTTTAGTTGTAGTTGGACACAATACCTTTATTTCGCTTATTTATTTTTATGTGGTGCTAAGGATTGAACCCAGGGTCTCGCACGTGCGAAGCGAGTGCTCTACCGCTGAGCCACAACCCCAGCCCCATAAAGTTCATTTTTAAAAAAATAATGTATACATTCATCCATTTGGCAAATGTTTACTATCTACTTTGTGCATCAAAATTTATACCAGATCTTTCCACTTGGAATACCTGGGTCCTACCTGTATTGTGCATTACTCTGCAACACTGTCACCAAAAGTCATGTTGCAAGAAAAATGGTTTAGTTTCTGATCATGAAAGTCACCTTAATGGTGGTTTTTTTTTAAGTTGTAGATGGACACAATACCTTTATTTATTTTTTTATGTGGTGCTGAGGATCACCCAGTGCCTCACACATGCTAGACATGCACTCTTCACTGAGCTACAACTGCAGCCCCTTAATAATGATTTTTACAGTGAAAGGACCACTAGCTACCTTCCATGACATGATGAAATTATACAAATGGAATATAAGCTCACTTGGGTACTCTATATTTTAATACAAGTGTTTCCAATATAAACAAAAAATAAAGTATCTACTGTAAATAAGACATACCACTACCAAACCTTACACATCTTTCTACCAAAAAACTAGCACATCTCAAATGTTTACTAACATTGCTGTAAGAAAAGAAGGCAACACTATTGGGAAAGTAGATTTTAAGTGACTTATTCTAGGGTCCACAATGACCCAGTGGCTGAGTAAAAGACATGAAAACCAGGCTTCTTGGTTCTCAAGGTAGCATGCATCATGGAAATAATCATCAACTTTAGAAACAGACCTGGGGGTCTGAATTTCAGCTACACTTCTTACTGGTTATATGTGAGAACTTGGGACAGTCACTTTACCTTCTGACCTTCAGTCTGTTCATCTATAAAACAGGGATGTCAACTACCACCTCACAAAACTCTTGGGAAAACTAGGTAAGCTATCCACCCACCACCTATCAAAATTACTGGGCAATAGAGTAGGCAACTAAACAATATCAGTTCCCTTTCTCAATCTTTTTTGTTTTTAGTTGTTGATGGACACAATACCATTATTTTATCTTTATGCAGTATTGAGGATTGAACCCAGTGCCTCACAAGTGCTAGGCAAGCACCCTACCACTGAGCCACAGCCACAGCCCCCCTTTCTCAATCTTTAATTATAATTTTTAAACATCAAATAATCAAGGAAGGCTAATTATCAATCCACATTATATAATTATATAATCCATATCTCTGGTCAATAATGAACCTATACTTTCTGCCTTATTCATACTCCAACCCATTCCCTCCCCATCCCACTATTTCCAGTTTTTCAAACTTTAGTTACTATGTTTAGAAAAGCGATTTAATTTTAGAAAGCTGGAAAATTCTTCTGAGTAAATTGAGCAAAACCTTAATCTGCCCCAAGGGAAATTCTGAGCAAAACAATTATTTCGAACAAGAGAAGATTTTTCTATTGGGGTTATTCAATTTAACCACACAAATGCCACCAAAGCTGCATAAGAAGTGACAGAAGGAGATCTGGAACGCAGTGTACAGATTCTCTGAAAGAAAATATCCTCCTAAAATCCAAACTCTCCATTCCTAATTTGGGGTAGTGAAATCTTCCTAGGTGATCTGAATTCTTCCTGGCTCTGACACTAGTCCAGCTCCTGAGGCCAGAACTGCAGCAGTTGGCAAAAGAAATACCCTGAACAAACCCCACCTCTCGAAATATCCCCAAAAGGCAGGGAGGTCCAGAGTATTTTCTCCTCAATGGACAGATAAGCCACCAGGCGCTCAGAAGCACAATCCTTTTCCCCAAGGTCATTCAAGTCAGTGAAGGCGCGACGGAGACTCTGCAAACAATCCCCGGCCTTCTGCAATTAACACTGCAGAAGATTTTTCTTTTTTTGGGGGGGGTGCCTATTCTCTTCCCTTCTCCCACCCTCAAGTGTGAGCACTGGCCTCGGCATTTCCGAAACAAGCCACAACAAGCTCTGCAGTGTTAGGAAAGGGGCTGACGCGATGAAGAAACAGATGCTCCAAAGCAAGATGGTCTTTCTCGGCCGGCAAATCCTCCTCGGAGGTAATTAGCAGAAACCGCAGGCACCTCAGAGAGGTCTCTGCCGGGTGGCTCGGCGAAGCCCCCGCCCCGCCGCCCCGGGACGCCGGCTTCCCTGCCGGCAGCCTCGGCAGCCAGAGGCCACCGGCCCAGAAACCGCACTTCATTCCTGCGCTTCGGGAAGCCATGGCTCCCTCCCGCGGGCGGCCGGGCGGGGGTGCGCAGGGAGGCGGGCCGCGCGCTGCGGAAAGTTCACCGCGCCGGCGGCGGCTGCGGGCGGGGGGCGGCCCGCTTTGCCGCGTCCCCCTGCAGATTCCACCATTAATTAGTCCTCAGGACTGTCTACTGGCAACTTAAACAAAGCGAATGCCTCGAATTCCTTCCCGGCCCGGCAGTCTGGCCGCGAGACCAGCAGCGCCCGGGACGCCGCGGCGCGGTCGACAGCTGCGGCGCGGGACCCCTCCCCGGCGGCCCGCAGCCGGGTCCCGCACGCCGGCCGCCGCGCTCCCAGGCCGCCCTCCGCCTCCCGGCCGAGCTCCGGCCCTTCCTGTCTGATCACTTCCTTCCTCCCGGTGCCCGCGGGCCCCGCGCAGCCCCCTCCCCGGCGGCCGGGCCGGCCCCGACCCGCGCGCCTCCCCGCCCCCACAGACCCGCGCCCCGCGCCTCCCCGCCGGCCACCCGGCCCGAAACTCTCCCCGGGCCCGAGGACCTCTCCGCCGCCGCGGCCCCCAACGCCTCTCCTCAGTTTCCCGCTCGCACCAAGAAGTCTCCTCGGACCCTTCCCTCCCCCTCCGGGGGAAAAATCTCCTCAGATTCTCTTCCGCCAACTCCGAAAACACTCTCCAGTCTCGCCCCAGAAGACCTCCCCTCCCGAGCGCGTCCTCCCAAAGCCACCCAAACTCTCCCGCCCCACACCCCATCCCTCCCCGGTGCGCCGCCGGCTCTGCCCCGTCGCCCCGCAGTCCCGACCCCTCCGCGGGCCGGCTGCCCCCTCCGGCCGCCCTCCTCGCCCCGGCCCGGCGCCGCGTTCCCGCCACCTCCCCCACGGACCCCTCACCTCCGCGACTCCGGCCCGCGCTCCCGCCTTCTCGGGGCTCCGCGCTAGGCTCCCAGCGGCCGGCGCCTCCTCGGGCTCCCGGGGACTGACAATGAGGGGCGGGGCGATGGTGACGTCAGCGTTCCGGGAGGCGGGGCATGTCGTGGGGGGCGGGTTGTCTTCAGGCCCCGCCCTCCCCTCCTGCTTTTCCCTTAGCACAGGACTCCACCCTCCCAAGTTTTTATTGCCTCCCTAGGTAGGTGCCCAGGGCAGGTGCTAGGCCCTTTGGGAAATCCAAATGAAAGGCAAGATTCCCAGCTCTCAAGAAGCACTCAGGGGATTGTGAGGATTAAATGAGATGATCCATGGAAAGTGCTTAGCCCAGGCCCTGGTATGGAGTAATCACTCAACAAATACTGCTTCTGTTACTCAGGAAATGTAGAAAAGGAACCCTGGGTAGACTCAGAGGGCATGAATTCCAGTTCCCCAGCTCTAATTCATCATGTGAGCCTAGAAAAGTCCTTTCCCATCTATGTTCCCTACTTTAACCTTCTTTAAAATGGGAAGAAGCAAAGACTCTATGATCTTAGAAATCCCTCCAAGGATTTTATGACATACTTTCTGTGGGCCTACTATGTGCAAAGCACCTAGGGCCCAGAGAAGGTGAGAGGAGGACTTTGAAAGAGCTAAAGACCTACACCCAGCAGAACACAAGCCAAAGACACCCTCTTCCTGCAGATGCCCTCCCACGCACTGGCAGGCAGTGGCATCCACAAGCTGGGACACAGATGCACTGAGAGCGGTTTCCTCTCTTAGTACAGCAGCATGGTTGGTCTCTTAAGACATCTCTTGTGTAAGCTCTTTATTGCCTGTGGAATAAAGGCCAAAACCCTGGACTGGTATGATCACTTCCTACCTTTAGGTGCACACATGCACACACACACTCTCACAGCCTCTCTAAAGTTTATCTAAACTTCCCGCAGCACACCCACTGTTTTCCCACATCTGCCCCTTTGCTCATAACTCTTCCCTTGCTGTCTCATCTCAACACACAGCCCTCCTAGTTTCTTTCAGCGAGAAGCCGGTCTTCCCTGCTCTGAATATTCAGTGGCATTGAGTTGAACTCTCACATGGGCATGGGCACATTACAACTTGTATCAAAGGAACCTCCCCTTTGTTTCTTAGCACTTTCTGAAGGTCAGAAACCACACTTGTTTGTGGAGCTCAAGATCTGTTGCCAGAAAACCCTGGGGTCACATACCCATGTTCTTGTGCATACCTGTTCTCAGCCTCAGTCTCCTCCTGTGTAAAATGGAAATAATAATATGGTCCTGGTCGTGTTTGTTTTCAAATTACAGGTAATACTACGCGAAAGCACCAGGCACAGTGCTCCACAGTTGATGCAGATGTCATTCCTATTTTCAGTGTTATCACTATCATCAATACTATTTCCTGCTCCTCACACACCACACCTATGTTAATCCACCCAATCATTTCATAGTGGAAGACTTTAAGGGCCTAAACTAGGAGAGACTTGCTTAAAGTAGCCCTACAAAGCATTGCCATTGGAACAGGAACCAGCACCAGGTGGATTCTGCAGTCACATCTGAGGCCCCAGGGCATCTGTCACTCAGCACCCCTCCAAGTGGAGGACAGCTGCGAGTTCTCTCTGAAGGTTCTTTTCGGCAGAGCTGACCCTTTTCTGCCTGGTGCCTTTCTCCTCTCACGTGCTTTACAGAAAGACGGATCTGTGTTAAACTGCCCTTGGCATCTCTGCAGTCCTCCAGGAGAGCTGCCGCAAAGCATTGGGCGTTTCCAGAGCACTGGGCTGTGGAAAGAAGGGAAGAGCTTTGGGGTTCTGATTAATTTCCTGCGCTGCGGACAGGCAAATAGCCGCCCTGAAATGCCTGGGCTAGTCCTCAAAGGCCCCTACAAATTGTGGCTTATTTTTAGAATAGGAGATTCAAAAATTCTACTCCCCATGAAAAGGGAGCATGACCACAGAATTGCTGCAGACACAGAAAGCCTTTCCTGAGTCCCTTCTGACACTGACTCCAAGAACTGCAAACCCTCAGAAGAGAGAACCTGCCCCCCTCCACTTCACCCACACAGGACTCCATCAACTATTTGTTCATTAATTCACAGCAAAAGAGTTGGCACAGTGGGCTGGGGTCGTGGCTCAGTGATAGAGTGCTCGCTTAGCACCCACAAGGCACTGGGTTCAATCCTCAGCACCACATAAATGTAAAATAAAGATATTGTGTCCACCTAAATAAAAAATTTAAAAAAAAAAAGAGTTGGCACAGGACAAATCAGGACCCCAATTGTAGCTTTACTACTGACCCATTGTTTAACCTTGAGCTTTCAAGTCTCTGCATCTCAGTTTCTCATCTGCAAAATGGGAATAATTATGTACCTATCTCACACAATGGTTGTTGAAGATTGAATGAAATAACATGTGGAAGAACTTAGTTCAGATCCAAGCACCCAGTTCATGCCAAGACATGGTGATTGCTGTTAGAATTTCCACATGTCCTCCCAGTAAGTCCCCCATGTGTAGGCCTCTAGGCTGGAAGTTGGGCTAAATAATAGTCCTGCCCTCAAGAGACCTATCAGTAAAAGGAACAGTAGAGGGGGCTGGGGCTGTAGCTCAGTGGCACAGTACTTGCATAGCACATGTGAGGCACTGGGTTCAATTCTCAGCAATACCAAATAAAAATTTTTTTTAAATAAATAAAAGTATTCTGTCCATTTACAACCAAAAAAAATTAAAGGAACTTTGCATGAATAGGAAAAAAAAAAGATGTCTACTGGATATTTTTAAGGGAAAAGAGAAAGTTTGCAGGACTCTCAGGTGTAACAGGATTCCATTGTTGTAATTTATAATATATGCTTAGTCTATACATAGAAAAATGTGGAAACTATAAAGAACAAAATAGAGAGCTTTCACCTTGTTTCCTTTTGCTGTTTTTCTATGGGTGTGTATAGTAAGAACTTTGAAAGACTTTTCCGAATGCTAAAAGGGAGTAAAGGGAATAAAAATACAGCTACAGGGCAACTGTGCACACTGCCACAGAAAGTTCTGTGGGTTCCATCTCATTCTTTGTGGGGTTCCAGGGAAAGATTCTGAAAACAGAACTCTTCCTCATCCCCCCCCCCCAGGATGCAGGACCCTATCAACACCTTATTCATTCACAGCAAAAGTTTTGGCAATGGGGCTGGGGATGTGGCTCAAGCGGTAGCGCGCTCGCCTGGCATGCGTGCGGCCCGGGTTCGATCCTCCAGCACCACATACAAACAAAGATGTTGTGTCTGCCAATAACAAATAAATAAATAAATATTAAAAAAAAAAAAAAGTTTTGGCAAACCAAGTTTCAAATCCCAGGGACTAGAAGAGTGTAGATCAGTGGTAGAGCAGATGCTTAGTATGTGCAAGGCCCTGGGTTCAATTTCCAGCAGCAAAAAATAATAGTAAGATTACTATTCAAATCTCAGCTACACCATTTACCACTTACTCAGTCTACCTATTTAAATACTAATCTATTCTGGAAACTCCCTCACAGACACACCAGCAGGGATGTAGGCATCCCTGAGCCCAGTTACACTGACACATAAAATTAGCCCTTTCCCTCCCCTCACAAAGAATAACAATAGGTCAGCATCTTGTGTCTACTGTGCCTAAACTTGCACTTTCATTTTTCCCTCGACGTATTTCTGCAATGTAAATGTATTACAAGCAGCATGCATTTCTTTGTCATCAGAAAAAAAAAGGCAGAAAATCATATATAAAAAAGAATGCTAACCATGCTAGGATTGGTTCACTTTTGTTGGTCTGCAAACAATAAATAATAACACAATATGGTCGAGGCCAGTAGCAAAGTCTCATAGGCATCATAAAAAGTGAGAGTAGGAAGGGATAAAATCACCCTCCCTTCCTTTGCTAACCCCCAAATGGCATGATTTTAAGTCCCCTCACATATCAGGGCACCCAACCTTACATGCATTTCATTTATTCATTCCACAAACATTTATGAAGTCTCTACCATATACAGAGAATCATGATGGGTAATTTACATGTACTATCTCTTAGGTTATAGGGGATCATTACTGTTATCTTGCAGATTAGGAAAACAAGTTTCTGAGAAGTAAAGTAACTTGCCCAAAGCCACAAATCTAGTGGGATCTAAACCAAGACCTGCAGCAACATCAAAGCCCAAGTCCTGGAGGAAGTGGCCTGTATTCCAAAGCTAATGAGCTGTGCTAATTAGATCAGGAGGTCATTATTGGCCTGGTAGCCCTGGGCAAGTCACTGAACTCTCTTAGCAGCAGTTTCCCCACCCCTGAAGGAAAAAGGTATAACACAGATATTTTATGCAAATTCAGCATGCTGCAGGTTGAAACCCATAATAAAAAGGAAAGCCATTGTTTCTTTGGAAACTGGGTCTCACTCCTCCTTGCCCTCCAAGTTGGTGTTTCTCTCTATTACTGTTTAACCTCCTTAGTGCACTCAGGTCAATCTCCTTTGCTCCAAATCCATTTCATTTCCTCCACTAGCCTGGGACCTCCTCAAACACAGGAATGATGCCTATTCATTTCTGATGCCTTTCAGCCCCCAGTGCAGGATCTGGCTTGCACCCCTCTATTCCTTCACTGTCATTTGTTTCACAACAAATGGCCAAGGGCCCAACATGTGCCAGGCACACTACACAGACCTGGATCTTGGGCCTGGTGAAGTGGAGAGACCTGACAACTTTAAACAGAATGACTTTATAACAGTTGTACTAAGTACCACAAGGGATCAGGCCATGTTCTACGAGGGATTGAGAAATGCAGAGTGGGGACCTAACTGAATCTAGTAGGCAGGGAAAGCTTCCAGAAGGAGGTGGCCTAGAGGCTCAGAGAGGGTAAGGAAACTGCTCAAGGTCACAGAGCTGGTAAATGGAAAAGCTAGGATTTTAGCCCAGGAATGCCTGACTCTAATGCCCGAAGTCTTCTTGAAAGTCCTGCCTCTTACCTCCCCCTGTCTTTTTCTTCCTTGGCTCTTACTGGTGAGAAGGGAGGAAGGTCTGTCCAGCACTGTAGTCTCCAGTTTTGTATCTGTCGTTGAGGTTCCCCAAGAACCTGAACCCCCACCCCAAACTCTGAAGAATCTGGACCCGAACCACAGACTCCAGGCACAAACTCGTGAGTCCAACAGACCGCGCGCGTGGGATCCGGGCTGTACCGTCTCCTAGCCATGACCTTGGACACTCACCTCCCGGGCCTCGCGTCTCACCTCCCCCCAGAGCGCTGCACGCCCCCGCGGTCCTCCCTCCCCAGCCCCAGCGGGGGGCCCTGCCGCGGCCGAGGGCGCCGAGGACTCGCCCCGCGCGGCCGCCGCCCGGGCCCCGCACTTGGTGCAGCGCAGCGCGGACTGCGGCGCGGCGCGGCGGGCGCGTCTGCCGCAGTGACAGCTCCGCGCCGCGGCCTGGGAGCGGCGGGCGGCGCGCTCGGCCCTTCCAGCCCGGGCAGGGCGTTCCCGCCAGCCGGCTTCCTGCAGCCCAAGGCCGGGAGGAGGGACGGCGCGGCGGGGCCGCGGGCCTGGCCGGCCTGGTTCCTGGCTTTCTCTCGGCGTTTCCTGAGCGGGACCCGCCGGGGGCTGGGACCCTGCGCAGACCTCCTTCCCCGGGAGCGCCGCCAGGAAATCGCGTCCTTGGGAACCCCGGTTCCTGCTCGGTGCCGGGAACCGCGCGAAGGCCGCGCCTCACGGCTCAGCCCTCCCCGCTGGGCGTGGGGCGACCCACTTATCCCACGAGCAAGCCAAGCCCGAGACCAAATGGCAGGCTCCAGACCCCACACCACAGCGGGATTCCAACCCCGTGATGTAAGTTCCTCGACTCCATCCGACGGACGAGAAAACCGAGGCTGCACAGAATGAGGGCACCTACCCAAAGTCATCCTGGACACCTTACTGCCAGTAAGATAGAGCGCCTACCATCCACGGGCACTGCGCCATATGTTTTGTATGAACATAACTATGGTTCCTGTTTTCTAAGTGAGGAAAATGAGAACCAGAGAGGCCGACTGGCTTCTTTAACATCACACAGCTACAAAGTAACGGAGCTAGGAATCTTTTTCCTGTCCCCTGCTTCCAGAGCTCAGCCCATGGCACTATGTAGTTTCCCCTCTATAACTGAGTAACCTGTGGGCCAAGACCTTGACTTTGGTCCAAAGTAGGTACACAGGGATGACTATGGAACCCAGCACAGAAGCTCAAACTCAGAAGGCTGGGTATGGGGGCATCTAACCTGACTTCTAGAATCTTCAGCCAAGTGAAAATCCAACCTCTGGTTGACTATTCCCCATCACAAAGAACTCCCTCCCTCTCCCATAATATCCCTGTGGACAAATAAATTTGGTTTAAACTGTAAGGGCTCCCTTTGGTCCCTGGTTCCTTGTAAGAAAGGCAAGATCATTTCCTTTCTTACCGCAGGTCACTACATATATCTCAGCATTATTTTTAGCCATTTTATAAGCATGAATGGTTCAATAATTTTAAGTTCTTAGTGCACTGGAACAATGTCAACTATTCTCCAAAGATGTCCCCTTCCATGGATAGAATTGTTTTAGAGAGAAGCAACTCAAACTACATTTTTTCCAATTTGCAATTAGGTGTGTGACTAGTTTTCACCAACAGGATATAGGCAGAGATGATGGGTGCTGCCTTCAAGCCAACATGGTTACAAATATGCATACTTTCTCTTTTCCCTCCCATCTCCTACCGGATGCCAACATCAGGGTGACCTTGGAAGCCACATATAGAACGTGGCAAGGCCTTAGTCAACTTGCGTCTCTCTTAGTCACTCAACTGCATGGGGCACACATTGAACTAACTTGTATGATATTCAGGCATTGAGATTTGAGGATTTGTCTCTGACAGGAGTTAATATAACTTCATTGATGCAGGATCAGCTTGAGTTCACCGTTATCCACCATGTAAGGGAACATCGTGTTGTTCACATGGAAGACACTCAAAGACACCCATCTAGTGCCGACTGTGTCCAGCTGGCTCAGCGGATCAGAAAGTCTCTGTTCATCTCATTAATGTATTATGTCCTCCTATTCCAAAAAGGGTTTTGAGGTGGTTTCCACTGTAGCCTCAAGATCATTTATCAATAAAGAGCAAGAATCAAGGAGTGATGAAAGCCTGGGCAGAACGCCAATGAAGAAAGAGGAAAGGAAATGAAAAATTGACTAAATACAGCAGAAATGCTAGGCTGGGTTTTTTTTTTTTTTTTTTTTGTTTTTTTGTTTGTTTGTTTGTTTGTTTGTTTTAAAGAGAGAGTGAGAGAGGAGAGAGAGAGAGAGAGAGAGAATTTTTTTTTAATATTTATTTTTTAGTTCTCGGCGGACACAACATCTTTGTTGGTATGTGGTGCTGAGGATCGAACCCGGGCCGCACTCATGCCAGGCGAGCGCACTACCGCTTGAGCCACATCCCCAGCCCTAGGCTGGGTTTTCTAAGGATAGCAATTGTGATAGAGCAAAAGCCTTGGCTCTGAGTTCCCTGGCAGTCCAAGTGAAGAAGGAAACAGGATGTGCTTCCAATTGTATAGAAAGTACTAAACATGTGTAGAGCATACAGACCCTGGAGTCCGCTATGTCAGACCAGTTACTAGTCACATGACCTTAAGCAGTTAATGAATTTATCTGGGCTTCTGTTTCTTCCTCTGAAAAATGGCAATGGTATAATAATAACATTTTGGATCATTGGGAGGATTAAATGAATCAAAACATGTTCAGTTGGTTTGTTAGCTTGTTTTTGGTGATATTAGGTTTTGAGCCCAGGGTGCTCTACCACTGAGTTACATCCCCCTTTCTCTTTGTATTTTTTATTCTGAGACGGCATCTTACTGAGTTGCCTAGGCTGACCTGGAACATGCAATCCTCCTGCCTCAGCCTCCAGAGTTACTGGGATTACGCAGTGTGCCCCTGCACCTGACCACCTTCAGTTCTGATAACGGACCTGGCATGTGGTAAATTGTATATAAGAATTAACTATCGGGGCTGGGGTTGTAGCTCAGTGGTAGAGAGTGTGCTTAGCATGTGCATGGGTGAGGCCCTGGGTTCAATCTCCAGTACAAGGAAGGGTGAATTAACTATTGTGATGTGATTGGAAGGACCAGGCCAGTGATTTGAGAGACAAGTTTTCCCTGCACTAAACTCTCAGAGGAGAGTATTCTATAAGGAGCCCTCACTAGAAAATGGAAAGTGCCTCAGTCAGAGTGTTGTGACTAATGCTGGACCATGTTACATTCTTCTTTTATTGCCTTGTAATACAGACAGATATTGGTATTGTATTCACTGGGTAATCTGCAGGGGCAGGGTGCTGGTGTAACCTAGGGCACTAGCGTCTTTGTGATGACCTGTCCATAGGCCAGGAAAATGTAGTGGTAAGGGGTGAAGGAGTTGGTACCGGACAGATCCAGGTACCTTTGTTAACTTCCTACAGCCTCAGTTTTGTCATCCATACAGTGACAATAATAACAAATTGGTCCAGGTGCAGTGGCATACACTTGTAATCCCAGCGGCTCAGGAGGCTGACGCAGGAGTATCACAAGTTCAAGGTCAGCTTCAGCAATTTAGCAAGGCCCTAAGCAATTTAGCAAGACTCTGTCTCATAATAAAAAATAAAAAGGGCTGTAGATGTGGCTCAGTGGTTAAGTGCCCCTGAGTTCAATCCCCAGTACAAAAATAAAAATTTAATGGCATGCGTGCGGCCTGGGTTCGATCCTCAGCACCACATACAAAGATGTTGTATTCACCAAAAACTGAAAAATAAATATTAAAAATTCTCTCTCTCTCTATCTCTCTCGCTCTCTCTTTAAAATAAATAAATAAATAAATAAAGGCATGCTAAAGATCCCTGGCAACTCTGTGTCACTTTGGTACTTGGTTCTTTTTTTTTTTTTTTAAATAACATCTTCTATTTTTTTTTTGAGAGAGAGAGAATCTTTTTTAATATTTATTTTTTAGTTATTGGTGGACACAACATCTTTGTTGGTATGTGGTGCTGAGGATCGAACCCGGGCCGCACGCATGCCAGGCGAGCGCACTACCGCTTGAGCCACATCCCCAGCCCCCTGACTGGTTCTAATTGAAACTTGTTCTTACAGATTTCAAAAACAAATAAATAAATAAATAAAAATAAAAATAAAAATTTAAAATAACAAATAGGACTTATCTAAGAGAGTTGTCGTAAAGACTACATGAAATGATGCATATAAAACATTTATCCCAGCTGGGTACAGCAGTGCACACCTGTAATCCTAACAGCTCCATAGGCTGAGGCAGGAGGATCAAAGCCAGCCTCGGCAACGGTGAGGGGCTAAGCAACTCAGTGAGACCCTGTCTCTAAATAAAATACAAAACAGGGCTGGGGATGTGGCTCGGTGGTTTAGTGCCCCTGAGTTCAATCCCTGGTACCCCCCCTTCAAAAAAAAAAGCATTACAATAATTGACATTATAGGAAGCCTTTGGTACACACACCCACAAAAGAAGGGGAAAAAATAACAAAATAAAACAGGGACCCTCACCGAGAATCCCCGGAGTAAGACTAGTTTCCAATGTTTAAAAAGCTGGGAAAAGTCACGGAACACTTCCAGCAGAACACGGCCCTGGGCTGAGCAAAGTATCACTTCTTTGCTTCTGACTGGAATTCCCTTGGCCTCATTCAGTGTGGTGCCAGCCCAGGCTGGCCGGGTTTTGGAGTCACCCTGGCCTGAAGAGGTACTGCAGCACCAGAGTGACCTGCCACAGCCCCAGACTGCCCCTGAGGAGCACCGAGAGCCTGACTTGCTGCTTCGTTGGGTGCTCCCTAGGCACCTAGTGCTGGCACAGCTTTATACACATGCACTTCTGCAGCCCCACCAGAGCCTCAGCAGGGGATCCTCCTTCTTAATTGCACTTTACATACATGAAAACTAAGGCTCAGGCCTGGGGATACAGCTCAGTTGGTGGAGGGCTTGCCTTGCATGCACAAAGCCCTGGGTTCAATCCCCAGCACCACACACACACCAAAAAAAAAAAAAAAAAAAAAGAAAAAGAAAAGAAAGAAAAAGAAAAGAAAGAAAGAAAACTAAGGCTCAGATTGGCAAAGTGACCTGGCTGTGGTCACACAGCAGAGATTGAGCAGAGCTGGGACCTGGCAGCCTCATGTGCTCCTGACCACTGGACTACACCCTCTAACCTGACCCAGGATCCCGTTTCCCTCTTCCTAGGCTGTTCATATCAAAGATGGTCCGGGACACACCTGCTGCTGGGACACACCTGCTGCTGGGACGACCCAACCCTCCTCCCTGGCTCCAGGGCAGCCCCTTACCCTGTGGGAGCTGTCTCACAGCCAAACAAGTTTCAGGGGGGTGCCCGGGGCTGATGAGAAGCCGTGGATGGGTGGAAAACCAGCCTCCATCGTCATTCCCCTGTCCAGCCTGCGCCTCATCTTTGCACAGCCTCCTGGTTGGCCTCTGGGCCTCTGGGCTTCTCCCTCCACCCCTCCCTTCAACACCACCCCACGCCTCTCAATCTTCAATACCTCCCTGTTGCTCCCAGGTTAAAGTTCAGAGTAGACAGCTTGGATGAGTCCCCAAGGCCCAGCCTACCTCTTCTCCAACCCTCTGTCCTCTCAGGCCCTCTTGGTCCCCAGCACCCAAAACTGTTCATAGTTTCCAGCCTCAGAACCTTTGAGCTTCACTTCCCTGTGTGGGTGAATCAATTTTGGGGCCTAAACTGAGCTGGGAGATTGTGACTCCAGTAGCCACACCTTCTGGGGTGGTGACAGAAATCACCTCCCTGCTATCTGCTGACGTCCTCTGCCCACCATCCCTCTAAGAAGAGAACGCCAGCAACCTCTAGTTCTGTGCAGATGACTGGGAAATGATGAGCTTATCTTGCACCCAATTCTACATGCCAGTTGCAACAGGTATGAGCAAGGTGTCAGGGAGGTACCCAGCTGTCAAAGCCTGTGTTCTATCTTTTAACCACTCCCCCCATGCTATCTCCTTGAATGAGGCAGAATTCACCTCTGTATATGTCTATAATGTATACAGTTGTCCCAGTGCTAGCCCAGAGCTCACACAGACTTCCCACCCAATTGTCTCCACCCACTAGTGACAATTTCCCTGAATGAAGAAAGTGTTCACCCACTTAAATTTGTCCCTTTCCCAATGCCTCTCCGCCACCTGGTGGACACACCTGGAATGGATCAGGATTTAGGACAGCTCTGAGACCAACTGAAGGTCTAGGGGATTTAGCAAAATTCTCAGTGGCAAAATTCTCATCCAAATCTACAACCCTCTCTAAGGTCCCTCTGGGATCGGGTTCTTACTATATAAAAAGGGCAGGAAGGGAATGGGTTTTACCAGCTCTGACATTGTAGGATCTAAAATGACTCCCTTAGCTGAATGAGCAGAATATGAGGTCCAGGAGGGCCAGGTATGGTGGCACATGCCTGTAATGCCAGCAACTCAGGAGGCTGAGGCCGAGGATCCCAAGTTCAAAGCCAGCCTCAGCAACTTAGTAAGGCCCTAAGCAACTTAGCACGACCCTTTCTCAAAAGAAAGAGTGGGGCTTAGCTCAGTGGTTAAATGTTCAATCCCCAATACCCCAAAAAACGTCCAGGAGGGCAGGAGTTGCTGGCTCAATCACTATCCCTCCTGAGATGAGGCAGTGCTTTGTACAAAGGAGATGCTTTATTGTGCTTAGGAACTGTATTAATAGAGGCACTATATGTACAATGGAGGAGGTGACAGTCTTTCTGCTCATATCTGGAGTGCTGTGCCCCATTTTTAAACCAAAACATTGAATGGGATATGAAGGAAGCATAACTCATTCATAGCAGGATGAACAAGATGGCTGGGGAGGAGGACCTCAAAATTACTTTTTATGGGGAACATTTGAAGGAGCCAGAATATTGACTCTGATATGTCTCAAGGGGTATATATATTGACATTTAAATATCTGAAGACAGCATCTGGGGAAAAGGGTTTGAAAAACTAGGTGCCAAGGGCTGGCCATCAGGGAGAGAGATTTTCCTTCCTCCAAATCCACAGGGAGATTTTAGTCTGAACAGGATAAAGAACAGACCTGCATTTAATCTCGGTCTGTCCCCTATAGCTCTGTAACCTTGGCAATTTCCTTCACCACTTTAAGCCTCGGTTTTGTCATGCATAAAGTGGGTATGACATGGAACACAGTGGTAGACACCTATAATCCCAGCTACTTGAGAGGCTGAGGCAGGAAGATCACAAATTCAAGGCCAGCCTGGTTAATTTAGCGAGATCCTATCTCAAAATTAAAAATAAAATAAAATAAAAAAGGCTGGGGATGTAGCTCAGTGGTAGAGCAACCCTGGGTTCAATCCCTAAAAGTATTTTTAAAATGCTGAGTGCAGCCAGGTGTGATGACTCATGCCTTTAATCCCATGAACTTGGGAAGCTGAAGCAGAAGGATCACAAGTTCATGGCCAGCCTGGGAAACTTAGCAAGACCCTGTCCCAAAATAAAAAGAGCTGGGGATGTAGCTCAGTAGCAGGGGGCCCCTGGGCTCAATACCCAGTACCAGGGGCCAATAGGGGGCGGGGGAATAGTGCCTAGTGCAAACCCTAGTGTCTGGATCGTTCTGGGTTAACTCTGGGTAAATGACAGAGTGTGAACAGACATTCAAGGATACTTGGTGGGAACACTGAGGGGTCAAACACTTGGCACCTATGTGACTAAATGGTGTAAGCGAATAGCTAGGGGTGCTGGCTCTCGGATGCCACTGCTCAGACATGAATCCTGGCTTTGCTATTTAGTTGCAGTGATACCTTGAGCGGATTAGTAGCCATTCTGAGCCTCCTTCTACCCATCTGTAAAATGGAGAATCACAGCAGTTCTTGCTATACAAAGTTGTTGGGGGATCAGGGAGTTAAACAATTGGAATGTATGTGCCGCTGCTCTGATGTTGGTGATCTGATTGGGGTTATCCTGGATGATCTTGAAGATCCCCTCCTGACTGATATCCACCATGTCTGGAACCCCTGCTCCTGCCCTTGGAAGCAAAATTCAGGGGTCCTGGAAAAGCACATCAATACACTAAGACCCCCAGATGGGGGGACTGCTTGCATTTGGTCTTTCCAGTGACTGTAAACCAAACACTGTCCCCTCTGTCCCTCCCAATCCATCTTCCTTTAACAGGATGATGAGCTGGAATAGCACCAGAGAGAACTGAGGGGGGTGGGGCAGGGCCAGGCACGGTGGAGGACCCGCTGTCTGGCTTGAACCTGTTTCTTGCCCTTTGGTCCCAGGATGAACTGGGAGCTCCGTGAAGGATCCAGCGGCCATATGGAGGGCAGAAATGAGCCAAGAGCAGAGGGTGCCAACTGGTAGCCCAAGGGCCAAACCTGGCTCACAGACTTGTTTTGTGGTTTGCAAGGTTACACCGAGTTTGTTTGGTTTTTAAAATTAATTAGTTCCTTGTGAGTAAAGTGTGGCCTAGTCACGTTTGGATTTGAAGGCTGCAGTGTCAGGTACAGTACCAGTCCCAGCCGCCTGCCTGTGAGGTCGGCACAATTGTTAGCCATGGGGGCCAGAAGAACAAACTGAGGCAGACAGACATCAAGCAAATGGAAAAACTGGGACAGACAGCTGCATCAGACTGATTCACAAACCTACACTTCTTCCTTGCCCCTCACAGCCATTTGGCCCTGGTCACATCCTCTTGGGGCTAAAAGCATGGATTCTGGGGTGCCACTGTCTGGCTGAATTCGGGCTCCACACTTAACTATCAGTGACACAGGAAATTATTGATCTTCTGGGGCTTCCAGTTCCTCATCTGGAGATTTAATAAAAGGAGCAGCTTCACGCAAGTTAAGGCTCATAAAATGCTTAGGGCATACCTGGGTACACAGTCAGAGCTCAATAAATGCTGGCTGTGTTCCAGGTACTAAGAGTACAAAGATCGATGAGAACCCCAGCAGGGTTCATAGTCTGCTGCGGGATTACAGGGCAGAGTGGCACGTGAGACTGTGGTGAGAGCAGGAGGGCTGTGTCAATGGTGCCCAGATATTCAAACTTCAGGATTCACATTCTGGAAGGCAGAGCCCATTGCTATTTGTTTATTATTTTTTGGTACTGGGGATTGAACCCAGAGGGGTTTTACCATAGAGCCACATCTTCAGCTCTTTTTATTTTTTATTTTGAGACTGGGTCTTGCTATGTGTCTGAGGCTGGCCTCAAACTTGTGATCCTCCTGTCTCAGCCTCCTGAGTTGCTGGGATTATAGGAATGCCCCACCATGCCCAGCCTCATTGCCATTTCAACTGGCCTGGGAAGCTGGAGACAGGGCTACGTACCCAGCTACTTCAAGGAGGTTGAAGCCCACTTGAACCCAGGAGTTCAAGGCCAACCTAGGCCACACAGTGAGAGCCCATCTCAAAGGAAAAAAAAAGTATATATAAATAATTTTTCCAGTAAATAAACTGTGAGCAAAGAATAGAATTGGCTGCGAGGTGGGTACCCTGCAGGTCTGCTATATTTGCCAATAACAGAAATTAGCCTAGTCCTGAGTCCTGAGTTCCTATCTCCCCCAGCATCACCACGGGCAAGCTCTGAGTGTATCTATGACACAGGGATGGAGCGCAAAGAAGAGAAAGGTCCCCAACTCAGGCTTCCTCTATGACCCTGGGCAACATGTTTTGGGAAGTTTGTTTTGTTTTGTTTTGTTTTGCAGTACTGGGGCTGGAACCCAGGGCCTCACACGTGCCAGGCAAGCTCTTTGCCACTGAGCCACGTCCGCAATCCCACACACTTATTTCTAAGTTGACCTTCATGTGACCTAATGAGTGCAATTCTCCAGAAGTGAGAGCCAAGCCTGCAGTTGAATGGTAATAATGACCAAGACCAGAAAGCGTCCTTCTCCTTGGACTCTCAGAGTGTAGTGCCTGGAGGAGGAGGGTATCTGAAGGACAGAGGACTGGGCTGAGGACAGGCTAAGGGGCCAGCCCAGCTGATTCCTCTGGAACACTGGGGCTGGCCAGCCACTAGCCTCTTGCCTCACGCACTCTCACCTGCCTGGCCCAGTCCTACCTGACCAATCTCCTGATATGTGAGGCTCCAGCCCTAGGGTCAGTTCATCGGCTCTTAAATTTTTAAAGACAAGCTGGGTACAGTGGTGCATGTCTGTAAACTAAGTGACTCGGGAGGCTGAGGCAAGTTGGAGGCCATCCTGGGCAACTTAGCAGGACCCTGTCTCAAAATGGCTGGGGTGCGGATACAGCTCAGTGGTGAAGTGCCCTTGAATTCAATCCCCAGTACCAAAAATAAGTAAATAAATAAGTAGGTGATGACAAGTTCCAGTAAGGAGGTGACAAACTGGAATCCTTACATACTGCTAATAGGAAGGCAAATTGGTATAGACACTTTGGAAAGCAGTCTGGCATTTCCCCAGAAGGGCAAATAGAGTTGTATGTTCTAGCAATTCCATTCCTAAGTAGACACCCAAGAGAACAAAAACTTATGTCCACATGAAAAGTTGTACATGAATGTTCATAGCCTTGTTTATAGTAGCCCCAAAGTGGAAACAATCCAAATGTCCATAATTGATGAATGGATAAATAAAATGGCCATACAGTGGAATATTATACAGCATTAAAAAGGAATGTAATACTGATACGTGCTACACTATGGATGAGCCACTAGAGTAAAGAAAGCCAAGACACAAAAATCACTCACCGTAGGAGTCTATTTATAGGGAATATCCAGCTTAGGGAAATCTACAGAGACTGGAAATGGGTGAGGCTGCTGGGGCTGGGAGTGTGGAGGGCTGGGGGTGATAGCTGGGAGAGTGCAGGGTTTCTTTATGGCTGATGAAAATGTTCTATTGGTAACTGTAATGATGGTTGCAGAATTCTGTGAATTCACTCACAACAATTAAATGTACTTTTTTTTTTTTTTTAGCACTGGGGATTGAACCCGGGGGGGGGGGTTCTTTCCCATTGAGCCACATCCCCAGCTCTTTTTTATTTTTGCTTTTGAGACAAGATCTTGCTAAGTTGCTTAGGGCTCACTAAGTTGCTGAGGCTGGCCTAGAACTTGCAATCCTCCTGCCTCAGCTTCCCAAGTCACTGGGATTACAGGTGTGCACTACCACACCCAGCTCATTAAATGCACTTTAAATTCATGGACTGTATGGCATGTGAATTATATCTTGATGAAGTTGTTTTCTCAACCTTTGGTCTAGTCAGGAAGAGCTTCTGAGGAGGTGATATTTGAGCTTCTCTTTTTATAATTGGCTCAAAGTTCTCAAACAGTAACTGGTGACATTTTACTGAACAAAGAACTTTGCAACCACTACCTCATTTAATCTTCATAAAAGCCTGATGAGTTATGTACTGACAATCACATTTAATAGATGAAGAAACCGAAGCACACAGAGAAGTTAGGTGATTTTCCCTAGGTCACAAGGCCGATAAGTTCCAGAACTGGTATGCAATCCCAGGTATGCCTGACATCAAAGCAGGCGCCCTTTGCCAATGAGCCATCCTGTTCACCATTACTTGTCTGTTCTCTGAATTCCTGATCTTTCTCAGATTAGGAGGGTGACCTAAAGCAGAATGGAAGGGACCAGCCAAGCTTAGAGGAAGATAGGGAAGCCAGGCCAGGTATAGAGAAGAGTGGGCTGAGAGGTGTCTCTGGCCTTAGGGTGGCCAACACACTAACTCGGTTGTTCCCTAACTTTAGAGACACAGCAGTCACCTAGCTCAGGAAGTGGGAGAGGCTTATTTAAAAGCAGACTCTTAGCATGCATGGTGGCATGTGCCTGTGGTCCAGCTACCTGAGAGGTTGAGGTAGGAGGATTGCTTGAGCCCAGGAGTTCAAGACCAGCCTGGGGAACACAGCAAGACCCCTGTCTCAAAAATCAACAGCGGACTCTTGGGCCTCACTGCCAGAGGTTCTGATTCAGGTATCCACTGTCAACAAGCTCTGTGGGAGATTCTGGAACAGACAGATGGTCCAGGGACACACTGTGACCTGTCCAGCATAACTTCAGGCCAGCACAAGAGTCCTCCGGGCAGACACCTGCTCCCCACCAGGCCTGCCCCTCCCTTCCTGACATCCATGTTCTTGCTCTCACTCTTCTCCCAGGGTCCCACCAAGTGTGACAGGTCTCCAAGCTCTGCTCCTGCTCTTTTCTCCATCCCTGGTTTTCTTGTCCCCTTGTTCCTTGTTCCTTGTCCCCGCAGAGGCCTCACGGCCTCTTCCCCGCCTTATCTTTCATTGCTGCCTGACCTTGAGCAGGTCGATTCCTATATCTCTAAAATGACAAGCACTCTCACGCCAGGCACTATATTAATTTATGCATACTATTTTTATCCCTATTTTATAGTTTCAGAAAATGAGGTAAAGAGGGATTAAGAAATGGGTCCAGGTTTGCCCAGCTAGAAATTGCCAGCACTTGGATTTGAACTGAGGCCTCAGTTTTTTTGTTTTTTTTAAACGTCTTTTTTAAGAGAGAGAGAGAGAGAGAGAGAGAGAATCTTTTAATATTTATCTTTCAGTTATCGGCGGACACAACATCTTTGTTTGTATGTGGTGCTGAGGATCGAACCCGGGCCGAATGCATGCCAGGCGAGCGCACTACCACTTGAGCCACATCCCCAGCCCCAAGCCACTTCCCCAGCCCCGGCCTCAGGTTCTGAGGGGTGTGTGTGTGTAGCTACTGAGAATTGGACCCAGGACCTCACACATGCTAGTCAAGTGCTGTACCACTGAGCCACATCACCAGCCCCAGATCCAGAGTTCTCAATTGTCATGCCATACTGCTGCTCATTGCTATGAGACTCATAGACCAAATATCAAGACCAGCGCACAGGGCCTGGCATGTGGTGGGTGCTCAGTAAATGCTGAAAACTGAATTGAGTTGACAGTTTCTATATCCAGAGTGGGGAAAATTATCCAAAGACTTGACACGTCATGATGTCTCATGCTCTTTATTTAATAAGACTCAACATCTTAAGGTCTCTATTGAGAACAGGATGTAAAAAAAAAAAAAAAAAGAATCCAGAAAAAAAATGAGAATGCTGTTCTGCTCAGAGAATGGTGGTGGGTCCAAAGCCTGTTGATCTGCATGAGTGGAGTGATCAGGAGTTTCAACCTCAGAACATTAACATGGGGCAGGGATATTGGGGGAGAAAGAAGGCTGAGGGGTAGTCAATCCAGTCCCCATCATCCCATTCCCCTATCCCTACCTTCTGAGTTTCTCTCCAAGTCACTGGACTACTCATGGATGACAGGGAAAGGAGGATGTTGTAGAAGACATTCTTGGGCATTATTTTCTTTTTGGTAGTGGGGGTTGAACCTAGGTGTGCTTTACCACTAAGCTGCATCCCCAGCCCTTTAATTTTTTTTTTTTTTTTTTGAGACAGGATCTCACTATGTTGCTCAGGGCATCACTAAAATTGCTGAGGCTGACTTTGAACTTGTGATCCTCCTGCCTCAGCCTCCCCAGTGGTGGGACTACAGGTGTACGCCACCGGGCCCAGCCTGGGTATGGGTTTCTAATCAAGAAGCTACAGGGGATGGAGACTCCTCCATCCTGGCTCCAAATTCTCTTTCAATTCAGGCCATTAATCTTATCCTTCACTGAGCCCCCATAACAAATTTCAGATGGACACGGAAGCCTTCCCTCTGAGCCCAGGGTCTTTTCTACAGAGTCAGAGAGTTTCTCACCTGAATCCGGTGGGTCATGTGTCTTTCAACCCCGGAAGAACCACGAAAATATGAGGTCAGGGGAAGTCTTCATTCAGTCCTCTCCCCTTTCACCCAGTGGCCCAGCTTTGGGTGGCTCAGAAGTCAAGACCCAGGAAATAGAACTCAGAATAATTCTGTTGATTGACCCAAGAGATCATGAATCAACCCAGGTCCCAGGGGAGGAGGGAAAAAAAAAAAAGTTTAAAAGACAATCCCAACGGAGTCACAGGACCCCAAAGATTGAACAAGAGTCGCCACCTAATGAGACTCGGAGGCCCTTCGGACGTGGACCACTTTCTGGAACGCGTGGCGGAAGTCTTCATTGAACACGGTGTAGACGATGGGGTTGATGAGCGAGTTGAAATAGCCCAGCCAGGTGAAGAAGTCAAAGAGGGCGGGGTGGAGCCAGCAGGCGTCCCGGCAGATGGGGAGGACCAAGGAGGCCACGAAGAAGGGCAGCCAGCAGACGATGAAGGCCCCCAGAATGATCCCCAGCGTCTTGGTGGCTTTCCTCTCCCGAGCAGCAGAAATCCTCTTGCGCTCCAGGACGCTGTCGGCGAGCCTGACCTTCACGTGGTTGAAGAAGAGCGGGGAGCCGGCCGCGTGCGAGTGGCCCTCGTGGAGACTGGGGTTGAGCGAGCAGAGCGAGGAGCCCGCGGAGCCCGTGATGAGCTGCGCCGTGGTGAAGCGCTTGCCATAGAGCGAGGGCGGGTTCAGGATGCGGCTCCTGGCGGCCAGGTAGATCCGGCCGTAGAGGATGATGAGCAAGATGGACGGGATGTAGAAGGCCCCGCAGGTGGAGTAGATGGTGTAGGAGATCTGAGACGTGTTCACCAGGCAGTCGGACATCTCCTCCTGAGCCTTGGCCTGCCGCCAGAAGAGGGGTGGGATGGAGATGCAGATGGAGATGACCCAGACCACGGCGATCATGGCAGCCGCGTGGCCAGCCGTCCGGCGCTTACTGTACTCCAGGGCGTCAGTGATGGCCCAGTACCGGTCCAGAGCAATGACGCAGAGGTGCAGGATGGAGGCGGTGCAGCACGTGATGTCAGAAGACACCCAGATGTCACACAGGATTTGGCCAAAGTTCCAAGTGCGGGTAATGGTATAGGCGATGCTGATGGGCATGACCAAGATGGAAACCAGGAGGTCAGTGGTGGCCAGGGAGCCAATGAGATAGTTGGCCGGGGTGTGCAGCTTTCTGGTGTGCAGGATGGTGGTCAGTACAAAGGCGTTGGACAGGAGGGTGGCCAGCGTGATGATGGAAAGGACCACGGCCAGGGAGATCTTGAGCGCCTGTAGGATCCCTGAATCCCAGGCCTCCGGGGTTTCCGTGGTGTTCAGGGATCTGTTGGAGGCCTCCTGGAGAAAGCCTTCTACTGACTGGTTGGGCGGGGCCATGCTAGGTGGCTCGCTCTCCTTGCAGACTTCCACACACAAGGCTCCTTCTTTCCCAGTCGCCTGGCCTACAGAGTAAGGTCATCTTTTGGCTTCATGCTGGTAGGGGCCATCCATCAGAACAGACCACCTTGAAAGGACCTGCAGACTTGGCTAGAACACCAAGGCCAGGTGCAGGGGTGCACCCCTGTAATCCCAGCAGCTTGGGAGGCTGAGGCAGGAGGATCGAAAGTTCACAGCCAACCTCAGTAACTTAGTGAGGCCCTAAACAACTGAGTGAGATCCTGTCTCAAAATAAAAAATAAATTAAAAGGGCTGGGGGTGTGGCTCAGTGGTTAAGCACCCCTGGCTTCAACCCCAGAACCAAAAAATAAAGAAAGAAAAACCAAATCGACTCCTAGCTGGTAGTTATAGGTCTTTCCTAAAACAGATGAATCCTGACATGTCTGGCCATTCTGGAACTTTGCCCAGCAGATGGTGCAGCCCAGTGGACACATGCTGAATTTGTTAGACAATGATCAGGGTCTCACAGAAGTGTGGGCAGGGCTCTGGGATTCTGGCTTTTGGCATTTTGGCTCTTTTCAAAGCTGGAGACATCAATGTGTTGAATAAAAGCTTCAAAATTTCCCCATCCCTGATCAGAGAAGGTTCTGGAGTTTTTAAAACTAGACTCAAAAAGAAGCATCCGCTGAGTCAGAGAGACAGTAAATCAGCCGTTCGGTTCCCCCAGATTGATCTTGACACATCCTGAGGGACGCTTAGCTTTGGTTCTGGTTCCACTGAATGTTTTGAGCCTGAACAGACAGAACATTCCTGTTACCAGGACAGAAGAATGCAGGAGCAGGAAGTGGCGAAACACACGGATCACTGTGGGTTCATCCTGAGGGCCGCATGTTCAGGAGCTCTGGGCTTTAAAAAAGAAAGAAGTGAAGAGTTAGGTTCTAGAAGGACAATTCTGAAAGCTGAAATTATCAGGTAGAAGGACACTGTCTCTAAGGCTGGCAACAGTGACCTGAAACTGCCTTTTCAAAGGTGTCAGAGCAGAGGGTGATATGCCCACCCCCAGGATTCCCACAGGGGACAAGGTATCACAGAGCTGGAAGTATCGCAGGCTTGTTGCAAGTATGAGAAATCAGTTCTGTAAATCATGAATCAGAAAGAATCAGAAAACATCCTTCTATTTACTCAGCAATGAAAACAAGCCAAACCAAACTGTGACAGGGAGAGAAACAAAAGCCACCAGAAAAAACACCAGCTCGCCACAATGTATTTCCCAAGGGAGTGTATGTGTGTGTGTGTGTGGGGGGGGGGGTGACATTTTTTATATTCATTTGAATTTTCCAAATTTTCTGGAGGAGCATGAATGACCCTTAGAACAAACAAATAAACAGTCAAAAAAATAACAGAATACTTTTTTGTTAAGCAAAGACGTGAACTGCAAACATTTAAATCCCTGGGCATTTTTGTGATGAAAGTTCAAGTCCAGAAAATACATTTGAATTTTTTTGGGGCCGGTTGGGTACTAGGGATTTAACCCAGGAATGCTTGACCACTTTAGAATTTATCTACACACACTTGAAAACATTTGATCATTAGGATTATATATGAATTTGTTTCATAGTTTGAATATTTTTCAACCACGTATCTCAAAGATTCCATCCATCACCCACTCCCACCACATCATCCTTTTCTTTTTTACCCCTTGATAATGGGGATTGAACAGAGGCACTTTACCACTGAGCTACATTTCCAGATGTTTTTATTTTTTATTTTTATATATATATATATTTTAATTTTTACACAGTCTTCCTAAATTGCCCAGGCTGCCCTTGAACTTGTGATCTCCTGCCTCAGCCTCCTAAATTGCTGGGATTGCAGTCATGCGCCACCATGTCCAGCCTCACCTCATTCTTAAGAACAACATCTTGTTCCTGGCTAAATTCAGGAAAAGTCTGGGAAGGCTAGCATTCCTGATAGTTAAAGGGGCAAGAGCAAAGCCCCAGAAGTCAGAAAGGGCCAGGTCTGGCCAAATGACCATGCTGGCTGAAGTGTAAAGAGCAGAGAAGCCAAAAGAGCTGAGACTCAGGACCCAGCTGGTGCAGGGAAGGGACAGGGCAGGGCTGGGGAGGCAGCAGGGCACAGGGAAAGTCTGGTTTGGGCTGGGACCGCCTGGGCTCTAATCTCTGCTCTCCAGACTTACTGTGCAGCCTTGGGAAAATCCCTTCTCCTCTCTGAGTCTCAGGTTTCCTTCCCTGAACAGTGGCCAAACAGTGGCCACCCAACCTGCCTCCCAGGGATGCTGGGAACTTACACTGCTCCTGGCAAGGCCGGTCCTGGGTACCCAGTAAAGAGCTGAGCAATGTCAAGAATCATTACTGTTGTACCCCCTGAGTTCAGCTCAGGGCTTTGTTAGGAAGGTCAGTCTGTCTGGATGGATTGATTTGAAAACATTCAGAAGCTAAATCTGCAATGTGATATTCTCTCCCATTTCTCAATCTTGTGGGTGCTTCATCTTAAAGATATATCCTCCTGGAGAAGGGATAAAGCTTCAATGTAAGAAAACTAATTCTAAGCTATCAACCCCAAAACATATCCCAAAATTTGAAAGATAATATATTTTTTTTTGTGAAACTCTTGCTATGGGTCCAGGCACTGAGTCAGTCCTGGGACGAAGAGTCACCCAACCTGTCAAGGGGGCAAAATGGTCCCCAACTTATAAATGGGCCAATGGATGCTCAGAGAGGTGATGTCACCTATCCAAAGTCACCCAGCTGGAAGTGGAAGAACTGGGTCCTGAGCTCTCAAACCCCCACCCCTCTCCACAGAGCTGAAATTCAGGCAGAAAAGCCTCCAGGAATGGTTTTGGGTCCCCGAGGTGATAGGGGACCACAGGCTGTCCTCCTGCCCTCAATCATCCCAGGCTCCCCTCCAAAGCCTCTGGCTGTTGTCCCTCCCACTTTGGTTCACAGAGAAGATGTGAAGTCCAGTTGGACTGTGTGGAATTTTCTTCCCTCCAGACAGCCTGGGCGAGTGAGGTGCCGGCATTTCCCACGGAGGCTGCTGGGCCTGCCCACAAGCTCATGCGGTCATGGGCTCCGGGCATTCCAGTGAGCTCATCTCAGTGCAAGGCGTGGGCTCAGAGAGGCCTGAGAGGCTGGCCGATGAGCAAGCCCTGGTGACATCCTGGGAGGAAGGACAGGAGCAGAGTGGTGAGGACACTTGGGCTGGAGCTTCGCAGGAAGCGCAGGGATTCTGAGGCAGTCCCCCTCCTTTCCTGCTGCTGTCCTTCCCCATCCTGAACAAAGCTGGGGGTCCTGCCATTATGCTGCCCGTGGAGACAGATGCCTCGGCTCTGTGAGCAACTCTCTCTCTTTCCCTAGAAAATACACGTGACAGCGAGAGCCATTTCCACGCAGCAGGTAGGCAAGCGATTTTTAATCTGATGACATGGTGTCAGTCAATAAGAGTGGGGAGCAAGAGGAACTGTCCCCTGCCAAGAGTTGAGTATAAACCGGGGAAGCCCTGTTAGCAAACAATTATAAAACTAGAGTTGTGATAACTAACTCATGACCCAGTACTTGCACTCCTGGGTAATGCACAGCAGAGAAGCTTCTGTGCATCAGACAGAAACAGGAGGATCTTGGTAGCACGACTGTAAGCAAGTCAGAAACAGCACAGGCACCCAGCAACAGCAACATGGTACAATGTGGCACATCCCTATGATGGAGGGCTATGAGAAGCCAAACAGCATAGACAAAGCTAAACCCATCAAATGGGGATTTTCACAAACAAGACTGAGTGCCAAAGTCAAAAAGAAAAGAAACCGCAGGGAGTGGTAACGCACTCCTACAATCCTAGTAACTCAGGAGGCTGAGGCAGGAGGATCACAGGAAGCCAGCCTTAGCCATTTAGCAAGACTCAAAATTTTAAAAATAAAAATAAAAAGGACCGGGCATATAGCTGGGCCCCCCTGGTTCAATCTCCAGTATTACAAAAAGAAGAAATAGACTTTTTCAAAGGAGAAATACATGTGGCAAGACCACAGGAAAAGCAAGTGATAAACTGATATTGGTTACCCCTGGACGGAAAAGGATGTGAGAATGTAATCATGAAGGGTCTTAAGGCTGTCAAAATTGTTTGAATGATTGTGTGTGCTCGCGTGTGTGTATATGTGTGTGTGTGTATGTGTGGTGCTTGGGATGGAACCCAGGGCCCTTATACATTAGGGAAGCACTCTACCAACATGCCCATTCCCAGCCCCAATGTTCTATTTTTTAAAAGTGGTGGTGGGTAAATGGGCATTTATTATTATTCTCCAAACTTTACATATAATATATACTTACGTGTGTGTATACACACTACATACATGCATACATATACACACACATACTACAAGCATACATACATATGTAGGGAATGATATGTTTGTAAATGAAAACAGATCTTCAGAGATCGGAGATCAGCAGGAGAGTGGGGCAGGCAAAGAAACTGAGAGAGAGAAGAACCGCCTGACTCAGAGAAGGAAGGTACCTTGCAGGCTTCCCTGTAAGGTAGGACACAAGAAATCAGAAACAGGTAGAGGGCCAGGCACAGTGGGTCACACCCGTAACCCTAGAAGCTCAGGAGGCTGAAGCAGGAGGATCTCAAGTTCAAAGCCAGCCTCAGAAACTTAGCAAGACCTGAGCAACCTAGGGAGACCCTGTTTCTTTTTTCTTTCTTTCTTTCTTTTTTTAAGAGAGAGAGAGAAAAAAATTTTTTTTTAATATTTATTTTTTAGTTTTCAGCAGACACAAACTTCTTTGTTTGTATGTGGTGCTGAGGATCGAACCCAGGCCGCACACATGTGAGGCGAGCGCGCTACCGCTTGAGCCATATCCCCAGCCCAACACCCTGTTTCTAAATAAAACATAAAAAGGAGTCGAGGATGAGACTCGTGGTTAAGCACCCCTGAGTTCAATCCCTAGTATCAAACAAAGAAACAACAAACAAACCAAACAGGTAGGAAGGAGACATAAAGGAGTTCAAATAGATAGAAAGGATGAGGAAATAATTTCAACTTGAGGTTCTGCATCCTGTCCCAGGTCTGTCACTCCCCCAAGCCAGTCCCTCTCCCAGGCCCGTCCACTCCCAAATTTCTGGGAAATCTGTAAATCTTAGAGTTACTGCAAACTCACCCTCTTGTAAAAACTACCTTGTGTGCTGTTAATTAGTCCATCAATAAATAGATTGTGCAAAGAGAGAGAGAACATCGGAAGAAATGTATCATTTAGGGGATTTTCCAGCATTTTCTATTGATCAGATCATGGAGACCTCATCAGCCTAAGGAGCCTGAGAACAAACAGACCACCATAAGCCTTGAGGTCACCAGACTGAGGCCATTGTCACAGACCTTCCCAAGCCCACCCCTTACCAAGTCTCCTTCAAAACAAGAACCAGGAACCCCCAAAGCACATCCCTCCCTTGAGATGGTCGGCTTCTCCTGGAGTATGGGTCTGCTTTCCTAAATAAACCTGGGTCTCTGACACTCCAGCTAAAGGCTTTGCCCTCTCCTCCACCACGGACCCCACTTGTCCTGGGTTGAGGACCTCCTGTCCGGGAACTCCTTGGGCCTCTTCCAGGGACATGTAGATGCCTCTGAGTGACCTTCTACCCAGGAAGCCTCATTTGTACTAAGTCAGTCTTTCCGGGCTGGGATGTGGCTCAGGGGTAGAGTGCTTGCCTCACACCTGTGAGGGCCTAGGTTCCATCCCCAGCAAAGAGGATTCAAAAGGGGGGATGAATAAAAACCCCATTTCAATCTTTTTCCAGCTGCGCCAGTTCCAATGGGCACAGCAGGCCCTGGGAAATCACTGTAAGGCAGAGGAATTTCAGTTCTTTCCCACCAAACAATCCCTACTGTGGGATCCCAGCCAAGTCCATTCACCTCCTGGGCCCTTCTTCCTCATCTGTAAATTAGGGTAACAACACCTTTCTCCAAGAATTGTTCTGCGGCTTCAGCTAAGCTGGGACAACAGTGGCAGAGCGGCTGGCACCCAGCAGGTGTCCTTTTTATTCCTCTTAACCTGAGCTTGCTCCCCAGGGCTCATTCAGCTGGCCGGAAGATCAGTTGCCTCTCTTCTCTGAAGGGTCTTTAACTGAGTCATAAAACCCTGCCAAAGACAAAGAGGATGCATGTGATTAATGGGTCCTCAGAAGCTATTCTTGTCCTTTCAGAGGGGGTGGAAAAAAGCCCAGAGGCCTGTGATAAAAGATTTGTTGCAGTAAAACAGACCCAGTGACCCCCCCCCCACACACACACACAGAGGAATTCCGGTGAGCTCTCTAGAAGCTGTGTGGTAGGGCTGAGGGCCCTGGGGGGGTCATTTCCATAAGTCCAGAGGGAGGTCATCTTGCAGCCTCAGTTTTTCCCTCTAGAAAATCAAAGAATGAAGTATGCCCTCCCAGCGATGTCAGGAGGGTTAAACATAAAATAGATGATGACTAAAAAATCTTCACATGGGTATGGGTGTGTGTGCACGGGTGTGTGTGTGTGTGTGTGTGTGTGCATTTCTCTGGGTGCAAGTTTTGAACTCTGATAGGTGTCTTGAGGTGCACACAAATCCCTCTTGCGCTTCAGTTTCTCTAATTACAAAATCGGGAGAATGCAGAAAATGTCCAGCAGGCCAACTTCTGACCCAGCACTTCCACCCCTCGCCGTACACCCACCCCACCCACGGGCCTGGGCTTGTGGCTCAGAGGTAGAGCACTTGCCTAGCACAAGTCAGATCCCGGTTCCAGCCCCAGCACCACGGGGTGGGGGTGGGGAAGCCAGTAGGTCTACCAAAAGATGTACGCAAGAATTGTCCACAACAGCACTCTTTGTGACAACCCCAAACTGGAGACGAACTAAACTACCATCCGACAGTTCAATGGATAAGTAAGGGTGGCAGTTTCAAACAGTAGAATACTGTGCCTCAGTGAGAATGGACCCCAGATGTATACAACCACACAGATGAACCACAAAATTGGGCAGAAGAAGCCAGATGCCATGTGAGATGGAACTCTGTGAGGTTCATGATCAGGCAAAACTGAGCCCCACGGGTGGAAGTCAGGGTACAGTGTGACTCCTGAGGGAGGGGCGAGGCGTGGAGGGAGCAGGAGGGCTTCCCAGGGCAGGTCATGTTTTCTTGAACTGCACATTTCATCTTGTGATAATTCATCAGTCTGCATGAACAGTTGTGTTTTGAACACTTTCGCTTTTATAAAAACTTTACCCCCCCAAAAAAACGAAAAAGTAGTGATTAAATGCCCAAGTACCTAAGAACTTTATGCACTGATTTTTTTTTTTTTGTGTGTGTGTGTGTGTGCCAGGAATTGAATCCAAGGGGTGCTTAATCACTTAGCCACATCCCCAGGCCTTTTTATTTTTTATTTAGAGTCAGGGTCTTGCTAATTGCTCAGGGCACTGATAAGTCACTGAAGCTGGCTTTGAACTTGAGATCCTCCTGCCTCAGCCTCCCAAGCTTCAGGGATTACAGGTGTGCACCACCGTGCCCAGGGTTTTTTCGGGGGGTGGGGTACCAGGGATTAAACTCAGGGGCACTCAACCATTGAGCCACATCTCCAGCCCAATTTTTGTATCTTATTGGAGACAGGGTCTCACTGAGTTACTTAGTGCCTTGCCATTGCTGAGGCTGGCTTTTGATCTTGAGACCCTCCTGTCTCAGCCTTCAGAGCTGCTGGGATTATAGGTATGCACCACTGTGCCTAGCCTGCATTTTATTTTTTAGAGACAGAATCTCACTAAGTTGCTTAGAGCCTCACTTTTGGTGAGGCTGGCTTTGAACTCATGATTCTCCTGCCTCAGCCTCCCAAGCTGCTGGGATTACAGGCATGTACCACCACACCAGGCTACCACACCCAGCTTTTATGCACCAGTTCTGTAGGTTACAGCAAAGTCTGGGCTCATCACTGACACTCTGTGCTCAGGCTCTGCATATGGAAAATGGGGAGTGTAATAGCACCCAACCCAGACAGCTGTTAGGTTTCAGTGGGCTGGGTGGAAAGTGACAGGCACATAGTAAATGCTCCATAAATTTCAGTTCCAGCAGTACCCCCCCCCTTTTCTGTGGTTTTGCTTTTCACAGTTTCAGTTACCCACAATCAACTGAAAATATTACAGGGAAGTTTCAGAAACAAGCAATTCATAAGTTTTAAAGTGTGCACCATTCTGAGCAGTGTGATAAAATCTCACAGTGTCCTGTTCAGTCTCGCCCAGGATGTGAATCATCCCTTTGTCCAGTGTAACCATCCTACAAATACACACATGTCTGTGTATATACACATGGACGCTACTTGCACGTTAGTCACTTAACAGCTGCTATAAGATCAAGTGTCCTGGAATTGCAGTGTTTGTGTTCAAATAACACTTAGGTAGGAGTTAACGCTACGCCAAGAGCTACGTCATTCACCTCACAGTGCAGGCATCATCACGAGAAAGGTGAGGACAGGGCAACAAGATATTCCGACAGAGTGAGCATGATCATATTCACATAACTTTTATTTTTTGCTGTGCTGGGGATCAAACCAAGGGCTTCACTCTTGCTAGGCAAGAGCTCAACTGCAGAAGATTGCCAGCTATTTGTTAATCTCATATTGTGCTCAGCCTATAAATCAAACTTTATTATAGTCCAGGCATGGTGGTGCATGCCTGTAGTCCCAGCAGATGCAGAGGCTGAGATAGGAGGATCCCAAGTTCAAAGCCAGCCTCAGCAATTTAGCAAGGCCCTAAGCAACTTCCCGAGACCCTGTCTCTAAATAAAAAATAAAAAGGCCCGGGGATGTGGCTTAGTGGTAAACTGCCTTGGGTTCAGTCCCCAGTAGCAAAAAACAAAACAAAACAACAACAACAACAAAAACCAACTCAGACTTTATATAAATACAGATGTACAAGAATAAACCATTATATGGGGTTCAGCTCTAGCTTCAGTCTCAGGCATCACAGAGGATCTCAGAACGTACCCACCCTGGATAAGAAGGTCTCCTGGAGTTGTAACCGATGGTCCTCCCTGGCAAACATGATTTAGAAGAGACTTTTAAAATGTTCTACCATTTCAAACAGCTGACATTGCTGATGCCCAGAGAGGTGTGTGACTTGCCCAAGATCACAAGGCAAGCTCGGCAGCCCTCCAGGTCAGCTCAGTACTTCCACCCTGTACTGTCTCCATCTTGCCCTACTAAATGGAGGGTATTTTCTTGTCCCTCAGGTCTGTGCCAGTATTGTCTAGCTATGACCAACAGAGTAAAGCAGAATCAACAGTGAGCCAGCTCCAAAATTTGTCCCCAAAGGGCTGTGCATTCTTCCATTTGCACTCTGCCACTGCCATGAGAACAGGACCAGGCCGGCTCACTGGCCCTGGAGGAAGAGACAAGACACCTGTAGCAGAGCTGCTTCAGCCAAACCCAGCCTAGAACAGTCCATCAGCAGCCAGCAGATCATGTGTGAGCCCAGCCAAGATCAGCAGAAATGTCCAACCACATTCAAAATAAATCAACCAACCTCCAAATGCATGAGTTTTAGTAATAAATGTCATTGCTTTAATCCACTGAGTTTAAGGGCTGCTTGTTATGCAGCAACTGCTGACTGATACAGTCTCCTCATTCACTGAATTACTACATTCTGTCAAGTCTGCAGCCTAAATCTAACTCTGCCCTGGCTCTTTTGCTCCCCTCTCTCGCCTGCTGCCACTGTCCTGTTTCAGGATGTGAAACCATCTTCCCCCACCTCATTGGCCTCCCGGTTTCCCCTTCTGCCCCTCTCCATTCTCCTACCACATTGCACCCTGAATCTTCCTTTCAACTAAACATCTGTCACACCCTTCAAATTCCCCAGGGGCTTGCACTACACCTTCACAGCCTGAGTGAAGAGACACACCTTGAACTGACCTCGCCTTCTATCACCAACACGTCTCCCAGCAGCTGGCTGTGACCAGCAGCACAGATCTGCCTGTTTTCGTACCAGTATATTTCCTGCTCTGATTCTTTGTCCCTGTTATATCCTTGGCCTGAAAAGTGACCTCTCCTCAGTGTCACCCTTCAGGACTAGCCTGTGGCATCTCTGCAGGAAGTGCCCCCTGACCTTCCTGAAGCCCCACTAGGCTCAGGTGCCCCTCTCCTGAGTGCCTACCACCATGACTCCCACCATGCTAGCTGTCTCTGTCACTGGACCATGTGTTCCTTAAATGCAGGGACTGTTTCTTACTCACACTGGCCCAATACAAGGGATCAACCAATATTTGTCAGGCTCCATGTCTTGTTGAAGAATGGCCCTGAGGGGCTGGGGATGTGGCTCAAGCGGTAGCGCGCTCGCCTGGCATGCGTGCGGCCCGGGTTCGATCCTCAGCACCACATACCAATAAAGATGTTGTGTCCACCGAGAACTAAGAAATAAATATTAAAAAAAAAATTAAAAAAAAAAAAAAAAAGAATGGCCCTGAGGAGAGAGAGTGGGCCTGAGAGCAGGGTCATGGGCTCTAGCCCGGCTCCGCTGGCCACTCTGAGTCATCCTGGATAAGTCAGCTCCTCCTATGGGCCTCAGTTTCCCTAACTTGAAAATGAGACCATTGGACCAAATCAGATTCTCCTGGTGACTATTTGAACTCCTAGGGGAGCTTTAAACATATCAATTTGTTAAACACACACACCCCCAAATCCAGATATCTAGACCTCATTCCCAGGGTGTAGCGCCCAGGCACTGTGATCTCTAAAATCTCTCCAAGCACCTCTAGGGGTAGCCAGGATAGAAACCCACCAGCCTGGATCACATCCAGTTAGCTCCATTATGACAACTGGTTATTTTTAGAAAATCAAACACAGGTGAACCCTGTTCTCAAGGCCTTTGCAATGGGTAGAAAGTAGGAGAAGCTAACCCCCTCCCACCTTCAGCCTTGTCACAGGCAAGGGACCATCCTGAACAATCACACATCTGCCAAAAGGCCAGAGCTGCCTGCTCAGTGGACTCCCCCATGCCTGTGGGAAATGAGCAATGAGATTTTAAACTCCCACCAACTGCCCCTAATGCTACCCCTTGGGGCAGAATCAGCATACCCATTTCCCAGATGAAGAAACTGAGCTCCAGATGGGGTAAACTGACTCGCTCAAGGTCACACACGCACAGCCTGGATGGAAAGCCAAAGCTGAGAAACCAGAATAGCCCCTAGTGGTGACCTCTGGCCACTGAGTGCTTGAACTGTAGCCACTGAGACCTGCTGTAAGTTTATACAAAGCACCGGATTTCAAAGACAAGTCATAAGAAGAATGAAACAATTTTTTATGTTATGTGTTGAAAATGTTACTATTTGGATAGAGTAAGTTAATAAAACAATTAAAATTAATTTCACTTTAACATGGCTATTCCTAAATTTTCTAAATCTAATTTTTTTTTTTGGGGGGGGAGGTTCTGGAGATTGAACCTAGGGGCACTTTACCACTGAGCTACATCCCCAGACCTTTTTATTTTTTTTACTTTGAGATAGGGTCTTGCTAAGTTGCTGAGGCTGGCCTTGAACTTGTAATCTTCCTACCTCAGTCTCTTGAGTTGCTGGGATTACAGGTATGTGCTACCATGCCCAGTGATCTAAATTTTCTAAATCTAAAAAACCATGTTTGTCAACTGTGTTATACACACACACACACACACACACACATTCACACACACATATGTATGTATATATACTTATTTTTTTTTTTTTTGGTGTGAGCTGGGATGGAACCAGGACCTTGTCCTGCTAGATAGACAAGTGCTTACTGCTAGGCTACAAGCCTGTCCCCCCTGCATTATGTTTCTGTTGGACAGTGCTGTCCTAGACCCAGGACGCTCAACAGGGGTGATATCACACTCCTCTGGGAGCTCAGTGCATTCCTGGGACAGGGACAACACGGGAGCCATGTCATCAAGGGAGCAGGCCCAGCTGAAAAAGGGTGGTAGTAAAGTCCTGGTCAACATCTACTGAGAGTTTACTTCATGCCGGGAGCTGGTCTCTCAGTGACTCCTGTTACCTGGTGAAGTCTAACCACCACCCTCTGAAGTCAGTCCTGGAATTATCTTCCCACTCCTCAGGAGAGAAAACCGAGGCTCAGAGAAATGGCCGACCTGAGGCCCCAAAGCTGGGACTCAGAGGATTTAGGATTGGAATCTGAGCTTGCCAGACTCCACAGGGCCCTACTCACAGGAGGCACGAGGCAAAGTCAGCTCCACCTTCTCCCCTCAGATATTTCTTGCACACGTGCCTGAATTCATTCAGGAAATCGCTACCACGTACTTGCTAAGCTCTGGGCTCCATCACCTGCCTGAACAGGGCCTCCCTCTGCCAGGCATCCAGCACTTGGCATGGCCCAAAGGAAAGGGGAGGAATTGTGCAAGCTTCTCACATTGGCTGTGCGTAGGCATTACCCGGGGCTCTTGTTAAAAATGCAGATTCTGTGGCCTGGAGCGGGGCCTAAGAGTCTGAGGGTCTGGGAAGGTCCAGGTGAGGCTGGTGCTGCTGCAGCCTCCGAGCCCAGACTGAGTAGCGAAGGTAATGAGAATGCAGCCCAGGGCTCACCAAGGATCTCAGCATCAGAGTGGGAAAGACTCTTAGGAATCATCTAGTACAATTCCCTCATGCTGCTAACGGGGAGATGGGCTCAGAGAGGGTCAAACTGTTTCTCAAAGTCACACAGGGAGTTACAGACAGAGACCAAATCTCCAGAATTCCACCCAGGCTCCTTCCACTGCCTCCAACTGGCAACAGGAACTTGAGATGAAGGACAAAAGTAGCCAGAGGTTCATGCCATGCGCTGTTGGCATTTTCAAGTCTCCCCAACACAGCAGGGGAGTAACCCTGGGAGGAGACTGGCGGCCTGACCACACTCTTCAAGAAGCCTTTAAAACTGCACTCCCTGCCCCTGGAGTTGAACCTGCCTCCTCTCCCCACCCCAGATGTTGTACATCTGGATTCCCAGAGAGCACTTGAGCTGATGGATGGAAACCATTTTCAGGACAGAGGAGAAGCTGTCTTCTCCAGTCTGGAAGAACAAGGTACTGACAGCAGGAATTCATTTCCTAGAAGTCAAACACGGAATATGTTAGTGTTTACAGGATCCAATCCCACCATTCACCATCTGCTTTCCCTGCTGAGAGGCACAATGCGGCAATGATTAGGAGCACAGGCTTCAGAGTTAGGTAGAGCTAGAGAGTCAGGTGGACAACGCACTTTACCAGCTCCATATACTAGCTGTGGGACTTTGGGTAGGTTATTCAACCTCTCTGAGCCTGTTTCCTCCTACATTCAATAAGTAGTAAAGCCTACCAGGTGTTGGCATGAGCAATACAGATGTGAACACTGCTCTTAGGAAGACAGAGTGGCCCTGGGGAAACATTCTAGGTACCCAGGACCACAGATGCAGATGACAGTGAATTGTGCAGGACAACAGAGCAGGTAACCAGCTGCAACCCTGAGATCCCACTCTGGAAGTGTTTTGTTTTTTTGTGATACTGGAGATTGAACCCACAGGTGCTTAACCACGGAGTTACATCCCCAGCCCTTTTTATTTTTTATTTTGAGAATGTCTCACTAAGTTGCTTTGGGTCTTGTGAAATTGCCGAGGCTGGCTTTGAACTTGCAGTCCTCCTGCCTCAGTCTCCCAAGCTGTTGGGATTACAGATGTGCACCACTGCGCCCGGCTGGCAGTGGTTTTGAGGTTGCCCACAGAAGGAACAGAACCAGCAAGAAGCAGCGAGTGAAGAGGAATGGGAGCCGATGACACCCATCCCACAGGACTGAACCTTGGAGAGCCCTGGTCTGCAATCCACCCCAAATCCTTTTTCATTTCCTGTTGTTTACCCATCCAGAGGTCCCACAGCGCAGCTCCTTCCCCTCGTGACCCTGCTTCACCTGGACTCAGCAAAAGACCACGCCTCCACCCTTCTCTTAGCTGAGCCCTGTGCTTGCGAAGACACTGACTGGTTCTTACTTCTGAGTCTTTGCCTAGCCTCTTCCCTCTACCCAGAATGCCTTTCTGCTGGTCTCCTCTACCCTCTCTAGAGGTTCCCCTGGCCCCTACGATGGGATGGAACTGATCACTCCCTCCTCTCTGCCCCTTGGGGCTTCCTCTGTAGGCATCATACTGGACTCCCCTGGACAGGGCTCACTTGCCAACGTCCTGTTTCCCTGCCAGACTTGAACTCCAGAAGGAAAGGGGAGCGTGTGGGTCAGGAAGCCCAGTGCCTGTCCCTCCACTGACCCCCAACTCCCAGTTCACTGTCAGGACCAAAGTCAACTGTTCTCTTTACTGAAGCTTGTCCTGCTCCTTCTACCGGTGTGGGGCGTTTGTGATCCATAATCTACACCCTGCGTCATGCAGCCCAGTGTTGGTGAGTCTCTGTTCCACAAGAGACATTTCTAGAGCGATCCACCCAGTTTGTTCATAGTGCCATGTTTTGGGCTTAATATTTACAGATATTCCATAGAGATTATTCAAGGAATGAATGAAAGGAGAATGCTGACAGCTTTAGGTTTCTTTTATCTTCTCTTTTCTACTCCCGTCCTGCCCTAGGTACTGGGATTGAACGCAGGGGTGCTCTACCGCTGAGCAACAACCCCAGCCCATTTTACTATTTATTTTGAAACAGGGCCTCATTAAATTGCCCAGGCTGGCCTTCAATTTGAGATCCTCCTGTCTCAGCCTCCCGCGTAGCTAGGATTATAAGACTGCACCACCACACTGGGCCCTTTCTTTTTCCAAAATTATTCGAGTTTATTAAACTTGTCCAGAATATACTACATTTCTAAGGTTTTACCTTTCTTTGACTCCCCTCTCTGAACCCCTAGCCCTAAATGTCTTTTGGTCATCCCTCTTGGATAACCCCCTGGGGACCCCCACATCATCCAGCCGCCATCTTTTCTCATCCACACCAGCCCCTCGGACAGGCTGTACCCTAGTCTCACTTACCTAGCCCTGAAACTTCATTGTCTTCTCTTTTGGTGCTGGGAATCAAACCCGGGGCCTTGTGCATGCTAGGCAAGTGCTCTACCACTGAGCCACGACCCCGGCTTAGTCTCACAACTTGGGATTCTTAACACTTCATCCCTTATTTCATATAAAGGGTGAGGACCCTGAGACTCACCCAAATCTACGGCCAGATCTAGAGCCTCGGACTTGTCACCCCCTACAGATTCTGCCTCCTCCCTCTGTCTTCTCTACTTGTTTCTGGGGCATCTGCATCTCAGTTCAGGCTGTTCCCTCTGCGTGGAAGAGAAGCCCTTCCCATCCCCCTTCAATGTGGACGCCTTCCCTGGCCCCCAGAGCACAGTCTGGCCTTTCACCTCTTTCCGGATTCCAGGTTGTTTGTGCCTCTTGTTGCCTCTGTCTAGAAACCCCTTGAAAATGTACCTATTCTGTCCCCCACTCAGCCCCCAGAGCTCTCACAGTCAATCTAGAATCTTCTTTCAAATGGGCCCTGGAGAAATGATAGCATTTGGGCTGGGGTGTGGCTAAAGCATGTCTGAGGCCCTGGGTTTGAGTCCCAGCAACAAAGTAATAATAATGTAAATAGTAGCCTTTCCTCCCTCCCTCCCTTCCTTTCTCTCTCCCCCTCCCCTCCCCTCCCCTCCCCTTCTCTCTCTCTCTCTCTCTCTCTCTCTCTCTCTCTCTCTCTCTTTCTTTCTTTCTTTCTTGTAGTTGTGGGAGGTGCTGGGGATCCAACCCAGGACCTCAGGCATGGCAGGTAAGCACTCTTCCATGACTATGCCCCCATCTCTGTCCCCTTCTATTTAACCTTTCAGGGGCTTCCGTAGCACTCAGAATAAAACCCCAAACCTTCACTCTGGCCTGAGGCCCTACATGACCGGCCTCCACCCCTGCCACCTCCTTGACCCCCACCTCCTACCAGCTGCCCCCCTTAAACCTCCTGCTTTGAGGTACAGTGGCTCTCCTGCTCTGCCGTGTCCTCCTGGGCTGGTTCGTTTTCAGCATTCAACACCAGCTGATCTTTTCCACTTGGTTGTTAATTCCTTGTCTCTGTGCACCACACACCCGCCACCGCACAGACCCCTACCAAACACCCCTTCTGTCAAGCTCATCGCTCTATTCCCAGGGCCTGAACAGTGCCTGGTGACAATAAATGTGTGTGGGTCCCTAGCCCAGAGGAGTGATCTGGGCTGGGGACAGAGATTTATGAGTCATGTGCATGGAGATGGTAAATAAAGCCAGTGGGGTGGGTGCACTCGCCCAGAGAGCGGTTGACTATGAGGAGAGGAGGGCCCTGGAGAGCAGAGCATCTAATGGCTGTAAAAAGGAGACTGTGCGGTGAAAACAACAGAGAAGACAAGGAAAACTGTAATAGCGTTAAGTCGCAAGAGAATGCTTCTGGAGGGAAGGTGTGGAAGTGTTAACTTCGGCTGAGAGAGAAAGTTAAGGCTGAATTCAGCTCCCAGACGCTGCTGACCTTGGGCAGACCCCTGCGGCTCTGTGGGCCTCAGAGGGAGCCATCTGTGCAAGGAGAGGGACCTCTCAGGTCTGGATGCTCCAAGCTCTGAGAAACTACTTCTGCTTAGATTCACATCACCCTTGCCAGAAAGAAGAGCCATCTACCTGTGGCCTAGGAGCAGAGGGGTGGCCAGAGGACCCATCCTCAATTATTTACCCACTGGCAGCTGACAAGCTTCAGGAAGCATCTCTGTAGCTCTGACCCGTGTACCAGGTGGAGGAGAGAGGAGGCCCCAGGCCTTCCAATCATGTACAGCTGATCTGGACCCGGACTGTCTCCACCCTCCAAGTCCTGGCTTCCTGGATGCCTCCATGACAGGACAAAGCCCACCCACCTCTGCCCACCAGCTGGACAATGTTACAAGCTGGAAAAGGCCCAGCTGCCTAAGTGGCCCTGCTTGCTGCTATCCTATAGGGTCCTTTAATATCCCCGGGGAGGAGGGCTGCCACCCCACAGAGACCCTGTGGTCCAGAGAAAGGCACAGACCCACCACGCACACTCATCTGGAAAACACCAGAAGGTGCTTCCAAGGAAGAGACAGGAATTGCTCCAACTAATCAGAGCAAATCACAGCCACCAATGACTGAGCTCTTGTTTGGGGCCAGGTGTTCATCTTAGCAATGATCCCGTTTGATTTGCACAGCAAGACTGTGAGGGATGTTGTTATCCTCGTTTCATAAGGGAGAAAACCAAGGCTCAGAGAAGTTAAGGGCTCTCTGATCACACAGCTAGTAGGTAGCTGAGGCCAGTTCATTAATGCAGCCAGCCTGACAGTCTGGCTCCTAATCCTTGAACTTCCCCAGAAACAGCAAGGCAGGATTTTTGTTTTCTCTTTTCCTACAAGTAGTGTGACCTTGGGCAAGATTTATTCCCCACATTTCGCACCTGCAATTAGCAGATTTCTTAGTGCTCTTCCAGTTCTGACATTATGTGATTAGCTAGGGTTTGTACAGAACTTCACAGTCTATGAAGACACCCTTCCAGCCCCTCCTGTATTCCCACGAGTCAGCAGAGATGGAGAAGTATCTCCTCCAGTTGACATATGAGCATGTTGAGGCTCAGAGACATGCTGCGACCTGCCCAAGGTCACAAGCAAGTCGGGGCCCACCCGAAAGCCCACACTGGAGCCCCACACTGGATGCTCCGCGTCCTCTCCAGAAAGGGCAGCCCCACCGCGGCACCGCGCCCAGACCTGGCCGGCAGGGGGCAGCGCCCGGCTTCCCTCCGCCTGGGACCACCTGGGGGCGACTTAGCCCGGCCTGGGGGCACACCTCGTGCCCCGCCCGATCTGGCTTGAGCGGGGGCACCCAGAAAGCGCAGGAGACCCCTCAGCCGCCCCGACGGCTGCCTCGGCCCACGCCACGGTCCTGGGGCTCCGGAGGGCGACCCCGACGTTCCCCTCGGGAGCCGCAGGTCCTCGGCGCCACACTCCCCTCCCGTCCGAAGGCGCGGGGAGGCGGGCCACCGGGGGCCAAGGAGGGTGCCCCGGTCCCCGAGCTCTCCGGAACCCCAGGTCGGGCACTGCCACGCGCGGCGGCGGGCGCGCCCGCTGCCCCTGTCCCGGCGGCACGCGGCTCGGCACTCACCCGCTCCGCGGCTGCAGGTGCGGACAGACGCCAGGCTCCCCTTCACCGCTTGGGCTCCTCGCGCCGCGTCTCCGCCGGCGATCGCTCGGCCTCCGCCACAACCCCGCGGAGCTCAGGGAGCTGTCGCCCCGCCGCCCCGGGGCTCTGCCCCGCCGCGCTTCGCGCTCCCACCTCCTCCGCGCTCCCAGCGCCCTGCGGCTCCGGCGCTGCGCTCCCAGCCCGCGCCCGCCGCTCCTCCTCGCTCCGCTCCCCAGCTCCTCCCCTGCCGGGCTCGCTCCCCACTCGGCCCCCCGCCCGCCAGGAGGGAGCGCGGCCCCTTCGATCCAGGACTGCAGGCTCCGCAGCTACAAGCCCCAGCCCGCCTAGGGCACTGCCCCAGCCTCTGGGGTGGGTGGGCACGGAGGAATCAGGTGGAGAAGAACCCAGGCACGCCCAGGTCCCCCACCTGTTGGAGGACCAGAAGGCTGCGTCTGAGGTTAGGGCCCGCAGGGAGGTGGGTCATGCCCAGAGACCCCATCTGTTCTTATCCCCTGTGTTCATTACAAGTTGATTTTTTTTTTCATTTTGCAAATATTTATCCATCTACTCTATGGCGGCATGCTCGAGGCACTAAGAATGTTGCAGAGAACAGACGGGCGTAGACCTCGTGGAGCTTACATTCTATTCTACTGGGGTAGACGCAATACACTTAATAAGCAAAACGTGTAAAATGTTTATAGCGGTTAATGGTAGGATGAGAACTAAAGCAAGGAAGGGAAGTAGAGAATGGAGCTGAGGGCTCTAGCTAGGGAGGCATCAGTGGGATGCCTGAAGGGAAGAACACCCCTCCCCATCCAGAGGATGTCCAGCCACTTCCCTGCTGGGTAACAGTAGTGGAGGTCAGAGAGGTAGGGGGCAACAGATTCTGAGTGTCAGGCCCACTGCAGGGATCCAGTAGGTGTTGGAGGTACTCAGATCAATCTCCCTGGTTGCAGAGCCAGGGGCGAGAGAAGACTGTAGCTCCAAGACAGAAACAGCAAGAAACTTCCACCAACCAAACAGGCAAAAACACTGAGCAGGCTGCACCCAGGTTTTGAGCAGCTGCAGTAGAACTGGACTTCTGTGTCCTTGTGGGTTGTCTACTCCTATATTTTGAAGCCTTGTTATTAGGAGCATCCATCATTAGGACTGTATATCTTAATGAGTTGACCCTTTTGCCATTATGAAGTGACCCTCTGTCTCTGATAATGTTCCACCTTGAAGTCTCCTGAGCCGGGGTTAAGGAGAGGCCCTTAGCACCCACTGGCACCCACAGAGCTTTCTGACATCTAGCTCACCAAAAACCTCCACAGTTTATTCAAACTCTTTTCGGTGTCCTTCTGTGTCCTTCTGTGTGCACAAAATTCTCTACCCACCTGGCCCCTCCCCTCTTTCTCCACACCTCACCCTCCTGGTTTATCATTTGATGATTGGCCTGGAGCCTCCATCTCTCTCAATCTCTCTCTTTTTTGGAAGCCTGTGATCAATGATCATTAATAATGCACAAGTTCTTTTTGTCTTAGAGCAAATCCCAGGCAAATAAATCACTGGCGAACAGACAGGAGTTATCGGCAACCACACCTCAGCCTTCTCCACTCTCCTCGGGCCCTGGGCTCTTTTCCCACATAGGAAATCAGAAGATTGAGCAGTGCCATATGTAGTCATGCCCCGAAATAAGCACTGCTGCTGATGCCATGAGGTGAACTGTCACAGAGGAACCAAAGGTCCTGCCTACACAACCCAACATGGTCACTACTACTGGGGTCCTGGCAGGAGGTCTGAAGTTGAAAAATCCACACAGCGGAGTAGAGAGACTTATCCTGAGTGTGTGTACTTTATAAAGAGACCCTGACACCCCAAAAACTTCCCTGGTCCACAACAGAGGGCCAAGAGAGGCATACTCTTGCAGCACTTTCTAAGGAAACATATGCTTATAACACTCAGCAGCTAAAAGCAGCCAAAGATGGTAAACATTATGGAAGAGCTGGTTGCAAGAAAAGCCCAGGTCTTCAGGAGGGAAGACCTCAGCTTCTCAGCCTTTACCCTGGACCAGTGCATGTGTGATGCACCCAAGGAGCTCATGGTCGGTCACTGGAGAAAAGCCACAACAGCAGGGAGTGGGCAGGGAGAGGAGGAGGCACAGCCCAGCTGGGAGGTGGGCAGGCAGTCAGGAAAGGCACCGAGCCCTGAAGGATAGGTCAAAGGCATCTGGGCAAAGACTGGCAAGACAAGCAGAGGAGTTCCCTGGTAGGTGTAGCTTGTGCAGAGAAACTGAGGCCACAGAGAACCAGGGAAGGACACGGCAGGTCTTTAGGTAAGGGAGAGTTATAGGTTTGGAGGTGGGGCTGGTGGGGCAGGAAGAGGCCAGTGCAGGAGGAGCCTTGAAGGCTTGACGGGAGCGTTCCTTTGGCCAGGGCCATTGGGAACAAGGAAGGGCTTGACAGGACTGGGCAGACCGGCAATCCCTGGTGCCTGAACTCTGAAAACCATGTGGGCATTGATAGCAGGTCCACACGGGGCAATTCCCAGTCACCTTCCTGTCCCCTGCAGACCTTCTCCCAGGCTTTACTAAAGCAGACTTACTGACCACACAGCTGTGATCCCCTGACTAAAGACCTGGAAGTCACCAGTGCTTTCCCACTGCCTCCTGAGAGGTCCCCACTCCTCCTCTCTTGGCATCCCAGGCTCTTTTCAGTCTGTCCCCATCCTACATCTCCTGACTTCTCCTTAGCCAGCTCGGGCTCATGGTTTACTTCTATCTGGAAAGCTCTGAGCCCCGTTTTCCTTGACCAGAATTGCCCTCACTTCCATATCTCTCATACCTCCTTTCATACCTACAAGGACTCATTCCTCAAGGCCCAGCTCAGAAACCCACTTCTGGATGGTCCTCCATCTCCCCTGCCTGGAATTGTGGTTTCCTCCTCAGAGGTCAGCAGCAGCTTGGGGTGATAGATACAGGCTCAGCAATCATGTGGATCTGACTTCTGATTTCACTGCTTAGTAGCTGTGCAACTCCGGACAAGTTCTCTCAGTTCTGTGAACTTCGCCTTGTCCATCTGTTGAATGTCACAGTGAACACTGCCTGCCTCATGGACTCTGATGCCAGCCAAACTGAAGTCAGTATCTGGCACATGTGTGACATACATATAAAACAGTAAATACCACACAGTAGGTCCCATGTCTGTCCCCTGTGACTGTAATTGTGGTTGGATGTCACATACCTTCCACAATTATTCCCCCTCCCCGATATGACGAGTTTCTGGAGGGGAAGGGTTGTCTTATTCACTAGGTGTGCCTCCTGTCCAGTCCTGGAGCTGACACGTTGTAAGTGTTCAACCAAAGATGGATGGATAAATTAGTAGAAGAAACCACCTGGCCACCCCTCTTCCCTACAGTCCCTCTGCTGTAAAGGTAGGAACTGGGCTTTTCCTTTTCTGAAGAATGTTGAATGACTCCTGTGTCAGGGGACTTGTGTCTGGGCAGGTCTTGTCACCAGACAGCCTGTGGTTTGCAGTATCTTCAGGGGAGCACTGTCTAGACAGAGGGGACATCAGTGCCAGGGAGGAACAGGGACTGCATAGGAATCAGAATGCAGGGAGGGTTCCCAGGGACCTGCAGCCCAGCCCGCGCCCTCCTGCCTTCGTCCCCACAGCTCGAGACCTGGCTGAGCACGTTCACTTGTCATCTGCCCCTGCAGTGGGAATCGGCTCACAGATTTTGCCTGGGGACAGCAGAGAGGGGTACAGCACAGCCAAGGGCTAAGCAAAGGGCAGAGAATCCATCAAGAACAGGAACCAGCATTTATTGATCAGGATTCTTGTGTTGTTCCAACCACTTTAATCCTCTCTGTGACCCTGTGAGGAAAGCACCATTGTGTATTTCAGCTCTATAGATGAAGAAACAGACACAGAAATTAAGTGACTGTCTCTTGCAAGGATAGTGGCAGGACCTCAATTATATCTGACTCCCCAGGAATCAGATGTCCAAATTTTTTGTGTGCTCGGTCCTTACATAGTGCTGTGGTAAGTGGTGTAGGGCCAGCAAGGATAATTAAATTGTGATTTCTACTCTCACAGAGTTCATAACCTGAGGACAGAGGTGAAGCTTGACTTATCTTTGTGTTCCCAGCGTAGGGTCTGGCAATCCAGTGAATGCTGCATAAGTCACAAGTCGTCAGAGCTGGAAGGTTCTGGTCTTTGGAGTTCAAGTATAGCAATCCTGTTAAATTACAGCTGGTGAAACTGAACCCTGGAAGGAGGAACTGGAGAGTATGGTTAGGAATTTGGGCTCTGGAGCCAGACCACTTAGGACTGGGTGACTCTGGGTTGGTTACTTAACCTTTCTGAATCTCAGTCTCCTTGACTGAAAAAGAGGGATAACATTGTGGGAAGTGAGCACATCCATGAGTAGGAATATCCTGATGATCAGAACTCAGTGCCACACATATTTTGCTCTGATGATTACTAACCAGTCACAATGACTTGCTAGCAGATCTGGACTGGACTCTGCGTTTCTTGACTCCCCTCTAATGCTCTTTCCAGCTCTGCATGGTTCTTGGGTCCACTAGAGCATGGTCATGGGAGGTACCCAGGAGGGGTGGCATGTGTGTGTGATCAAGTGCCCATTTGGTCCCTGAACTCAGTGCCTCCATCATGCCCCCTCCCCATCTTCCCACCATGAAGCCTCCCTTTTTCTCCCCCATGGACTGGAGTCCAGCGACTGGCTCCTCACTGGAACATGCGCGGACACTCCTGATAACATGCCTGCACTCCTGTCACAATTTCCTCTGGACCAGACAGGGCGGGGCCCAGCCAGGCCGGAGCCAACAGGATATTCCCCGGGAGCAGCGAGGGATGGACAGGGGAGGACAGAGATGCTATCTCCAGACTGACTCTCAGCCTCAAGCCAGAAGAGATGCGTCCACAGGAGAGGGTTTTCTGTTTGTTTTCCTCCAGCTGGACTTGCAGTGAGAGAATTTAATTAAGAACTCAATTGCCTCTCCTGGGGACCAGAAATCTGAGGGGACTGGATGGCTGAGGCTGGTGGCTATGAGAAAGCAAGGCAGGGGGCCTCTCTTGACTTCACTCTCAGCACTGTGGACTTAAGCTGCAGCCAAGCGCCTCAGCTCACAGGGTACATTGGTCCACTCCAGGACAAGAGTGCATCCCCACTGGGACTTGAGATTCTGTAGTGCAAATGAAATGAAGTTTAATGCAGCCAAGGAAAAAGGCTAGGCTTGATATTCCCAAGTGTTCCCACCCACACTGTTATGGAAAAAAGTATTTGGTGATACTGGTTAAAGCATGGTAAAGAAGACTTTGTCATGCTTTAACCAGTATCAGACACAGGGCCCCAGAGCAGTGGGCCTTGGCATGGGGGAGAGAGATTGTAATGCCCAATACGGCACTTGGCAAGTGGGGATTGGTAGCCAGAGAGCAGGGTGAGGGTCAGTGAGTGGAAAATCACTAACAGGAAACATCAGCGGTCAGGGGCACCTGGCTAAACCCACCTGACAGGGTTCCTGCTGAGACAGGCCAGGATGATGGACAGCATCTGGAGGTGGTGGCGTGGGATGAGGGACCCCACTAGATCAGTGATCAGACAGAGAGGTTCTTGCCAAAGTGATTTAACAGAACTCTGCAAAAACAGGATTTTAAAAGGGAGTCCACAGATAGGTCTCGGAGGTGGTTCAAAAGACTGAGTAAGTTTTGGTCAAGCAGAGAATCTTTGTCATTTTAATAAGTATCATTGATTTTTTTTTTCCAATGGTACTAGAGATTGAACCCAGGGCACTTTACCACTGGGCCACATCCCAGCCCTTTTTAATTTTTATTTTGAGACAGGGTGCCTCTAAGGGTTTCTTGCTAGCCTCAAACTTGTGATTTTTCCTGCCTCAGCCTCCCGAGGATCTGGGATTACAGGTGTGCACCACCATACCTAGCTTCTTTTATTTTTCTTTCTTTTTTTTTTTTTTTTTTGTACCAAGTATTGAACCCAGGGGCACTAAACCACTGAGCCACATCCTCAGCCCTATTTTGTACTTTATTTAGAGACAGGGTCTCACTGAGTTGCTTAGCGCCTCGCCATTGCTGAGGCTGGCTTGGAACTTGCGATCCTCCTGCCTCAACCACCTGAGCTGCTGGGGTTACAGGCATGTATCACCATGGTCGGCCACTTCTTTTCTTTAGGTACAATTAGATTTACTTATTTTAGTTTTGTTCTTTTTTTAAAAAATATTTTTAGTTGTAGATGGACATAATACTTTTATTTTATTTATTTTTACATGGTGCTGAGGATCGAATCCAGCGACCTCCACATGCGAGGTAAGCAGTGTAGCAGTGTAGCACTGAACGACAACCCCAGCCCTAGTTTCTTTCTTCTTCTTTTTTTAATTGGTGCATATTAATTACACAGAATGGTGGTTTCATTGTGACATATTTGCAACCATAAAAACCAAAAACTGATCCATTTCACCCTCCATGAGTAATTTTTCTTTAACACCACTCCAAGTGTCTTGCCTCGGTGCTGGGGACTGGAGGAAAGTCAGTGAGTTCCAATTCTACTAGTTCACCTTCCTGAGCCTCAGGATCCTCATCTGCAAAATGGAGACAACTCTACCAACCCCACTCACATGACCCATCTATAAAATGAGAGGTGTTAGGGGGAGGAATAAATGGGACAGGACCTGGCAGATAGAAGGGAGATAATGTATCAGAGAGAGAGGAGCCCAGGACTGGGAGAAAATTCCAGATCTGCCATTCCCTGGCTGAATGACCTTGGGCAGGTAAGGCCCCTCTCTGCGGATCACAGTTTTTTCATCTGTGAGATGGGGATTTAAATTCTATTTCACTGTTTTTTTGTTTGATTCGTTGGTTTTTTTGTTTTTGTGAGAATTCAATAATAAAAAGAAATGGAAATACCTATCATGGGGTCTGGCCCACAGTGCACACTCATGAAGTTTCAAATGAGAATATCCCTGGCCTGCCTGTTGTCACCAGAGCCCTGGGTTTTTCATGGGCTGCTTGTTACTTGGCATAACAACTTACTCTGGACTCTCTGAGGCTTTTGGGGGCTGGATGTGCCAAGAGGAGAACATGCCTTCCTTGACCTCCTACAGACCCACGTATGATGGAGCTGGTGTTGGATTAACCGTTTATGAAACCACTGATCAGGTCTGCCTAAAAGGAGAGTGGGGATCATAGGGGTATAGCTCAGTGGTAGAGTGCAGATTCCTTTCCCAGTTATACACACACACACACACACACACACACACACAGCAACATCCAACTGAACCTAATTAGTTCTTTCAGCCGAAAGGACTAAAGTTTGAGTACATGTCCTCCAAGAACTGATTTTCTGGTGTGTTTAATTCATGGCAAAGCTATTTGAGAAAGACTTTGATGTTTCTGCCCCCAGATGACCAGGAGGAGGCCTCTATCTGACACCCCAGCTCTGAGCAGAACCCAAGCAGAGGTCCGGGGTAGCAGTTCCATGCAGATACAACATCATCAGCCGAGGTCAGCTTGTCCTGCCCAAGTGTGGCCTGATTTGAGGCCCAAGAGTAAGATCCTCTGGCTTTGAGCTCCCCTGGCCCTGCCTTGCAAGGCTTTGTCCCAAGTGGGTAACTGACAGAGACCAGTCTGCTACTCCGGCCCTCTCTGGAGCCACTTCCTCTAGCACCTGTTTTTGGTTTCCTTAGGAAGAGCGGAGTGGTGAGGGACAGAAAAGAACGGCACAGACCTGGGCACGAGTCCTCGTTCCCCTGCTCAGGCAAGCTCTAGCTGAGTGTCCTGGGCCAAGGCCCTTCCTCTCTGATCCCCTTTCTTCCACTCTGTTCAGTTTTCTCAGGAGGCCTCCTCCCCAGGTACCTTCCCAGAGCCCTCCTCCCCTCCACGCTGAATTCTTACCTGTGGTTTTAGCACTTACTTGACGTTATTTTGTTGTTGTTGACCACCCATCTGCTTCACTGTTATCTTATTTTATTTGCTGATCTGGGTTCTGAGATAGAAGCCTGCACATGCTAGACACACAGGAGGTGTTTCTTTCTTTTTCATTTTCTTTTCTTTTTTCTTTTTGTAACAAGGATTGAACCCAGTGGTGCTTAACCACCAAGCCCCATCCCCAGCCCTTTTCATTTTTTTTTATTTTGAGACAGGGTCTCACTGAGTTGTTTAGGATCTTGCTAAGTTGCTGAGGCCAGCTTTAAACTTGCGATCCTCCTGCCTCAGCCTCCTGAGCCTCTGGGATTACAGGCGTGCGCCATCCCATCTGGTTAGAAAGTATATCTTGAAGGAAGAAAGTAATAAAGACACCGCTATTATTTTGCTTTCAGGACCCTGTGTTCACCTCCCATGTCTCCACTTCCCTGCTTCATGACTTTGGGTGAGTTACTTCCCTGTTGGACTATAAAAGAGACATAATAAAACAATCTAAGGTGAGGAACACACAAGACAATGCCTTCAAGGTGTTCAGCACAGTGATGGGCACACAGTAAGTGCTAAATAAAAACCAGGTATTTAAGGGGCGGTGGGTAGCTCCGTGGTAGAATGCATTCTTCCCATGTGCAAGGCACTAAATTCAATCCCCAGCACCAAAAACCCCAAAGATCAGTTCTTTAGTAGCTTGTGCATGATATGGCGGAGACTCTGAAACTGACGTGTGGGTGGATAAAGGTGAGGATCTGCAATGAGGGAGGCCCAGAGGCTGATGCAGGAAGTGTCGGGCCTGGCTTCAGTCGGTGGTGTGGGGAGAAAGAGGAGACAAAGAGGAGGAGGCTCCTGAGGTGTCTGGAGGTTCTTGACCATCCCAGACTTAGGGAGAGGTGCAGAGAGCATCCTTAGTTTACCATGCCACCCTCCACAATCTTGTAAGTCACCTCCCCTTGGTTGGGCTGCCAGGGCATTCCCTAACAACACTCCTCCAAATATTTCTTTTTCTTTTTTTTTTTTAAGAGAGAGAGAATTTTTAATATTTATTTTTTAGTTTTCGGCAGACACAACATCTTTGTTTGTTGTATGTGGTGCTGAGGATCGAACCGGGGCCGCACGCATGCCGGGCAAGCGCGCTACCACTTGAGCCACATCCCCAGCCCCTCCTCCAAATATTTCAACAAGAGAAAGAGCTGGGTTCATCTGGGAGACAGATGGAGCCAGGAAGGTAAAGGTGACAAGGCCCACTGCTCTCTGTGGCACTTTCCCAGGTGCCAGATTCATCCCTTGATTAATCTTCACAACAGCCTTCAAGGAGGAGAATCATCATTCCCATTTTATAGATGAACCACCTGAGGCTCAGAGGGCTGAAATAACCCTCCCCAGGGTAACCTGTGAAAAGAGCCACTACTCATAAGTGTTTTTTGGATTCCAGGCACTGTCTTAAGGAATACTCCCAACTAGTTCATGAGTCTGCGCTTTATAATCCCCATTTTATAGGTAATGAAACAGCACAGAGAGGGCAGTAACTTGCTCAAGGTCTCACAGCTAAGAAATGACAGAGCTGGGATTTTAACATGGGCAGCTGGCACTCCAGGACCCATGCCATTGGCTTGAGCCTACAAGATAGGAATAGTGTGTCTACCCCATGGAAACAAATGGGATCACAATTCACACGGAACTGTTATGGAAGAACCGAGCGTGAGATGAGGGATTGCTGTCCCAGAATCAAGCTCAAAGGAGACTAGGGAGAGTAGCCAGTGGGGAACCAGCCCTCCCTTCCCTGCCTTTCTCACCTCTGTGCCCCTACAGCTCTCAGGGCCCTGTGCCTGAAGGATCTCTCTGCAGTGTACACATGTGTTGAATCTCATTTAAGGAGGGGCGTTTGAAAAGGAGCTCTCTCTCTCTCTCTCTCTCTCTCTCTCTCTCTCTCTCTCTCTCTCTGTTGTGCTGAGCAGAGAAGCAGGGCTGGTGCCGTAAACCCACGTACCTACCAGCCTCCTTACTTTATGAGCCCATCCTGACACTCCCACGGGGATCCGCTAAGCTGAAGGCAGGATTTAATTCTAAAGAGTGGTATGGAAGGAAAATAATAAGGCACGAGTGCTGCTTCCAAATTTAACCTCTAGATATTATGGAGAGAAGAAGAGGAGACATTTCAACAGTGTCTGGAATCTGAGGGAAAGTTCTGGAATGGATATTAATCAAGAGATGCATTTGAGATTCCTAGACATCTTTTTAAAATCTCAGGTATTCCTTTCAAAACCTGTAGAGCCTCCAAATTTCACACAGAAATAAACATTCATTTCAATTTCAAAATGTCAGACTTCACTCATCACAGTGAAGTTTAAGAAGATTGGTGATTCCCAGTGCTGGTTAGGGTGTAGGGCAATGCCCCAGGATGCACTTCCAGGACAGATGCATATTGGGGCAATCTTTTCTTGGAGAGCATTTTTTTGGCAGCATCCATCAAAATATTAAGCAAATATGCTTCTTGGCTTTTTTCTTTTTTTTTTTTTTTTTTTGCATCACTAGGGATGGAACCCAGGGGTGCTCTCCCACCAAGCAACAACCCTTTTTTATTTTGAGACAAGGTCTTGCTAAGTTGCAGGGCTGTCCTTAAACTTTCCATCCTCCTGCCTCAGCCTCCCTGGTAGCTGGGATTACAGGCGTGGGACACCACACCCTGTGCTGCCATCTTATAAAAATACTCTCACACAGATTGTTGTATCATAGTGAAAAAAAATGAGGATGACCTAAGGTCCTTGAATTCCTTTTGGTGACATAAATGATATTATATCTACATTATGCACTACCTTAAAGCAATGAAAAATAACAGAAGGGCTGGAAAAGAAGCTCAGAGGTAGAGCGCTTGCCTCACATGATGGTAGATAGGCTATAATCCATTCAGGTACCCCGAACTACATTTGTGTATATTCACAGCTATAAAAACTATAAAGGACTGGGGTCGTGGCTCAGTGGTAGAGCACTTGGCTCATATATGTGAGGCACTGGGTTCAATTCTCAGCACTGCATATAAATAAATGAATAAAATAAAGGCCCACCAATAACTAAAAAATAAAACAATATACACACACATATAAATGCTAGAAGTTACCTGGAAGGAATCACTCAGAGTGGTCAGCTGGAGGGGAAGCGGAGAGATGGCTGGGACAGGTGCAAAGCATTTTCACCTCTATTCTCTTAGGTACAGTATATTGTTGGCATTTTTTACAGGCATGTAATGCCTGTGACTTAAATAAAATAGAAAGAGAAAAAGTAATTATGAAGCCTGTGGCTCAGCTGATTTATATCAGCAATCTTCATGCTCCACGTTACATTAAGATAAGTACTAATGTTACCTCCAGCTAGAAAATTCTGAAGATATGTTTTTTTTTTCATTTATTTTTTAGTTGTAGTTAGACACAATACCTTTATTTTGTTTATTTATTTCTATGTGGTGCTGAGGATCGAACCCAGGGCCTCGCACATGCTAGGCAAGTGCTCTACTGCTGAGCCAAAACTCCAGTCCAAATATATATGTTTTTTAAAGCATCTAAACTAAAGGTTCTCAGGCTAGCTTGAGTCAGGATCACTCGCGAAAATTTGTTCTACGCCTCCGAGGATTCTGAGTCTGTAGAACTGCTTTCAAAATCATTGCTGGATTGCTTTATAATCGTGCTTTTTAACAATATGACAGGGCTGGGGGTGTAGCTCATTAGTACTGAGGTAGGAGAAATAAATAAATAGAAAGGAAACATAAAGGAAAGACAGGAAATATAATTTTAACTTGAGGTTCTGCATCCTGTCCCAGGTCTGTCACTTCTCCAAGTCAGTCCCTCTCCCAGGCCTGTCCACTCCCAAATTTCTGGGAAATCTGTAAATCTTAGAGTTACTGCAAATTCACCCTCTTGTAAAAACTACCTTGTGTGCTGTTAATCAGTCCATCAATAAATAGATTGTGCAGGGCTGGGGATGTGGCTCAAGCGGTAGCTCGCTCGCCTGGCATGCGTGCAGCCCGGGTTCGATCCTCAGCACCACATACCAACAAAGATGTTGCGTCTGCCAAAAACTGAAAAATAAATATTAAAAATTAAAAAAAAATAAATAGATTGTGCAAAGAGAGAGAGAGCATCGGAAGAAATATATCATTTAGAGGATTTCCCGGCATTTTCTATTGATCAGATCATGGAGACCTCATCGACCTAAGGAGCCTGAGAACAAACAGACCACCATAAGCCTTGAGGTCACCAGACTGAGGCCATCGTCACAGACCTTCCCAAGCCCACCCCTTACCAAGTCTCCTTCAAAACAAGAACCAGGAACCCCCAAAGCACATCCCTCCCTTGAGATGGTCGGCTTCTCCTGGAGTGTGGGTCTGCTTTCCTAAATAAACTTGGGTCTCTGACACTCCAGCTAAAGGCTTTGCCCTCTCCTCCACCACGGACCCCACTTGTCCTGGGTTGAGGACCTCCTGTCCAGGAACTCCCTGGACAGGAGAGCACTTGCCTACCATACTCATGGCTCTGGGTTCAATCCCTAGCACAGCAACAAAACAAGAGAGGCAAATGTGTTAACTGAGGCTCTGAAAGGGAAAGGGACCGTCTCAGAGTCACAAAGCAGGTGGTCCTGCCCCAGAGTTGGTGACGTCTCCCCTCCTGCCCCAGGTCCTAGGCATTAGAAAGAAAGGAAGGAAGGAAGGAAGGAAGGAAGGAAGGAAGGAAGGAAGGAAGGAAGGAAGGAAGGAAGGAAGCTTCCCCACTCTTCCTCTCGGCCTCCTTCAGCAAGGACCAGCTGTACCACAGAATCAACCTCAGACATTCTAAAGCAGCAGCAAAAAACATTTCCTCTTGTGTGGAGGAAGAGCCTCCTTGGAGGATGATGCTAAATTGCCTTAATTATATTTCTTTCAAAAAGCACAACATGCCCATCTGCTTTCGTGGTAGGGGGTGTGGATACATACTGAGCACAAATATAAATCAACCCAAATACAAACACAATTAGCAGGCCCAGGCTGCCCTGCAATCTTGAAAAAGAAGGAGAGCATGGTGGGGGCCTCAGGTAAGCCAGCGCCAGGGCTCCTCGTCAGCCTGGGTCCCAGCCACAGAGAGCTGGCGGCTTCTTTTTTTTTTTGTACCAGGGATTGAAACCAGGGGTGCTTAACCACTGAGCCACATCCTCAACCATTTTAATTTTTATTTTGAGACAGGGCCTCGCTAAATTCCTGGGGATGGGCTTTGAACTTGTGATCCTCCTACCTCAGAGCTACCGGGATTACAGTTGTGCACCACCGCACCTGGGAAGACAGTGACTTTTGACCCTAGGTAGGAAGGGTGGTAGAGACCCCAGTGCTAGCTGGGGAGCTTGCAGGAGGTAGGGTCTCTGGCTGGGGCAGTGTGGAGTAACCTCAAGCCACAGCAAAACTGTAAAGTCCCAGCATCATTGAAATTCCATGAAGGTGAGGCACAGAAGGGGCTTTAAGATTCAGAATGGAAAGAACGCACGTGCTGGATCAAAAGGCCCTGGGTGCAAGGAGCTCTGCCACTTCCTAGCTTCGTGACCTTAGACAAGATGTGTAACCCTTTCCAGGGTTTCCTGCTTGACAAGCTGGGGACAGTCACAGGTTGAAATGGGAGGGAGGCGATGTGTGCACAGCTGTTAACAGGCCAGGCACGAGTAGATGATTGAATGCTTACACTAGGCTCCAGTGTTTTTCTCCTTATTCTCCCACCCGTTCCTGAAAAGCCTAGGTTTGACCCCACCCCTCTTCTCGTTTTTTCCACACTGGGGGTGGAACCCAGGACCTCCAGGACTCCACCGCTGAGCTGCACCCCAGCCTCTCTTGTCTTTCTTTCTCTGTTCTCGCTACTCAGGCAACAATGATGCAGAGAAGAGATGCAGCCATTTGTAGAAAGAACAGCAAAAGCATCTGTGTTCCCAGAGGAAACCTGCACGACCTTGGGTTAGACCCTTTGCCCTCTCAGGACTCGTAAGGCATCTATAACACAAGGTCCAGAGGACATCTCAACTCTGGCCACCTGGCTCTTGATGCCTATGACAGCCCCAAGTTTGTCCTTCTGGGCTGAGTCCAGAGCTCATCCTGACAGGACAGCAGGTCGGGGAGGGAAAATATCCCCAAACACTCGCTTATTGCTTAAAAAGAGTGTGGCTGGGATCATTAAGGGGTGGGTTGAGAAGGAGGGTTATTCTCTGGAAAAGAAAGGAAAGCTTGGGCATGTGCTTGGCAGGTCCAGCATTTTTTTTTTTTCCTCCAGTACAGACCCTGGTGGGATCATCAGTGATGATGGCAACTTCTAATTTTTGGAACCCACTCTGGATCAGGCACCATGTGGGGCACTTTGCATATATTAAAGTCTTTCATCCTTGTTACACAGGCAGAAAGTAATGATGTCCTTTTCAAGATGAGGAAACAAGACAGGTGCAGTGGCACATATCTATAATCCCAGCTACCTGGGAGGCTGAAGCAGGAAAATTGCAAATTCAAGGCCAGCCTGGTCAACTTAGTGAGAACCTGTCCCAAAATAAAATTTAAATTAATGGCTGGGGATGGAGCTCAGTAGTAGAGCAGTTGTTTAGCATGTGTGAGGCCTGGGTTCAATCCCCAGCAACAACAACATCATCATCATCATCATCATCATCATCATCATCATCATAGGTGAGGAACTATATTTAGAGAGGTTAAGTTCTTTATCTAAAATCACACAACAAATAAAATGACAGAAATGAATTTGAATCCAGGGGTCTGGCATTAAATCCCTATGCCTAGGGAGAAGGCTGGATAAAAGGAGGCTGGATTCAATCAGTCTGCATTGTATGCATGTATGCATATCACACTGAATCTATTAATATGAACAATTTATGCATGTTGATAAAAAATTAAGGGCTGAGGATGTGGCTTAGTGATAGAGTGCATGAAGCTCTGGGTTCAATCTTCAGTACCTCAAAAAATAAAAGTTTTTTAAGAGTCCCTGTATCTTATGCAGCACCACCAGTCAGGAGGAACTGCTTGAGGTGAGGGGAAGGAAATAAGCAGGAACAGATTTTCTCCAAAATATTGAGTGACAGGCAAGACACCACATTTACTTCACTTAAATATTACAACAGTCTGGTGAGATAGGTGTTAACGCTCCTATTGCACCTATTTTTTTTTTAAAGAGAGAGTGAGAGAGGAGAGAGAGAGAGAGAATTTTTAATATTTATTTTTTAGTTCTCGGCAGACACAACATCTTTGTTGGTATGTGGTGCTGAGGATCGAACCTGGGCCGCACGCATGCCAGGCGAGCGAGCTACCGCTTGAGCCACATCCCCAGCCCACTATTGCTCCTATTTTATAGATAGCCAGACTGAAGTTCACTGAGGCTAAGAACTGGAGTCAGGGAGTCGGGTGTGGTGGCACATGCCTGAAATCCCAGCAACTCGGGAGCCTGCAGGAGGAGGATGGCAAGTTTGAGGCCAATCTGGATCAATTAGGGAGACCCTGACTCAAAAATTAAAAAGGGCTGGGGAGGTAGCTCAGTGGTAGAGTGCTCCCCTGAGTTTAATCTCGGTACTGCAAAAAATAGATTACAAAATCAAGTGACTGAATTGGATTCAACACAATATGTTTAAATTTGTGAACTCTGACCTGTCTCTTTTTTGGAGCATGTTTTTTTTTTTGTTGTTGTTGTTGTTGCTTTTTAGTTGTAGATGGACAAATACCTTTATTTTACTTTTTATTTTTATATGGTGCTGAGGATTGACCCCAGTGCCTCATACATATGTGCGAGGCAAGCACTCTGCCACTGAGCCACAATCCCAGACTAGGAATGTGTTTTTTTTTTAATATTTTTTTAAATTTGTAGATGGAACCAGTGTCTTTGTTTTATTTATTTATTTTTTGTATGTGGTGCTGAGGATCGAACCCAGTGCCTCATGCATACAAGGCAACTGCTCAACCACTGAGCCCCAGCCCCCGCCCAGAACATGGTTTTAAGTGCATAAAATAAAATATGCAGGAGTGCAAAGGAAACAAATTTTAATGAAATAGAATTGTCAAAATAATTTTAAGCCCATGATATAATAATAAAAATGCTTCTTAATGCATTAAATAACAAGATCTAGCAGCTGGCCTAATGACAAGTCTAGTTCAAAAGTGGTGATAAGCATAAAAATATTTTGAAACAAGGCGAAGTGGTGCATGCCTGTAATTCTTGCAGCTCGGGAGGCTGAGACAGGAGGGTCGAGAGTTCAAAGCCAGCCTCAGCAAGAGCGAGGTGTTAAGCAACTCAGTGAGACCTTGTCTCGAAATAAAATACAAAATAGGGTTGTCACCATGTGCCACCATGCCCAGATAGCTACCTTGGACTTTTTACCTTAGCCCTGGCTTAGTTTCCAACAGATAAAATTTCTTCTCTCTGAAATGGAGACTGAGTTCCAAGGAGTATAGTAAGTACTGGGAATGAGTTTATTGCATTTTGTACCAAGGAAGACATTGGCTCACATAACTAAAGAAATCTAGGAATAGAATAGAACCCATTTCAGGTAAAGCTAGATCCAGACTCTGTTTTCCTTACCATAAGACATGAGTAGGAGAGGGGATGAGGAAGAGGGACTGCCCAAGGAAATATCAGGTTATAGTACCAGAAAAAAGGGGGATTGAATGTTGAGAAAGGGCAACAGATGTCTTCTGATCCATTTGCTTCTTAGTCATCTCACTGGATCCCACACTAACTAGTTCAATATGGTATAACTCATCACACCCTCCAATGGACAGATGAAATCAAACAAGTTCATATATATATTTTTTTTTAATACCAGGGATTGAACCCAGGGATGCTTAACCACTGAATCACATCCCTAGCCCTTTTTACTTTTTTAAATTTGAGACAGGGACTGGCTAAGTTGGTTAGGGCCTCATTCAATTCCTTAGGCTGGCTTTGAACTTGAGATCCTCCTGCCTCAGCTTCCCGAGCTACTGGGATTATGGACATGTGCCACCACGCCTGGCTCAAAGAAGTTTATGAAACTAATGTACTCACAGCCCCCGAGGAGAACAGCCTGACATGCGGGGCCATGTGAGGGTTGCTCTCAGGAAGACAGGGAGCAAGCAGAGGTTGTAGAGGGCTGGCTTTGTAGTGAACCGAATGGATCCATGATGCCTGGTTCCAAGGGAAGACGGGATTGTCTCGTGTGAATAATTTTGCAGGCGGGAGCAGGAGGTGCTAGGCTGAGGGTCTGTTGGGTCCAGCTGTTCCTGCTGGTGGGGGTCTAGCATGTGGGGAGCCCTTCTGGCAGGGTCGGGAAATACGTGGAGCAGGAGAACTGGGCTCAGGGCTTGGCGAGGCTCAAATATGCCAGAAAACTCACATAACTTTAGACCTTATGATATACCCTCTAAAGGGCCTACTATGTGCCAGGTGTGCTCTTAGACGTGGGGATTGCTGAGATGGGCGAGGCCTCACAAGTCTGGTGCTGGTGACATTGAGCTGGACTGTCTGGTTTCTTGAGATCAGGTCGAATCCGCCCCTTGAAGACTGTTACCAGTTACCTGCACTCTGCCGATTTACCCTTCATGGGATCCAGACCCAAGTTTAGACACTTAGAGATTCACATCAACTTCCTCAATAGAGGTGTCTTAATTAAGGCCCTTAATTCAATATAAAACAAACAAAGGAAAAATCCAGTAAGGGCTGGGGCTGGGCCTCAGTGGTACTTGTTTAATATGTGCAAGGTCCCGAGTTCGATCTCCAACAAGAGAAAAAAAAGCAGGGGGAGTGACTTCAGATTTTGCATCTGAAGCAAAGTGAGAGGATAATAAACATTTTAAAAAGACCAAAAGAAAAGAATTCTATTAACCTAGATTTCTGTCCCCACTGAAAAAAAACCCACTAACCCATTGAATGACTCACAAACCCTAGAGTATTTACTGCCTGACCCTTTGCTGAACACATTTGCAGATCCCTGGTGCAAAACAATGGATCTCACTGATAAAGATGCCAGCCCAGGCAATGGGGCTTAGGTTCACATCCAGACCCGGCTGTGTGGTCTCAGCCAGGTCCCTCTGCTTCCCTGAGCCTCAGCTTCCTCATTTGTACAATGGAGATGAGAATGGCACCTCCCACGGGCTTTCTTTCTGGGATGGTGAAAATGTTCTGAATTCGAACAGTGGTAATGGTCACACGGCTTTGTGAATGTGCTTTAAAGTTTACTGAACTGTACACTTTAAAAGAGTGATTTTGGGGTCAGGGGTGTAGTTTAGTGGTCAAACACTTGCCTAGCACATGAAAGGCCCTGAGTTCAGATCCCCAGCACTGAGGGGGGAAAAAGTGAATTTATGATTTGTGAATTGTATTTCAATTTTAAAAAGAAAAGAGAAGATCCAGGCTTGGGAGGCTGAGGCAGGAGGACTGTGAGTTCAAAGCCAGCCTCAGGAACTTAGCGAGGCCCTAAGCAACTTAGCAAGACCCTGTCTCTAAATAAAATAAAATAAAAGGGGTGCTGGGGATGTAGCTCAGTGGTTCAATCCCTGGTACCAACAAAAAGAAAAAAAAAGAGAAGAAGAAGAAAAAAGAAAAAAGTACCTCCATAGGCTGTTGTAAGGCTGGAAGGAGATGGTGGGTGAGGGTGGTGCACAGACCCGGCAAGGGGCTTCCATGGTCTTCATCCTTCTCCTCACTGCCATCATGATGTATCAATTGATGTGTTATTTTCTATTTTTTTTCACGTTACCTAGAATAGGAAAACATATGGCAAGCAAGCAAAATCAGCATTCACAGGAAAATTACACTCTATATTAAAATGTGTATGTTAAAAATAAACTTCTTTTCCTTAAAATATTATCATGCTTGACAGCTTGGACTGCACAAAAAATAAACTTTTCTCTATATGGCAAATGACATTATAAACAAAGAAAAAATAACAGATGAAGGGAAAATATTTCTCCATAAAACAAAGGGCTTACGGCTGGGGATGCGGCTCTGTGGTAGAGCGTTCGCTCAGCGTGTGTGAGGCAGGCCCCCGGGTTCATTCTGTCCCCATCATGGCAAAGGGGAGAAAAGTCCACAAAGGGTTAATACAAACAAGTTGTCAAGTAACTAGAAAGAGGAAAACCCCTAGGAAAATGAGCAGACACAGGCAATTCGCAGAACCTGACGGTAAATGGCCAAGACACTTATGAAAGGACACTTAGCCTCAGTGTGGTGGAGGAGATGCACATCATTAAGCACCAGGACATACCATTTTTCTCTCATATACAGGAAAAATGTAAACAATAAAAAGCATGTGGCGGGGCTGGGCATGGAGGTGCACGCCTGTAATCCAAGCAGCTTGGGAGGCTGAGAAAGGAGAATCACGAGTTCCAAGCCAGCCTCAGCAGCTGCGAGGCACTAAGCAACTCCGTGAGCCCCTGTCTCTAAATAAAATACAAAATAGCACTGGGGATGAGGCTCAGTGGTTGAGGACCCGAGTTTAATCCCTAGTACCCACCCCTTCCCCCCAAAAAAGCATGTGGGAAGGGGTTAGAGAGCCCTTAAATTTCTACAACCTTTGGGGAAATCTCCTGGCATTACTTATGTATTTACTTTTGTGGTCCTGGGAATGGAACCCAGAGGCTCTACCAGTCTTTGTTTTATTTTGAGACAGGGTCTTACTAGATTGTCCAGGCCTTGGACAATTGAACTTGGCCTTGAACTTGCCATCCTCTCACCTCAGTCTACTGAGTTGCTAGTATTACAGGTGGGCACCACCACACCTGGCTCTGGCACTATTTATTAAAATTCAAAACATGAATACTTTTGACTCAGCTATTCCACTTCTGGGAAATAAAAGTGGATACCTAAAGATATGTGTAAGAGGAGATCTACGGAACCACTCTGCATGCTAGGCAAGCTCTCTGCCTCTGAGCTACAGCCCAGCCCACCCAAGCACTCTGTAACAGCAAAAAGCCAATAACCTGGAAGCCACCTGAAGGGCCGTCAGGAGAGAGGCTGACTGTATTAGTCTACATACCTCAGAGATGAGATCAGCTACTAAGAAGAATGAAATACTATACGTGGCTGTGAATGGCCTCTAAGACTTGGTATTAAGTAAAAAAAGCCGGTGGAGAACAAGTCTCTATTAAAGCACAATGCATATTCTATGTCTGGTTATGTAAGATGGGGCAGGGCTGATATATATGCACATTTGCTTCAGTGTGCTTCCAGGGCTTTGGAAGGAAAGACAACTGCAGGGGGATAGCTGGGTGCTGATGAGTCTGTGTACCTCTGACATCTTGAATCGTGCTTTAAATAAGTAAAATTTTCAAATAAGTAAAATCGTGCATTTGACTTATTTAAAAATGGCAGGGCTGGGGGCTGGGGATGTGGCTCCAGCGGTAGCGCGCTCGCCTGGCATGCGTGCGGCCCGGGTTCGATCCTCAGCACCACATACCAACAAAGATGTTGTGTCCCCCGAAAACTAAAGAAATAAATATTAAGAAATTCTCTCTCTCTCTCTCTCTCACTCTCTCTCCTCTCTCACTTTAAAAAAAAAAAAAATGGCAGGGCTGGGCAAGGTGGCTCATGCCTATAATCCCAGTGGTTTAGGAGGCTAGGCAGGATTGCAAGTTTAAAGCCAGCCTCAGCAATTTAGCAAGGCTGTAAGCAATTGTGAGACCCTGACTCTAAATAAAATATAAAAACAGGCTGAGGATGTGACTCAGTGGTTAAATGCCCCTGAGTTCAATCCATGGTACCAAAAAATTTAAAAATTAAAAAATAAATTTAAAAAAGTGACAGGACTTGGGGTATAGCTCAGTGACAAAGCATAGGCCCTGGATCTGATCCTTAGCAACACACACACACACACACACACACACACACACACACACACACACAGTGGATTAATTAAAAGATCTAAATATAAGGTGTTCATAATATATTGTTAAATTTTTAAAAAGTCTGTTCAGAACCATATAGAATGATTTACTTTTTTTTTTTTAATATTTACTTTTTTAGGTGTAGATGGACACAACACAATGTCGCTATTTTTTTTTTTTTTAATGTGGTGCTGAGGAACGAACCCTGGTCCTGCCCGTACTAGACGAGCGCTCTACCGCTGAGCCACAATCCCAGCCCCTAGAATGATTTACGTTTGGAGGTGGGGTGCTGGGTGCTCTACCAATTGAACTGTGATCCTCCTGCCTCAGCCTCTAGGGTAGGACTACAGGCGTGCACCACCACTCCTGGCATAGAACCATAGAATGATTCTCTGTAGACAAAGGCAAGAAAGCAAAGGAAAGTAACAAACAAAAAACCCAGCACTATCCACCTTCACACACATGGATTTATTTAGGCATTAAAAAAGCAAATCTTTTGAATGACCACGCATAACTTCCATAATTAAAAAAAATAGTACTAAAAAGTATGAAAAGATAAGTTGTCATTACATTTATTTATTTATCATGATGCTGAATTAATTTTGAGCTAGGACTCTGGTCTGGAGATTTTTATGTCAACTCTTAGTGTCTCCAGACCCAAAGGAAGAGCTTTTCTCATCTTCCTAGAACCTGCTGTCGGGGGTGGATGTTGTCTTCCTTGTCTCAGAAACCTCAGGTCTGTGTTTTTACCCAAAGGCTTGGCCCTCCTCACACCTCCTTGCAAAGATGGGAAATATGCAGACTCCTTAATATGTGAAAAGAATTTTGGGGCATGTTTCAGGTAACAGAAAAGGAGACAGGCAGGGTGGGGGGTGGAGGCTTCTGGAACACAGGTCAACTCTCAGCAGACAGGCAGGGCAGGGGTTCTCCCAGCTCCTCACCACTGCCAGGACACAGGGTCCCTGGAGGGCTGCTTGGGCCTCTGAGAGTCACATTTTTGTTATTTTTCTAAAAATATTTTTAGTTATAGATTGACACAATATCTTTATTTTACTTATTTTTATGTGGTGCTGAGGATGGAACCCAGTGCCTCACACGAGCTAGGCAAGCGCCCACCACTGAGCCACAACCCCAGCCTCTACATTTTTGTTATTCTTAGTGGGGAGATCACTGTGGGCTTTGGTCCTCAGTGAGGTTCCTCTCACACCTCATTCTCACAGTGTGAAGGGAGTCTTCCATGGTTGGGCCCAGTGGAACTTCCAACCAGCTGGGTGTCCTCTGACTTGCTGGCCTCCTGGATGAATTTGTTAGTTAAGAGCACCAGGGTAGGGCAGAGGGGCAGCTCAGGGGCAGAGCACTTGCTTAAGCATATGTGAGGCCCTGGGTTCCATCCCCAGTGCCACAAAAAGAGCATGAGGGTCCCAGAGACCTGGTCTTCAAACCTCCCTTCACACACCACCTATGGGATTCTGGGCATGAGACTGAAGCTCTCTGAGCCTCAGTCTCCACATCCAGAAAATGCGGGCAAGGGTGGCAAAGCCCCTCTGCATGAGCTGTCATGAACAGAGATGCTGGTAGGTCTGGTACTCAGCAGGTTTGGCATCTAAAGCCACTGGCCTCAGGCACAGTGATTACAGCAAGAGGAGGAGGCTGTGTGTGGTCATAGCAATGCCTCTGGCTCCAGCTGCACCGTGACCCTGTGGGTGTGAGCTGGGCAAGGTCAGGGCACAGATGCTTTCACGTGGGAATGTGTAGGCCTGAGCATGAGGGAAAACATGCTCAGAGCTGTCCCTTCAGGAGGACCTGCAGAACTGGCAGGTTCAGCAAAGCCCATCTTGACACCAGCAGGGCACAAAGGGACTGTCTCAGACAAAGCTCCAAGACCAAGTTTATAAAAATAACCCTCCATGTCCCTCATGGAGCAGAGGCAGCACCCCACTCGGCTCCTCCTGCTCCTCACACCTCAAGTGAGATTTGACAGGCTCAGTCACTAATTATTTGAGAAATAATCAAGGCAGCACTTGCTGCCCCCAGAGCTGAGGCTGCGAATGCCCAGTTGGTTGGTTTTCATTATTTTTCTGGGAAATAGTTGCATCCTTCTATCACAGGCCTGTTCTGCTGAGTGGTTTGGCGACCCGGTGGGATGGAACCTAGTTCTGGCCCTCAGGGAGCTGGGGGTGCCTGCAGCCAGTAGGAGAAGGACCTGCTGAAAGTGAGCTGGCCCTGTGCTCTGGGCTGCTGACTCGGTACAGGAGCTGGGCCTTGGCCATGGGAAGGACAGAGAGATGGGGAAGAGAACACGGGTTTGCATCCAGGCGCCACCTCCTAGCCTGTGACACTGAGCCAGGCCAGGCACCCTGCCTACATTTCTTCACCCTGGGTTACCAGTCAGAAATTTGGAAACATCAAACTGCAAAAGCAACAGAAGAGTCAGAAGAAGAAACTGAGGCCCGGGGACATAAGGTGAGTCATGGCAAGGAAGACCCTCAAGGGTGCCAGCCCAGGGTTATCACCTCTCTGCCCTCTTTCCCGGGGCGTCCTACAGTGCTCTTTTTCCGGGCCCATCCCCAGGGCTGCAGGTGTTTGGTAAGACTCTCCTCCTGTGATCTGGGAAGCAGGCCTGGCCCACCCCCAGCCAACCCGGGGTCACACAAGCCTCCTCTCCCTCCAACTCTTGAGGTCTTTTAGATTCACTCTGCCTCCTCCAGGTTCTCAGAGCAGGCCTCGATGGTGACCCAAGCGAAAAATGAAGGGATGAGGCATGACAAACTCCAACAAGAAGGAAGAGAAGGGATTTTCTTTTTACTCAGGAACCCCTCGGAGCCATGAGTCCTGGCTGTTCCCACCATTTCCATAGTAAGATGTTTCCACCTTCCTGACCAACAGACTCTGTCCAGGGCAGTTTCACACAGTGGCTCACGCAGCTTAACTGAAGCATGGTCTGGCGGGATAGTGAGGCCTTGGGACTCCACTGTCTGGGTTCAAATTCCTACTCTTTTCTCTAAGTATGTGACCCGGTGACTCCATTTCCCATCTGGAACACAGGGTGATAATAATACCTCTCTGATAAGATTGTCCTGAAGTTGAAATGAGATGGTACTGGTGAGTCGTTAACCTGGTACCACCTGTAAGAGCTCCATGACTCAGCTAATGACAGAATTTTCATAGAAAGTTTCCAGCTGTCTGTCTCCCCACGTAGAGTGCAAGCTTTCTGAGGGCAAGGACCATGTCTGTTTTGTGCCTTGCACATATGGACACTAAGATAGATAAATAAATTTTGAATATGCTGAAATGCAGAACTCACGGACAGAGAAGGTTCTTGTCCCTGCTTTGAGATTCTGAGACTCGTGTTCTGAATGATATTTTGGTACTTGCTTTGAAGCTCATCCTTCTCATATTCTGCTTAAATAGGATTGGACATCACTGGGTTTCTCTCTCTCTCTCTCTCTATTTTATTTTAGCACTTACCACAACTACAATACAATTCTGCAGTTTTTCACAGAGCCTACTTTCCTAGACCATAACATCCAGGGGACTGGGGCTGTAGCTCAGGGGTGGAGCATTTGCCTAGCACATGCAAGGCCTTGGGTTCCTTCCCCAGCGCTGAAGAAAAAAAGAAAAGAAAGCACACTTTTAGGGAAAGGCCCTGATTAGCTCCTACTATGGCTGGAAGCCTCCCACTGGGCCTGGATAATGTTAGACAAGAAATATTTGTCAATTGGCCTGAAGGCTCTAAAGCTTAGCAAAAGATGATTTAGTAAATGGAATGGGTAGTGAAGAGAGAAGCCTTTTTTAAAAGACCAAGGAAGCACTAGCAAAATGTTAATGCTCTATAAAATAATATGCTAAAATATATGCAATTAAAGCAAGCATCAGCTTAATACAAATAACCAAGTCTCATTAATTCTTAACTATTATTTATTATAGGTAGTTTGCTTCTTATTATTAAATAATGAACAATGATAACCTATTATCATTTACTGGCAGTAGCCTAATCTTGACTTAGGGCTCTGGCTAGAAGAGAAAATATCTCTTGACTCATTCATCTCTCTCTTTTTTTTTCTTTCTTTTTTTGGCACTGGGGATTGAACCCAGTACTTTACCACGGAGCTACACCCCAGCCTCCAGGACTCTATACTTTTAGGGGGAGTGTAATTAACTTTGCTTTCTTTCTCTGCTCTTAATTTTCTTCCCTGATATTTCAATCCAGAAACAGAAGGGAAAATGGGAAAAGAAGGAAAGTAAGCTCCAAGTCCTGCAATTCCTGTTCTCACCAGAAGCAAGAACCTTTTAACTCTCTTTTCCCTAAGCAGAAAAACCTCTCTCTTCACAGGCTGGCCTTTCCCTGGTTATTGTTTTCTCTTCTGTTTTGGAGGAAATTGCTTGCAGCTTCTCCCCTTCCCTCTTGACCAATTATTTAGCTGGGCAGGCCGTAAAATAAAGTTTACAGTCAGTTGTTTCCATGGCAACCTCACACCCTGCATCTCTCTGACTTTAAAGCAGTCTCGTCCCTTTCTCCAGTTCCAAATGCAAGCCTGTCAAAAAGTAACTTTTCTTTAAAGCATGTGCACAGGACAGAATATGATTTGTAAAGAGAGATAAGTGGTTGTGCAAGGTAGGGGTCCTTTGATAGCATGAGATGGATTCCTGAAAAATCCTCTGCAACTCATAGCTACTCACATTGTGCTAAGGCATTTGAAGTCTGCATAAGAAGGCTGTGGAACTGCGATCATGGGGGAGGGCTCTCATTTTTGGAACGCCATCCTCTCTGTGTGCTAGACGCTGGCCTAAGCACTTTGCATCCACGACTCACCATTTACCTCATTTTTTTAAATCCTGGTGGCATCCTGCAGAGATTTTGCTCACAGATTGTCATTAGAGCCACTGGGCATCTGCTCTCAGGGAAAATGTTTCAGTCCCCAAATGACTTGAAATTGCAATGTTCATACACGTACCTCTTAATAATAATACCAGCTGCCATTTCCTGTGTTCCCACTATCAGGAGATTTGGTTACATCATCTCAGTTAATCAGGAAGTCAAGCTTAGGAGGCTGTATTATCCCCCTGCTATGGATGGAAAAACTGAGGTTGGGGAGAGAAAGCGACTAAAAGTCCAAAGCTGGGATTGGAACCTGGGTGAGTCTACTCCATCCGTGCTGCTATAACAAAATGCCATAGACTGAGTAGTTTATAAACAACAGAAATGTATTTCTTCTCATAGTTCTGGAGTCTGAGGAGTCCAAGATAAAGGTACTAAAAGATTCCATTGAGCTGTTCACAGTTGGTGCCCTCTTACTGTGTCCTCAACTTCTCTCTCTCTCTCTCTCTCTCTCTCTCTCTCTCCAGGGCTGGGGATGCAGCCCAGGCCCTTGTACTCCCCTACTGAGCTACACCCCAACATCCTGGGTACTATGACTTGGAAGAATTGGGGTGCTAGGGTTCCCTTGCTTTTCAAATGCAAACACTCCTGAGAAAGGTGATAGATCAGCCAGCCTTCAGCTGGGTTGGGTGATATCAGCAGAGAAGGGGGCCTGGGAAGGTACATGTCCTGGGGACAGGAAGATGGAAACACAATTCTCCCTGGTGCCCGCCTAGGCTGGGTCACTCTGAACAACTTCGTGGTTGTTTAAAAAATCAATCCAAATCCAATTGATTTTTAGAAGAACATATTTTTAGCACAGCATATAAAAATAAACAACAGAAACCATCTCATAGGCGTCCCACATCACATGTTTCTTATTGTCCACCCAGTGATGTCCTAAGTTTCAAGTCTGGTCCACCAAGGGGGAAAAACAGAGAGCACAGCCCACAGACGGGGATTACAGGAGGACACGCCGCTCCATCCCCGCAGACTGGAAGCCTCCCTGCAAAGACACGGGCCTTCCCTGGCCCAGCCTCCTTCTTCCCGTGTCACTGGCTACTGCAGCCACCCAAGGAAGTTGAGGAAATGGCCCCTTCTGGACGGGTCAGTTGCTGAACCAGCCAGGCTCATGACAACTTTCAGACGGGGGCTGCTAGGTGAGCACCCAAAGGCGCTGGCTGAGGCTGAACAGAGAGGCAGAGGGGCTGGCTTCCTTCTAGGAAGATCCAGGCTGGCAGATGAAAGGCCTGGCCAGCTCCCAGCAGATGCGGAGCACAGACGTGTTCCAGTTACTGTCCACCGCACTGTGGCCACTCCTGGCTTCTCCTCCTCATCTTGTCATTGGCCCAACGTTGGAAAAGATCTTGTAAATCACCTGTTCCTGTCAGCACGTCCCTGAGAGCCCACCGTGTGCCAGGCCCTGGGGGAGGGAGGATGTGAATACTGAGAATGACAAGAACTGGTGTGAAATGTGCGATGACCTGTGCCAGACGCTGTTCTAAGTAGTTTACAGGAACAGTTGAGTTAGGACCATGGGCTAGATGCTGCTGTTATTCCCATTTTACAGATAAGAAAACTGAGGCACTGAAGAGATAAGTAGTTTGCCTGAGGCCATAGAGATCTAAGTGGCAGAGTCTGAACTCAAACCTGAGCAATCTGGCTCCAGGCTCTCAATGCCTTGAGGTGCTCAGGATCTGGTGAGTTTGTGTGAATGATGGACAAAGAAATGAGCCGTTCTAGGGGCAAGACAGATGTAGTTCCTTTAATCCATTCAAGATATATACCTACCAGTTTTCAGGGTGTCTGTTGCTAGCCCCACTCTGGGAATTAAGGAAAGGCTTCCGCAAGAGATTTTGGAAGAGATACTGGTTGTCAACTGATTGGAGAAAAAGTGGGGCTAGAGCGCAAAGGAGATCCAAGTGCAGAGAAAGGCCTGAGCACAGGCACATCGGCAGGAGAGAGGCTCAGAGAAGAGCAGGGTCTAGCTCCAGGCTCCACAGCCAGCCGTGCAGCAGACCCAGGAGCCAGGTCTCCAACCCCCGCACCCAGGCCACGCTGTCCACTAGGATTCACAGCTGCAGCAGGCGTGGTGGAGGCCCCGCGGAGCCTCAGAACAGCTCGTGGAGACCCCAGCTGGAAGGCTCACCCAGATTCCCCCAGACCCACTGAGAATCCGGGCAGCCGAGGGCCACGCTGGGCAGGCTCGTGCTCAGGGCTCATCTCACGTCTTCATTCCTGTCTCTTTCCCTCCCTTCTCTTTCTGTGGCAGGTTGGAAAACGGTTCCCCAAGTATGTCCATGTCCTGATTCCCAGAACCTGGGAACGTTAGTGTATTCTGTAGAAGGGTCTGTACACATTTAGTTAAGTGTGGTGTGTGGGCTTGAGAAGATTGTCCCAGTGGGTTCTAAATGCAATCACCAGTGATTAAGAGAAAGGCAGAAGGACTTGGACACATGCACAGAGCAGAAGACGGAGCAGAGAGAGCAGAAGCCACAAGTCAGGGGACGCCAACAGCCACCAGAAGCCAGAAGAGGCAAATAGAAGTTTTGCCTCCAGAGCCTCAGGGAGCAGCACCCTGCTGAGGCCTTGGTTTAGGTCTGCTGGCTTCTAAAATTGTGAGAAAAGAAATTTCTGTTCTTCTAAACCACTGTTTGCAGTTAATTTGTTACCACAGTCACAGGAAAGTAATACAGTACTGTAATATATAATATAGTAATATAATATAATATATAATAATGTAGGATCTTCTATCAATCATCCCTCTTCCTGGTCCTTCTCCTCTGGAAAGAGGTGAGATGTGGAAAGGGGCATTTTCTAAAGTAAGCTACAGGGCCGCCCCCTCCATCCTAGAGGTGTTCTGTCCTCCTTGGACAGCAGCTGAGTCATCTAAAGGCCCCTCTCTGCCCTTTACCATGCCCTCATCTCTTTATCCCATGCCACCAGGCAGGACCTCACCACCCTCTGGGAGATCACACAACCTCTCATTTACAGATGGGATTTGGGGGCCCAGAGAGGGTCATGACTTTCCTAAAGTCACACAGAGATGAGTGAGAAATCCAGAGCATAGACAGGAGCGTCCTACCTGCTGCTACTTGTACAGCTTCTGTTTTGAGTCTCCCCAAGGGATCCTTGCACAGTGCTGGGTGCACAGTGCTAGGTACACAGTGGGCCTTTGGTGACTTTGGTGGCAATAGGGAATGACAATCAACCTGGGCTTTGAAAGTGCCTAAACTCCTCATTGTTAAACAAAATTACATGTAAGAGGTTGTGAGGGGAATGGGAAAATAAACAAGGAGAGAAATGAATTACAGTAGATGGGGTAGAGAGAGAAGATGGGAGGGGAGGGGAGGGAGGATAGTAGAGGATAGGAAAGGTAGCAGAATACAACAGTTACTAATAGGGCATTATGTAAAAATGTGGATGTGTAACCGACGTGATTCTGCAATCTGTATTTGGGGTAAAAATGGGAGTTCATAACCCACTTGAATCTAATGTATGAAATATGATATGTCAAGAGCTTTGTAATGTTTAGAACAACCAATTAAAAAAAAAAAAAAGAAAGTGCCTAAACTTGTGATGAAACCTGGCTCTGCCATACAAGCTATGCCGCCTTAGGTACGTCACTTCACCCACCAAGCCTCAGTTGCGTCATCCGTGAAGTGGAAGTAATAACAGCACATGCTTCAGACCATACTGCAAGAGAGCGCAGTAGAGAAATTAAGAGCCTTGGCCCTGGAGCCAGACTGAGTGGTTGAGTTTCCTGTCCACCATACATTAACTATTTGTCTTGAGCGCCTAACTCTGCCTTAGTTTCTCCATCTGTGATTTTGGGGGTAACAGAGTTGTGAGACCAGGTGAGATATTTTATGTCTTTTGCTTTGGGTGGAGCTTGGTACATACTAAATTCTCAATGGACAATATCCACCATTAGACATTACTGGAGGATTGTCAGGAGCACTCTGTGACCACTAAAGCAGTTGGCACTGTACCCTGGGACCATTAGTGTCCTATAAATGGTACATATTGTCTCTGCTGTCATTCTTGCTGTGGGGCTGCACAGGGTGGATCTGCCACCGCAGGGCTCAGGTTCCCTGGTCCCGTTGAGGTTTCCTGCCCTCCCTGAAAGCCCAGCTTTCTAGAGGAGCTTCTGAGGGAGGCCCAGGACCGATCCAGTTCTTCTAATTCTCCCCAGACACACTTACCAGTGTTACGCTGTTGACCGGTGACGAGTCCTTGCTTCCCCGAAAGCTGAAGTATAACACCAGAGAAGCCTGCCGAGGCAAGGTCAGACTGGAGAGTAGAAGTTTATTAAAGGACAGCAGAAAAGACTTCTCCCGGAGGAAGAAGGGGACCCAAGAGGTGGAATCGTGGAAGTGCGGTTGTCTCCCCTTTTTTAGACCTAGGGTCTTCTTGCATTCCTGTCACATTCCTGTCCTTCGTTCTGTTAAGGGTGGGGCACAGGTGGGCCAAAGGAGTAATCTGGGCAGGAAGGACTTTTGAGTCAGCATCTTCAAGTTTGCTGGGAGCTGTTTCATTAACACTTCTTTGGGATGGGCTCTGGGCCTTGGGGACTTTAACATTCCATGAGTTGTCCGGCTTTTCCCAGACTTCATTAACATTCCAAGAGTTGTTCTGCTTTTCCCGGAATTCATTCTCAACATGGCCTCCATTTTGGATCTTACTCGATATTAGACCTGATTTACCTAACCACACTGACTACTGACTACCTAACTTTAAATCTGGCTTCACCAGTTCTCAGCCATTAAGCCTCCACCGTAGATGTCCGGACAGAAGTACCTTTTGCTGCAGGGTGGGGAGGCGTTCACACTGGCTGTCAGACAAGTTCATTACATTCTTATGGATTTGTCAAAGACCTTCACAGGCTCCTACTCTGTTAAAGCCAGAAAGGACCCTGAAGAGGCCCATTTTGCCCAAGTGGAAGCAGAGATGACAATGAGCCACGGGCAGAAACAAGGGAGACCCTTCCCAGGTTGCAAATATTTGTTGTCGTTTTTTTTTTGTTTTTTTTTTTTGGAGGGGGGCGTGCTGGAGCTTGAGCCCTGGGCTGAGGCAGGAGGATCACGAGTTCAAAATCAGCCTCAGCAACTGAGCAAGGCCCTAAGCAACTTAAAGGGACCCTGTCTCAAAATAATCAATAAGTAAAAAGGGCTGGGGGAAAAAAGGAAAAGATACCATTCACACAAAGAAAGTGTGTGTGTGTGTGTGTGTTACTGTTTAAAGAATGCTAAGGAACCCTCTGACCCTGCCATCCAGGGAGATTCAGAATTGGTACCAGCACCTGTGAAGCCCCTGAGGCTGCATCTATTTAAACAGGTGTCTTGGGTGGAACCAGCTGCCCATGGAATGCCGAGAGAATTCCTAGCAAGGGCTCCTTCTAGAAAGAAAACCTCAATGCTCTGAGTGTCTGCTCTTCATTTTTCTCCCTGGTCTCCACTTGAACATCCCGTCATTGTTTTCAAAGCCAGAGTTTTTCTTTGGAAATGGTTCTACCCAAATATGGTAGCTCAGTGTCACCTTGTTCTCCCACCTTCAGGAACCTCCTTGTCCTTTTCCCCAACTCAAACAATTGCCATATTTGATTTCCACCAGGAGGGAAAAAAACATCGTCATCTTCCTAACACCTGTTCTCAGCGGAGGTGCCGAACAGTTGACATGAATGTTCTCAGTTTTCATAAGAATCTTAGAAGGCACCATGGTTAACTAGCCCATTTTTTCAGATAAGAAAACTGAGGCCTAAAGAGATTTAAAAATCTTGAGTTAGGATGGGGTAAAGCCAAGATTTGAACCCAGGGTTTTCTCAGTCCACAGTCAGATTTGGGTTTTTTGAGGCCTAAAGCCTAGGCTACTGGGGAAGTGTATTAGCTTTTCATTGGTATAACGAAACAACTGAGGCAGGATACTTATGTGCTGAGGGCCATTACCAAGTAGGTATGACGCATCGTAATCCTTGCCAGTGTACCCCATGTTAAATGGACTTGCCTTGGAAATTTGCTGCGACCTTGCTTGTGTGTTTGAGAAATGTGACCCTGCTCAATCACCAGGGTAGATCCAGGATTAGGGTGTATTCCTGCAGGAAGTATCTCCGTCCTTGGGTTTAGGGCGTGACAATAGGAGTTTTAGGGAAGTTGAGGTTGAAGATTATTGATGCTGGGATTAGAGTGTTCCTGCTGCTTGTTCCCGTTGAGTTCTTGTGAGATTAAAATGGGATTTGTAAAAAGCCTTGTGGAGTAGGATTTGGGATCGGACATATTGGAATTGCCCCTGAACGTGTGAGAGGCTGGTGTGAGCTCGGGAATAAAGAATTGCTGTTTGAACCTACAAAGCTGTGGTGCCTCCTGATTCTGGTGCCCCCCAAGACATCGGCACTTATGAAGAAAAGAGTTTTATTTAGTTGACAGTTTTGGAAGCTTGAAGTTCAATATTAAGCAGGCCCCATTGGTTTGACCTCTGGTGTGGGCAGTGGATGGTCCCATATGGTGGAGCAAGTGGTCACATCTCAAGTGAGGAAGCCGAGAGGGAGGAGCTGGGCTTGCTCCTTGTATAACAGCTCTCTAGTGAGGGCTTTCCTTTGGAGGGCAGCGGCCTGAAGACTTCCCACTAGCATCCACCTCTTAAAGGTTCTACCGAGATCCAATATCACCACTCCAAGAGCAACCTTCCTACATGTGAACGTTAGGGACAAGCTAAACCCAAATCATAGGAAGGGCAAGGCAAACACCTTTATCCTTGTGGGTATTTTTTTTTTTTTTGGTTTGGTGTTTTGGGGCAGGGGGAGCTGGGAATTGAATCCAGAGCCCTGGGTATGCTAGATGGTCTACCACTGAGTTACACCCCCACCCAGTATCATATTTAAGAAAAGGATAGTGCTGGGGTGTAGCTCAGTGGTAGAGTGCCCGCCTAGCATGCATGAGGCCCTGGTTCCATCCCCAGCCCAGGGAAGGGAAGGATAAAAAATACAAATTTTGAGCTGGGCATGGTGGCACATATCTAAAATCCCAGCTGCTTGGGAAGCTGAGGCTGGAGGATTGCAAGTTCAAGGTGAGCCTCAGCACTTAGCAAGGCCTTGTCTCAAACAAAAAAAAAAGGGGCTGGGATATGGCTCAGTGGTAGAGAGCCCTGGGTTTGATTCTTAGTACCCTCCTCCTCAAAAACCTCAAAGTTTGATATAAAAGTGTTGTGGGAGGCTGAGGCAGGAGGGCTGCAAGTTAGAGGCCAGCCTCAGCAATTTAGTGAGGTCCTAAGCAGATTAGCAAGACCCTCTCTCTCTCTCTCTCTCACACACACACACACACACACACACACACACACACACACACATAAACACACAAAAGTGTTGGAGTAAAAGGAGACTTTGATTAATTGCGGTTTAAATATCTGATTTTCAGCTGGATACAGTGGCACATGCCTGTAATCCCAGTGATTCGGGAGGCTGAGGCGGGAGGATTGAGTTCAAACCCAGCCTTGGCAACTTAACAAGACCCTAAGCAACTCAGTGAGACTCTGTCTCTAATAAGTATAAAAAAAAGGCTGGGGGGACTGGGCTTGTGGCTCAGTGGTAGAGCACTTGCCTAGCATGTGAGGCACTGGGTTCGATTCTCAGCACCACACAGAAATAAACAAAGGTTCATTGACAACTAAAAAAATATTTTTAAAAAGTGCGGGGGTGGGGGGCGGGGCCTGGGGATGTGGCTCTGTTGTTAAGTGCCCCTGGATTTAATTCCTGGTACAAAAAAAAAAAATATGGTTTTCACAAATATTACAAAAATGTTTGTTCTGTGAACACATTGTTAGGATTTCTCTCAGGGCTTTGAAAGGGGCTGATAAAATTGAGGGGCTGTGAGCCACTGCCTCTTTAGCAACTCCACAATCCACCTGCATCTCTGCCAGAACAGTGGTTTCCAACAAAGAATCATTTGGCCCCAAAGGTCACTAGTGCCTGGGTCATAAACCCTCAGCTGGAGGGAGGAAACCTGAATTCCTGGGTGGTCCCAAAGACCATTCACATCTATTCTCTTTTGGTCCCAAAAGAAAGACAGTGAGGAGCTCTGTATGGACTGCTCAGCTCTTAGCATTACAAGCACATCCTGGGTGGCAAAGAAAGGGGGCCTGAGGATACACCTCTGCTCCCTCTTTTCTCTCTCTCTCTCTCTCTCTCTTTTTTTTTTTTTTTTTTGGCAGGGGTGCTTTACCACAGGGCGGCATGCCAGCCCTTTTTATTTTTACTTGAAGGTAGGGTCTTGCTAAGTTGCCCAGGCTGGCCTGGAAGTTGCGATCCTCCTGCCTCGGCCTCCAGAGTTGCTAGGATTACAGGCGTGTGCTGTGGAACCGGCTCCATCCTGGCCAGCACAAAGGGTCCCATGGATGAAGAAAGGAGCAGTGGGGGACCTCCACTCCAGGCTGAAGCTCAGGCCTGGTAAACAGCTGAAAGCAAAAACGCTGTTCCACCCGGAGACCTGATCTCCTCAGGGAGGGCGGGCCTTTCTGAGAGGTTGGTGTTCTTCTGTCACCCTTTTATCATCCTGTTTGCTGTGAAATAATAGCTCCCATTTTACTATGCCAAAGGCACTTTTCTTCCTCCTTTCCCTGAGTTGCATCATGAAGCTTCCTCAAATTAGGATACATTAAAAGCTCCCTGCCCCCAGCCTCTTCCTCACTCTGGGAGGGACAGGGCGGGCATTTCAGTGCACCTTGCTCCATTGAAGGCTGCTCTTAGGGAGCCTCTGCCTTCCCTTGCAGTCTCCCAAGTGTGACATTACCAAAAGCATGCCAAAGCTTTTCTGTCTCTAGTGATGAAGACTTTACTGCATTTAGGATGAATTAAGCACCCCAAAACACTGCTTTGGGGAAAATCTACCCTGGGTCAGGGTTGAAGGACATACTCTACCCCTAAAAGATGTCTCTCTGCAGGAAGAGATTGAGGAATGCCAAAAACATGGAAAGCCATGTCCCCTGTGCCCAGAAGCGAGCTTGAGGTGAATTAGAAAACTCCTTAAAGATTTGTTAGCACCACTTGGCTTTTACCAATAGGAACAAAGTAACCTAATTCCCAAGCCACCATCAATGTCACAATCATGGTAGAAGTAGATACACCTGGCCTAGGGGTTAAGTGTTAGCAGCAACACCTTTTTTTAAATATTTACTTTTTAGTTGTAATTGGACACAATATCTTTATTTCACTTATTTATTTTTATGTGGTGCTGAGGATGGAACCCAGGGTCTCGCACATGCGAGGTGAGTGCTCTACCACTGAGCCCCAACCCCAGCCCCAGCAACAACACTTTTTTTTTAGAGAGAGAATTTTTTAATATTTATTTTTTAGTTTTCGGTGGACACAATATCTTTATTTTTATGGGGTGCTGAGGATTGAACCCAGCACTCAGCCCCACTAAAATCAAAAGCTGGCTGTGCTGTCAAAAAAATTCCCTAGACATGGAGCTTTTAGGCTAAGTCCCAAATTCAAGTTCTAGTTTTGGTTTAAGACAATGCAGTCTTTTTTTTTTTTTAACCTTTTTTTTTAAGAGAGAAAGAGAATTTTTAATATTTATCTTTTAGTTATCGGCAGACACAACATATTTGTTTTGTATGTGGTGCTGAGGGTTGAACCCAGGCATGCCAGGCGAGCGCGCTACTGCTTGAGCCACATCCCCAGCCCAAGACAATGCAATCTTAACCCTCCTAGACCTCAGATTTCTCATCTGCAGGGTGAGAGAGATGAAAAGCAATTGCGTTTTTCTCACGCGTTCATCTTTTGTTCCATCCACCCACCCACACACCCATCTAGAGGTAGGCGCCATCACAAATTCTAGGAATTTGATTCCGATATAAGTTCTGTCCCAGTTGCTGCCGTGACCCACCCCCTCCTCTGGATCTGTTTTTTGTATGCCAAATGGGTTCTAAGCGTCCTCAGGAGCTGATCTGTGACAGCATGTCTTACAAACAGAAGGAGGTACAAATGTCAGCAATTTCCATGGTCACATTGAGGACTTTCACTGCAGGCTTTTGCCACTGTGTAGCTCTGTTTGTCAGGACAGAGGATGGCCCAAGGCAAGGAGACATAGGCAAGTGACATAGGCAAGAGGTGACATAGGCAGTGACAAGGAGACATAGGCAGTGACATAGGCAAGAGGTGACAAGGTGGGGCCAAGGGTGGTGGGTGTGGGAAGAACGGTCGGTTTTAAGACATTTGGGAGCAAGACTCTGAGCTGGAGGCAGGCTGGAGTTGAGGGATGCTCTGTAGAGAGGGCTAGTGCTTAGAATGTGTCCGCTGAAGGGGAATGAGCGTCCCACCTTCCATAATGGAAGACCCTCTCTCCATCTCCTGCTCCTCCCACTGGTTGCCATTACCTTCCACCAGAGCTCTGGACTCGACAGGGTCCCAGTTGGCAGTGAGCATGGGTTTTAAATTCCAATGTTACTGGCATAGGGACTTCCTGTAGATGTGTGCTGTGGATTGAAAAGGTCCCCTGGTGGCTCACAGGTTGAAGCCTTTGTTCCCACCTCTGGGACTGTTGAGAGGTGCCATAAGAGAACCTTTAAGAGGTGGCATCTCATGGGAGGAAGTTAGGTCACCTGGGGCATGCCCTTGAAGGGTTACTGGGACCTAGTTCTCTCCCCCTTCTCTCTTCACTTCCTGGCCGCCACAATGTGAGCATCTTCCTCTGCCATGTGCTCCCCACATGAGACACTGCCTCACCACAGACAGACAGGGCCCACAGGCCATGAGCTGGAACCTTGGAAACTGAACCAAAGTAAACCTTTCTTCTTTACTTTTTTTTCTTTCTTTCTTTTCTTTGCAATGCCAGGGATCGATCCTAGGGCCTTAGTGCATGCTAGGCAAATGCTCTACCACCGAGCTACATCCGTAATCCAAACCCTTCTTCTTTTTAAGTTGATTATCTCAGGTATTTAGTTACATTAATGGAAGCTGACAAATACAGTGCTGATGCCTGAATCATCACACCCGGGAGGCCCTTTCCAGGAAGACTCAATATAGGACATCTACTCATATTATAGAAACATCAGACACTAGTCTAGTTCCAGTCCCACTGGCTTTTCCTCACTTAATACTCAAGCCTCAACTCATATCTTTGAGACCCTCCCGTCTCAGTCCCCTGACTATCTGGAACTGAAAGTGCGCACCACTTCACCTGGCTCAGATGGCTCACTTTTTTTTTTAATATTGTTTTAGTTGTTGATGGACCTTTATTGTATTCATTTATTTATATGTGGTGCTGAGAATCGAACCCAGTGTTCTACCGCTGAGCCACGACCCCAACCCTGAAGGCTCATTCTTATTCACTCACTCAACGCAGATTCTCCAAGTCCCTTTCATCGGCCAGGTATTGCGTAGGCCAGCGTTTCTCACCTCTTATGTGCTACTCACATTTGGGCAGGACAATTCTTTGTGGCAAGAGTCTGTACTGTGTATCACAGGATGTTTAGCAACATTCCTGGCCGCAGGTACCAGTAGCACACTTCAGTTTGACAATCAAAAATGTCACCTGGGGCAAAATTGGCCCCTGCTGTGAACTACAGAGCTAGGCATTAAAACCAGGGATGTGTAGAAGCAGTTGCTGGCCTCAGGGCCCTCAAGGAGCTTCAGCCTCCCTAGAGAGAGATAAATGAACATAAAGTTATAATAGTGACAAGTGCTGTATGGGAGTGGTACATAGTGTCACCCTCTTCTTGGGCTTAGAGAGATCAGGAAAGGACCAAGGCTTGGAGGAGAAGTAATTAATTAGGCAGAGAACCAGGGGGCTTTAATGGGAGTGAGGAAAAGCATCTCAGGCTGAAATAGCATATGCAAATACCCTGTGGTTTTGAGGAGCACTGGCTAGAGAAGGCCAGAGTGGTTGAATTATTAAAAACAGGAAGTTTATGGAGAAGGTGAAGCTAGAGAGGGAGAGCCTGGGCATAGCTTCGGGAGCCAAAGTAAAATGTTTTACTTTTGGCCTAAGCAGCAATGGTTTTGCTATAATATGCCCAATGCCAAAGTCTTCTCCCCACAATGTCCATGCTCTAGGGAACACTCCAGTTTGATCATGTGGCCAAGGTGCTGAGTATCAGGAGCAATGAGAGCCAGAGGGGACTGTCTACATTGTCTAAAACAAGTCCCTCCTTGCACATCTTTGGAAACAAAAGCCCAGAGAGGAGCCCAGATGGGTGGGGATAAGGGTTTGGGTTTGAAGCATCGACAACTTGGAGGGCCCTCTTTAAATAAAGAATGCAAAATTACAAATACAACATCAGTGCAAGGTTTTTATGTATCAGTTAAACTTAACTAAAAAAGGAATATTCTACTTAAAAAAAAATGAATGAAAACACAGAATAAGGTAAAGCCTTGAGGAACTTGGGTAAGTGAGGGCTTGAAGCTGTAGGTTCATGTACTTCAGTGCCCCTGGGAGGGCCCTGACCTGCCTATAGTTACCCATCAAGGCAGTGGCAGAATCTGCAGCAGAGTGTCAGTTACCACCTTGTAAGTGGCTGTGGAGTCCTGACTGCTGCAGAGGTTGCCTCTGCCTCAGCCCCTGCAAAGTCCTATCTTCGGTTCGCTCAATCTTTCTTTTTCTTTCTTTCTTCAGGATTTGAATCCAGGGACGCTCTACCACTGAGCCACATCCCTAGCCCTTTTCATTTTGAGTCAGGGTCCCCCTAAGTTGCTGGCCTTGAACTTGGGATCCTCCTGCCTCACCTCTGGAGTAGCTGAGATCACAGGTGTGGGCCACTACTCCTTTGTTTATGTTTTTGCCCCATTCTTTCCTAACTCATCTGGACTTTGTCCACGTGTTAGGGACATGGCCACAAGCAACATTAATTGCACCTTCCTATTTTTGTAGGAAAGAAGAAAAAACTTGCTTCTGACTTTTGGTTTGAAAAAGACTGGAGTGGAATGCCAGGGGACATGGCCTGGTGTACTGTGGTCAGGGGCACAGAAATGAGCGGCCTATCTTGGGTTACAAGCTTACCTTCATGGTGGGAGAGGGGATGAGATCTGTTTTAAGAAAATGGATACTGTAGACAGGGGCAGGGAACCTGGGAACATGTGAAGTGGAGATGTCCTTCCTCCAATTCATGACTACAGTAAGAGAAGACAAAAACACTGGGATACTTTTTAAAGACATATAGATTAGAAGCTTCTGAGTGACAAAGAATGATCCAGGTTAGAGGTGCATGTAGGGTTTTGGGGATCAATAGCAAGATGGGAATTAACAGTGCTAGAGAAGGTGAATAGAAAGGAACTGGAGGCCACCTGTCCACACTCTACAGAACATGGACTCCCCCTCTTCAGCATTACCACAAACTTGCACGCTGTCTGCTCTAGCGCTTCGTGGAAGGGAGAGTTCACTACCTCACATCAGACCTTTCCATTGTGTGACACCTTTAGATGTTAAAGTCCTTATTTTATTTTTTTTGTACTAGGGATTGAACCCAGGAGCGCTTAACCTCTGAGCCACATCTCCAGCCCTATCTTATATTTTTCTTAGAGAAAGGGTCTGAGTTGCTTAGGGTCTTGCTTAGTTGCTGAGGCTGATTTTGAACTCATGATCCTTCTACCTCAGCCTCCTGAGCCACTGGGATTACAGGTGTGCACCACTGCACCTGGATAAAGTCCTTTCTTTAACCATATCAGAGTCTCCCTGCAACTTACACCAGAGTTAGTTGGGACTTTGAAGGGTCCTCAGAAAAAAATCAACCCCCTTCGCCACAAGGCAACACTTGATGGATGAACTCTGTTCTGGGGTGTGGCTGAGTGGTAGATTGCTTATTTAGTATGCATGAGACCAGGGTTCCATCTCCAGCATCCTCAAACCAAACCAAAACAATAAAACTGTGACCTACTGAGGTGGTTGCAGTTCCCCAGGGACACCGTGAGGACTAAAGGAGCATGAGCCTCAGAGTAAGGACTCAGTCAAAAAGTTAGCAATGATCAATACAACTTCAAAACAGCATTCATGTGCTCGTCAGCCTCAGCCACCTGCTACTCCCACTGGTAATAATAATAGCTAATGCTTATTGAAGGCTCACCGTGGGAGAGGTCTTAGATCACATGCTGTTTCCTTCACACAGTCTTTGTAGGTAATTTGTATTATGTCCATGGAGAAGACATGTCACTTCTCCGAGATGACATTATGGCAGAACTAGAGCAGGAACTAGGCCATCTGACTCAAAACCCATGGACTTTGCCTCATCTTTTGTGCATTTGGGTCCCCAGACTATCACCATGCATCTCTGAACAGGTTTCAGTCTGTCAGTGTTCTGAGTCCCTTGTGCCACACAGAAGCCACTGGGTCCTGGTGTGTGCCACAGCATAACCACAAAAGCATAGCAGAATGATTTAGCCATTGGTAAAGGATGATTTTCAAAAAGGGTAAAAATCATGATTTTCATTTGAATATAAAGCAAGAACATGTTAAATATCTTACTTAATTCATAGTTAGTGGGAAGGCCAGTTAAGATGTTATGACTGATTTGGGGAAATTCAAATAGCATAAACAATTAGAGATCGGGAATATTGACAGCAATCTGCAACGGAGGAGAAATTGCCTCACTGGGCAGTCAGAGAGGAAAGTCAACAGAATCTGCCAGACAGAATTTGCCTGCTAAGGGATAAGAATTATTTATCTTTGCCCTCAGTTCTCTATAATTTATAGACTTGAAAAACAGCTCAAAAGACACAAGGCTAGGATCAGAAAGGCATGTACTGACTAGGGATCAGCAAACTCACATTGTAAAGAGCCAGAGAGTAGATATTTTAGGTCTCATGGGCCTTATAGTCTTCATTTCAGCTATTCAATTGTGCCTTTGAAGTATGAAAGCAGCTATGGACTATACATAAATAAATGAGAACAACTCTGTTCCAATAAAACCTTACTTAGGAACACTGAAATTTGAGTTTTGTATAATTTTCACACATCACAAAATATTATTCTTTGCATTTTTCTCAATCCTTTAAAAATGTAAAATCTATCCTCAGGTTTGCCGAAGCACACGACTGAATCAGTCAGGGTCACTCCAGGTGAATTGGGCTGGCTACTAAATAACCACACAGAGGCAGAAAATACCTTTTTTGGGTTCAGTGACAGCTTCTCAACCTCAGCTCCCACAAAGGAGACGAGAGAGGCAGGCAAAAGATTGGGTTTTGGGGGGTTGCTTGGTGATGTCTTGCAGTCAGCAGATTGACTGACATCTTGGAAGGCCACACCCATCTCAGGTGCTATGTGGAGATCATAGGCAGAGTGAGGGAAAAGGACACGTATATCATACAGCCCAGTCAGAGCAGCAGCGTCAGTCCAGTCCCCTCATGTGCTTGAATGCACATAGCTCACACACACATCGCATGGCTGACTCTTGACACAGGTTGAATATAAAAAACAGGTGGCTGTGACATTTGCCACATAGTCAGTAATTTGAAAACTCTGGCTCAGACACTGCAGTTTTTCATCAAAGCACAATTTTTTCCCTAGTCTCCCCCATAGAAGGCAGAAAAATGGCTCCCCAAAGGTGCCCCAGTCCCAGTCCTTGGAACCTGTGAATCTGTAACATTAGCTGGCAGGAGGAATTAAGGTTGCTACTCAGATGACCTGGACATGGGGAAGTTATCCTAGATTATGTGGATGGGCCCAGTGTGATCCCAGGGATTCTTACACAGGAAAGAGTCAGGCAAGAGTTGGAACAGAGATGGCAAGTGAGAAAGACCTCCCCATCCATTGCTGGCTTTGAAGATGGAGCCACAAACTTAGAAATGTGGTCAGCCTCTAACCCAGGGACACCCATTTTGGATCTCTAACCTCCAGACATGAAGGGTAATAAATTCGTGTGTGTGTGTGTATACACATGTGCACACATATTTTTGGTGGAGCTGGGGATTAAATCCCAAGCTTTTGTGCATGCCTAGCACACACTCTGCCACCTAGCTATGTTCCCAGGCCAAAAAAGTAATCTCCAAGAAAGATTACCTTTTCTTTTCCTTTTTAATTTTTTTTTTCCCCAGTCCTGTGGATTGAATCCAGGGCCTCACACGTTAGGCCAGTGTTCAGCCATATTTCCAATACTTCAAAGAAAGATCATTTTTGGGGGAGAATACCAGGGATTAAACTTATAAGCATGCAATCACTGAGCCACATTTCCAGCCCTATTTTGTATTTTATTTAGAAACAGGGTCTCACTGAGCTGCTTAGCGCCTCACTATTGCTAAGGCTGGCTTTGAACTTGTGATCCTTCTGCCTCAGCCTCCCAAGCTGCTGGGATTAAAAGAAAGATAAAATAAGGCTGATCTCTTTACATTTGGTTTGATTATAGACTCAGGTATAGGAGGAATTTTAATTTAATACACACACTATAGAAAGTTGCTGCAAATTTTTATAAGGAATCTCAATTTGGGTGAATTCCTCTTTTCTTGAATCCCCCAAATACGTAAGATTCTTGAGCTGCTGGGAAGTGACCTTCCTTCCTCACCTGTAAGGCTGGGTGCTCTGTAACCTGTGTATAGGCTGGGTTTTCCTGAGAAGGCTTTGAAAGCTTTGGCTCTGTAAAAGTCAAATTTATTTCCTTAGAAGGGTTGGCCATGCCTGATTAAATCGGCATCAGTCTCAAAGAGGACAAGGCAAGGCCTTGATTGCAAAACCAATTTTTCCAATTATAGTCTAGTAAAGAGGGACACTGGTTAAACCAATCAACCAATCAACAAAGCCAGACCTGGTGGCACACAACTGTAATCCCAGAGATTCAGGAGGTTGAGGCAGGAGGATTCCAAGCTTTAGGCTCCTTTAGCAACTTATTAAGACCCTGTCTCAAAAGAAAAAAATAAAAAGGGACTAGAGATGTAGCTCATTAGTAAAGTGCCCTTGTGTTCAATCCCTGGTCCTACTAAAATTAATATTATTGATTAAATTCAATTTTAAAAGTACATATAGGTTCTTTATCATGGCATGGGGAAGGAAGGCTTTGAAATGGTTCTTTTTTGGTGAAGACAACTTTTTGCTGGTAGCTAATTGTTGAGTTATCAGAGAAGCATGGGAGTAAAAAAAAAAAAAAAATCTGTGGATGATGACCTCATGGTGAAACAGATCATACCTGTACTTATTCTGTGTGGGAAAACCATGCTCTCCTTTAATTGAAATGCTACAGAATTTAAAAACAATTGAAGCTAATTGAGTAGACCAAGGACCCATGATGAACTTTTCTTTCTCCCCTTTTTTCTGCAGTGCTGGGGATGGAGCTCAGAGCCTCACACACAGTGTACACACACTGTACCATTGAGCTGAACCTCCAGACCCAGGATCAATTTTTGAAATCCATAATTTTTCACCTAATGCAGTGTGTACTTTTTAAAGAGAAATGGCTCAGAGCTGTCACCAGATCCTCAGAGCAGGCTATGTCCTCGCAAAGATTAGGAACAGCTGAACCAGATGGATTGAACGATGCTTTCTGACACTGACATTTTGGTTCTATGAGTAGCTGTTGCTCCTTGCACTATTCCCACGCCCCACCCCTGACCTCAGCGTCAGGGTTGAAAGGACCCAGCAGCTCTGCCTGTGCCATTTCTTCTTCTCATAAGGACACACCTACCCCCATCCAAATTCCTCTCGTCACTGCTGGGTGGTTATGCTATTTTTCTTGCTTTTTAAAACCCACTTCAGTATAGGGTGTTTTTGTTCCTGAAAATCGTTTAAAGTGACTTTAGTTACCGGATTCTTCCTGCTTTCAGTAACCTAAATGCTACCACTTCAATTTGGACCCATCACCTATTCAAGCCCAACTGGGAGACTATGTATGGTTCATGTAAACTGGATTTTGGGCAAATGGCTGGCCAGAAATCTGGGACAATTTCAACATCAGAATAATTAATGACTGAAGTGAATCATAAATCATAGAATAAAACAGGAATCCAGGAGTTCATAGCACCATAGAAGAAGGGGAGAAGGGGCCTCTAACCCTAACCCTAACCCTCTTCCTTGTGGTAGCCTGACAACTAACAGATATGGAAGGAATGCTGTTAATGAGAAATGTAATCTTGAAGAACTTCCTTACAATGGCATTAGCAATTTCAAATGCAAAAATGATAACTTTACAGTGGAGAAATCTGACAAGCACCATTCTTAACCAGGTGATTAAAGCTAGTGCCAACTGAGTCTCCTGATATGACAGACTGAGGACCTAAGGCCACTGCTGTGATATTCTTGCCAAAGACACATATATAATCTTGACCTGATCATAAAGAAATATTAAGACAAAGCTACAAAATAACTAGCATTTACTCTGAGAAATCAACATAAAGAAAGGCTGAAGAATGATGTAAGACGAAAAGAGACCACTAAATGCAACGGGTGACCCCGACTTGGATCTAAGACAGGGAAAAAATAGTTGTAAGTGATGTTATTAGGACAATTGATGAAATTCGAAAATGGGCTGTATATTAGTTGATATTATGGCATCACCTCGGCACAGGAGGCTGAGGCAAGAGGATCAGGAGTTCAAAGCCAGACTCAGCAATTTAACAAGCCCTAAGCAACTCAGGGAGACCCTGTCTCTAAATAAAATTTTAAAAAAGGTTGGGGATGTGGCTCAATGGTTAAGTGCCCACTGGGTTTAATCCCTGGCAACCCCCTCCCCCCCCAAAAAAAAAAGACTCTATCAGGTTCAAATTCCTGTTTTCAATAATTATACTGTGGTAATGCAAGAGAATGTTAAACAGGAATCTAGTGGAGAATTTCAAACAATATTATTACTCAAAAACCTTTGCAGCAGGTTTTTAAGGGTCTATGGATCTGATTCTCGCCTTTTTTTTTTTTTTTTTGTACTAAGGATTGAACCCTGGGTGTTCTACCATTGAACCACATCCCAAGTTGTTTTCATTTTTTATTTTGAGACAGGGTGTCCCTAAATTTCCCAGGCTGTTCTTCAACTTGTAATCCTCTTGCTTCATCCTTCTGAGTCATTGGGATTATATACACGCAGCACTGCACCCGGCTCTCATTACCTTTCCAATTTCATTTTTTAAAAAAAAATTTTGTAGTTGTAGATGGACGGAATGCCTTTATTTTGTTTGTTTATTTTTATGTGGTGCTGAGGATTGAACACAGTGCCTCATGCATGCCAGGCAAGCATTCTGCCACTGAGCTACAGCCCCAACCCTCCAATTTCATATATATATATATATATATATATATATATATATATATATATATATATATATATATATATAGTTGGACACAACACCTTTTATTTATTTACTTATATGTGGTGCTGAGGTTTGAACCCAGGGCCTTGCATGTGCTAGGCAAATACTCTACCGCTGAGCCACAACCCCAGCCCTCCAATTTCATCTTTTAAGTTCATAAACATTTTGGCTTTAACTATGCTGGATCACAAATATATATATTTTTAAAATGCATTATCAATGGGTGTGGTAGCAATATGCCTATGAGGTGGAAGGATCACTTGAGCCTGGGAGTTGGAAGCCAGCCAAAGCAACATAGTAAGACTCTGTCTCAATTAAAAAAAACAAAAACAAAAACAAAAACAAAAACACTGAGGGCTATGTGACTCAGTGCCTAGAACTTGGGCTTGATCCTCAGCACTACTGTTTACAAAAGGCATTTGGAACACAAGGATCACCCACCCTGGCCATAGCAGGTTAATAGTTATGCAGTACATGATGGCACTAGTCACAGCCTATAAATTAAAATGTTAAGGACTGTCAAAGTGTAATGTGTGACTGTGACTTACATCAAGGAAAGCAAAGTCCAGCACTGTGTGTACACACTTGCCCTCACATTGCTGTTCCTCAAAGGCAGGTTTTCCCCAGCAAAACAAGCAGGCACCATCTGTTTCAGATCATCTCCAAGGTCCCTTTCAGCTACAGGCTGCCATCCCATTTTCCAGAAGAGAAAAGCAGCTCAGAAAGAATAGATGAATTGTCTAAGAGACACACAGCAGGAGAACCAGGAGTCTGTCTTGCCAGCAGAAGGTCCTCATCCCAACCCTCTGCTTTCTCCCTCAGCAGTTGTCACTGTCTCCCAGATCCTCCCAGGAGCACAGAAGTTCCCTCACCTAAGAATAAAACATTTATCCTATTATTCTTGAGGGACAATTATGGAGTGTTTCAGATTGTGTCACTGATTACTCGCTATCTCTTTGCAACTCCAAATAACTTTAGGTTCCCATAGCAACATACTGCTTTGGAAACTGACATTGTTCCCTAATCCAGTGGGAAGGAACAAGAGTTTCTCCTAGAAAACTGGCAGCAGGTTGCAGAGGCCACATCAGGAGCATGGAGGGTGGGACGGTGGAGGGTAGGGACGGTCATTGAGGACTTTGTCAGCTGAAGACAATGGACATGTTTTGGTCACTACTGAGTGACTAACACATTTTTGATCATCCTGGATGGACCCCAAGGACAGAAGTCAGCCAAGAAAGAGACTTTGGATGTAGGGTTGTGAAGCTTGGCAAGACCAAGGACAGAAATTAAGACTTTAAGCTCCACTGAGTGGAAGAAATGTGAACTAAAGTCCCCGAAAGGACTGTTCATTCAAACAATGCTGCAAACCCAGAAGAGTTGTGTTAGTAGATGTTAGGTCAATCATGTGCTGAGTTACTTGGGGATCATGCACTTCTGTCTGTAACAATCTAGAGGAAGACTTCTGATACTTTATGGGTTTTTTCCCTACACCGGTTCTCCAGCTCTCGGGACAGCGACTGGGTGTCTGATGATTTGGTACAATCCTGTCCCTAACTACCTTGAGTAAGTGTAGATCAAGGATTCAGTCCAAGACTACCCCACTTCTGATGCCTTAGAGTCAATGATTTGCTAGAAACAGGTCATAGAATTCAGTGAAGTTTTGCCTTCCTTAGGCTCACTGATTTATTATGCAGGATACAACTCAGAAAGCCTGGTGAAGAGATTCGCATGCCAGGAGCAGGGAGGGCTCTCCAGGGGCACTGCCCTCCCACCACCTCAATGAGTTTGTTCACCAACCCGAATTTCATCAAATCTCATTGTTAAAAAATTTAGATAAAACTTAATCTCTAGCCCTGCTTCGTTCTTGGAAGGGTTAGGGATAAAAGTTCCATCCATCTGCTGGGTACTCTGTAATCCCAGAGCCTTAGGAGGCTAAGGCAAGAGGATCACAAGTTCAAAGCGAGACTCAGCAACTTAATAAGGCCCTGAGCAACTTAGTGAGATTTGTCTCAAAACAAAAAAGGGCTGCAGATGTGCACCTCTGGATTCAATCTCCAGTACAAAAAAAAAAAAAAATCAGCCAAGGGTTTAGGAGTTCTATACCAAGAACCCTGGCAAAACCTAAATATGCTCCTAATAATACCATACTTACTTGGAAATGCATCACAGGAATACAGTGGATTGATGGGGGCTGGACAAATAGTTGCTAAAGCAAGCAAAGTATTAATTGTAGAATCTTGGTGGTCATTGTAGTGTTAGTTTCTGTAAATTCTTTAACTTTTCTCTGAGTTTAAGAACTTCATAATAAAATGTTGAAATAAACTTAAAGGCATATCATAATGTAAGAAAAAAAAAGTAGGAAGAGGAAAAGAGGAGATGAGAGAGTTAAGTATGCCTACAATTCCCCTTCTTTCTTACTTCTGTCTGGAATTGAGTTGAAATAATTGAAATATGCCTTAGATTCAACAAGAACCCAAAGAACTTTTTTAAGAATACCAAATTACTAATCTCATTTGTATTTTGGAATTGGCTATTTTTCCAGTCACATGATTATAAATGCTTTATTTAAAGATTAGAATTAAAACAAAAATCTTTTAGCTATTAAGACCAATATACCAAAAGTGGAAGTAAATCTGGTTTTTGTTGTTGTTTGTGAGTGGAGATCGAATCCAGGGTCTGGTGCATGCAAAGTATGCCTCTACCACTGGGCCCCATCCCCAGCCAAGCTGGCAGTTTTTAAGTGTTGAGGCCTATCACTCAAGTCCTAGGGCTCGTGGAATACAGTTGGACAACTTCAAGCTTGATGTTCATTCTTTTGGTGCTTAAAAAAGTGAGTGTCAAGGTAAAAACAACACCTTTCAAAAACCTTTGAAATCTGAAGATAGAAATTCCTTTTCTTAAACATACTTGTTTGCACAGGTGGTTTTAACCTGTTAGAAAGCAATCAAGACTTATAATTCGTGAAAACAGCGCCGTCTGGTGGTCAGAGTGGGGACTACCCTAACAAGGTTTTCCTATCGACTGTCCCCTCTCCTGTCTTTTTAATATCCCCCCCCCCATTTCTAGATGTTCAGCAAACATTTATGAAGTGCCTGTGACACTCTAGAAATAACGAAGGACTAGAGGCCTGGAGAACTAGTTACTGTACTGCTTGACCCCGGCCCCTCCTGAGGCACCCTGCATTACTTCTATGTTGTTCTCAGGTCCTCATGCTGGCCAAGCCGGCCACATCGCACCTCTCTACACCTCCAACCACTGGTGTTAGTGTCGAATGAGTTCTCACCAATACTTGCTCATTCACTATCCAACAACTCCAGGGACCAAAGTACCTTTCTTCCAGTGCTTTCACTACTTTTTTGCAGTGCTGGGGATGGAACCCAGGGGCTCAGGCACAGTAGGCACGTGTTCTACCACTGAGTTACACCCCCCGCCCAATCTTCATTTATTAATCATCATTAATGTCTTTGCTGGAGTCTGGAGGATTTTCCAGTTTTCACAGTCTTCTAATTGAAATAGGAAGCGCCCACAGGAGGCAATGATACCCTAAATGAAAAGGCCTGGGTTCTGTTATGTTCCGAAAGTTAACTTTGATTGTGTGGTTTGTAGAATTCATTCCCTTTGAGTCTGCTTTTCTTGGATATCTTTTGCTGCTTTCCTCCACAGGGTCCTCATGTCCCCCAGTAACGCCCACCTCTGACATCAGCAGCCTCCAGCTGCTTCACAGGGATGACTGCAAGAACAAGCTAACAGGCCTGAAAAAGCTGAGAGAAGACTAAGAGAAAGTTGCTCAAGTAAATCTAGTCATTGCTATTAAAATGATTTGAGTGTGAATTTTTATAAATTTTATAGTTAAAGAAGTAAATCTGGTGAGGTGGCCATTAAACAAATAGGCTATTTTTTCTGACAAAACCTCCTTGGGTCTTGCTTGATCTATAAATTGGAAAAATAAAATAGCACCAGTTAATTCTTCCATTTCTCCCTTCCTCCCTCTCCTTCCTTCTGGTACTGGGGATTGAACCCAGGGCCCCATGCATGTTGGACAAGGAAAGAGCACCAGTGTCCCAGGGTTGTTATAAAAATTAGACCTTAGCCCAATGTCAGGTAATGTGGAAAGATGCTGTACACTAGCATGGACTGCCACTGTGATGCCTGTCTCAATAACTCTCACAACACTATAAGGATGTTACTTTGCTCAAGACCACCAAGTTAAATTCTAATAGATTTTACTCCAAAGCCATTTTTAATCCATTTTAAATTATAAAACAATACAGAAAAGTACCTGAAACAGACTAATTAATTTTGTCAACATTCATTTATGATGTATGTAGCATAAACTTTGTATGCCCATTACATGTCTATATTTATCTGTAGCTATATATTCTGATGGATGTGACCACAAGTCTCTCTGGGGTATACACTCAAGGTGTGCCAGTACTAGGTATGAAATGTACTGCCAGCTGTGAAGTATGCATTCTAGTTTACTCTGCCACTAGCGTGAAGATTCCCATTGCTTCACATTCTCACCAACACTTGCCTTTGTCAAGACATTTTTATTCCACCACTCGTCAGACTGGCAGTTTGGTGTGATTTTTATATACATTTCCCTGATTACTACTGAGACTGAGCACTTTTTCATGCTTTGTATTTACTGGAACAACCTTTTATAATGTACTAACTTGGGCTGGGGATGTGGCTCAAGCGGTAGCACGCTCACCTGGCATGCGTGCGGCCCGGGTTCGATCCTCAGCACAACAAAGATGTTGTGTCCGTCTAAAAACTAAAAAATTCTCTCACTCTCTCTTTAAAAAAAAAATAATAATGTACTAACTTGTGACTTATCTTTTCAAAAAATTATTATTTTATGCTTTCCTTCCATTCTGCCTCACAAGGGGTTCTAGATAAATGATGCAGATAGCAAAGAGAGGATAAATGCCAAGGATATTTTCTGTGACTCACAGTGCTAAACACAGCTGTCCAGGGTAGGGCTTAATAAATGTATGCTGGTTTGATAATTGCAAGTCCATAGTCTTTACCTGCAATTCAAAATCCAAACATTGCTGAAAACCAAAATTTCTCCATGTTTGGTAAAAAAATTCACTTGGCCACAAAAACTGAACTAACATGAGACTACTACCATTTCCTGCGCAAACAGTTATGTGTTCGACTATGGATGCTGCTCCAGACTTGGCTGGGGAATAACATAACACACAAGTACCTACATTCCAGGACTGTTTGCTAAAATCCCCCAAATTTCTGAATTGTTCAACACATCTGGCCACAATGATAGTATATACACATAGGATTCTAAACCTACCATTTACTGAATCATTGTAATGTTTTCAATACCATGAATTCATTTTATGCACATAACAAGACGGTTATGATGATTAAATGAAGTATTATTAGCCTTTGCGTATTTTTATAGATATCAGAGGCTCAGACAGGTTACTTTGCCTACTGAGATTCATGTTGATTGAAACTTGTATATTTTGCATATGTAGCACAACTTCCACTAAAGGTTTCATCAATACATACATAAAAGCAGTAAATGAGCCCAGCTGAATACTTGGAGCACATACATGGAGTAACATTACTTACATGGATTAATCACAGTAACCAAGAGCTAGCAGGACCTGCAAAGAGCACTAAGTATACTATGGTATTAGGCATGAGAACATTGAAGCCAAGAGAGAGAGGTTAAAGGGTATGTGTAAGCCCTCACATCCAGTCAGTCTGAGAACATGAAGATAATAATTTTAGTCTGTTTAACAAAAACTTCTTGACATCTGAGATATCATTAATAATGCATTCCTCTTCTTAAAGACTTTAAAGAATGTTAATTCCTGAAAAATTAAATATTTAAACCAAATAAGTTTCAAAATTTTAAAACAGCCCTTTCTCACCTTGTAAGCTTCCAGTATTCTTACCAGTCTCAGAAGGGGACTGGATGTTCCCTTGTCCCAGGCCACCCATTCCAAGACTTCCATCTTCTCTGGAGCCTTGATTCAGTAATTATCACCCCTCTCTTGTTATCTTCAACCTTCCCATACTTATCCTCCTTAAAAAAAAAAAAAAAAAAAGTGCGCCTCCTCCCTGTATTCCCTTGCGGTAAAGAGTAGCCCTGTTTTCTCTTTCCTTTCTTAGCAAGCCTGCCTTCCTTCTTGGGATTGAACCTAGGTCACTTTACCATGCATATCCTCAGCCTCTTTGATTTTTTGAGATTTTTAAAAATTTCTAAGTAGCTGGGGTTAGAGGTGTGTGTGCACCCGGCTGACTTCTCTCTTCTAGTCAGTTCAATTGAGCAAATATTTACTAAGCACCTTTTGTACACTTGAAACATACTAGAATTCACACTGATATAGCTACTAACATACCTTTTAGAAAGATGTCTACCCCCTACCCCTATGCCAAAGTTCTGAAGGCATACTAAACAATTTGTTTACATTTAGATCAAAACACTTTTGGAGAACACTATACTTGAAATGTAGCGGGAATCATAAATAATCACTACTAAGTCTGCATGTCAAAGGCTAGCTTCATAAACTTCACAAAAAGATAATGAACAGTCTCAAATTCATTCGAAGTTTGACAGTCAACCTCCAAGAGGGCCTCAATGATTCTGACCTTCTATTACTCTAGCCCAGTCTAGTCTCTTCCTACACAGTATAGAGCTGACCTGTGTGATCAATGGGATATTTTGGAAATGGTATATTATTTACTTTAAGGGGGAAGCTAGCTGAACATCATGAGAACACTTAATTGGTCTAAAGTTTTATTTCAGTAAAACTTGTCTAGGAACTGAGGTTTCCGGCCAACCACATATATTAACTGCCAGGCAAGTGACTGTGCTACTTCAGAAACAATTCCTCTGACCTCAGTGGAGCCTTCAGTGACTGCAACTCCAAGAGACTCTGAGCCAGAATCACTCAGATAAGCCACACTTGGAAGATTTTTTGGCAATACTAGAGACTGAGCCCAGAGGTGCTCTTCCTAATGAATTACATCCCAAGCCCTTTTTATTTTTATTTTCTATTTTGAGACAGGGTCCCACTAAATTGTCCAGGCTGGCTTTCAACTTGCCATCCTCTTGCCTCTTAGCCTGGGAGTAGCTGGGATTAAAGGCATTACTTGAATATGACTTCAAATTTGCCATTCTCCTGCCTCAGCTTCCTGAGAAGCTAGAATTACAGGTGTGTATCACCAAACTTGACTTAGTCATATACTTTAAAAAAATACTTACTTTTTTAGTTGTAGTTGGGCACAATTCCTTTATTTTATTTATTTTCTATGAGGTGCTAAAGATCGAACCCAGGGCCTATCACATGTGAGGCGTGTGCTCTACCGCTGAGCTACAACCCCAGCCCAGTCAAATACTTTTTTTAAAAAAAATTTTTTTAAAGAGAGAGAGAGAGAGAGAGAGAGAGAGAGAGAGAGAGAGAGAGAGAGAGAGAGAGGGGGAGAGAATTTTTTAATATTTATTTTTTAGTTTTCGGCGGACACAACATCTTTGTTTGTATGTGGTGCTGAGAATCAAACCCAGTGCCTCACGCATGCTAGGCAAGCACATTACCGCTGAGCCACAACCCCAACCCTAAAGAGTGAATTAAAAAAAAAAAATGTTTATTTTTAAATTGTAGTTGCATACAATATCTTTAATTAGTTTAAGGATCAAACCCAGAGCCTCACCCATGATAGGTGAGCACTCAACCACTGAGCCACAACCCTAGCCCCTGAAGAATGAATTTTATGGTACCAATTATGTATCAATAAAACTCTTTATTATTTTAAATGCAAAAGAATATTCAAATTATCAGGTTGACCTCAGACCTCCTGAATCAAAACTGCATTTTAACAAGATTCCCAGGCAATTCACAAAACACTGATGTTTGGAGAAGCAGTAAGCAAAAAGAAATATGGTCAAAATTGCCTCTCCAGTCACTTTCATTACTTTCAGAATAGCCAGCTTGATTTCACTAAGGTAGTATTTTCCCCGTCACAATTGCTTGAGATAAACACTGTTCAGTGACTTTACAGTTTCTGGCTTTCCCTGCAAAGTCTTAGTACTTGGTAGAGCCTGCACTGAGCTGAGGCAAGGCTCTGAGGTCCTGTCTTTAAACCCCCCAACTGTACTAGATTCCTAAGAGGAGCATTCTCTTCCCACCAGTGTTGAAGGGAGTGGCGATAACATACACAAAATGAACAAACACACAGAATCTAATGGGAAATGAGACCAAAGAACCCACTCACTTTAGAAACCAGTTTATTAAGGGTAAAATCAGATTTACAGAAGTATAAAACAATAAAGGACAGAAGTGCAGAGGCTTTGCATACAACAGGGGATAAATTACCTACCTGGGTTTCTCAGAAGTTTTTCTTCACTTTTGCACAAAAATTCTTAAATTTTTTAAAAAAGAGTCCTAAGGAAAGTCTCAGCAGTTGTATTTTCTCATAATTTAGCACTTAAAGAAAATGTCTAAATTCCAAAAAAGAGGGTGGACCTGAAGGACAAAATCCTAAATGCAATATTATTATATAATATTTAAATTATATAAATATTTGTATAGTTATATTAATATGTTTTGTAAGTTTATATGTGTAAATGTATTTTATATAATATTATATTACATGAATATAAATATCCTCCTTCTGTTCCACTGAATTTTGTGTCTGGGGCAAAGACGTAAGGTCAGCATACAAACTATCTTTGAATCGGGGAAGAAAAAGTTTCTGATTTTCTGGCTCTCTAAAACCCCAGATTCTATTATATTTCTAATTTTCTGAGCTATTTGTGATTTCCTTTTTTAAAAGGAGGCATATTTTATTAAGAACTGTGAATGTTTTATAGCCAGGAACTGCATATAAATATCACATCTAACTTAGGAGTGCATGTTCTGCTATCAGTCTGCCTGTGTTTAAGTATCAATCCTACATCAGTCATGCAAACTTAGGCCAAGTTAGTTAGCTTTTATGCTTGCCTGAGAAAATAACACCTACCTCATAGCACAGATGTGAGGATTACACCTGTGATGTACCCACACATACAAAGTATTGGTAAATGTTCAGCTCACATATACACACAAATGGAGGTTTTCTTATAGAATATGTCACATTCAGATTAACATACTAGTTATTAGAGTGGATTGTTGATGAGAATATGGAATTAGCCTCATTTTATCAGATTTTGATTCCTCAAACTAAACTTCTATCTGTAGTGTATCAGTAAAAATGAACTCCGTGAGGACATGAACTGGGTATATTAGTTCATCTTTGTATTCAGGGCCTGGCATACATAGGTATATAATAAATGTGGAATAATTTATTTCAGGTAATTTAAAGTTATTTATTAAAACCATATATTAGTGGATGTTAATAAAAATCCTTAATGTTGCTCTTATTTGTCAAAAGCTAATGTATATACAATGCTTGATAGGACCTTTGAAACATTAAAGCCTTTTTCTATATAATGAGGGATAAAACTAAAACTCAACTGAAATAATTTAAAAAAAATTTAAGCACAACAAAAGAGCAAAAATCAGCACCGTGTATACTTCAACCTAAGTTCCAGCTTAGTTGCTGAGAAGTGGAGAAAAAGGCCCATGTTGCATAAGTTCATCTTCTCCACAATACTGTTAACACACCAAATATGGGCAAGAATTTGAGGCTTAGAATAAAGGAGCTGCTGATCTTTACTAAAATGGAACAACTGGTTTTACAATACCTAGCAATCATTCTTCAAAACATACAATTCACTTACCTTTTAGTATATTTCCTAAAAACACTAACAACAGTGGTAAGGCTTAGCTGGTAAATTCCATGAAGTCAGTTCTTTTCCTCTGACTGTAGTGGAGTAGACAAAGCTGATTTGAAAATGCTAGAAATGAGTTCCTATTTCCCCTTGCATTCTTCACATGTCATTTTTCCCCAGTTTTCTGCACTGGCTGGTTTCCATTTCAGCAGCAGGCACGAAATCTTGAAGGTCAGACACAGTAAACTAGGAAGGACATAACATTAGGTGACAAGGGTGTAGTTTCAGAATAAACAAATTTTAATAGGGATGAACTGTATCTTAACGTGTGGAAATGAATTACAAGTTCTGTTCCTTAATGAAAATCAGCTCTTAGTCAAGCCAAGAACTTGCTATAGACTGGAATTTTCTGTGTTCCTTTCTAAGATGGGATCTCACTATATTGCCCAGGCTAGCCTTGAACTCCTGGGCTCAAGTGATCCTCCTGTCTCGGACTAAGTAGCTGGGTCTACAGGCGCATGCCACCACAACTGGTTTTCATATTTCTTTAATAAATGTTGAGTGAAAAGAGATGTAATTCCCGTGAAGATCAAATACAAGTTGATCAATTTAGTTCAAGTCTATCCTTCATTTTGCAGTAAAAACGTGTAAAGGAAAAACAATTCTATCAAAGGGAACCAAAAATACTAACAAATTGTTCTAAGTGATTTTTTAAGTTGCCAATCTAATTTAAAATGGATATTTTATTTAAATATCACTTAAACCAGAAGAAAGTGAACTTTATCTGATTATTAGCACAAGCTTCAAACTTAAAAGACTTATTTCTGTTCTACTGCCTTCTTGGTTATAGGAAATAAGCATCAAAATGAATTCATTAAAAGAAGAAATACTGAAGAATTCATCTGAATTTAACAAGGAAATGGCTTTATGCTTTGCAAATTGTAAAGTGAAAACCAGAACTTTCTAAACTTCAGGCAGTTAGCAAACCAAATTCTTTTTATTTGCTTCCTTAATAGATTTGTGACTCACTGACACTTCAACTCCCTTTGACATTCAAAGTGGTGGAATCACTACTTTGGGAATGAAATGAGAGTAGCTAGATGGCAACACTGGGCCTGACAAGACTCGCTTCTTAGAAAATGAAGGAGAAAACCGTTGGTGTGCCACAGAGTCTGAGCATTCTGACCATATGAGCAGGCAGTTATCCTTGCTGAATGGTCCTGGATTCCAAATGACTGATTCCTCCTCTAGGAACTCATTCCATCAGGGACTCAGAAGCAATTCACACTGGAGATCATTTAAAAATGTGCACTTTCAATAATCATTATCTACCTTAGCAGCTAGAAAGGCAAAACAAAAGTTAGAGTATATAAAAACACCCTGAGGCAGAATGCTGATGTTAAATAATAAACAAAATGATCAGAAGCAATGAAAAAAGAAAACATAGTATGAAGACATTTGATCCTAAGTTTTGTTTCCACAAAAAACAAAAACTCTCAAATGTCTGTCATTCAAAGTATTCTCCTTCCTCTCCAGTTTGTTTCCAGGCTGGCATTCCAGAAGTGCAAGGAATATAAAACATAATGGCTAGATATTCACTAAGCAGGATGTGACTTGACTTACACTGCCAAGTTAATCAACACTGGACTCAACAGGTCTTTTATCCCAGACAAATACTCATCAATGAAAATCAGACATTGCTCCTGATACCAGATTTTAATAGAAAAGGACAAGAGTGATTCTTATTACCTACACTCCACTTTATATTAAAAAGGATGGGGATATTGCTCAGTGGTTAAGTGCCCCTGCGTTCAATCCCTGGTACCCCCCCAAAAAAAAAAATTAAGGGGAAGACAAAAATGTACATGTGAGTTTTCTTTCAAAGCAAAAAAGACTGCTCAAAGCTTGTGGGGTAGGGGGATGGACAAAGCATAGGTGTTAAAATTGGTATCTGGAAAGAGGAAAAAATAAAATAGTTTGTTGCAGGGTTGAGATACACCCTGGATTAGGCTTGCTAAATGAAGAGAGTTGCCAGTTGTCAAGCACAGAATTACGCTCTTATGTATCTTGGCTGGGGAAATTTTGCTGTTACAAGAGTCAATAACTTGAATTTCAAGGCTATTTTTAAAACCAATCACATCTTCAGTCTTGCATTATGAATTTCCAGGGTTAATTTTTTCATCAAGGTCAGTGTTAAGACCTATGTTACTAAACACTCTCTTGGTATTTCAATTTCCCATATCTAATACACTTCATCATAGCTTCACTGACATCTCAGATGCCCCCCCTAGGCTCAAAACAGAGAAGAACCTCTGAGAAATGTAACCATTATACCTGTGCCTGGGTTGAAGAATCATCCTCAAGATCAGGACAAAAGGATTTTTTTTTTCTTCATGCCTGGTTGATAAGAAGTTGTCCACTGGACCTGAGAAAAAGTAGAAGTCCTAGCACTAAGTTTTCACAGGTATTGCCACCATCTATTCGAAGTGAATTTCAAGGATATCAGCCATCCCTCACACAAAGGTACATATAAACTCTCGCCTTTGAGTTTTTCATATTTGTGTTCTTCTCTAATGGTAAGTAATTAAGAACCGTGCAAGCTATGCCCTTACACTAATAGCCATATTTCTCACTTGGCTATAACAAATCCAGATATATTTTCTTTTTTGTTTGTTTGTTTTAATGCAGTATGGGGCATGAACTCAGGGCCTTATGTAAGCCAGGCAAGGATATTACCACTGAGGTAACATCCCCAGCCCCCAGCTACCTTTTCAAGTGTTTATTATAAAGTTCTTCAAAATATTAATTTCCAACATGAGCAGCACTATTATATTAACACAGTATTCAGTGCTTCCTGAGGTGGGCTTAATAATCCGTCTTTTGAAAAAAACAAACTAGACTCAGATATATTTGGGGTACAACTGCTGGTTTTGTCCCTGCACTTACTCAGTTCTAAACTCGGAGGAAAACTGAACCTGCAGGCTGATCCTTGTTAATAATGAGGTAAAATGACTACTGACTTAAAAAAAAGGCAATCTCTCCCAACGTGAGGATGGTCTGAAGAGAGCAAATAAATGGTCAAATGTGAAATGTGCCCTAGAAAATGGTGATTTTGGCAGTTTCAGTTCATGAAGGGCATCTTCAGAGTATCTGTTAAGAATATTTTAGCTGTGAATAGCTGGGTGTGGTGGTGCATACCAGTAATCCTAGTGACTTGAAAGGCTGAGGCACTGAGGTTCAAGTTCAAGGCCAGCCTCAGCAACTTAGATCCAGTCTTAAAAAAAAAAAGGACTGGCATGTGGCTCAGTGGCAGAGTACCCATGGGTTCATTTGTAATACCAAGAAAAAATAATTGTGTTGTTGTTGTGAAATGTTAACTGTATCAGAAGAATAACAAATGGGGGGGGGGAATATTGACCATAATTTCAGTCTTTTTAAACATAATTTCCCCAAAATCTAAACCCACCAAAACTCTCTTTATAAAGCTTATCCTATCAGCAGCCTAATGAGGATGAAGGTAATCAGACTCAAAATCACAGACTCCTATTGGAGATGCTTTTGCTCTCAGACTCGGATACCAGCAATGCTAAGAATCATTTCTGCTGCCTGGATACAGAGCATCTGCTGAAAATTTGTGCCCCCAGGCTGGCTTCCTATTCTTTCCCAGCTGCATGATTAAGAAACAAAACACTTATTTTCCATTAATTTTAATAATCCACATAGGAAGCAATCAGACTACAAACTATACTGTCCCCAATGCTGACACTCATTTCATTCTCTGCAACCTTTTTTGTTTTCATTTTCTCCACCCCTGGTACTGGTACTGTGGATGGAACCCAGAGCCTTGTGCATGTTAGGCAAGTGCTCTACCACTGACTGCATCCTCAGTCCCTTGTTCTCATTTTTTTTTTGGGGGGGGGGAAATGTTTTCCCTGCTTAATTCCCTTCTCCTAACATTTATAGGCATTCTTCTCATTTTCTTTAAAAAGACACTGCAACTTGGTGTGGTGGCATACACCTGTAAGCCTAGTGATGTAAGAAAATGAGGCAGGAGGATCACAAGTTTGAGGCCAGTCAGAGCAACTTAGCAAAACTCTGTCTCAAAATTCAAAATAAAGCAGATTGGAGATGTAACTCAGTAGTAAGACCCCTTGGGTTCAATCCCCAGTAGCAAAAAGACAAGACAAAAATTTTAGATAAGTAAATAATTAAAAAGACATATCATGTTCCTGGAAATTAAGGGAAATACATTACTGTTGAAACAATAAACAGATCTAAAGAAAAAGGAACTATTCCTTACCCATAAATTATCATCCAGAAATTACAGAGTGACCTGTCCTCCTTGCTTACTTTTGGTCCTAAGAGTAAACCTTAGAAATGATGGTCACTGGCAGGGACAAAGTGAATGGAAGTTACTTTCAAGAAGGGTAATCCCACTTTCTCTTTGGGTAGAGAGATGTGGAAACTGCTGCAGACTCTTGGAACAAAGGTCAAAATCCTACACTTTCTAAGGGCAATATCACCATTATCTTTTTAATTTTGTCATTCTAGGGACTGAAACTGGGGCCTGACACATGTTAAGCACTCTACCACTGAACTACATATACAGTTCCATTAATCAAGCCCTTATTTTTCAACCTAACTGAACTTTTAAGTAACTTGAGACAGGGTCTCACTAGGTTGCTAAGTGCCTAAATTGCTAGGATTACAGGTGTGTGCCACCATGCTCAGGTCATTTATATTGTTTCTCTTTATGATACAGGTCAATTGCTGAAGATCCATTAAATATCTAACAGACTAACTTCTTTGTTTATTGGCAAAGCTGGAGATTGACCCCATGGCCTCTGTATTAGGCAAGTGTTCGCCCACTGAGTTCATCCCCAGTCCTTATTATTTTGAGACAGGGTCTTACTATTTTGCCAGGGCTGGCTTCCTTCCTCAGCCTCCCAAGGAACTGAATTACAGGCATGTGCCACCATGCTCAATTACTTACAGATTAATTTAAAAGATGCCTTACAACATCTCTTTCTGGAGATTAAACCCAGGGCTTCACAAAAGCTAGCCTAGTTCTCTGCCACTGAGCTACACCCCAACCTCATTAGTTATTTTTTAAGTTGACAAATAAAAACTTGTCAATATTTATCATGTAAATGATGTTTACCATCTTTATTTCTGATTGTCTCAAATTAGCACCTTCTCCTTTCTCCCATTAATATTTTTTTTTTAAAGTAAGATAAATGGACTAATGGTTTCATCTGAAACCTGGGTGAAATACTTGATTTTATCTTGTCAACTTGGGTTACTATACACAGGATGTACAAGGTGGAATATTTTTGTTGGGTGCAGTGATACACACCTATAATTTCAGCTACTGGGAGACTGGGGCAGGAGGCATTCATATTCCAGGCCAGCCTGGGCAACTTACTGAGAGCCTGACTCAAAACAAAACGGGGGCTGGGGTGGTGGCTCAGTGGTAGAACACTTGCCTAGCATGTGTGAGGCACTGGGTTCAATTCTCAGCACCACATATAAATTTATGAATAAAATAAAGATCCATCAACTTCTAAAAAATTTTTTTAAAAAGGGGTTGGGGGGGTGTAGCTTAGTGGTAGAGTGCCCCTGGGTTCAATTCCTAATACCACTAAAAAACAAATACAACCCCCAATCAAATACTGATATATTCTTACTCTCAACTGTTCCTAGATTACCATTATAGCCTTGCTCTTAAATATCTGATTATCAAGACAAAATTAGAGGGCTGGGGATGTGGCTCAAGTGGTAGCGTGCTCGCCTGGCATGCGTGCGGCCCGGGTTCGATCCTCAGCACCACATACAAACAAAGATGTTGTGTCTGCCGAAAACTAAAATAATAAATATTTAAAAATTCTCTCTCTTTTTAAAAAAAATTTTAAAAAAGACAAAATTAGAAAAGAGAGAATATATATCACACTTATGCAGAAGCTTGTGTTCTCAGATTCTGAAGAAAAACCTAGTACTAGTACTTTCAATCACTAATGAGGCAATTCTACTCAAAGTGAATGGAGTTTAAGCAAACTTCAAGTAATTCCAAGTAAATACCATGCAAGACACCTTGTTTTCAAAGAATAATCGTTTGACAGAATAATTTGTTGACACGTCAACCTTTTTTTTTTTTTTTTTTTTTGGTACTAGGGATTGAACCCAGAGATGATTTTGCCACTGAAAGAGATGCTTTTGCCACTGAGCTACACCACTAGTCCTTTTTATTTATTTATTTACTTTGAGACAGGGTCTTACTAAGTTGCTAAGGCTGGCTTCAAACTTCTGATCCTCCTGCCTCAGCCTCCTGAGTTGCTGGGATTACAGGCGTGCACCATCAACATTTTTCATGTTACTAAATTTAGCTTAAAATTTTAAGATGTGAGGCCTATCTTAATGTTTCTTTTCTGAAACCAGTGCCTCATGCATGCCAGGCAAGTGCTTCACCACAAGTCACATCATCAATCTCTTTTACTTTTTTTTTTTTGTTTGTTTGTTTGTTTTAAAGCTGTTTTTGTGAAGATGATGAAGGAGTAAGTCACTCCTAAGGTTTTTTGGTCTTCTGCAACTCCTAGTCATTGAAAAGAATTACAAGGACATGTAGTTTCACAGTGGCACACCTGCCTCAGATATGTGAGATGTGATGTAGGTTTAAAACTAATGAGGGTTCTAGGGAAGTTAAGAAAGCATTCCTGGATGCAGCATGTTTTACCTGCTATTCACTTTTATTAAGTAATTCAAATCTGCATAAAATTTCACATAGAGAGGAAATACTTTTAAGTCTTAAGCATGTCCTAAGGTAACATGAGACCTTAGGGATTGAGAACTGATGTTATGTTTCTAAAAATAAGAGAAATGAAATATCTATAATTGTTTTGGCTTAAACTAAACTACTTAAATTGTTTTATAAATAAATTTTAGAAAGAATGTGGCAAGTATTCAACTAAACAATAGGAAATGTCACAATCCTAATGTTAGAAAATGTTCCGTTTTGTACTTTTTACCTATGTCCTTCTTCAAGTCTGAGTTCTCCAATACATGCTAGTGGAAAAAAAGATCACAGTTAGCATCAGCACAAGAAATTTCAGTTAATACTGCAAACAGAATCACTGGGGGAATTAAAAAGAAAGAAAGAAAAAAGCCAGAATAAAATAAACTCAAATATGTGTCTATTTGAGAAACCCTTGAGACATACAAAATCAACTTATTACTTACTAAACCTTTATAACATGACAAAATTTAGAAATCTAAAATTTATCACAAATGGGCAGAGAGAACACTAATAGCCCTTCCTATAAATAACATAGTTCAAAATGAAAAATTTAGTTCTAAAACAAGGCATAGGCCAAAGAAATATACTTATTCTGACATGCCTCATAAAATGTCTAAACTTATTTTCAGAGTTTTCTGCTCCTAAGAATGTAAAAACCCTTTAAAAAGGAATAAAAGAAGTTGAGAAGAAAGGGAGATAGAGAATACCAAAAGCAACAAAGTATAAGCCGTTTATCTACAATACTCTGGGACTCTATTTTTTTTTTTAATAGACCTGTTATTTAGTATCTAAATCATGGCTCAACTGCTAACTACTGGTGATATAAACTTAGGGGAAAAGGGAAGTTAAATAGACTTCCCTGCATCCTAGTATCCTGATCTGTAAACGAAAGTTGCAAAGATCAAAAAAGAACACCTGAGGGCCTGAGGTCTGGGGTTGTGGTTCAGCGGTAGAGCACTCACCTCTCACATTTGAGACCCTGGGTTCAATCCTCAGCACCACATAAAAATAAACAAAATAAAGATACTGTGTTCATGTATAACTAAAAAAAAAAAAAAAAAAAAAAAAACCAAAACCTGAGAAGTACTTTGACCAGTACTTTAGCACTTAGTAAGCACTTTACAAATGCTGTTAGAATGGAACAGTATGTATTTAATTTATAATATTTAACTTAAAATATACTATTTATTTTATTTTAAAAAAATATTTATTTAGGACTGGGGATGTGGCTCAAGCAGTAGCCATGCTCGCCTGGCACGTGCAGGGCGCTGGGTTCGATCCTCAACACCACATAAAAATTTAAAAATAAATAAATAAATATATTGTGTCCACCTAAAACTAAAAAATAAATATTAAAAACTTCTTATAAAATATTTATTTAGTTGTAGTTGAACACAATGCCTTTATTTATTTATTTTTGTGTGGTGCTGAGGATTGAACCCAGGCCCTTGTACGTGCTAGGTAATATTTATTTATATATTACTTTGTAGGTTGTTTTCATTTTTCATGGTGAAAGCAGGGGTCTCCCTCAGAAAGTTTCCCTCCCTGAATGGCTGGAATTTAAGTTTGGGTTTTGATAATGTATCCAATTATAATCAACTTTCAGAGGTTCAGGTAAACGCTTTAAAACTCTCTTTTATCTAGAAATAGCTCACCTAAAATATAACGTAGTGCTCCTCTTGGGCACCAAGTGACACTGTTTACACTAAAAAGAAATGAAAGATCACATGTTCTTTATTTCCCCAGTGCTGGGCATCAAACCCAGGCTAGAGCACACCAGGCTAGCACTCTAGTACTGAATCACTATGCTCTCATTTAATGTCTGCATCCTGAGGCGGGAATTGAATATTCAGGTTTGCTGAGGGGACAATCAAATCCACCAAGCTATATACTTGAGCTTTTAAAAATATTTTTTTAGAGTATTTATTTTTTATGCAGTGCTGGGGATCAAACCCAGAGCCTCATGCTAGGCAAGTGTTCTACTGTTGAGCTAAAATCCCATCCTACTTGAACTTTTTAAATTCTTTTTCTCTAAAAAACTACTAAGTTTTTATACATACAAAGAACCACACATATATCAATCACAAAATGTGTTAAAATATTGTACAATGCAAAGGTCAGGGGCAACAGAAGCATACAAGAGAAAATTAAATTTAAAAGACACGACGAACCTTTTGGGTTTTTTTCAGTTTTGTCTTCTCCCCACAAGTTTAACCTAAGAAAATGCTTTGTCTCTACCTCTATAAAACTTAATGCGTACTTGAGATTAAGGGTGGGGGGGGGGAGACAGAAAGGTCAATTCTTAGTTCCAGTACTTGCTTCGTCACAACCCAGCTTTATAAGTATCAATCTTTATAAGGCATCAATTTTCCCACTGGTCAAACAGGGATACTACTATCGAACTAAGGGTTATTTTTTTTAAACATTTTTTTAGTTGTAGATGGACACAATATCTTTATTTATTTTTATCTGGTGCCGAGGATCGAACCCAGGGCCTCACACGTGCACGGCGGGCGCCCTACCACTGAGCCACAGCCACAGCCCCACTCAGGGTTATTTTGAATGTCAAAGTCAATATAAAGCATGTGCCTAGCACACAGTAGGAGTTCAATGAATGGGAGCTCTTTTTATAAATGGGGAGGCTGACTAGATATCAAATTCAAAATATCAAAAAGCTGTTTTTGTACTTTAATTTCCCTAGGAAACAGCTGGAAAACAAAATAAAAACTGTCACACACTATAAAGGAGTTTATCACTGTGATTTAAGGAAAGGGCTCCATACCCAACACTCTGCCCACAGTAATGGATAACTATGGCAATATGGACAGATCACAATATTTACAGTGCTTTTGCTTTCAGAATATACAACAGCATACATGTACCCACCACTTAATTTTTAGGAGTAGGCTAGGACTGGACAACTAGGATGTTTTTCTGCCATTTGGTCAGTCAACTTCCATGGAATGGGGATTTTGAAAAACTGGGAAGCAAGACCACCACGCTGATGAAGAGCAGAGAAATCTTCCAAGTTCCTTTTGAGTCATTAGGTTGGGTCTTAAAATCCCTCAAACTCCCCTATGACTAAATGCTGACCCTTCTACATTTTCTACGTACAGATTTTGTTACCCACAACATCTAGATAGTAAAGTTCTGTCCAAATTTGTTGCCCATCACTTAAGTGTTTCCAAATGCTCTTTGAAGAGGGCCACTGGGTGGAGCCTAGATATCATTTTCCTGTTATGACATTACCTTCCAATCCTCCTGTTTAAAGAAAAGGGAATAATCTCCAAAGTAACTGCTAGGAAGTAATGAGTAAAGAGGTGGATAAGGGTGTGAGCAAGTAAGTTAGTACAACCTTCCTAAGAGGAAAGCATTATGCAGAACTGCAGTCAGTTTAACAAGATAAAGGTCTGAAAGGAAGACCCTAGCAAACTATATAAAGGGTCCAAAATTTCAAGAATTTAATTAGACATCATGACATAATGGGCATGTTGGTGTTTGTTGATAATTATATTTGTTTCTGCATTGGTTCCAAGTCACTTTCCTACAAGAAAAATATAAATACAACTATCTGAGGATACTGAACTAATGACTGCAGGAATTATGGGAAAGACATCATCAAGAAGAACTGGCATAACCCAATAGAAGATTGCAGTCTGTGGGATGCAGAGTGTTCCCAGAGGCTACAGTGCTTGCCTAGTATGTGCAAAGCCCTGGGTTCCATCCTCATCACCACACAAAGATGCTCTAAAAGCACACAGTTCTTTCATGGTTGTTTTTGAAGGTTTTGTCCCCTTTGCCAGATGTTCCCCCTGTAGCCACATGCCTCCATAGTGCTAGGAACATACGTATTCACTAAGTATTTAAGTGAACAAATGCTGGTAACTATTTTTAAATTTTATCAAAGTTTCAATGATCTAGAGGTACATAGGAGAGTGAAAAGATTATGGCTGGAGGTATGATTTAGGAAGATATAAAATCTACAGAGCCTTACAAGTGGAAGAAGTTCCTAAAGTAGGACAAAAGTATTACACAGAAAGGAGGCATTACCCAGGACAAGGAAAGATATAGAATTGTGGTTCAAACAATTCAAAAGCTAGAAGTTTTGAGGGCTTTACTACTACTGTGTCAGAAGTTAAGTGATTGGGAGCAAAAAGGCAACTGAAATGGCCTGAAGATTATTGGTATTATTAGTACACTGACTTTGAATAGCAATGAATCGGTAATTACAAATTTCCTAGGCAAAACAATTAGATGGAACTGCAAAACTGTGGATACCTTGTTAGCTAGCTATTTGGAATTCTGAAGTTGGCTGGTTAATCTTTGTTGCTAATTATAATTAGTGCCAGTCTGGTTTTAATATTTTCTGGTCATTAAGTCCCAGTTCTGCTACCCTGGATGTTTATTAATCATATATATACACACATGTACATATACAGACTGTTACTATCACAGAACAGATTTTTCCAAAGTACATCAGGGTGCTGTTTACCTCTGTTTATGCATATCACTATAGGTTTTCTCTAGGAATTAAGGTGAGTGAAAAGTTATCAGGAAGTTCTAGTTCTGTTTTATCTTTATTCCATAACCCTAGCCTAGGTAAATCACATGAGTTATAAAGTGAAACGGGAACAATAATGACCACTTCCTAATCAGGAAGGCATTATAGAAAAGACAACCAACACTACAGACAAACATGGTTATAAATACACCTAACCTTCATGAGCTTCTAGTAAGTAGCCACTCTGAAGACATAAAAGAAAGCAGGAAGGTACAAACAGGGCAACTAAGAAGTATTCACAGAAATAAAGTGGCCTTTACCTTCAAGGAATAAGAACTCCCAATCTGGAAAGAAAAAGTTAAGATGATAAAATTGAATTCCATGTAAAACCATAATAGTTGCAGATAAAATATAACAGCCTGCCTCCATTTATTAAAAATAATTTAACACAAATCCTAAAAAATTCTAGGAGATAATCTGATACTGGTAAAAGGAAATCTTAAAATGTTTAGTAAACAAACAAGTCACAAATACAAAAATAAAAATTTGAAAAACTGACTACTTTAAAGTCATTTGTTCACTAAATGAAGATTAGATTGATAGTACATTATTTATAAAAAGAAAACTTCTGAGCTACTTAGAGGCTATAATCAATTATAATATCACAACATAAAATCCTTATGCTTTTTTTTTTATACAAAACCAGTCATTAGCCCCACCCTACAGTTCTGAACTGGAGAAATGGTTAGCCTAACCACCTAGTTAGTAATATCCCAGTTTTTCAGTATTTCAAAGAAGCCCAATGATATTTACCTAATAAGACTGCATAGAGCAAGTAGATCCAGAAGACAGTAGAATGGTGGTTAAAATGTCAGTTCTGGTATCACACCCACTTGCATTCAACATCAGATGGACTACTTCTCTAGCTGTAAGGCCTTAGAGGAAAATATTTCTTGTCTTAGTATCCACATTTATACTTTATATGGATTTATATGGAAATATTCTATATTAGCTTTTCAAGCAGGATTGTCTTTGACTGCAATTATATCCAGTACTGTGTGTTAACCTCAGTTCTCCCATACTGACTGTTCCAGAGGTAGTTATAGGTCTTAAAACTACTTAAAAAGGAAATGTTTAAGGTGAAAAATAGTAAATGGAGAAGGAAGAGCTGAAAAGGTTGAAAAGTCATTTGGTTACATCATGTATCCTGATGATATATAACCCTGAGATGTTTTTATTTTATTTAAAAAAAAAAAACTATTATCCATGTTTTTCTTTCAAAAAAAAAAAAAATCACCTCAGCACTCAATCCTGTCAAAATGTAATAGTGTGGTTAAGACTGCTGACAAAAATGCATATTAATGGATACTAATCAGTTTCATGAGTCATAATGGAGGATGAAACACCTGGATCCTATAGGGAATCTATGGATTACAGGGAAGGAGAAAAGATATTGTTAGTAAATTATTGCGTTTTTTTTTTTCGGGGGGAGAGAGGGGGATTGAGAGGGGATTAAGGATCAAACCCAGAACCTTGAGTATGCTAGACAAGTGTTCCACCACTGACATAAATCTCCAGCCCCAAACCTATTCCATTTTAGTCAAGCAACATCTATATGTCTATAAAGAAATAATTCAGAGAATGGTTTATTAATTCAGCCCTGACCAGGAATTTTTCATTTAAAAGCTTGAGTTTTTAATAAATGGCAAAAAATATACAAGGAAACCACATTTTTTTTCTTTTGATTCATACACAGTCACTCATCACATTTTTATATTTTCTTTAAATAAAAATTAGAAGTACATGGGTGAAAATTCTTAAAATCAAGTTATTCTGATCATATCCAATGGACATTAATCTTAGCTTAAAAGCCATTAATACACACATTTCACAAACTTCTCTATCCTGGAGTAATCTAAATCGTACACATTATTCATGTATTAAAATTATAAGCGGAATAGTTTATTAGGGGCAAAGAACACCTTTCAAATGCCAATGTTGTTTCTGGAAGATTGGTTTGATAATTATAACTTCTATTTATTTATTCTAAATAATTTTTTTTAGTTGTCAATGGGCCTTTTACTTATTTATATGCAGTGCTGAGAATCAAACCCAGTGCGTCACACATGCTAGGCAAGTGCTCTACCACTGAGCCACCACCCTAGCCACATCACTTATATTTATAGTCTACTGTTGCCTCCTATGATATCTAATGACCATGACTTACAAAACTTTACATTGCTAACCCCTGAAACAAATATTCAATGGTTGTGAAATGAAAGAATAGCTAGACTTAAACTAGACTTAAGATTTTCAATAAAAGGTGAATGTCTACTTTTGGTTGATAATGTAAAAGATCAAATCACTTAATGGTAGCCTTTCCTAAGCATTGATCCAGATGTTACTATAACCTCTGGGGGCGGGGGGAGTTACTTTTATAAGATTCAGGGAAATTTTTGGTAATTCCTACTATCCTGTTATACTAGCTCTTTAAAATGTTTAAACAATAGTTATAGATAGAACTCAGGAATAAAGATAAATTCAGGTTTCATAAGCTAAAGGCACAATGTTTTTTTTTTTTTTTAAAAAGTCATTTGAAAAGGGGTATCCCTTTCCAAATCCATTTTAAGTCTGCCTAGATAAAAACTGGCTCACCCTCCCCCCCCCCTTTTTTTGTTTTTGGATGGTGGTACTGGGGATTCCCCAGGACACATGCTAGGCAAGCACTCCACCACTGAGCTGCATCCCAAGTCCAAAACTGCTTTCTTAGAGAGTAAAATCCACTGATATTTTGGCCTAATTTTTTTAAATGAATGACAGAAGAAAAGCAAAACTATGACAACTATCAACATAAAACACAAGAGAAAAATCCTTAATACCTCTTTTAATCTTGGACAAAACTAAATTTTTTGGGGGGGGCATGCTGGAGATAGAACCCAGGATCTTGTACAAGATGCCCAACTGGCACTCTACCATTGAATCATACCTCTAGAGTCTTTTACTTTAAATTCAAATTAGGTTGCTTTATTTTAGACATAATGCATTTTAAAGTAAAAACAATTAATTTACCATTTAATTTTAACTTCACAGTATATCTATATCGAATCAAGGTAAGAATGTACAGGGCTAGAGATAAAGCTCGATAGAGTGCTTGCCTTGCATGCACAAGGCATGCACAAGACCCTGGGTTCAATCACCAGCACCACAAAAACAAAAACAAACAAACACACACACACACACACACACACAAATCAAGTATACTTGGCTGGGCATGGTGGCCCATGAATGTAATAATTCCAGTGGCTTGGGAGGTTGAGGCAGGAGGACCTTGAGTTCAAAGCCAGTCTCAGCAATGGCAAAGTGCTAAGCAACTGAGACCTTGTCTCTAAATTTAAAAATACAAAATAGGGCTTGGGATGTGGCTCAGTGGTTGAGTAAGTTCAATTTCTGGTACCAAAAAAAAAAAAAGAATGTACACTTGGAGTCATGTAGAAAAGGGTTTGAATCTTGCCTTTGCTACTTATAGTTGTACTTAGTTTGCCACTAACTACAAATACCAAACTACTTACCCTTGGATCTCTGAGTTCCTTATATTTAAAGTAGGGACCATAAAACCTACCTTGTATGGTTGTGCATTATATGTAACACCTCCTTAGCACAGAGCCCCATATACAGGACTCACACCATTGTAACTATTAATAACCTACCATTAAACAAGAGCTTGCAGTTTAAAAAACAGCAAACAGAGTTATTTGTTTTCCATACTTCATCTATATTTTTATTGTTCAAAATAAAAATGAAAACCAGATATCACAGTTATCTGGCTCCTCTTTATATAGATGGATACACCTGTCATTTCTATTCTTCACAACATTTCCCACCTGTTGTTCTGAATCCATGCAAGTTGTTTTTAAGAAGCCATCTTTAATGATTTTCTTCCTTTGTCTGCTTTAGCTGTTCACTACCCAATGTTTACTTGGCTTTAATTAATGTTTATGTCTTTTAAGCAGCAAAATTAAAGACCTTCAAAATAAACAAACAAATGAAACAAACTTCATTGGTATTTTTACTAACCTACCATCTTCCCTTTCTGAGCTATATTTTTATCTGCTATAATTACTGTTGTAAACTATTTTCTGATCTAATTCTTAAATAAACATACAATGATACTTTCTCAAGCAGCCTGATCATTTTTGCTTTCTCCTTCCTATGCTATGTTCTAGCATGATCATGGGAATCTTAGTTCTACTAACAACTGTGGTGGCCTTTATTATAGTTTTGGTTTTGTCTTTTTTTTTTTTTTTTTTTAATCCCTGACCAACTAGATCCAGGTATATCATTGTAAACACCAGTTCTTATTTTTTTCTATTTAAGTCCACTGTCTGAAATGTCCCAAAATGTGAAAAAAAAAAAAATCTGTAACTGGGTTCCTCAAAATGTAATCAGGAACATTGGCATCATCTAGGAGTCTGCTAAAAATGCAGACTCTTCCCCTGCCTCAATCTGATGAATCAGAATCTTCATTTTAAAAAACAAAATCCCCAGGGATTTCTACCCTCATTTAGCAGCACTACTAAATGAATTGTGACCTAAACCAATTAACTACAAAATTAAAATAGACACCAGAAATTCCTTCAAAATCATTTTATATGTGCAACAAAAAATCTCATTTATCTTCTCTTTCACATTTAGGACAGCCACATAGAAATGACATTATGATGATTAATGCACATATCTATATTACTACTAATAATATAAAAATAGGTTTAAATAACAATATTTATTGTTGATTGTATTTACAGCAAATGTTTTCCACAAAAACTCTAAACAGATTTTTTTTTTTAAATTTTTAAAATGGTTGCATTGCTCAGGAGTGAACCCAGAGCCTCATACATGTTAGGCAGACCATTTATCACTGAGCTACATTCCCAGTCCTTTTTATTTTACTTTCAGACAGTTTCACAAAGTTGCCCAGACTGGGTTTGAACTTATGATTCTCCTGCCTCAGTGCAGCTGTTTGTGTGCCACAGTGCACCACATCAGATTATATTTAAATGTGATAATTTATTTTGTGTGTGTATGATACTAGGGATTGAATCTAGGGCTTCACTTTAATGCTAGCAAGTGTTCTACCACTCAGCTTTATTTCTTAACAGAAGCATGGAAAAGTTTCAATGAGTCAATATTAAACACATACCACTTAACCAGAAATACTTAATTATACCATAACCTGCCAGAAGGACATCTAAATTCTCCTGACCAACTGTATGAAGGAAGTGAAATTAAAATACCAAACTGAGGGGCTGGGGTTATGGCTCAGTGGTAGAGCGCTTGCCTCACACATACGAGGACCTGGGTTCAATCCTCAGCACCACATAAAAATAAACAAACAAAATAGAGGTATTGTGTCCAACTACAACTAAAAAAATAAATATTAATAAATAAAATATTAAACTGAAAAAAAATATTCTCCTGACTAAACTGAGGTACTTGAATAACAACCAAATAAGCAAGTACCATTATAATCAGTAAGTTCAAATAAAGACAATTCATTGTGATAGTATTTTAATTAATATAAAACAAAATTTTCAAAATGATGTAGCCGATAACAGTAATGGCTTTTTGAAATAATATTAAATTCTGTTTAACCTCATTAAAAATACCTAGGCAAATAAAATTCAAAGAATTTCTGGCTGATAAAATTAATCTCCCAGGGTTGGGGCTGTAACTCAGTAGTAGAACACTTGCCTAGCATGTGTGAGGCACTGGGTTCAAACCTCAGCATCACATAAATAAAGGTATTGTGTCCATCTACAATTTAAAAAATGTATAAAATTAATCTCCCAAGAACATCTGATGGAAATGTTTATAAATTCTATTAAGAGATTATGTGAAAAATGAGAGCTCTGACAACACAGTGGTTTCAGATTTAAGGAAATATTTTTTCTTTTGCGTATGTGAAAATGTGAGGCTGAGCTCTTTTTCATCAATGCTACTCTACCTGACAATACTGATTCTCACCTTCATTTACTCTTGTAAAAAATGATTAAAAAATTATTAAAGGGCTGGGGATGTGGCTCAAGCGGTAGCGCACTCGCCTGGCATGCGTGCGGCCCAGGTTCGATCCTCAGCACCACATACAAACAAAGATGTTGTATCCGCCGAAAACTAAAAATAAATAAATATTAAAAAAAAAAAAATTATTAAACTCCACGTTATTTTAAAAGGGTCTCACTATGTTGCCCAAGTTGTGGGTTAAAGTTATCTTCCAACCTTAGCTTCCTGAACAATTAGGAATATAGGCTACTACAAAGACCCTTCCTAACTTCTTTTTGTTGTTGTTTTTAAATACTTATTTTTTAGGTGTAGTTGGACACAATACTTTTATTTATTTATTTTTATGTGGTGCTGAGGATCAAACCCAGAGCCTTGCACATGCTAGGCAAGCTCTCCACCGCTGAGCCACAACCTCAGCCCCGTCCCCTTCCTACCTTCTTAATAATTTGACAAGCAAGCCTAAAAGTCACCAGTTGGTAATTTTAAGTGAAATAGTTCAAAGAAACACTCCTCTTGTTCATTAGTTTTTATTTATTTTTACTACCCACTTTATTTACTTACTTCACAGTACTGGGGATTTAACAGAGGTACTACTCCCAGCCATTTTACTTATTTTTTAAAAAATTTGAAACAGGGTCTCAATAAATTGGTGAGACTGTCCTCTAATTTGAGATCTTTTTGCCTCAGCCTCCCAGGTTGCTGGAATTTTGGAGTTTGCCAAAAGGTCTGACTTATTAGGCATTTTTCCCACTTTCAGGAAATGTCTGCACATGATTGTGATTTCAGTCACAAATTTCTAAACACAATAGAAATGTCATTTTTTTCATAGCTATTAAGGCAGGAGATATTCCCCTATATAAGTATAATACACTCTACAGGAAAATACCTAATAAAATCTTATTTCTAAAAATAATCTAAATAATTTCAGGGTTAGCCATCAATACAGGTTAAATTCAAAATGTTTGTAAGAGCAACTTTCGTTTTTGTAAAAAACATACCATAAATCAGTAAGCTGCCCCATCAATCTCCATCCTTCCTCTGGCTCAGCCAACATTTAAATTACTCAAATGTAGATACTTCTGGTGTTAGACCATTCCTTTGTTTCAGTGAGTGATACTTTGATTTTGGGACACAAGGGAAAATTTATAAAACAAAAAACTCTGGAAAATACCTATTATTTTGTCTTTCTGATCCTTAAACAACAGGATAATCACTGTGTTTCCCCCCAAACTCAAATTCAGGAGATAGGGCACTACTCAGAAGACTGAATCAGGAGGATCCCCAATTCTAGGGCCAGCCTAACAAATTAGTGAGATCCTCTCTCAAAATAAAATTCAAAAGGGCTGGGGATTTGGCTCAGCGGTAGAACACTGCCTAACATTCATGAGGCCCTGGGTTTGATCCTAAGTACCATGCAAAGAAAGAGTAAGAAAAAGACAAGGCAGACTACATCACTACTCCTTCTTAATTATTACTTACTTAATTTGTCTACAGATCATCAGGTCCCTAACATCTTCCTAAGTCTTGTTATGAATGCAGCATTTAGAGGAGTAAGTATATTGTGGAATGAGCACCTTACTTCAAGTAAATTTCCATTTTGAGCTGCAGAACTTCTACCTTTTTGACTGATGAGGAATTAAGTACTTCCTCAAGGAAAATGATATAGAAAAACTAGTGTATTAAGGTGACCTGCAAGAAAATTGTATTAATATGAAAACAGAAATGTTGTAATGTTTACTTTAAATAGAGAACTTCTCGCATGGTACTTAAAATGCACACTGGTAGTATTTCTCAATCATATATCCAAACTATAACAACCTTCCTCAAATCTTCCCCCTTACTCCTTTATAACTTCTTCTCTTGTAGCATGTCATGTCAAGGTTTCGAATAAAAAGCCTCCTGAAAGTACTGCACAAGTGATTCTATTTGCCTTCCTCTAAAAGTTCTCTAGGATCATTTTTAATGTGGCTGTGCCACAATTTCCTCAGAAAATCTTTTTGGCAACCTGTCATGCCAAGGCCAACATTTCTATCTGACACCTGTAGACCCAGGACTAATCCCAGCAAAGGTACTTTCTGACAATTTAAAAATCCAGGAATTCAGCCCTTTTATTTCTGATATGCTACTCCATCACTACCCTCCTTCTAATAGGTACCCAATATCTCTAATACTGAATTTGAGTACAGGAATTCCATTTGATTAAAACATCCTCAATTATATAACTACTGCTTCTGTTTTGCACAATTGAACCCATCACACCCCACCCAAAATCACCAACACAACATTTTGAACATGTTAAATTTTATTAAAAATATTAACATCGTACAAATATTCCAATACAGTTATGGTACACGAACACTGTACCAAAAGCATGTTTTTTCTTAAAATCATGATTAAATGAAAAAAGTTCTTGTAAATGTCCCAATTTGGATATTGCTCATGTTACTGTATGCATACCAGCAATTTAATGTTTGCAGGAGCTTTCAGTCCAATTGTAGAAAGAGCCTTAGAACATAGTACTCAATATCAAAATAAGCACATGTAAGTACAATTCTACCTATGTTATTGAACAGGTTAGAAAAGACCCTATGCCCAACTTTCATAAGTGAAAAATCAAGATAAGCAATGTTTCATAGGATCCTGACAAAGTTCTACATAAAACATCCATTATTTATTTGAGTAATTTAAGTTTTCCCACAAAATGCCTTCTTTGTTTTTGGTCCCATATGTATTTTGTTGTAAATGTATTAAGTCAACAAGTCTGAACTGCATTTCTCTTTTTTTTTTTTTTTCTTTTTTCTTTTGTGGTGCTGGGGATGGAACCCAGGGCCTTGTGAATTCCAGGCAAGCACTTTACCAACTGAGCTATATCCCCAGCTGTACTGCATTTCTCATCTTATACAAACTCATTGGAATTATTTGACGTTTCTATCTCTTACCGTAAAACTTCCAAGGAGCATGCTTTTCTTTAGTTCAATCTTAAAAGTTCTATACTCTGATTTTTTTCCTATTACTGATACATGCATAAAATGTGCCAGAAGAGAAGCAAAGCACTTTAACACAACACTGCAATTCTTAAAAGTATACGTTCATTGTAGTGCGTACAGCTAATCTACAGCAAACTTACAGATAAAGATTTCTATTCACAATGCTTACTAGCACATGTTAACACCTAACAAATTCTTTCTCTACAGTAATATCACCAACCAATAAAGGTAATGCTCTATACTTAGGAGGTTCTTTAGACATATAAATCCATAATTACTTTAAATAAGTGCTTATATCATAATTATTTTTATATGGTATCGACAGAAATGCCTAGTTATTAAATTTAATTTTTGTCAATTTATATTTAACCATCGTGAAATACCTTATAGAATGTGAGGAATTTTTAGCAATCATCTAAATTTTGAATCTTAATTCTACATATATCTACTAATCTTACCAGTTAATAAGTTTGTGTTCCTTATTTTTTTGTGTGCTAGGGATTGAACCCAGGGCCTCTAACAAGCTAAGCATGCACTTTATTACTGAGCTATACCCTAAGCCCCAAGTTTGTTTCTGTTAATATTCAAGGTCTTAAAATTTTGGCAATGTATACCTTCTTGACCAACAGTCAGACAGTCATTATATCAATGTATCTCTAAAGTGACACAGCTGTTGTCTGTCAAACTGCTAAAACTTTTAGGTTTAATTTTACAATGTTAAAGTTTTGGAGAATTTAAAAAATATATATCTTCTTGTGTTTAAACCAAATATGTCGTCTAGTTTAAACCCTCCAGTCTATCATACCTTCCGTTTTCACTACAATTTGTGTACAATGACATTTATTATGATGCCTTATATACTACCCAATAAAAATATAGTAAATATATTAGAGGGACAGAAATCATAGTACAATAAGTCAACTTTATGGTCTCTCCAAGATTCTTTTTAAGATTGTAAGGTGTCTGTCTTGATTGCTTAAAATATACCCTGAGTATTTCATTACTTCAGTACTTGCAGGCCTTTCTTGCTAAACAGCTGCTAATCTAAGAATAAATGAAGTATTTATTATATGTTCCTAATAAGAACAGATTTAATATTACATAATCTATTTTTCTACAAGTCCAAGGTAACTGCCCACTTATAGGATATGGGCATTCTCCCACACTTAATGCCCCACTACTGATTAAAAAAAAAAAAATAGAAAAAAAAAGTTCTTACCAATAATTCCACTGGTTATCGTCCCCAGCGAACCCCACCTAGCAAGTCGACATCATGACATGTCAGGTCAGGGCAGCCTCAACCTCGCTTCCCTGATAGTCAGGTGATAAAAGGAAGGAGTTAAAACAGGAAAAGTACACTTGCAGATTTCTGGATAACATCTGAAAATGATTTTAAAAAAACAAAACAAAACAAAACAAAACCAGAGCTTCTGGTAACCTCTAAATAAAAAAAATATGTATATATATATATATAATACATATATTTAAAAAGAAAAAAAATCTTCTATAAAGATTACCAGTAACTACTTAAAATTAATTATTCATGTTAAGTTAATGACAAATACATTAAATAGGCAGCATTTTTATAGCTTGATGTTTGCATTTCAAAAGACCTAATCAACAAACTTGCAATGTAAAAGTAAATGTATCTGGTTAATGGATTTGTTATTCTGAATTCTCCAATAGTCATCCAATCCACTGGCTAGCTTGTAACAACTCAACTCCTAAGTTAACAGAAGCTCTCATTCTTAGAGAAACATAAACACACTTATAAATCCAGTGTACTCTTTCTATAAGGCTTTTACTTAGCTGTTCACTTAAGAGACTCCACATAATAAAGGACAACACAAACATTTACTGTAATTGATTTTAAGAATACTAGATAGCTCAGTATAACGTTCTATCTAGAAAATCAAATTGGCAATTTTTAACATAATTATACGTTGTTTTAACTAACAAAAATAGCCTTATAGCAAGTATTTACTGGAAGGGTTTGGTTTTACAAATACTACACAATTAATAAAACATAGGTATGATTATTTTCAAATGGGCAGGAGGCAATGATGTAATGAGTTTCAAGAATTAATATGGTTTTATGCTAGAAGTGGAATTCTATATCCTTTCTATGTAATTTATTCTGATGCATGCTGACCTTTATAAGAGGTTTACCTCCTAAATCAGAGTTCAAAATCAAGTGAGAGAAAAATTACCTACTACTAACAGAAAGCATTGGGCTTTCTTTTGCAGAATAACTCCAGTAACTCAGAAAACTGAAAAACAATTGTACTTAACTACTTTGTTTAAAAAAACTAACTACAGAACCATAATTCATTTTTCTTATCTTTTGATCAAGTAAACTTGAATTTATTGGAAATCTGGCAACTTATTAGAACTTTTTTGCTTTTAAGTAATTAAAACACCTTTATATAAATACAAACATTTAAGCAACTGCTATAAATGAGTGATCAAATAAAAATTAGCATTTTCATTATAGGGGTGGGGTATATTTGTCAATATTAGGATTCCTACAAAAAGAGGTCTACCTCAATATAGTTATAGTTCCCAATAAACACTTTAGTATAACAGGCTCAACAGCCTACTCAATTAGGCTCAACAGCCTACTCAATTATTCTACACAGAAATGTAGAATAGGAAGCCAATTTACTCAGAACTTTTAATTTGCCCCTATTAAAAAACGAAACAAAAAAATACTCTACCACAAATCTAAAATAAAGACTTCCCTCAGGTTTATACATTATATTGTTAGATTTATTTCTGTAAAAAATTGCGCTCTGAATTTATTTTCTCTCAATGCTGCTACAATAATTTATAAGACATCAAAAAAGAAAAGCTCTAAGTGACACGTTTACATATGCTTTATAGTCAATTAAGTAAAAAAAAATATTAGAGGACATCTCTGCAGATAGATTTTTAATTGGTGAGGGACAGACAAGGAAGTAGTCACTTTAAAATTCAAAATATAACTTGCAATTAAAGATTCTGACATGGAACCCAAGTTCTATTCTTGTTTTTGCTTAGAGTTTATATTTTAGGTTGGGTAAGAGAAGCACAATAAACTTTTTCAGAATTACTTCTATTTCCATTCCTAATTTTCTTCATGACAACTTTGCAGCTTGTAACATCTAAGTTTTTAGAAATGTAAACAACTCAAATTTTATTTGTAGAAAAATCAGGGTTTAAGGTCTAATTTAAAGATTTACAGCTTCATTTTGTATTTTCAAAATTTAATAGCAGCATTTAAAGATGCTTGTTGTCTTTACTTGCAGACAGGGGCATAAGAAAAAACAATTAAACCTAAACCTTACTGAATAACATCCATGTTAACTTGGAACTCAACAGACCATGTTTCCAAAAAAATAAAAGAAATGTTAATAAGGCCTGTTAAATTACTATACTGTTTTGAGTGAACTTTGAAAAAGAAATGAGATATATTGACTTTCATCAGCAAGCTAATTTTTTTATTCAAAATGAAGAAGTCATGAAACTCAAAATGTGATCTAACTAAGCTCACAAGGTATTAAGTGGCTTATGATTTTGAAATCTAATATTGCTATCACAAAAGGCACCAAACAGGAACAAAACAAAATAATGGTAGAACCATTTTAATTATTTCCCAATGGAGTATATTTTTATTAATAAAAAAATATTTTAGAGGGGCTAAGGATGTAGCTCAGTGGTATAGTTGCTTGCTTAGCATGAACAAAACCCTGGGTTTTCATTCCCAGCTCCAAAAGAAAAAAAAAAAAAAATTAGAACCATCTAAGACTAAAAGGGATGGGAAAATGTGATAGTAATTTGAAAGTGACCCAGAATATTCTGCACTATAAAGTTTACAGTCTTTTGTTCTTCTCATTCTCAAGCAAAAATGTCATTAGAATAAATAGGAATTTTTAGGGAAATGTTTTGACTTGGCTAGCAAAAAATTTAGCCATTAGAGATAGTCAAAATATAAAAATAAAAGAAATACAGAAAGTCAGAGGTATAACTACTAGATATTTAAAAGCCTCTTATAAGCATGACTGAATCCCAAAGCAAATTTACATGGCAATAGGAAATTATATTCCTAAACCAGTAACTGAAGAGGTAGTCACAATCACGTATACTAAAACTGAAGTTTAGTGCGCAGTGCAATTGACGCCACAGTACTAATAAGTTTCTTTGTATGTATGTTTACTTATGCACAAATAAGGTCTGCAGCCACAAATTATCCTAAGAATGTGGGTCAAAGTAAATTGCAATCTGCTTTCCCAGCCCCATTTACTTGTTTTAATGTGAATTATCCAATGCCTGCAAAAATGTTCAAAAACCTTCCGAACCTGTTTTTTTAAATAAAGGATGGAATTTCAAAATTAGAAAAGATTATGAGAGAACACCAATCAATCAATGCTATTTGGAATACTTGAATTTAGACTAACTCTCAGTCTGACAGCCACAATACATGTTGGAATAGACAAGAAATTTTGCATGAATTTGATCACTCACATAGGCAGTTATAATTTGAAAACAATATTCCTTGCAAGGATTACGAATAAAATAATGTTTTAGGACACAATTGAATTTGAAATAGGTAATGTTTTGAATAGATTTTTGAGTTTTATTGAAATCTTACATGAACAAGAAATTGGAAATACAATCACATCAAAGAACAAATTGTCACGGCTTTGACGTTTAAGCCAAACAAATTTTGTAGGGCAGATTTCAAAAAAGTGTGAAGTTATAACAATTTAAAAACACAGTTAACCTACTTCTAGGAATGCAAAACATACAATCATAGGTTATTTTCAATACAAGAAAACTTAAATTTGTTTGCTTTAATTTCTTAAAACTACTAAGACAAAGCACTAGCTTGTATTTTTATTTACAGCATACTTCATACTTCTATGTATTCTATCCCAAATCAAAAAAAAAAAAAATATTGAAACTGTCCAAACCAAAGGTTCTGTAAAATCATGATTTAACAGCTTATTCTGAAGCTAAAATGAAGCCTGAAACGATAAAAGCATTGTAATCCCCAGAATAAGGGAACTCTGCAAGCCCAATAATGTCCAAGAGCATTTATGAAAAGAAGAAAAATAAAAAGACTTGAGTATATACACAATAGTGATTTCTTCAGCCCAATACAAATGGCAGCAAATTGCTACTTAAAGATGAAACCGATAAGCCAATTATTTTTTTGAAGAATGTAGATCTAGAGCCAATCGTATCTTGCCAGTATCATTTTCAAGCCCTCACTTGTCTATTTCCACTGTTGCCCATAAGTATCCTGATAAAATTCCTGGTTGTCATTATTGTAACCATAGTTACCAGAATAGTCACCACCTTGCTGAAGCGGTTGCTGAGCGATGGGTTGGGAACCCCAGTTCTGTTGGTTGTTGGTCTGACGACGCTTGGAATCAGGTTGGTTGTACCCATCTGCCTTTCTCTTGCCTCCTACATTGCCCCCACGATTGCCCCGAGCTCCACGGGAACCACGGCCTCTCTGCTGTTGTGCAGGACCCCCTCTACCACCCCTAGAGCCTCTTGGTGGTCCCAAAGGTGCCCCCCTCTGTGAATAGCCAGCTCTACCTCTTGGAGGTGGTGCTCCCCGCCCCCTTGGTGGTGGTGGAGCACCTCGCCCTCCCCTTCCTCCTCCTCTTCCTCTTACTGCATAGCCATCATCATAGCCGTAGTAGGGGTCTTCATAGCCGCCACGATAGTCGTGATAATCATAACCATAGTAATCATCATAGTAATCTTCATAGCCATAGTAATCTGGAGGGTAGCCATATCCACCTCTCCCTCCACCACGACCTCGACCTCTAATTGGAGGTGGCATGCGAGGGGGAGGGTGATAATAATAATCTTCATACCTAGCAATGAAGTGAAGGGAAAAGAGGAAAAAACCAATCAGTTTACATCAAGAATCTTTCGGACAGTAGAATGAAATGGACATAACATTGTTATGTTCATATATGAATACATAACCAGTGTAACTCCCCATCATGTACAACCACAAGAATGGGAAGTGATCACCATGTTATGTATAACATGTAAAGATACACTCTATTGTCATGTATAACAAAGAACAAATTAAAAAAAACCCTCTTTCTGAATTTTTATTAATCATTATATAACCATTATCAAATTATTCCTCGTTTAACGACACATTTATTAAAATATAGACTCACGCAGTGCTTCTGGAGGCCTGTCTAGCAGCCTGGCGCTCTTTCCTTTTCTTATCTGGAGGTTTAGCTAAGACTATTTCAATTTCTTCCCCTTCTATTTCTTTTCCATTCATTTCATCCATGGCCTAAACAAAATTAGAAAAATAAATTTATTTTATAAGAAACAATATTTTTATTTTTATTTTTTTTTGAGAGAGAGAGAGAAATTTTTTAATATTTATTTTTTAGTTTTCAGCGGACACTACATCTTTGTTTGTATGTGGTGCTGAGGATCGAACTCGGGCCGCACGCATGCCAGGTGAGCACGCTACCACTTGAGCCACATCCTCAGCCCCAAGAAACAATATTTTTAAACGTAACCTAAGTGTTACTTAATATATTTAGTAAACAATCTTGTAATTATTTTAATTTGCAAAAAAATTTAGTCTAGTCTGAAGTTTTTTTTTTTAAAGAGAGAGTGAGAGAGGGAGGGAGGGAGAGAGAGAGAGAGAAAGAGAGAGAGAGGGAATTTTAATATTTATTTTTTAGTTTTCGGCAGACACAACATCTTTGTTTGTATGTGATGCTGAGGATCGAACCCGGGCCGCACGCATGCCAGGTGAGCGCGCTACCACTTGAGCCACATCCCCAGCCCTGAAGTTTTTTTTTTTTCAAAAGAACTCCAAGGCTGGAGTTGTGGCTCAGTGGCAAGCCTTGACTCGCACATGTGAGGCACACTGGGTTCAATCCTCAGTACCACATAAAAATAAACAAAATAAAGATATTGTGTCCATGTATAACTAAAAAATTTTTTAAAAACTCCATTCCCTTCATCTTATTTTTTTTTATATAAATTACATTGAGAACAAGATCAATGTCCTCCTGTTACACTTAACAAAAAGATAAAAGAGATGCCTAGTTGCTGTTCCTTAGTTCCAAGTAACTCTTTAAAGCTTAGCCCTATCCAAGAAGCAAATGCCATACCACAGAAAAATGTCAGCATTAATACAAACCAGGCAAAAATAAACTTTTCAGAATTCAAATCTTCAAATAAATATACAGTATTCAACATACAGGCCTTACACAAAAATTTCAAGGATTTAAAAATACAAACGAGGTTAACCAATGAAATTCAACATAATACTAACAAAAAAAGCCTAGGTTTCCCTCATAAACTCCTAGGTTTCCCTCTTAATCTGTAACATACTTTGAACAGTTAACAGCAAAGAGTCCAAAAAAGGCTAATAAAGTCTCAAATATCACCTAGAATACAGGAAATACGCATTCTATGTTCTAATCCTTTATTTATGCTATTCCACTTAACAATCTCTGCCACACTTCAAGATTCAGGTACTCAATAACAAACCACTGCAACAAAAATTTTTATTTTCCTGTACAACCTTTCCCCCTGCTGGGCATACATAATAAATGCTCTATCATAAAAAATTTGACAAGGCAGGCACTTCTGTAATCCCTGCAACTGGGGAGGCTAAGACAGAAGGATTGCAAGTCTGAGGCCAGCTTGGGCACCTGAGAAAGACCCTGTCTTACAGTTTTTAAAAAAGAAGATGGAGAGGATGTGATGTAGCTCAGTTGGCAGAGTGCCTACCCAACAAGTATGAGGCCCTGGGCTCAATCTAGTACTGGGGGGGGGGGGGGGAGAGAATGTCCAGTGACAAGTATCTAAATTAAAAATTACATTAATCTTCCTTTTGATTTCAATTTTCCTCACTTCCCATGTCAGCTTTGGGATGCTCCTGCTAACGCAATTGAATAAGTCCACAAAAATGTTGTGGTATAGGGACTGAGGATGTAACTCAGTGGTAGGGTAGAGAGCTTGCCTAGCATCCTCAGCATTTGGAACATCACCATCACACATAAAAAGGAACTAAGGATTCCTGCTGTAAACAAAAGAATGGAGCATCTACTCTTTTCCCTGACTTTCCCAGTTCTTAAAATTTATTTCATAGGCTTCTCTGGCAAACCACCTTGCCAGTTCTTAAAAATACTTTATTTTTTTAAATGTTTATTTTTTTAGTTGTAATTGCACACAATACCTTCATTTTATCTATTTTTTTATGTGGTGCTGAGGATTGAACCCAGGGTCTCGCACATGTGAGGCGAGCACTCCACTGATGAGCCACAACCCAGCCCCTTATAAATACTTTCAATTAAGTCAACTATTTAATACTAACTAAATAAAAAATAATATTTAGAAAATATTATATAAGTTTGTTAGATCTGTTCTATACCATTGGAAATTTCAAAAAGACAAACATTAATTTCTATATCAAACTATGAATTTTATGAGCAATATTCCCTCATTAGATTCCATCAATAAGCAAACCAATTAATTCTAAACTATGGCTGGGGACGTAGCTCAGTTAGTGTTTGCCTAACAAACATGAAGTCCTTGGGTTTGATGCTCAGCATGAAGTGGAATAGCTAAAAGATAATTTTCTTTTTCTTTCTTTTTTGGTGGCACTTGGAATGGAACCCAGGGCCTCATGCAAGTGCTCCATGACTCCATGTTCCTTGCCCTTTACTTCTTTTTTAAGCAATTTATCTGTTTAGGAAGTTTTAACAAGATTTGAGTTATCAAGAAGAAAAATTTCAAAATTTCTACCTTTACAGCAGCTCCTCGGTCTTCAAAATGAACAAATGCATAATCTTTCAACTTCTTTACTCTTTCAAGTTTCCCAAATTCAGAAAACGATTTTTCCAATATTTCTTCTGTCACAGTAGTAGCCAAGTTTCTTACAAATAAAACTTTCACCTAACAGCAATAAATACACAAAATTGGCACTAAATACATATTTTTAGTTGAAGTTTTAAAGTATTTCTTTTTGTCTTCATGGTTTATAGGCTTTTCTTCTCTAAAACAGTAAGTGCTAGAAGTGCTGTCAGACAAAGTATGAAAAACTGCCAAGAAAATGGTTCTCAAATTAGTTATCAATTTACATAAATTCTTGATTTCCTGCCTTAGCTTATGTCTGTCGTTAAAGCACTTAATACTGTGGAGAGAGCCTTCAGGGAGTCAATATATCACTATTAGCGAATTATTTCACAATCTTAACATGGTTTCTAAGTGCCCCCCCCCCCGTCTTTCTGCTTAGCAGGGGTGAGGGTGAAAGATGAACAAAATCTAGAGACTAACACTACTGAATATAAATGACCCATAATGCTTTTTTAGATCATTGAAAATCAGAACATTGTTAATCAGAACAAAAAAGTTAACAATTGGTCCATACCTCACACTATACACCAGGATAAACTCCAAATAGATCAAATAGTTAAATGATAAGTGGGGAGAGGACTAGGAAGTATTAGAAGAAAACAAGGGTGATTCCTTTATACAATAATGTAGTAGAATGACCTTATGACTTAAAATCTAGAAACTATACAAAAGAGAGATACATTCAATACTAAAAATACATAGCTTCTAGATGGTTAAAAAAAAAAGGATACATACATAAACCAATTCAAAGGAAAAATGACAAATACAGAAAAAAATGTTTGCAAGTTATATCATGGGAAAATATTCTTTTATATCACAGCATAATAAGAAAAAGTTCAACAAAAGAATATAAAAATAGGCAAAATTCATGAATACATGGTTTATAAAAAGAAACATGGCCCTTCAAACATACAAAAAGCTCAAATTCATACACAGTAAGAGAAGCAAATCATTAACTTTGAGAAATCACTGATTATCAGATTGGCAAAACCCAAAGTTTGATAATAGGCTAATTTGTCAAGGAAGAGGAACACCTACAGAGAGGAATATGCTAATATCTTACTAATTACAGGTGAATTTACCCTTTGGTCTACAAATCTACTCCTAAAAAAAATCTATCTTTCAGATACATTTGCGTTTGTATCAACTGACATGATACAAACTTATTCATTACAGTATTGTAATAAAACATTACAAAAAATGCAAAATTCAGTTGGATGAATATATTATGTATACCTACAAAATGGAATATTATATAGCAAAAAAAAGAGGACAAGCTCTATAACTGATCAGAGAGACTGCCAAGATAAGACATTTTCCCCCCTATTTTTTTTTTCATCTCCAAAACAGGGATACAACTTAAGAGTCAATGGAATAAGTAACCACTGTGCCACTGATTAGTTAGCAATATCTTACACATTTTTTAGTGGAACATATAATTCTGTTGTATTTTCTTAGAGCTGATCCAATAGAATGGTGAATAAGCAAATATAGATCAGTGAATACAGAAAGGAAAATAAGAACATACACTCGGGCTGGGGATGTGGCTCAAGCGGTAGCATGCTCGCCTGGCATGCGCGGGGCCCTGGGTTCAATCCTCAACACCACACAAAAATAAAAAAATAAATAAATAAAGATATTGTGTCCTCCTAAAACAAACAAACAACAACAACAACATATACTAATATTTGCCTAAAGAAACATTAAAAGAATAAACCAGAAAATGATAAAACTGAATGCCTTTTAGGGGACAAGAGGAATATAACAGACATGGAGCTGAGGTGGAAGCAGGACTTGTCCATACCATTTTATATTAACTTTTTGATTTCTGAACTAAGAAAATATATTACCTATTCTAACAAAAAATTAACATATCCACTGAACAAACTGTTGCCTCATATAAAGGGTTATATAAATAAGAGGGATTTATGAAAAATATATTATTTACTTCTACTCCTACTTTCTTCTCACTGCTATAGGTTGAGAACTAGGCTCTACATTACTACTGATTTATTACCCCACAACACTGGAAACAGAACTCAGGGCTTCCCACATGCTAAGCAAGCACTCTTCCACTGAGCTATAGCCTTAGTCCTTTTTACTTATTTTGAGAAAGAATCTCACTAATTTGTCCAACTTGGCCTTAAAATTTGTGATCCTCTGCCTCTTCTTCCTGTGTAGCTGGGATTCCAGGTATGCACTACCACAACTTGCTTTATCTCTCTTAACATTTTTTAAAATTTTATATATTTAGGGCTGGGGGCACAGCTCAATGGCAAGAGTGTTTGCTTAGCGTACATAAGGCTCTGGGTTTGATCTCAAGCACTGTGAAAAAAAATTTTTTTAAATTTATTTTTTGTGGTATTGGGGATCAAATCCAGGACCTTGTGCATGATAGGCAAGTATTTCACTACTGAGCTACACTCCAGGGATGAATATTTTATTCTTGTCTGTGAAAAAACCATAGTGTATCATATAAAAATTACTTTTTTGGAATTGTGTTTAAAATGTTCAATATAGGGTCTGAGGATATAGCTCAACAGTACAGTAATTGCCTAGAATGCTCAAGGCCTGGGGTTTGATCCCCTACATTGCAAAACCACAACAACAATGAACATAAATTAGATGTTCATGGGGCTGAGGTTGTGGCTCAGTGGTGGAGCACTTGCCTAGCATGTGCAAGGCCCTGGGTTCCATCCTCAGCACCACAGTAAAAAAAAAAAAAAGAAAGATACATTTAGGTTCTTAGGTTCCAGTTGATTATAAAACGGATCCAACTTGGCAAATAATCTTCAATGAAGCCTAACACTGATAGAGTAAGGAGCAGAAGCTTTACCCTAATGGGTAATTTTTTTTAAATTAGGGAACAATAATAATTAGGAGTCAATAATATTCAATTCCAAACTTATACAGGCTTTCTTTTCATTGTTAAACCTGTTTGGGATCCAGAAAGAACAGTCAGAATAAAATCTTGAGGTTTTCTGACCAAAAAAAAAAAAAAAAAGAAAGAAAAAAGATTTAGAATGAAAGGTTACCAGGCATATGTGAAAAGTGGTTGAGAAGCACTTTTAGTTTTTCAGGGGGTTTTAATTCCTTCCTTATAGTGTGTAAATATATTTATAATGTTATTTCTAAATGTTTTTCTAAAGCAACACAGGCAACACTTAGGTATTTACTTGATAGATTCAAACTTGGAAGTGGATCTTGGAGACTTATCCAACCTCAATAAAACAAATGACATCCAAGGTTTGATAGTTTGCCCAGAGACACAATTATATTAAGAAACAAAAAGAAGCTAATTTTAAAAAGATAAAGAAGAAAAAAAAAAAAAAAAACCAGGGCTAGACTCCTAATCCCTTTTCTAGACACCTATCCCCCATCTACTCAAGGTATGAGATGAGAGACACTCAGCAGCACTTCTCAGGGCTTCTCTAGTTCATTCCCAGGGATTTTCTCTGCTTAACCCAAAGACATCTTTGCCTGCAAAGACTTATACTATACTAGAGTAAACTAGAGTTCTCCTAACTAATCAAAGTTAGTTTTCATTTGCTTCCTCAAAACCTGGAATAAAAACCTTGAAGAAATTCATGCTCAATCATGAAGAATCCAGTCCACTAACTCATAGCCATCCATAGAGATGCTGCCTCCCTGAGAAGGGATGAGGCAAAACCAATACCCAAGAACACACTGCAAGCAGCAGAGATGTAATTCTGGTGTGTCCCTTTAATCTCAGGAGTCACCTAAAGGAAAGGCTACAGAACCAGGAATCATGGCACCACCTTTCACAAAGCAAAGGTCCTGACAATGCAAGCACAGGGCTAAGGAGGGAACTGAGGGCTCTCTATAGGGCTTATCATTCATATTTTGCCACTATCAAATAAAAGCAAACATGAAAATACTTTGTCTTTTTTCATGGGGAATATTCCAAGGGAAATTATGTTAAATAAATAAATTAAGGAAAGATAAATTAGCTATAAAATATAATTCATAGCCATGTAATAAAAGTCACACTATGGTCAATGAAAACTATAATTTATAATCTCTAAAACATTCTTCTCTATTCAATAAGACCTTGTCTTTAATTTTAAACTTTCATGCCCCCAATGACACCTAACACTAAACAAATACTCAGTGTATACAAAATACTTAATTGAAGGGACTTAATTTCAGTTCCTTTGGTACAGTTAATCTGCAGGAAAAGGGATGGTTAACAGAAATTTCTGGATACCAAGACAAGTTATTTCTTCAGTGTTAAATCAGCTCCTTGTCTAAGCAATTAGAAGTCAAGAGCTATAAATTGTATTTATTATAAACTCGAAAAGATTGAGCTGTTTTCTGGGTACAAAAATTGAAATGATAATCTACCCCCACCCCAAGGAACTGCATTTACCTTAGCCATGACTTCTGGATCTGGTTCTTCCACAGGGTCAGCCCATTCAACTGTAACTACATTTCCCCATACTTTTACTTTTCCACTCATCAGCCGACGTCTGGCTTGTGCTGCTGACTTGTGATCCTCATATTCAAGGAAGCAGAACCCCCGATTCTTCTTTTTGTCATCGGGTTGATGATAGAGAATAACGTCCACCAAACCCTCTGTTAAACCAACAGCCAGATATATAAGCCAAAAGCATCCACCACACATCTAGCGATTAGGCAGACCTAAATCCACTTGCCAAGAAGCAAAAAATAATTGAAAAAGCCTCAAAATGAGTCACTAATTACCTAGTACACAATTATATCAGCATAATTAGATACAGGATTTGGGACAATATTTCATGTTCCCTATTAATTTTAGGATCCTAAAGGTACGGCCCACAACAGGCCCAACTACTGTATTTTGACATTTAAATTTAACATTCTACAGTGTTTTAAGAGTATTAATTTATATACAAGAACTCATAATTTATAAAACTATCAAGAACCTTAAAAAACAAATTATTAATATAAATCCAAAAGAAGTAACTTTCATCAACTAACATGGCCCCCAAAACCTTCCTTAAACCTAACTTACTCTTTTTACCAGGAACAAAGGTGACTGCTAACTATTCTGGTCTCAGTCCTTCCTTTGCCCTGTCTCTCCATATTGCTCTCTCTAGGTCTTGTCTGCTAGCTTTACTTTAAAATACTCTCTATATCCCTGTAAGTGCTTAGATTTCTAGTCCACACTTCTCTAAATTCCATGTGTCTGCTTATTTAACATAGCCCTGTTGACAAATTTAAGATGTCCCATACACCACCATGTCCCAAATCTGTCTTCTCTAGACCTCTCTAATGAACACCATACACTGAGTTCTGAAGCACAAATTAAGACATTTTTGATTTCTTCCTTCATCTCTCCCATTCACTTCCAAACCCATTAACATCTCTCCATCTCCACTGCTATTGCCTTAGTCCAGTCTTATATTTTATCTCCTATGACAGCCTCATCTAATTTACCAGCTTCTACTACCTGCACAAGGGTTTGAACCCAGGGGTGCTTTATCACTTAGGTACAACCCCAGTCCTCTCATTTTTTTATGGTGAGACAAGTCTCCCTAAGTTGCTGAAGCTGTTCTGGAACTTGTATCCTCCCCTACCTCAGCCTCCTGAGAAGCTGGGAATACAAGCATGTGCCACCATACCCAGCCCAAGTTTCTACTCTCGACCCCATTGCTAAGCCCTTATCCACAAAACAGCAGACATAATATTCTGTAAACATGAAACAGGTGTTATTCCTTGCTTAAAATCTTCAAATACCTTCCCATTATCTACCCAATAAAATTCAGATTCCTTACATGGTCCACAGAAGCCCTACCTATCTCCTCTAATTCTACTCCTAATTTTATCCTTCAGTGACACTAGCCTTCTCTTAGGTACTTTCACAGACCGAGTTCCTTCTTGCTGTGGAGCACTAGCATGTCTTGCTCTCTTGGAAAGTGCTTACCGCCCCCCTTCTCTTTGTATGTTACATCCTCCTCATCCTTTAGATCTTAGTTGAAATGTCACCTTATCAGAAAAGCCTTCCATAACCATGTAAACAGGGATAGTAGCTATTCCCTAGCTAAATATCCCATATTTTCCCCTTCAGAGTGTTTTACCACAACATGTTACATATTTCTTTAATTTTTTGTTCTTGACTCCCTTCCCAGAATATAGGCCGTGAAGAATAGGTCTCTTATTCATCACAGTATTTTAATACATAGCACAATGCCAGCATTTAACGGGCACTTTAATAAACACCTGCTGAAGGAATGAGTGAATGAACATGTAGCCAGAAAGGAGCTACATAATAAAATAATAAAACATGATGAGGTCAAAGAACTGTTCCAATAGAGATATTTGACCATCATAATTATAATGGGCAGAGGCGGTGGTTACAAGGTGGGATGCTAGAAATCAAAGATTCAGAGTATGTAGACTTTCTCCTGACAAATTCCAGAATGTGATCTGGATATGGCAGAGCTCAAGTCAAGGACTAGAGATGAGGTGGTTAGAGAACTAGGATTCTAGGACCTTGAATAGCCATCCACATAGATATTAAAAGAACTAGAAAAAGTCAATTTAGGACAGAAGAAGAATGTGAGCTTGAAGCAATCTTCAGATTTAAAGAAAAGCTAAAATCGGAACACCAACAGATTACAGCTTCAAGGAAGGAAAAAGGATAGAATGTCTGGATGACAAAAAAAAAAAAAAAAAAAAAAAAAAAAGTAAAGGAACAGTGTTTTTTACAAGGAGAAAGTGGTCTAAAATAGTTACAGCATCAATCTCAAGCAGCACTGTAAAAAGTGAAATGGAATAAGATGTAGAAAATATTGTGTTAATAAGTGAAACTACGGATTTATTTAATTGTTACATAGTAATATATACAGACCTGTGATGTGTAATGTAATTAATAATTGATGACTGGATTTACAATTGGAAATTTAAAAAAACAGGATCTAGACAAGTCAACAGGAGGGAGAAATAAGAACTTTCATCTCCTTGGTCCTAAAGTACTGTGGATATCAGGGGGAAAAGCTTTCACTTGAAGGCTACACAACAAAGGTTCTGGCAAATGCCAAGTTTCAATTAGGACAAAGAAGTGAAAGGGAAATTCCAAGAAATCAAGGATAGGAGGGAATATATTTAGTCCAAACCATTATAGAGTAGAATGAATCAATTTAGAAACAGGAGACCTTTGATTCTTAGTTTAATATATATCTCCTTTTTCAAAAAGCATTTATTGACAATACAATAAATTTCCCAGAACTAACTTCTAAATACATTTTTGTTTTACCTGTGACTTTACTGAACTCTTCCAAGATGTTTTCTTTAGTCTTATTCTTTGGGATGGAGCCAACAAAAAGTCTGTTGTTTGCCACAGAAATGCATACTCCAAGGTGTTTACCAGGGCGAATTTCATAACTGTCACACTGCAAGGAAGAAAAGAACCAGAAACCCCAAAACCACCCCAAACTGAGGACAACTGATCTTAACCTAAAAAGATTCCACAATTTAATTCCTTGCTTCATGAACTCACAAGTTCCCTCGTGCTTACCATAATATGAACACATATTCTAAACTTTATAGTTTACAGTTCTAGTTTGATTTTGTTAACCTCCACTGTTCTTCCATATAAAAAAGACTAAAGCTTATTCACTTTATTTCAAAAAATATCTCATTTCGTATTTATTTTATCTTTCTGAAAATTCTTTTCCAGTTCTTGGGAATAAAATCAGATATGGATAAGCCATAATCACAACAACATATTTAAAGAGTAACAAATATGTTTAAAAAATGCAAAAGAAATTTAGAAGAATCTCACAGTATATACACAATTGTAAACTAAGTTTTAAACTCTTCTCCATACTTTCAAATTTTTATGAAAAGATAGGACTAAAAAAGTTTTATTTAAATCATTACAGTGATGGTTTCCTTGATAAAAAGTTTAGCTTCTTATGCTTTAACATGATTTACTCATTAGTTTACCAAAAGATGTGATTAAAAATAAAGTCATGGGGTGGGGGATGGGGTTGTGGCTCAGAGGTAAAGCGCTAGCCTAGCATGTGTGAGGCACTGGGTTTGATCCTCAGCACCACATAAAAATAAATAAATAAAAATTTAAAAAATAAAGTCATCTACACAAACCAAAAAATAACAAAGCTTTGAATGTTTCTTAATAGTAAATAGATGTGGAAGACAAATCCCAATAAAAACTAAAATTTTGATCAAGCTATGAGAGGAACTAAATCAGAGCCCACTAATGACACCAAAATCTTTAGTGAAAAAGGTTACCTGCAGGGCTATAACTAGACTAGGTCCTTAGATGCTGGACAAGAATATGCCAAAAAATAATGATACCAAATGACAAAAAGATGTATCTTCAGATAAGAGTAAAAATACTATTTACAGAATTTACTACTGTTCTAAAATAAGCCCAAAATGGTAAAAAGCATTGGAGGAAGGAAATTCTCTAAGAGAAGGCTGGCTATTAAGTAGTAGAAAAGGAGAGAAAGATTAAAGATGCACTCAATGGCTTAGAAATAAAAAGAATACAATTAGAAAATAAATTGTGTGATTAGGTTGTGAGAAAAATAATAGAACAGACTCACAACCGTTTCCTGAACTGAATCCTAAAAGTTGGTCATCCCATTGTGTTCTCCAGAACCCAACTCAGCCTTCATTTTACCTAAATGTCAATCCTAAAGTTTAACTACAGGAACAAACATCATTTTTGTCTAAAACCAAAAAAAAAAATCTGTACAGGCTAAATACTTTAATGAAAACTTTTGATACTAATCAACCTATTGGTTAACTTCTTAGAATTATGGAATTCTAAGAACATTATTTTGGGGGTTATTTTTTTTAAACTTTTATAGTCAGAAAAAAATAGCAAAGGTCACTATCAACTTAGCCAATATAAAAACTCCCAAAGTAACAATAGAAAATAAAACAATATTAACTGCAAATATTTTTAATTGAAGCTTATTCTCTCAAATAGTAACCTGCTAGATAGTGGACATTTGTTTATTGCATACCAGTTTCACAGCTTCCTGTGCAGCTTCTTTTCCACAGAAGGTGATAAATGCATACCCTCTGTTCTGACCAGACAGTGGATCCATCATAAGACGGAGATCCCAAATGGGTCCAGCCTTCTCAAACAGGGGCACCAACTCATCTTCATATAAATCTCTTGGTATTTTACCTACAAAGACCTGAAATAAAACCTCCTTATTAGAATCCAATATTGGCATTTAATTTTAGAGTGCAGCCTACCTATCCCTTCTCCCCTCACCCGGCCACGAGGCAAAGGAGAAAATGGTTAAGGTTGAAAAAAGACAACTTGAATCTTGCAGTTGACTTGCATAGCTAAAGATAACTCTTATTTTCATAATAATTTTAATATTAGCAACAACAAACAATAGCCTATACTGACAAGAGCATGCAAAATTTGTACTTGTTAATAACTTTAATTTGAATTTTTATAACTTGTTTTTTCTCATAAAAACAATAAAGGGGGGGGGCTGGAGTTGTGATTCAGAGGTAGCGCAATAGCCTAGCACATGAGAGGTCCTGGGTTCGATCCTCAGCACCACATTAAAATAAATAAACAATAAAATAAAGGTATTGTGTCCGACTACAACTAAAAAATAAATATTAAAAAAATATTAAAGGGTATATATATCTTCACAGAAATATATTTATGTTTTTTAAAAAACAATAATAAGATTGATATGGCCATCCTCAAATTTTCTCAACTCTAAAATTTTTTTATCATTTAAACAGTAAATTTGGCATTTTTCAGAAACTCCAGTGCTTTATTCCTTCGTCTATCAGGATATTAAAAAAATATATTTTTTTAAGAATTATGGAAAACTTTCTATAAACATTATTTCTTGGGTAATTTTTTTTTAACTTTTCTAGTCAGAAAAAAATAGCAAAGGTCACATATCAACTTAGCCAATATAAAAACATCCAAGGCAATAATAGAAAATAAAACGATATTAACTGCTAATATTTTTAATTGAAGCTTATTCTCTCAAATAGTAACCTGCCAGACAATGGATATTTGTTTATCACATGCCAGTTTCACAGCTTCCTGTGCAGCTTCTTTTCCACAGGTGATAGACGCATACCCTCTGTTCTCACCAAAAAAAAGAGACAAGGCCTCACTATGTTGCTGAGGCTGGCTGGCCTTGAACTAACTCCTGGGCTCAAGTGATCCTTCCACCTCAGTCTCCCAAGTAGCTGAGACTACAAGTGTACACCACATCACCTGGCCAGGATATTAAATTTTAAGGTAAGAAATAAAAAAATGTATATATATATATATATATATATATATATATATATATATGTATGTATGTATTTGGAGAACTTGATATATCTTTAATTATAAAATTATTTAGGGGCTGGGGATATAGCTCAGTGAGTAGAGTATGTGCCTTGCATGCATAAGGCCCTGGGTTCCATCCCCACACCACCAAATAAAATTAAATATAAACAACACACACACACACACATAGTATAAGTAGGGTTAAATTATAATATACAATGATAATTAAATAGTCAAAAACTTAGTATAAGCCAGGCACAGTGGTTTAAACCTATAATTTCAGCTACTTCAGAGGCTGAGGCAGGAGGATTGCAAATTCAAGTCCAGCAAGAGGAAATTCAGCAAGAGCCTGTCTTAAAATAATGAGCTTGGGATGTAGTTCAGCGGTATAGTATTTGTGTTTAACATGTACAAGGCCCTGGGTTCAAGAGTCAATACCACAATAAATAAATAAGAAACAAATAAAAACACTAAAAAACCTTAAGTGTTTACTACTATAATTTTAAGTTTCTGCAATGTCAACAACATCAAAAGGAGTGATTATGTTAAAACATTTGCAATTTATATACTCTAATAAAAGAGAAATGAATATTTACATGAGAGAAATTTTCTAGTCAAACTCACCTTCATCAATATTTTATTTTACATTCTGAACAATGACCTGAGCAATAGACAGATAATGGAGCAATAACGGCAATCCAAAGACTCTAAAATTAACACTGAGCATTAAGATTCTGAAGTTAAGCTCTACAACAGTTATGCTACCTTGAGACAATCTTTGCACAATAAACATGCTTGCTTCTTATGATTCTCACACATCAGCTATTCCAATTCTTCTATCTCCTTGAGGTCCCTATCCTCATTCCCAGCTTCCTCCCTCACTGTATTTTCTTAAGTTTTTAAAAGTTAACATCCTGGGGCTGGGGTTGTGGCTGGTTCAGCGGTAGAGCGCTCACCTAGCACATGCAAAGCCCTGGGTTCGATCCTCAGCACCACATAAAAATAAATAAATAAAATAAAGGTATTGTGTCCAACTACAACTAAAAAATAAATATTAAAAAAAATTTTTTTAATTGACATCCATTCCCAAGGCCTACAGCTATGTCATTTCTCTGATCTACATCTCAGGAACTACTTCTGTATCTCCCACTGTCCATTAAATAATTCTTCTCTTGAGGTGAGGGGCAGCTCAGCGGGAGAACACTTGCCTTGCATGCACGAGGCCACACATTTGAGCTCCAGCACGACAAAAAAATAATAAAGTAAAATAACAATTCCTCTTGGTTGTCCTCATTTTACCTTAAATCATCAGTAAGGCCAGCAATTTTTTGAATATGTGTGTGTAGATACATGTATAGACAAGTATGAATATATCAGAATAATGCTCACAGTGGTTATCAATGCATGAAAAAACTTCTAATTTTTACATTTCCTTAGTTATATTTTCTAAACTATGATGAAGATAATTTTAACAAATGTTTTCTTTTTCCCTAAAATCAACATAATTAAAACCCACCCCAATTAATTAGCTCCAATGATCTTTCCTATTACTCTTCAGTAATATTACTTCAGCACTTAATTTCTGATGTCCTCCACTACCAATCCATCTCCCAATCCACCCCCTGGTGACTAAAGAAATAGTTCCCTAAACAGAAACCTCTTACTTTCAATCCCTCCCATTACCATCTACATCAATCATTCTTTTTAGTATCAACATGAAGTCGCTCCACTGTATAATGCCTTGTGTGTACAAAAAAACTGGCTCCCTCCCTATCCATAGATCTTGTCCAAATCTTTTATGAGACAAGTTCACATACCTTGAACTCATATGTCATATATTTTTCTAGATTCTAGAAATACAGCAACTACCCACAATGTCTGGCCATTCATTAAGCTTATAGTCTACTGACATAAAGGAAAAATTTTAAAATAAACTACAATTCCAGCTGGAGGCAATGGCACCCGCCTATAATCCCACTGACTCGGGAGGCCAAGGGAGAAGGATCTCAAGTTCAAAGCCTGCCTCAGCAATTTAATGAGACCCTGCCTCAAAAAAAGAAAATAAAAAGGGCTAGGGATGTGGCTCAGTGGTTAAGTAACCCTGATTTTAATTCCTATTACTAAAACAAACAAACAAAACCTATGATTTCAAGAGGTATTAAGAAAAAAATAATAATGTGAAGAGGGGATAGGTGATGACGCTGTATTTTAAATAAGAGGGCATTTCTTTTTTTAAAAAAAAAAAAAATTTACTTATTTTTTAGTTCTCGGCAGACACAACATCTTTGTATGTGGTGCTGAGGATTGAACCCGGGCTGCAAGCATGCCAGGCGAGCGTGCTACTGCTTGAGCCACATCCTTAGCCCCAAAAGGGCATTTCTAAGGAGGTAAATTTGAGCTCAGATCTAAAGCAAGAATTAAGTAAATAGCTGAGGAAAGAGCACTCTTAAGTTGAGAAAATGGGAACACACTTAACATTTGAAGAACAAAAAATAGGTCAGTGACTGGAATAAAAGGGGCCATTCCAATGACAGTGGTGGAAAAAAGAGGCCAGAGGGGCTGGGGCTGTAACTCAGTGGTAGAGTGCTTGCAAGATACATATGAGGCACTGGGTCTGATCCTCAGCACCACATAAAAATAAATAAAGGTATTGTGTTCATCTACAACTTAAAAAAAAAGGAGGTGGGGGATAAGTTAAACCATTATTTATCTTAATCCTGACATGCTAGAAAGCCATGTAAGTTCTGAGCAGACAAAGGATTGAGTGATGACCTATGTTCTAAAAGGAACATTCTGACAACTGGAAGAAAATTAATTGTACAGGGCAATCCGGCAAGATATGATGGTGGGTTGACCTAGCAGGGTGACAGCAATGAAGCCACTAAGAATATGAGAGATGGTGGATGTTAGACTATATTGGAATCAAATACATCTTAGGCTCTCTGCTTTCTGATCACCACATGAGCTGTTTCCCTCTGCCATACTCTTCTGCCATGATGGAGCTGGATGTATATGGACTAAGACCTCTGAAACCGTAAGCCCTTAAATAAACTTTTCCTCCTCAAAAACAAAAACAAAAAAACTTGGTTACCTTGAGCAAGTTTCTTTTTTTTTTTTTTTTAATATTTATGTTTTTAGTTTTCGGTGTACACAACATCTTTGTTTGTATGTGGTGCTGAGGATCGAACCAGGGCCGCACGCATGCCAGGCAAGCGCGCTACCGCTTGAGCCACATCCCCAGCCCTTGAGCAAGTTTCTTAATCAGTGAGTTTCAATTTCCTCATCTGGAAATAACACCAGCAAAAAGAAATGATCCTCCAAGACAGCAGAAAGCCCACATCATATTCCTTATTTTATTTATTCCAGGCATTGAGCACATGCTCAGTAACAGCTATTCATCTTTGGATGTATGAATGAACATATACCTCATACTTGTTTTTTAAGTTCCAGGGACTGAACCCAGAAGTGCTTAACCACTAAGCAACATCTATAGCACTTTTAATTTTTGAGATAGGGTCTAGCTTAGTTGCTTAGAGCCTTGTACAGTTGCTGAGGCAGGCTTTGAATTTGCAATCCTCCTGCCTCGGCCTCCCAAGTCACTGGGATTATAGGCGTGTACCTCCATGCCAGCGCTACTTCATACTTTTTAATTTGTATAGTAAATCCCATTTCATCTCCTATTCAAGAACATTTACTCCAGGAAAGATTTCACCTTCAAACTTTCCTTTCTACTAGATCTTTTTAATTGCACACAAATGTTATAAATTCATTAAAATTTGAGCAGGGGCTGGGGTTGTAGCTCAGTGGTGGAGCGCTTGCCTTGCACACTTTAGGCCTTGGGTTCAATCCTCAGCACCACATAAAAATAAATAAAAACAAATATATCGTGTCCATCTACAACTAAAAAAATTTTTTTTTAATTTAAGCAGAAATATATTTGACTCTATTGTCCATTTCTCTGCTGCCTGTCACAGTAAAATTGCTCAAAAGAGCTGCATGCGTTTGTTATCTCAAATTCCTCATCTCTCACATGTGGTCATGAATCGTCTCTGAATCTGGCTTTCACCACCACTGTTGTCAAAATTACAATAATTTTATGTTTTCACAACTAAACTAAATTAATTCTCAATTCTCATCTTATCTGGAAACTCTGATAAAACTGAGCAGTTACTCATTCTGTAGACACTTTGGGACAGCTGACAGCTGACTTCTGGGACTCTACACACCTATTTTTTCTCTTTACATGCCCCCCCCCCCTTCTTCTCATGTCTCCTTTCCTGGTTCCCTTCACCTCCTCAACTCTAACTGTTGGAAGGCTGGGTACTCAGATCTCAAACCTCTGCATTAGCTACAAACATTTCCTTGGTGATTTCCTTAGAGGGATTCACTTCCTTCCAAAACTTACGGTTTTAAAATATCATTTAAATGCTATACTTCCCACATTTATAATCTCCAGTCAGGCTCTCCCCTGAACTTCAGGCTCATTTAAGCATCTACTTACTCAAGAGTTCCACTTGGATGTCCAAGAGACATCTCACTCATACCATGTCCAGGACTGAACTATTTTTCAACCCTGCTAACTTGCTCTTCTCTACAGTTTTCCTCATTTCAGTAAATGAAAATTCCATTCTTTTTAGCTGCTCAGGTCAAAAAGCCTTGAAGTCATCCTTGGCTCCTTTCTCTCATTTATCCAACCTGTCAATAAATCCAGTTAGATCTACCTTTAAAAAAAATTCAGAATCCAACCCCCTTTCAACAGCTTCAACTACACCACCCTGTGTATCAACCAAATACTACTCTGTGTTTTAATAAAAGAACATTTATTAGCTGGGCATGAAGGGACATGCCTATAATCCCAGTGACTGGGGAGGCTGAGGCAGAAAGACCACAAGTTCAAAGCCAGCCTCAACAACTTAGCAAGGTCTTAAAGCACCCTAATACCAAAATAAATAAATAATAAATAAACGAATAAATAAATAAATAAATAAATCACAGATCAGAGCACTAAAAGATACTGATAAAGGTGACCTGAGGCAAGAAACACATAAGAATGATTAGTATTAATAGTTAAAACTAGACTCTTTGGCCTTAGCTGATTAGAGTATTTTTATGTGAGTGTATCTGTAGCACTTTACCACTGAGCCACATTTCCAGCCCTTTTAATTTTTTATTTTTGAGACAGGATCTGGCTAAATTGCTTAGGGTCTGGCTAAATTGATGGTTTGCTTTAAACTCATGATCCTCCTGCCTCACCTTCCTAAATTGCTGGGATTACATGCATGTACCACAAATCCAGCTTTGTGAGTATATTTGTAATTGTGGAATTCAAAACTGTTCTAAAGGACTGGGAATTGTAACTCAGAAGTAGAGCATGTGCTAATAAGGTCTGGGTTTGATGCCCAGCGTGCGCGCGCACACACACCTCTGGGAACTAAGGTTTGCTTTATGTTTCTATTAATATAATGCAATGGTACTTAATTATATCTTTCATCACTAACATTTTCTCCCTATCCACTATACATATGCAAAGAAAGAAGGAACACAATGACACTATGAAAATACATACAACAAATAGCTAAGAGTCAGATACTTATATTACTACTTTATTATTTTATTTTATTATTATTACTTTTTGGAGACAGGGTCTTACTCTACTGCCCAGGCTAGTCTTGAACTCCTAGACTCAAGGGATCCCCCTGCCTCCATCTCCAAGTGCAGGGACTATTGGCATAAGACACCTTGCCTTGTCCTTATACTACTTTTGAAACACTTGTGTCTATTTTCAGTCAAGTTTGCTTCAATAGGCAAACCTAAAGTAAAAATATCTGTGCTTTCAGGAAAAGTAACTTAAGAATTGAGTAATCACTTAATAGAAATGATTCACAAGAACAAGCTCCTTGTACTCTGTTAATAGCCTAACTTACACAATTTACATACAAATACTGTTTTATTTTAGAAAAAATACTTAAACATTTATAGTCAATAAAGTCCATGAAGAAAAAGGCCACAAATTGCTGGGCACGGTGGCACACGCCTGTAATCCCAGTGGCTTGGGAGGCTGAGACAGGAGAATCACAAGTTCAAAGCCAGCCTCAGCAACTGTGAGGAGGTAGTAAGCAACTCAGTGAGACCCTGTCTCTAAATAAAACAAAAAATAGGGCTGGGGTTGTGGCTCAGTGGCCAAGTGCCCCTGAGTTCAATCCCTAGTACCAAAAAAAGAAAAGAAAAAGGCCACAAGTTGAAAACACTGCTTTATCTGAGATATAGAAAATGGCCTCATTTCAGGATCAATTTAACATAAAAAAAAATTTCAAAAGGCTAAAAAAAATAAAGGTTTGTAAAACCTTACACCAACAAAATCTAGTGAACATCATAATAACAGTTGTTATTTTTCTCCCTAGCCATCAAGGTTTGAGAAAAGTTTTAGCTCTCTACAATCTATCCATGGTATACTTCAACAGGAATAAAGAAAGCCTCGTGGGAGAGGGAAGGGAAGGAAATCAACTATTTCTTTTTTTCTTTTTCTTTTCAGTATCAAGAATTGAACCCAGAGGTACGTAACACTGAGCCACATCCCCAGCCCTTTTTAAAATTTTTTGAAAATTTTGAGATAGACTCTCTCTAAGTTGCTTAGGCCCTTGCTAAATTGCTGAAACTGGCTTTGAACTTGCAAATCCTCCTGCTTCAGCCTCCTAAGCCCCTAAAATTACAGGCATGTGAACATCAGTGCTATGCTCTTCAAACAAATAAGAACTTATTATATTGGGCCAGGGTGGTGGCTCAGAGGTAAAGTGCTCACCTAGGATGTGTGAGGCACTAGGCTGGATCCTCAGTACCACATAAAAATATTGTGTTGACCTACAACTAAAAACTAAATATTTAAAAAAAAAAAAAAAAAAAGAACTTAGGACTGGGGTTGTGGCTCAGTGGTAGACCGTGCGCCTAGCGCACATGAGGCACTGGGTTCAATCCTCAGTATCACATAAAAATAAAATAAAGGAATTGTGTCCACCTACAAAAAAAAAAAAAAAAACTTATTATAACTGGCATGGTGGCCTAAAGGCTAAGGTGGGAGGTGCACTTGAGCCCAGAAGCTGGAGATCAGCCTGGGCAACATAGTAAGACCTTGTCTCAAAAATAAATAAAAAGAATTTATTTTATAGCCATGATCCTCATGTTTATCACATTTATGTTATAGAAATGAATAAAACAGAACTTGTTTCTGTTTTACAATACTAGCTGAATAATATAAAGAGACTATAATTAGGTGAGGGCCTGCCTAGGCACACTAAAAAATGCATTTCAAAATCAATACCCATCATCATTCTTGCATATTTCTCAAGATACTTAGCAACAATGTCTGTTAATGAGTGCTCATTTATAGGATTAATTTACAGTATATCTTTTTTTTTTTTTTTTTGAGAGAGAGAGAGAGAGAGAGAGAGAGAGAGAGAGAGAGAGAGAGAATTTTTTTAAATATTTATTTTTTAGTTTTCGGCGGACACAACATCTTTGTTTGTATGTGGTGCTGAGGATTGAACCCGGGCCGCACACATGCCAGGCGAGCGCGCTACCACTTGAGCCACATCCCCAGCCCTACAGTATATCTTATCCAAAGAGAAAATCTCATTAGTCCTCTCATCACTTAATTTTAATACCACCACAGTCTCAGGCATTGATCTTAATGTCAAAGTCCTCAATTAAGACCTAAAACATTTTAATGATTGTAACAAAGAATAAAATCCAAAACTTATTATAGAAAAGATGATACTAATTAGAACCAATATTTATTAGATCAGCAACACAATACATTAAACACCTATTTTTCAAAATCAAAACTTTCATTTTCAAAAAAGCTAAGTCAAATCTCATGAAATCTATCTTTATGGGAAGAATATAAGACTTTATATAGGATTTTGTTGTAACAAACTGTTTGACAAGTGTGGCTTAAGCAGGTAACTTAATATAGAAATTTTGCTGCAACAATATTTATTATATGCAATAACAATTAAAATATAGAAAAATTTATCTTTTTCCTAAAAAGGCAATGCAATGTAAGAAATATCTAAAGCAAAGATAAAGTAAGTCTCCACTGAGTACATTAATGAAACCAATTAAATGGGCTAAAAAAGTACATTTCCATAATTATGATATAGATATAATAGATATATTCAGCTAATTTTGTGCAAAGCTGGGCACTATGAAAATGTAAAAGAATTATATACACTTAATCCTTATTCCAAAAGAATTTTATAAGTAGTTGGAGAAACAAGACTAAGATAAATGTAATAACTAGGAAATACTAACAGGCATACCACATGCTGAATGGTGTATACCATTGATAAATTTTAAACTGCATTCCCCTCTTGAAGGCGTTTCAGGCCATCTTAAAAACAAACAAACAAAAAAATGGGCAGGGTTCATGGTTCAGTGGTGGAGCTCTTGCCTAGCACATGTGAGGCACTGGGTTTGATCCTTAGTACCACATAAAAATAAATAATAAATAAGATAAAGGTAATATGAAAAACAAATTTAAAAAGGAGAAGGCAAAATAGTTCTACTTTTAATCTACTCATTTTATATGCAGGTCTAAAAAGAGAAGGAAAAAAAAACTCTAATACTAAGAACAAATTTTAAAACCATTAGGGCTGGGTTGTGGCTCAGCAGTAGAGCACTTGCCTAGCACATGCGAGGCCCTGAGTTCGATCCTCCCACCACATAAAAATTAAATAAAGGTATTGTGTCCAACTACAACTAAAAACTAAATATTTTTTAAAAAATTAAAACCATTAGGAAAAAAAATACATGCTACAGTTCAAGAAAGCTGAACCACATTTCTATTATTACTTAAAAAGTATATAAAACAGGAGCTGGGGTTGTGGCTTAGCAGTAGAGCACTTGCCTAGCATGTGTATATATTTGTGTGTGTGTGTGCGGGGGTGTAATATAAATATAAATGTAGATTTCAAAGGATTCATGGCAGAAAACGAAGGTAAAGATGAAGGATGGGAAGGCTTTTAAAGAGGACCAAAGAGAAATAAGACTAAAATATTATTCACTTGTATCCTAGATTTCCAGTGATGACATTCACTCCTGCAAGGAACCTAGATGATTCAGAGTTCCAATTCCAACTCTATCAATAATCACGAAACATTACATTGTATTATAGTAAGTAATGTAAAAGAAATTTTTTGTGTGGTATCCAGGGATGCTCTACCTAGAGCTCCCATCCCCAGACCTTTTATTTATTTTTTTATTTTGAGACAGGGTCTCTCTAAGTTGCCCAGGCTGGCCTTGAATTTCTGATCCTCCTTCCTCAGCCTCTGGAGCCACTGGAATTCCAGGTATGTGCAATTGCATCAGTTAAGTAATGTAATTTTTAAAGACACTCAAAATAATATGTAGATGATTTCAGGTATCATTAAAAATAAAGATGCTTAGAATTTCTTTTAATAATTTAAATATTGAGAAATAGAATATTAATTGGAATAACATTAAAAAGGAGTTCAAAGAACAAAATCCAATAACCATTCCATACAAAGAGAACACATAACTAGAATTAGGTAACATAGATCTAAGAAGTTATGTTAAATGATGGCATCTTTTTAGTTGGTAGTTGAACACAATATCTTTATTTTATTTATTTATTTTTATATGGTGCTGAGGATTGAACCCAGCACTCACTTGTGCTAGGCGAGTGCTCGTCCACTGAGCCATAACCCCAGCCCCAAATGATGCCATCTTTGCTTTGTCTTCATAACTAGAAATAATTATCTTCATTATTTACTTGAAAAGTAAGGTTTAACTTTTGAGAGCATATCATTTAAGTCTTACTAAGGCATTACTGCTTCCCTTCCTTTAAAGTTACTCAAATGGGAATCAAGATTAAATTTAGGGAGTTAGGATTGTAGCTCAGTGGCTAAGCACTTGCATTGTACTTATGAGGCACTGATCCTCAGCATCACATATAAAGAAACAAACAAACAAAGAAAAAGAAAGGAAGGAAGGAAGGAAGGAAGGAAGATATTGTGAGCATCTACAACTTAAAAAAAAAAAAAAAGATTAAACTTAAAGCCAGGTGCAGTGGCACACGCATAATCCCAGCAGTGTTAAGAGGCTGAGGCAGTAGGATCACAAGTTTAAAGCCAGCCTCAGCAATTTATCAAGGCCCTAAGGAACTTAGGGAGGTCCTGTCTCACCAAAAAAAAAAAAAAAAAAAAAAAAGGCAGGGCGGGGGGGGGGGGGGGGGGGGGGACTCTGGCTGTGGTTTAGTGGTTAAGCACCCCTGGTACCCACTCCCAAAAAAAGAGTACACTTAAAATTTCTTGGAACTCTAATATATATTTATATTATTATTATGTATATTATTATATGTATAAAAAAATATTATTTTTATGTTAGATAATTATATGTTTTTGCTAATAAGACCAGTTAATTATTTAACTCTAATAAATATCTTAATAAAATGATACCACTACCTAAATAACATCGTAAATATTTTTTTAACACTTATTTTTTAGTTGTAGTTGGACACAATACCTTTATTTTGTTTATTTATTTTTATGTGGTGCTGAGGATTGAACCCAGGGCCTCGCACATGCTTAGGCAAGTGCTCTACCGCTGAACTACAACTCCAACCCCACATCTTCAATATTTAATTACTATCACCTAAGAAACACTTTGTTTTAAAAAAATCCTGAATTTTAAGTTCAAAACTTAAATTTTAAGTTTCTTAGAAGTCCATGATTTCAGTATTCTAAGGAAATGACCATCATAAATCTTTCATCAAATATTATATAAAACTATGTTCCTGGCATTCTGCTACGCACTAAAATATAAGACAATGAAAGAGCTGAAGATGTGACTCAGTGGTAGAACACTTGCCTAGTATGCACAAGACCCAGGTTCAATCCCCAGTACTCCAAAATAAATAAAGACACTGAATCAGAAAAGGTCCATACTATCACAGAGGTTACTTTGGGCAGTTTTCTCCACTTAACAGATTAGAATATAAAGGCATACGGAGAAATTTTTATGAAAGCACAAATGGAACAGAAATGGAACAAGAACTATTTCTTTGTTTAAGTATGGAGTAACATGCTCAATCTTTTTTCTTTGGTTCCATATCCTTCCCTTTTGCAATTTATTCCCATCAATAATGTTTCTCAGTAAATACTAAGTACATTCCACACAATGGGGGAAGGCAAAGAGGCAAGACACACAGTTCAAAATTATTGACATTAAAAAACAAAAACAGGGCCAGAGGTAAAGCTCAGTGGTAGAGAGCATGCTTAGCATGTAAGAGGCCCTGGGGTCCAAGGCCCAGCACCAAAAATTCAAAAGAAAAAACAGAACAACTACTTCTTCCTTATTATGGTTATTGCTAGTAACATGGTTTAAGCAACCACTTCCAAGAATACATTTCTTTACAAGATGTGTGGGTATCTATATAAAGATTATCCTTTCTAAAAATTATATATATGAATATCCCCAAAGGAATCAAGTATTTTCTCCTATCTTATAGTAGATGGAACAACTACAGAAAATGGAAAGACTGTGGCATACAGCTAAAGAACACTTACCTCTGTTCCAATGCCAGGTTGCACACCAGAGTATACATTGTCTGGTGGAGGACCACCATATTTCCTCTGTCCTGTGGTTACATCCAGAGTATAACCAGTCCTCTCAAGCAAGGCCTAGAAGTAATTACATATGTTTATACTTGAATACATAACTATTCATACATGTATCAATCTATTAATCACTTTCAAAAGGCACCTCAACAAAAAATAATTTTTTTAAATAGGTACCCTAACATCTTAGGATATGTTTGTTTTGCAATACTGGGGATTGAAGCCAGGGACTTATGTACAGTAGGCAAGCACTCTACAACGGAACTACATCCTCCCTTCTTTTTAAATTTTGACAGGGTCTCACTAAATTGTCCGAGCTGGCAGTAAACTTATGATCCCCTCCCTGTTTCTCCAGTAGCTGTTTCCCTAGGCATGTATCACCACACTTGGATTCTTTTCTTAAATTTTATTTTGAGACAGGGTATCGCTAAATTGCCCAGACTGACTTTGAATTTGCAATCCTCCTGTGTCAGCCTCAAGAATAGTGGGATAGGGCTGGGGTTGTAGCTCAGTGGTAAAGCACCTGCTTACTACATTTGAGGTGCTGGATTCAATCCTCAGCACCACATAAAAATAAAAAATAAAATAAAGGTACTGTGTCCATCTACAAAAAAAAGAAAGAAAGAAAAAAAGAATGTCAGAATTACAGATTTGTGGCATCACACTATGTATTTTATAGCTAAGTTAAAAAAAAAATTCAGCCTCTTCCACATTGCTCCCACTTTATTTAACTGTTCCCTTCCATATATTTAGTAGAAAGAGTCATAGGCAAATTCAATCTCTAAACACACATCACTTTTCTGTTATAAATGGGAACAGAAAAAAGGGGGCAAGGATTATTAAACTGACATAAACTGACCCCATGCTACCTATTCATATTGATATACTACAATATGAATGAATACAATCTTCATCTTTCACCTTCTATACTTCAATTAAACCATTTTCCTTATACACCATTCTTATTTCCACTAGTAACTCTTGTGACTCAAAATGCTCTCTTATCCTTTAAAAATCAGAAGTTCTGCCAGGCATGATTGCACATGCCTGTAATCCCCGCAACACTCCCAAGAGGATTGCAAGTTCCAGGTCAGCCTCAATAAATTAGCAAAAATCTCAGCAACTTAGTGAGACTGTTTTAAAATAAAAAATAAAAAGGGGCCAAGTGCAGTGGCTTATACCTGTAATCCCAGCAGCTTGGGAGACTGCTGAGAGAGGAGGATTTCGAGTTCAAAGCCAGCCTCAGCAACGAGGCAGTAGGAAACTCAATGAGACCCTGTCTCTAAATAAAATAAAATTTAAAAAATAGTGCTGAGGATATGGCTCAGTGATTGAGTGCCCCTGAGTTCAATCCCTGTACCATAAATAAATAGATAGATTTAAAAATAAATAAATAAAAAAGGGCTGGGGATGAAGCTCAGTAGTGAAGTACCCCTGGTTCCATCCCTAGTATCACTTCCCCTATAAAGTCCTCTCTCTCTCTTGCAGCTTTTCTCATTTATTATCATGCACATTCCTCTATTGCTACTTTGCACTCTACTGTACTCAAAGTTCCAGTTTAACATTTTGCTTGATGCTTTTGTTTGTTTCATACTTCTGCTGTATTATAAATTCCATAAGATAATTTCCCACATAGTACAGACTTGAAATTTGGTAATTACCAAATAAATACACTCAGGTTTCAAAAAAACAAATAAAACTTTGTTTCCTGATTACCAACCTTTCTCACAACATTATATTAGGTTATCAAGAGGAATCATAGAAGAGAATTTCCTTGCCCTCAAGAAGCTTGTAATATAACTGAATCAACATTCATATGAAATGACTATAGAACAAAGACAAAATGGCAAAAGAAAAAAATGCCATCTACCTAGAAGAGTTCTATACTTTTATGTTTTTAAAAGTAAATGATTTCAGAGAAACAACAAATTTTAAATATTAAATTCACTAAACTCTGGCATTCTACAGGATTGCATGACTTAGACCTTCCATTCTCCTACCTTTGACTCAAAGCTCTCTCTCTACTTTTAAATACAGAAATACATGTAATATAAAATACAAGCCTAGGGGCTGTGGTTGTAGCTCAGTAGTAGAATGCTTGCCACGAATGTATGGGGCACTGGATTTAATCCTCAGCACCATATAAATAAAAAACAAAATAAAGGTATTGTGTCCATCTATAACTAAAAATAAAAAATAAGTTTTTTTAAAATACAAGCCTAATATGCATACTATACAAATAACATGTAAATATGTAATATACACCTTACCAAGAATAGCCAGCCAGCTCTAAAGGAAATCATACAGGCCTATTTATGAACACTAATAAGTTACTTTTTTTTTCTTTTTTTAGTTGTAGATGGACACAATACCTTTCTTTTGCTTATTTTTTAACCTTTGTTTATTTTTTATGTGGTGCCAAGGATTGAACCCAGTGCTTCATGCATACTAGGCAATTGCTCTATCACTGAGCCATAACCCTGGCCTCATGTTTATTTTATTTTTATGTGGTGCTGAGGGTTGAACCCAGTGCCTCACTTGTGTGAGGCAAGTATTCCACAGCTGAGCCACAACCCCAGCCCCATTTTTTTTTTTTTTTTAAGACAGATACAATACCTTTGGTTTTTTTTTATGTGGTGCTAAGGACCACAGTGCTTCACACATACTAGGCAAGTGCTCTACCACTGGACCAAAACCCGGCTCCAAGTTACTTTTTTTTAAAGTAACTTATTACTTCACCTATTTAATTACAATTTTTGTAAAGAATAGGGTTATGCCACTTTAGAGACATGGGGGGAATACAAAGGAACTCTATATAAATTAGTTACATGGCAGGAACTACAAGTTACATTTCCTATCTAAAACAAACCACTGTAAAACAAACCACTTGTACAAACAACTTTAACATTTTCAACTTTAAATAACTATTTCAAATTTTAAAATCTGAAGCTCAGCCTGGTGGTATACATCTATATCCTACACAGGAGGATCATAAACTCTAGGCCAGCCTGGAAAGCTTATTAAAACACTATCTCAAAAAAGGAAGAGTGGAGATTCAGTGCTTGCTTAGCAGGTAAGAGGGCCTGGGTTCCATCCCCAGTGCAATAAAGAGGGAGAGAAAAAAAAGTCTGGGTTGGGGGAGTCTATCCCTGCAACAAGACATCAATATCCATTTAACTAAGTCCTATATTTACCTTTCAGAGCAGTTTAAGTAATAATGCTAATCACTCAATTATAGTCCTTCCTATATTATAGGCACCATTCTAAGTGCTTTACATGTTAATTCATTTAATTCTCAGAACTGAGTTAGGCACAATTACTAGTCCTGTTTTACAAAGATACTGAGGTTAAGTGACAATTCAAGAGGAGGAAAGTAGTGGTAACAACATCTCTTTACTAAAAGAAAAGAAACAAAGTGCTTGGGGAAAAAGTGAACCGAAAAACATTACTGGACCAATCCAAGAAACTATTATCAAAAGCATTAATAAACATGTCACTCGTAGCCAGAAGAACATGGAATGAGGGAGAATCTGAATTAAAGCTTTTCATCAAACATTACAACTATCCAAATCAAGATTTACCTTGATCTTGGCCTCATCAGGTCCCTTTGTGGACTCTTGCACCTTGCTGCCCTGCTTCTCTCTTTGCCTGTAGGTCTTCATAACTCCACATAAAAATGCACTTTTGTTCTAAAACAGGCAAATAATTCAATAAAAAGAATCACCAGGAATCTCTGAAGTGTCAAATATACAATTAAATTTAAATTTCAGAACACTGAAATTTTAACAAAATATTCATTCATTTAACAAATATTTGCTGAGTGGTTATGGTTACTATGTGCCCATAACTGGATCAGCCAGCATTAAGACAGTGTAGACCTCATGGAGCTTACCTTCTACACTGGAAAAGTCTTCCCTTTGTTGATATTTAACTGAATCTGGACTACCTTTGCCAGATGGCTGAAATTATTCCTCCCACCTATGTTATTTCCCTCCGAGATAATAAAACAGTATCAGATAATCCAAAAATGTTAAAAATCTGAGCAATTCAAACATGTAAAAACCTAATAACAACAATCATCTAACTGTGGCTTCAATTTTAAGTTTTTAAAATAACATACTCTTTTGTTTTATAATTATGCTTCTGAAACCCTTTGCTACAGCTGGTCGTTTTTTTTCCCCCCTTACACTTTTTTTTTTTTTTTTAAGAAAGTGGTAGTAACAAATGACCACTTTTTCACAGGAAAAAAAGTATGTTAATAGTAAATAGTTAATAGTCATTAACTGTTCAAAGGTATTTCTGAGTAATGACCTTACCTGAACATGTGATAAGTCACTTTCCTTGAACTGTTGTAGAACAGACAAAGCTCCTTCTTCATTAAATTCCCTGAGAGCATCAATAGCTCTTTCATCAAGATCGACATAAGCTACCAATCCTAAAAATTAAATTAAAAAGGGGTAATATTATTGCAATAAAAGGGGTAAGCTAAACTGTTCTATGGAAGTCTATTAAGAATTACATATATTATCACTAACTATATTTTTCATTTACATCTATGCATCTATGCAGCTACACAAATACTATGTAGAAAGGTCAAGTACAAATATGGTAATAAAAGATAAAATGTCAACACTTATAAACATGAATTTCAATCCACAAAAAAAGAAAAAAAATCCTGAAATCCATTTCCAACTCCCCAAACACTGTAAGACTTGACAGTCTGAAAGTTAAATCTGATGCACATACTGTTCTACAGACTAAGCATTCACATAACAAATTCTGGTTTATGTTAGAATATAAGAATACACTGTATTTCTCAAGGATATATCTTAAAATTATGTGTTGTTACAGTCATTTACTACATAAGAGATGGAGAAAAACATGAAAACCAATTTTACTTTTTTCCACTCTCCAAAAAATGTCACAGGCTTTTCCTCTCTAACACTAAAGAGAAAATGAAATGCATTTGTTTATCTGAGTGTCTACTTTGCTGCAGTCAGAATGTGGAAAGGCATAATTTTAAACTCTTCTATGCAAGTGCAGCTTGATTAATCAATTCTGAAAGTCGTATTTTAAGGCATTCTTTGTTCTGATACAAGCTGAGATTTAAAAAGTTGCTGTGGCATTCAAAACACTGTCAATAATGATAATCTTTTTCAAATGGCAATAAGAACTTTATGGACTTATAAGTAAACTATACAGGAAATATATGTACCGCATTCTACATATGTACTATATTTAACTGCACACAGAACATCTACTAAGTTTAAAATAAACTTTCTTAATTCTGTTAAGTTTGTGGTACTTATTATTCTCTCTCTATAAGGAAGCTATTTCAGAATTGATCCAACATAAATGGAAATATTTGACAGATTAAAACCCCCAAGTCCATATGAACTAACATCAAAAGTTGACTCCATTTTGGTAAAGCCAGAAAGAACTTTATTCCATACAGTAAATTTATTTTAAATAAATGTAATGCCACTTGCAAAGTTACTTAAAAAAAAATGTTGGGGCTGGGGTTGTAGCTCAGTGATAGAGGGCTTGCCTCGCATGTGTGAGGCACTGGGTTTGATCCTCAGCACCATATAAAAATAAATAAATAAAATAAAGGTTAAAAAAAAAGTGTTGTCATGATCATTTTAAAAGCTCAAAATGAGCATAAATAAATGGGAGGTTTTTTTTTCACTTGACTATTTCATACCACCACCCAAAGCCACAACTCAGGACACTCATCAATCCATTCTGTCAATCCAATCCTACACCCAAAACATCACCTCTTAGCAATATCAAAACACTCTACAGGAGAGCATCTCTAAGCAGATCACTGCCAATTCTCTAAGGCAGAATGTCACAGAAAGTTCCTGAGGACTGATTTTCAAATGGAACCATCACCCAGGAGTCATTTTTATAAGTCATTTTAGTGTCTAAAATTATCCTAAGCTGCCCAGATTTAAATTATTTTTAAGAAGAAAAAAAAAAAAACAGCTATTTGTCTAGTGTACTTAAGACACTTTTCTGAGTGAGACAATTCAGTTTTTTTTTTTCTCTCTTTCTCTTTACCTCTCCCCAAATCTGGACAGGCACACAAAACACAGAGGAAGAAAGTTTCCATCTATGGCCCCAAAGGAGGAGGACACATTTATTTACGAACAACGCTCCCTAAGGGTAAATATTTCTCTCCCTCTTTGAAACTTCAACCACTTACAACCAACCATATTAAGATGTTCAAATTTGCTTAAGCACTTAACCATGGGACTTCTGGATTAAAAAAAAAAAAAAAGAAAAAAAAAACAGCTGTTACAAACCAAACACTTCCAAATTACAGAGAGATGTGGGTTTCTATTCATTTGAAACTAGAAAAACCACACACTCTCAAGGAGTCTGACATTTATTATCATTTCAGACAAAACATTCTAACTATTCCTCTTATTATGCCACCTAATCAGACCTAAGCTAATTTAACAATCACTTTTAAGAAGCTAAAAGTAGAAAAGTAAAAGCAAAATGATGACTGATTAAAGTTAAGAAAAAAATGCAAAATTTAGTATGCTGAAACATACATTTTAATTGGTAATAAATCTAAGACAAATTGATGTACTATTCTGAAACAACTAAAACTGCATATTCAGCACTAAGGTGGCTTCAAAATAATAAAATAAGAATATCAAAGTCAAACCCAATATGTCCTCAATGAAGGGAAAGTAACAAATATTCAGCTCTACACAGATCAAAAACAATAAGCATTATTTAACCTTAAAAAACTTATAAAATTCAAAGTGGTTTGCCCTCACTTTCATAACCAGTCAGAAACAAGAAATGCATATTATACCTGTCTGAAATATTTCATCAAGTCTTTCTGCCACCTTCTGTGGGAGGCCTGCCTCTATCAGTGTCTTGTAGTGTTCTGTGTGAGTTACACTGGAAGTATCCATTGGTTCTTCCTCTTCTTTTAACTGTACCGCATTACCATTCACCTGATTAGCCATTTTATTATGCTGCTGGAAAAAATTCAGGAGCTATATTACATTAAGCCAGAAATAACTAGTTTGTAGGACAATGCATGATTTATCTAAACTAATTTGTACACATGCTGCTAATAACCTCTATCCAAAATAATATTTTATGCCTTTTGTGATGTATCTGACCTAAATTTGCAATAATAATCCTGTAAAACTATAGAATATGTACATGAAAGCATTAGATCTTTAAGGAACTTCATGTACGCTAAATTAAATAAAGGCTTAAATTTACTGAAGGTAGAATCGAAGGTAGAATCGCTGATTAACAAAAGCAGCTGTTATGTCCTGGTGAGCAGATCAACAAATCACCACAAAATCCTACAAGCCCCTTGGCGCTCAATTCTTATACAGTTTTTAGAAGTTTAGATTAAACACAGAATGAATGCCCACAGACCACTTAATCAAGATTTAAAGACTTCAAATTTTCCTAGCTCTGCTTCAAATACAATATTGGGTGAAATAAGTCCCTGTTGTCTCTAGTTCAACATGCTGATTGGTGGCTTGGGTTTTCTCCACCTCACACAAACAAAAAGCACAACTTTCACATTAATTTTTGTTCTAAGATTAATTTGCTAATCCCATTCACAGATTTAAAAGAAAAAATGACCAAGTTTAAAAGCTAAACAATTGTTTTAAGTCCACATAAAAATACGTGAGCTACAGTTGAGATTGCTTCTTTAAAAAAAAAAAAAGTCATGAATATATTGAATTTTTCATATCACTAAAGATGCAAAAACATACTGATGGACAACTAACTTCTTCCAAATAATTTCAACAAACACTATCTAAGATTTCTCAGATTAACCTACCAAAAATCATTTTGTATGTTCAGCCTGTGTGTAATGCTGAAATGGACCGATTCCCTGAAGAGAAAGTCAATAATAAAACCATGCAAGGCCAGTCTCTACAGTGCCTCAAAAGCCAGGGAATTAAAGTGCATTTGTCTATGGCAAAATTATAATGTGAAGAAGATAATAGGCAGCAGAATAAAGACACTGCAACACATACTGAAATAAAAGACATGAAGGTGGAGCTCAAGAAAATGCCTACGTTTCTTGAAGAAACTCAAGATACCCAATCAGATACAAAGAAAATACAAGTCTACTAAAAAGCACTAAGACAACATAAGATAACCACACTTTCAGATTGCTTATCAAACACTGTGCAAATGCACCAGGTGCAGTCACCCGGCTTAAAACAGGTTTTCATTTTAAAATCCACTGATATTTAACTGCAGTTAATGAAAAAAGGAGGAAGACCAAGAAGAGAACGAGGTAATAGAAAGTAGAAAGAAGGAAAATGTATAAATGTTACTCTGAAAGTGAGATAAATAATATCATGACTTCTCAGGATCACAAAACATTAAGACTTGATAGCCCTGTAACATCTGTATAGACCCAGATTGTGGTTAAACTTTAGGTGGATGTTTCTCAAGGTAAGCCTCAAACTCTGATGAATTAGCAAAAATGGAAAATTTAAGCCTGGCATACTTTGATCAAGAAACTATTATGTGAGAAGAATATATTTACTAATTAATACAACTTAATTCTATAAAGATGTATCCTAAAATCCAAAATCTCTTTGTGAACTTCATTGTTTTTCCAGGCCCACCCACCCCAAAATACTACCCTTAAGATCATCAGAACTCAAAAAGTTCTCAGTATCACAAGACCCTCACAGCATTGCACCTGGGAATACTATTAGTTACAGATAAGAGGCAAATTTTTAACAGAAAAGTTCAATGAACATCTGTTAAAGTGGGTTTTTTTAATGTGTAAAGCAAAAAGACAAGTCGTGTATTAACTACAAGACAGAAATGTTTGTAACTACCAATTGATTGCAAAGGCAGGACAAGTTGACGTTGAAATTGTTAAAATTTCCCGAAAAACTGTGTAAATGTTTTATTAAAAAATAAAATAATTAGATTCCAGAAAATAAAACCTTCAGATCAAGGGGGAAAAAAATCTCTCTTCAAGCCGAATACAAAATGCTCATTAAAAGACTTTTATGTCATATGAGACCATTTAAAACTCATGTCAATTCAACACAATGCCACACAGCCAAACCATATTTCTGGATGCAGCAAATATACTAAGGTGACTGTAGTCATTTGACCTAAACACTTTTGCAAAAAGGAGACATTTAAATAAGATTTTAAAAGGGCTGCTGGGACATTTGGGATGTCAGTACTATCTCCTCCCTGACTTTTTCTGAACATCTCTGTTCAGAAAATCCTTCACGTTAAGAGACGGGTTTTAAAAGAACCAACGAAATGAAAACTAACGGTTATCTCATGGCTCAGCAGTGTCAAGCCCTTACCCTACGACTGACTCATGAGACATAAATTCAACCTCTGCGGACAGGAAAAATCTCAAACAGGTAGTGTGGAAGGACCGAACCTTTCAAGAACCTTTAAGACTTTTAATTTTTAAATTTTGGCAATACGGTTACTACCGTATAAGAAAAAGAATCGCTTTTCCAATTTGGTGCGCCTATGACATTCTCAGAATTATCCATTTCAGGCACCGCTTGAAGCCTAAGTTTCGCGGCCTCTAGTAGTCATTTTTTCCTTCAAATCTCGGCTCGCAGCATGCAGAACGGGGGAGGGGGAGGCTTCCCACATAAATGGGCCTTTCGCCTTCTGCTCACACAAAAGTTTTCTCCCGGCTCGGGTAACCCTGCGATCTGCACCCCGCCCTCTGCCCACCCCACCCCCGCAGGCCCGACCCGACTATCGACACATCCCACTGGCGGCCCGGCCGGCCAAGACCAGCAGCTCCGGCTGAGCGAAGCGATGGGGCCGGGCCGCAAGCAGCCACGGGCGGAGGCGGGAAAAGTGCGGCCGGGTCGTCAGGCCGCGCGGAGGGCAGCGAGCGGGCCAGGCCGAGGGACGGGGACTGGAGGGGCGGGGGAGGCTGAGCGAGGGCGCGGAGGCGCCGCGGAGGGGCTAGGCCCACGGCTGCGCGGCCCGTCGAGGCCGAAGCCGCCCCCAGCCCATCCCCACCCCCACCCCCGGGCCTCAGAGCGCAAATGAAACTGGGGACCAGGCACCAGCCTGGGCCGGGCCGAGTCGGGTTGGACCGGAGCTCCCGGCCCCTCCCCCCACGGGCCGGCGCGAGACTCACCAGGGCAGAGCAGGGGCCGGCGGCCGGGCCCGTGAGAATCAGCGCGAGGCGCTTTGAAAACGACTAGAAATGGCGCGCGCGCCACCCCCTCCCCCCCTCATGGACAGAGATGCGATCCCGGCAGCACGCGGGGTTTCCCGGAACTGCTTCCAGGGACTCGGAGCCGCTGGGCAATCACCTCGCGAGGCAGTCTGACAGACAGCTCAGATGACCAATAGTATCGAGGAAAAGCGGCCCACGCCGGACGGCTCCAAAACCAATCGGTGCATCCGTCAGCTGAGCCAATGAGGATACTCAGCGCCACTGGCTGGGGTGCCTCCGGGGCGGGGGCAGGCACACAAAGGGGTCTGTGGTGAGAGCCCCTAGTAGTGGTGAGGCTGTAGGGCACCAGGCTCTGGGTGGCCGAGGCTCCTCCCTCCTAGTCGGCTGCCGATATGGGGCCGAAAATCTAGAGGCGGAGAATTCAGGCCTCGCGCCGCGTGGCCGCCTCCGGAGCTCCGCCCCCTATGGTCGGTACCGGCGAGCTTCGCCGTGGCGCTCCCGCCCAGGTGCCGGTGCAGCTTAGCCCCCAATCCTCCCTAGCGCCCCAGACACGCCCATCGCCACGCGTTCGGCTCCCTTTCGAGGTCATCCTTTGGCTTTAGTTAGAACACGAGTTACGTGTCATATACACGGTGTGTGTGTGTATGAGTTTGTGTGTTTGCTGTAGAGTTTTGCATAGAAAAGCATCCATGGGAACCATCCGAAAACTGTCTCTTTCCCTCCCTGGGTTCTTTGCGCACGTCTTTGGTGGCAGCTCAGACTTGAGGGAAATCGCTGAAGTGGGCATGACTCGAGAAACGTGTGTCAGAAATTATAAAGCAGGAACCTTTTTCCCACGGGGTTTGGAGCCAGTTAACATCCATAAAGTGGATAGGGTACATGGGCTTATCAGTGAAACCAAAAGAGCATCCAGGCAAGGAAATCTTCCAAAGGGGATTAATTACCTTTATACCTAAACCGATTTCTCACCTTTCACCCCTGATTTATTCCTTGTCCTCGCCTTAATCCAAATCTAACTCATCCCATAGAAACCCTCCCAACTCACTTCCCTAGTGCGGGCCCTTGCCCTTCTCTCCTAATCCTAATTTGCAGCTCTCCACCGGTATTAAAGAGTTGAGGAGGTCAAGTGGTCAGTAGAATTTCCAGATGCACTTGAGGATATTAAGTTTCTCAGATCCCAGAAACCAAAATTTAATTAATACTCTTACTGCTATGATTTGAACGTGTACTCTAGTTGCACTGGAGCCAAGTCGAACATTTATTCAGTGTTGAAAGGTAGGGGCTATAGAGGATTCTGGATTAATGCTGATTTAAAAAAGATTTGAGGGGTTGGGGATATGGCTCAAGTAGTAGCACGCTTGCCTGGCGTGTGTGAGGGGTTCGATCCTCAGCACCACATAAAAATAAAATAAAGATATTGTGTGTGTCCACCTAAAAAATGAAAAAATAATAAATTTTTTTTTTTTTAAAAAGGCTTGAGGTTGAGTTTGATCGTTTGCTTCTCTGGCACTTACTCTGCCCTTCCACCATGGGATGACACAGCAAGAAGGCCCTTTTCAGGTCCCATGCCTTAATTTTGGATTTCTCAGCTTCCAGAACTATAAGAAATTAATATCCATTCTTTATAAATTACCCAGTCTCAGGTATTCTGTCATAGCAATACATAACAGGCTAAGTCATCCACTCTGCACCCAGGACCAATCTCTGGGTGGACTCAATTTTTGTGTCATGGGATGTGAAAATTATAGAAATGCTGAGGTGGGGTGTAGCTTAGTTTTAGAGCTGTGCTTAGCATGCAAGAACACCTGTGCTAGATATTGTAATTAAGACAATTCTATCACCCACTGTTGTCTGGGATAAGATTTCAAATATTCTTCCATATAGTTCTCTTTAGTATATTCCACCCTTTCAGACCATATAGCTTGATTTTTTTAAAAATTTGGATAGTATAGTCATCAAAAATAAAATAAAACCATAGACATTCAGAATTCAATACTCCATAATTATTCATTGCATGCCTTCTACATACAAATTATTGTGTTAAGAGTAGGGATAATAAAATGAATCTAACATGATCTCTGTCCTCTTAAAGAGTTTATTCTAGCAGATAAGGTAGAATAAATACAAATAATAAAATAGACTGGTAAGGAAAACTCCAGCTATATCCCTGCTCTTGAAATTAGGTAGCACAGAGGATCACAAGCCTAGGCCACTTAGTAAGACCCCATATCAAAATTTAAAAAAAGGACTGGGGAAGTAGCTCAGTTTTAATCCTCAAATCCCAAGTACAAAAAGGAGAGAAATAAAGAAGTACAGGTAACAGTACAGCAAGAATCTCCCATAACCCTTCCCTGTCAGACCCTATCTGTGGTTAGAGAGCTGATAAAGTTAATTAATATGCATTTGTTTCTTAGAACAGTTATAGGGACCAGAATATTCATATTGAAATTTCAACATTTAGTATTTATTTACAACCTGAAGTAACAAAGAGTTGTTTTAAAATCACCAAACTTCTCACAGGATCCTTCAATTAATCTTTGCCTTGCTTGTCCCTTTCCTGATACTGAAAGAAACAGTCAACCTATTCCAAACTCCATACAAGATGATATACATCAATTCAGCCTCTCCAGAAAGCCTTCACTTAGCCAGCCCAGAGGCATGAACTTGTACTCACAGCTACTTGGGAGACTGAGGCAGGAGAATGGAGGATCTCTCTCTTTTTCTTAAAGAGAGAGAGATTTTTAATATTTATTTATTTTCTTAGTTTTTCGGCAGACACAACATCTTTGTTTGTATGTGGTGCTGAGGATCGAACCCGGGCCACACGCATGCCAGGCGAGCCCGCTACTGCTTGAGCCATATCCCCAGCTCAATGGAGGATCTCTTGAGGTCAGAAGCTTGAGACCAGCCTGAACATCATAGCATGACCCTGTCTCACCACTGGACACAAGCAGGGCTAAATCATCAGAGGCACAGTTCGAAGGCACAATCAGGGCTATGGATGTAGTTCAGTGGTAGAACAAGGGCTTCACATGTACAAGGCCCTGAGTTCAATCCCCAGCACCAGCAACAAAAAGTAAAGGCACATGGAAGGTATGGAAATAAATGAGGAGGAGGAGGAGAGATGAATGAATACAGAGAAAATGAAAGAAATACCCTTATGTAGAATGTTAGCAGAAAGAGCAACAAAGACCAACCCATAGCCAGGTGTGGTGGTGTACATTGTAACCCCAGCTACTTGGGAGGCTGAGGCAGAAGGATCATAAGTTCAAAGCCAGCCTCAGCAACAGCTAGGCGCTAAGCAACTCAGTGAGTCACTGTCTCTAAATAAAATTTCAAAAAGAAAAATAGGGCTAGGGTGGTGCCTAGGGTGTGTGAGAAAATAGAAAAATAGGGCTGGCAATGTGGTTCAGTGGTTGGGTGCTCCTGAGTTCAATCCCCAGTACCACATTTAAAAAAAAAAAAGAAAAAAAAAATCCATGCTGAAATGTAGGAATGTAGGTGCCAAGAGCCCTCTACCCCACTGTACTTGAAAAATTCATATCTGCCTTGAGTTTTCCCATTTTAAGTAAAACTATTTATCTATTTTGTCCAACTTTAATAACTTATTATTTTAAGAAAGGTTCCCAAACTGTGGTGCTAGACTGGGGATGTGGCTCAGTGATAGAGAGCTTGAGATCCTGGGCTCTTTGATCCCCAGCCTCACAAAAACAAAACAAACAAATGGTGGTGCTCCAACCAAGACTGACTAGGGCTAAGGCTCTTTGTCTTTCATATACCTCCTAAGATGATGCATTTGTAAAAATAAAGTGTTGGGGCTGGGATTGTGGCTTAGCAGTAGAGCACATGCGAGGCCCTGGGTTCAATCCTCAGCACCACATGAAAATGAATAAATAAATTAATTTAAATAAATAAAAATAAAGTATTATATATGGATGATTTTCAGAACTTAAAACAAATAAGATCTTGCTGCATATCTGCCTTATCATTTTTGTAGCTTTTTTTCTTTTTTGGTACCAGGGATTGAACCCAGGCACACTTAACCCTTTTTATTTTTTATTTGGAGACAGGGTCTCACTAAGTTGATGAGGCTGGCATTAAACTTGCAATTCTCTCCTACCTCAGCCTCCCAAGCCACTGGGATTGCAGGTGTACACCACCCCACCTGGCATACTTCTTTCTTTTAAAGAAGATTATCCTTGGGCTGGCCTACTAAATTCCCCTTCAAGTTCTCAAATTCATCAAAGCCATTTTAAAATAGAAAGAAAAGTATATTTCTATCTTAGTAGCACATCTTTGTAAATAATAATTACCATTTATTGAGTTCCTATTGTGTGTTGAGTGTTTTACATATGCTATTGCCGACCCTTAAATGGAACCAGAAAACTTAGAAATACTATCCATTGGGGCTGGGGATGTGGCTCAAGCGGTAGCGTGCTCGCCTGGCATGCGTGCGGCCCGGGTTTGATCCTCAGCACCACATACCAACAAAGATGTTGTGTCCGCCGAGAACTAAAAAATAAATATTAAAAATTCTCTCTCTCTCTCTCCTCTCTCTTAAAAAAAAAAAAAAGAAATACTATCCATTGTACTAAGAAAACAAGACTTGGAGAGGTTAAAATATTTGCTCAAAGCCACACCACAGCTGACCTAAGACTCAAATAAGCCTGTATAACTCCAATGTCACTTTCAATCAGAGTACCAGTATTGGCAGATTTGTGACTTGTAGAGGTATGTATTTTTACCAGCCAAAAAAACATGATAGACCTGGGTACAAAGGCACCTACCTGTAATCCTAGCTACTTGGAAGGCTCAAGCAAGAGGATTCCAAGTTTGTCTTGCCAGCCTGGGTAATTCAGTGAGACCCTGTCTCAAAAAATAAGAAGGGCTGGACACGGTGGCATAGGCCTATAATCCCAGCAACTCAGGAGGCTGAGTCAGGAGGATCAGGAGTTTAGAGCCAGCCACAGCAACTTAGTGAGGCTCTAAGCAACTCAGTGAGACCATATCTTTAAATAAAATACAAAAAAATGGAAAAATTCAGAAATAAATAATTCACAAGTTTTTTAAAAATATTTTATTAGTTGCTGGTGGACCTTTATTTATTTTTATGTGGTGCTGAGAATCGAACCCAGTGCCTCACACATGCTAGGCAAGCATTCTACCACTGAACCACAACCCCAACCCAATAATTCACAAGTTTTAAATAACTTTTTTTATAATTTTTTTAAAGACAGAGAGAGAGAGAGAGAGAGAGAATTTTTTTAATATTTATTTTTAGTTTTCGGCGGACACAACATCTTTGTATGTGGTGCTGAGGATCGAACCTGGGCAGCACGCATGCAGGTGAGCATGATTCCGCTTGAGCCACATCCCCAGCCCCTTAAATAACTTTTATTATAGTGTAATTGTTCTTTTTTATAGTTGTTACTGTTAATCTCTTTCTGTGCCTAATTTATAAATTAAACTTTATGATAGGTATTTATGCACAGGGAAAAAAACATATGTAGGATCCAGTACTATCCATGGTTTCATGGATCCACTGGGTATCTTGAAACATAGCCTCCATGAATAAGGGGACTACTATCTGAAAACAAAATTGTGTCTTCACAAGGTCTCAACACTAGAAGAGCAACTCTTTCTGGTAGGTTTGTTAGAAAATAAAAATTTCCGTAAGATTATATGAACTTCATGATCCTCATTAACATTTGTTAAGCACTTAGCACATTATGTCATTTAATGCTCAGGACATATGAAGCAAGTCCCAAAAGGTATATGAAACTAAGGCTGAAGTCAGAGCTGAGACCCAAACTCTGGTGTAACTCTGGATTTTATTCTCTTCATCATTATGCTACTGGGCCAAAAAAGATTAATCAAAACCAGTAAAGTTAGGGCTGGGACTATAGCTCAGTGTTAAAGTGCTTTCCTAGCACGTGTGAAGCACTGGATTTGATCCTCAACAGCACATAAAAAATAAAAGTATTTTTTAAAAAGTATTTAAAAAAAAAACAGTCAATTTAAACCTCCTTCATTTTAAGCCTTCCTATTTCCAAACCTGTTGCTTATAGTTTGGTTTCTGAAATTCTTTTTGCTTTAAAATTTTTTTTGGCAGGTGCATTCTGGCCATTAAATTCAGGGGCACTCAACCACTGAGCCACATCCCCAGCCCTATTTTGTATTTTATTTAGAGACAGGGTCTCACTGAGTTGCTTAATGCCTCATTTTTTGCTGAGGCTGGCTTTAAGCTTAAGATCCTACTCTCAGCCTCCCAAGCCCCTGGGATTACAGGCATGTGCCACTGCACCTGGCTCTTAAATTTTTTTTTCATGAGTTTTCTTCTTGGATTCTGTAGAGGGAAAATGGGAAGAAAAAAAAAAACAGAAAAATAAGATGGAAACGTGAGCTCTCCTTTCCAAACTTTCATTTCCCCAGTCAAACTCAAAAAAAGCAAAAATAAACTTTTTCAAGTCCAGTTAGAATTGTCAAATCCAATTTAAGAGTGCTGAACACTTATTTGCAACATTCACCCATTCTGCAGCAGTGGAATTCCCTGGCAATTCACCACCAGGACCTCAGTGCATACATCAGTGCAACCATTTTAAAGAGACAGGCCCAGGAGGCAGTAGTAGATGTCACCTTAATTCCAGAAATCACATTCTAGGGGATGAGTTCTAATGTGTATGGAGGGGTAATACTGGGGATTGAACCCAGGGGCACTTTACCACTGAGCTACATCCCTAGGCTTTTTCATTTTTTATTTTGAGACAGGGTCTTGATAAATTGCCAAGCTGGTCTGGAATTTAGGATCACCCTGCCTGGTCCTGCTAGAATTATAAGCACCACTGTGCCTACCTTAAAATCTAGAAGAGTTCTATATAAGTATTATTACCCATATTCAAATATACAGGTAAACATACAGCTCCACAAATCAGATTCTACAGGGATTATGAGCCTTGTTTCCAACATCAGTGTGGTGCAATGGAGTAATTATACCATTCAATATAACTTTCATATGTCTTGGAAATTCAACAAAACATTAAGAAATTTTATAAATAGGCTGTGTATATAACTAAATTCTCAATACCCTTAAGTTAAAATATCCATTAGAAGTAGGAGGTATGTGCTATTCTAAATATCATTAATAATTACTGTTAGGTCCCTAGACATTAGTAACTGCCAAGAGAAAGAAACTCAAGATAACTTGTTCCCATAACGTGCAGCCCCACCATGTCCCTAAACAAAAATCTGTTATTACCCAACCACCTCACCCAAGGTCAATTCCAGCTTGCTTTTGTTCTTTGTTAAAGATGATATAAAAACCTCTATTCAAGTGACTCTGGCTGCTGTGCCTTACAGAAGGGCACCCTGGCAGACATTCCCTGTCAATAAACCTTTGCTTGAACTCAGAGCTGTGTCTCTCATGGATATCTGCACCAGCTACCCTAACAATCACCATAATAGCTTATACTTGGAGTTTTCCCATTTACAAAGAGTTTCAAATACCAGGTCTCAGTGGACATCTGCTGCAATTTGACTTAGTGAAACATGGAGCATCCTTCACCTTGTGACTCCTCTCTTGGTTCTTCTCTGGGTATCATAGGACTTCCTTCTGGGTCCTCTCCTCTGCCATTCATTATCTGTTGGTACCTCCAGAATTCTGTCCTTCCATACAGTTCTCACACTCTATGAGGACCAACTCATTCCCCTGCATGATTTTTACTACTACTACCATTTCTGTACTAGCTATTCCCATTTCTCTTTTCCGCCTCCTTCCTCTCTTTCTTCTTCTTCACCAGGGATTGAACCCAGGGGCCCTTAAACATTGAGCCACATCCCCAGCCCTTTTTATACTTATTTTTAGACAAGGCTTTGAATTTAAAACTGTCCTGCCGTAGCCTCCCAAGCTGCGTGCACCACCATGCCTGGGTTCCCTGTCTGTCTACAGCTAACTTCAGGTCCTGAGCTCTGGACTCATATTTTGAAATGCCTGCTGGGCATATGGATATATGATTGAATGTAAGAGGTTCCTCAAACAATTAATCTCTAAACATGACTTCATCTGCTCCCACTCAACCCACTCACTGAGCTCCATCCCCTCTGCCTGGTGACTGTGCCTCCACAGTGCCATCTGCTGCAACACCGTTCCATTTGCTCTTCAGTAAATTAAGTACTTAAAATGCTGTCCCTAGGTATCCTGGCAACTGATTTGGAAAGCTGTTCAGATGGCACCTTTAAATTTTTATTTATTTATTCATTTGTTTGTTTTTGTAGTGTTGGAGATAAAACCCAGAGCCTCAGGCATGCTAGGCAAGCACTCTACAACAGAGTCACACCCCCAGCCAAAAAGGCATCTCTTTCTATGACTACCTTCTCTAAAATACAGTCCCCACTCATTTCACTTGCTTTATTTATTTTTGTATTGCTGGGAATCAAACCAAGGGGCTTGTGTATGCCAGGTGAGTGCTCTACAACTGAACCATATTCCCATTTATTTATTTTGAGACAGAGTCTCACTAAGTTGCAGAGGCTGAGCTTGAACTTGTGTTCCTCCTGCCTCAGCCTCTCGAGTAGCTGGGATCACTGGTGAGCGCCACTGTGCCATCCCTATTTTTCTTTATTGGACTAGCTACCACCTGATCTGGTATATGTCATTATCATCCAGCTCCCCAACCATTATATAGCTCAACAAGGACAGAATTTGTCTTGTTCAGTGTGTGTGTGTGTGTGTGTGTGTGTGTGTGTGTGTTGTAGTTGGACACAATAGCTTTATTTATTTATTTATTTTTATGTGTCGCTGAGAATCGAACCCAGCACCTCACACATGCTAGGTGAGCACTCTACTACTAATCCACAGCCCCAGCCCCTGTCTTATTCAGTTTTATGAAGACACAGAAGTTAGCACTCAACAGATTTTTGTTAAATGACTCAATTAGCTGGTAGTCTTTACCCCCATCCCACTTTTCTTTGAGTTCTTGTTCCATTAATAGCTTACTTATCTATCTAACAAATCACTTACCTCAGAAATCTGAATTTCATAGGTCCTTAGTCTTTTGGTGGGGTAGGAGGGGTTCTGGGGAGGAAACAGGGCTTATTCCTTATCCTAAATCACTCATGGAAATATTTGCTAGTTACCTGGGACCTGGACTGAAGTAAAAGTAGAAATGGGGGCCTGCCCGCTTCTTTTCCCATTTTGGTTCTGTGCCATTCTAGGAGGGTCTTTGTGCCCATGTGTGGCAATCCCCCCAAGCACTGGGGGTACCCACAGGCAGTTTGATCTGCATTCAAGAGAATGAACCTGGAGAAGAGGGTTGGAAGTAGACTGTTGAGGCAAAGAATTGCAATGTCTTAAACACTCGCAGTTTGTGATCTAGAAGGAGTGAGGAGGAGGATCCCTGCAGGGATACATTCCCTTGGCCCACTGGAAAAGGTAAAGCTAGAAGAGGGCCCAATCAGGGCTTTCTACAGAGAATGGCCCAAGCTGGGCATGGCAGTGCACGCCTATAATCCCAGCGACTCAGGATGCTGAGGCAAGTTCAAAGTCAGCCTCAGCAACTTACGGAGGCCCTAAGCAACTTAGTGAGACCCTGTCTCAAAATAAAACATAAAAGGGTTGGGGATGTGGCTCAGTAGTTAAGCGCCCCTGGGTTCAACCCCTGGTTCCAAAAAATAGAGGGGGGGGCCAACAGGAAGCTCTATTGCCTTGGTCAAATGGTAGTGTTACTGGGGAAAAAGCCAAACCCTAATAAAGGGTGGATGTATTCAAATGAAATGAAGTCCAGAAAGTATGCTTCTCCCCTCACTTCCCAGGAAACAGAAGATGGAAGTTACATGCTTCAAGAGCTAAAGTGTGGAAATTTAGAAAAACTTGGGTAAAAATCTTATCAGAACATTAATTTTCATTAAAAAATTGTTGGTTCTTTGGAAGGCACTATTCAGAGGATGAAGAGTTTCTCTTGGGGATGGGGCTGTAACAGCTCAGCGGAAGACACTTGCATGAGGCACTGGGTTCAATCCTTAGCACCACATAAAAAGGGTAAACAAATAAAATAAAGGCATTCTGTCCATCTACAACTAAAAAAGAAAATTTAAAAAAGAGAATGAAGAGTTTCTCAAAAGACTAGAAATGGAACCCATATGACCCAGTTATACCACACCTTGGTATTTATCCTAAAGAATTAAAGTCAGCATATTATAATAATACATGCATATCTATTTTTTTAAGCAGCACAATTCACAATAGTCAAATGTGGAACGAACCCAGGTGTTTACCAACAGATGGTTGCCTAAAGAAAATGTGGTATATATACACAATGAGGTTTTATTCAGCCACTAAGAAGAATGAAATTATGTCACTTGCAGGAAATGGACAAAACATTATGTTAAGCAAAATAAGCCAAATTCAGAGAGTCAAGGTTCACATTTTCTTTCATGTAGAAGCTAGAGAGAAAAAAGGGGTGGGGCTCATGAAAATGGAAGGGAGACTAGTAGAATACAGGAAAGCGATAGGGGGCACCCAGAGGAGAAAAAGAGGGATGGGGGAATGAAACTGACTAAAATATATTGTCATATTGAGTGCAAGTACAAATACGTAACAATGAATTCCACTGTTGTGTATGATTATAATGCACCACTAAAAAGCTGCTGTGAGGGGGCTGGGGTGGTGGCTCAGTGGTGCACTCGTCTGGCATGTGTGAGGCACTGGTGCCATCCTCAGCACCACATAAAAATAAATAAATAAAGGTATTGTGTCCATCTACAATGTAAAAAATATCTTTAAAAAACTACTGTGAGATTTAAAAAATAAATAAATAAAAAGGGAAAAAAGGGAATGAAGTCAGGCCCAGTGGCACACACCTATAATCCCAGCCGCTCAGGAGACTGAGGTGGGAGGATCCAGATTCAAGGCCTGCCTCAGCCACATAGCGAGGCTCTAAGCAGTTAGCAGGACACTATCTCAAAATAAAACATAAAAAGGGCTGGGGATATGACTCAGTGATTAAGCACCCCTGGATTCAATCCCCAGCTCCAAAAAGAAAAGACAAGACAGAAATATTTACAAATAATTTACCTATTACAGCATTTGTGTCCAAGAAAAACAAGTCTCTTCTAACAAATGGAGCTGAGAAAACTGGATATCCATGTAAATGAAACTAGATCCCTCTCTCTCTCCTGCACAAAAGTCAGATCAAAGTGCATCAGAGGGGCTGAGGTTGTGGCTCAGCGGTAGAACCCTTGCCTAGCATGTGTGAGACACTGGGTTCGATTCTCAGCACTGCATATAAATAAATGAATAAAACAAAAGTCTGTCAACATAAAAAGAAATATTTTTTTAAAGAGAGTGAGAGAGAGAATTTTTAATATTTATTTTTTTAGTTTTCGGTGGACACAACATCTTTGTTTGTATGTGGTGCTGAGGATCGAACCCGGGTCGCACGCATGCCAGGCGAGCGCGCTACCGCTTGAGCCATATCCCCAGCCCCAAGAAATATTTTTTTTTTTAAAGTAGAACAAATACCCAGGAATTAGAGCAAAACTTTGTAAAACTACTAGAAAAAAAACAAGGTCAACACTCCAACCTGTAGGCACAAGCATTGACTTCCTTACTAAGACTCCTGAAGCTCAAGAAATAAAAGCAAGAACCAGTAAGTAGAATGGCATCCAATTAAAAAGTTTCTGGGGGCTGGGGATGTGGCTCAAGCGGTAGTGCGCTCGCATGCGTGCAGCCGGGGTTCGATCCCCAGCACCACAAACAAACAAAGATGTTGTGTCCGCCGAAAACTAAAAAATAAATATTAAAAATATTCTCTCTCTCTCTCTCTCTCTCTCTCTCTCTCTCTCTCTCTCTCTCTCTCTCCTCTATCTTTAAAATAAAATAAAATACATTTTTAAAAAAGAGTTTCTGCACAGCAGTTAAGAAAATGAAGAGAGAGCCTACATAATGGGAGAAAATCTTTGTCCCTACTCCTCCTGGATTAATGTCCAGAGTATAAAAGGAACTCAAAAAACTTAACAACAGAGCTGCTGGGTGCGGTGGCACATGCCTGTAATCCCTGTGGTTTGGGTGGCTGAGGTGGGGGAATAAAGTTCAGAGCCAGCCCGCTAAGCAACTCAGTGAGACCCTATCTCTAAATAAAATACAAAATAGGGCTGGGGATGTGGCTCAGTGGTTGAGTCCCCGACCAGTGCAATCCCCCATATCAAGCAAAAAATAATAATAATATTAATAATAATAATAATAATAAAAAAAACAGAGCCAGGATGTAGCTCAGTGGTAGAGTGCTTGCATAGCATTGTGAAGTACTGGGTTTGATCCTCAGCACCACATATAAATAAAATAAAGGTCCACTGACAACTAAATATTTTTATTAAAAAAAAACAAATAACCCAATCAAGGAGAAAATGAACTAAACAGACCCTTCTCAAAAGAAATACAAATGACCAACAAATATAAAAGAAAATGTTCAACATCCTTAGCAATCAGTGAAATGCAAATCAAAACTACCTTGAGAGTTCATCTCATTCCAGTTACAATGGCAGCCATCAATAATGCAAACAATAATAAATGTTGGCAAGAATGAGGGGGAAAAGGAACACTTATATGTTGTTGCTTGGACAGCAAATTAGCACAACCACTGTGGAAATGAGTATGGAGCTTCCTCCAAAGACTAGAAATGGTGGGGTGCAGTGACACACACCTGTAACCCCTGTGACTTGGGAGGCTGATGCAGGAAAAATCACAAGTTTGAGGCCATCCTGGTCAACTTAGCAAGACCCTGTTTTCAAAATAAGAAATAGAGCTGGGGTTGGGCTCGGTGTCACATGCCTGTAATTTCAGAGGCTCAGGAGGCTGAGGCAGGAGGATCAAGAGTTCAAAGCCAGCCTCAGCAAAAAGCAAGGCATTCAGCAACTCAGTGAGACCCTGTCTCTATATAAAATACAAAATAGGGCTGGGGATGTGGCTCAGTGGTTGAGTGCCCTTGAGTTCAATCCCTGGTACCTAAAACAAACAAACAAACAACAACAACAACAAAAAAACCCCAAACAACAACAACAAAATAAAAACAAAAAAGGACTGGAGGGGCTGGGGTTGTGGCTCAGTGGTTGAGTGCTTGCCTCATAAATGTGAGGCACTGGGTTTGAAAATAATAATAAGTAAAATAAGTCCTGGAGATATAGCACAATGGTAAAAGCTCTGCTGAGTTCAATCCCCAGCGCCCCCCACCCCCCACCAAAAAAAGAAAAAGACTAGAAATGGAACTACCATGTGACTCAACCACATAAAATAAACTGCTTGGTATTTATTCAAAAGAACTAAAATCAGCATACTGCAGCAAAACATGCATATCAATGTTTACAGCAGCACAATTCACAATAGTTGAGTTATGGAACCAGCCTAGGTATACATCAACAGATGAATGAAGAAAGAAAATGTGGTATATCTACATGATGGAGTTCTAGTCAACTGTAAAGAAGAATGAAATTATGTCATTTGCTAGTAAATGGATGGAACTGAGGAACATCATACCAAGTGAAAAAAAAAAAAAAAAAAAAAGCCAGACTCAGAAAGTTCAAGTGTTTCCTCTCATGTGTGGAAGCTATAGAGAAAAAAGCAATAAAAAAAGATTCTCTGGGGCTGGGATTGTGGCTCAGTGGTAGAGAGGGCTTGCCTTGCGTGCATGAGACCCTGGGTTTGATCCCCAGCACCACATAAAAATAAACAAATAAAAATAAAGATATTGTGTCCATCAACAACTAAAAATTTTTTTTAAAAATCCCATGAAAATAGAAGGGGGAACAGCAGAGGAAGGGAATCAGATCAAGGGGGAGATGGAGGGGAAGGAAAGGGGAAGTACAGGGAATGACATCAACCCAATTATGTTATGTGCATATATGAATATATCACAATGAATCCCACTTTTATGTACAATATAATGAACCAACTTAAAAAATAAACAGAAGGACAACCAGTAATGGAAGGAGATACTGGGGAAGGAAGACATACTGGGAAATGAAATAAAGCAAATTAAATTGAGTGCATGTGCAAATATGTCACAATGAATCCCACTATGTATGATTATAATGTGCCAATAAAACATTCAAAAAAATTTTGGTTGTAGATGGACACAATATCTTTATTTTTACTTATTTATTTTTATATGGTGCTGAGGATTAAACTCGGCCTCATACCTGTGAGGCAAGCCTAGCTACAGTGAGGCTTGCACCACTGAGCTACAGTCTCAGCCCAATAAAAGCATTTTTTAAGAGGATTTGTGTCTAAAATATATTAAGACCCTCAAAACTTGATGAAAATAACAAATGATCCAAAACTTCCATTAGATTCATAAAGGAATTTGGGTCCTCCCCCAAATATTATTAACCACCTATTTATGTACTGGACTTGGAGAATTCAGATTAACCAAATGTCAAACTGAGCACCTGGAGCTTAGAATCCTGCCCAAGCTCGTTGAACTGGGAACCTGCCATGCAGCATGGTTCAAAGTTATAGAAAAAGGCTATTCCCAGATAGGCTTTGGAAGGTCAATGACAATGATTCCTCATTAAATACTGGAGCAGTCAGGTGTGTGTGTGTCTGTTCTTATCTAAGCTTTAAGGGAAGGTTTTGATGTGTCACACCATCTCCTCTTCTTGCATAAGGTCCCACCAGATGCACCAATGACAGAATCTTTTGTTTCATGAGTAGCTTGGGTTGATAAATCAGAAATAATCACCAGCCCTGTTAAAAGGGAGGGAGGGAGGGAGGAGAAGGGGGAAGGGAGAGAAAGGAAGAAAGAAAACGAAGGTGTACATTTTATTTTTTAAAATTTATTTTTAAATTGTAATTGGACACTTATTTTACTTACTTATTTTATGTGGTGCTGAGCATAGAACCCAGGGCCTCACACATGCTAGGCGAGCGCTCCATTGCTGAGCCACAACCCCAGAAATACTTGTTGCCTACCTGCTCCAGGTCAAACATTGGCTAGAGGTTGAAGAAACAGGGGTGATCAAGATACAGTAACTTCATGAAAGGTATTAAACTTTAGTGAAGACAAAAAAGTAAAGAGGCAATTACAAAATAGGGATAAAGTACATTGGGATAAACCTGAGAAAAAATAGAAAAGGAACACCTGATCCCATCTTGTGGGATCAGGAAAGATCTGCTGGAACAAGCCAGGTTGGAGACCCAATGAATGAGTAGGAGATGGCCAGAAGGAGAGTGGACAGACAGATGCAGCTGGTGTGCTTTGAGGCAGGAAAGTTGGGGAGAACTCGAGGTGGGGAAATCAGATCTTGGACAACCTTCTCATAAATCACACCAAAGGAGCCTCACTGTTTGCTGTGTGCAAAGGCAAGCACAAGGTGATTTTATTTTTAAATTTTTGTTTATTCTTTTGCAGTGCCGGAGATTAAGAGTGGGACTTCCTGCTACACCGGCTCCCCCACCCCTTCTTTTGGTGCAGGGATTGAACCAGGGTCACTTTACCACAGAGCTACATTCCCAGTCCTTTTGAGACAGAATTGCTAAATTGCTGAGGCTGACCTCGAACTTGTGATCCTCTTGCCTCAGCCTCCGGATCTGTACCACCACACCTGACCTTGACCATTTTTTTTTAATCTCCTCACCCCACCCTCAGTGCTAAAGATGTAATTTAGGGTCTTGAGAGAGTTTTACACAGAAGAGTGGCATAAAGGATTTTGCCTTTCAGAAAGATCATTAGAGCTGCAAATAGAGAAGAGACAGGGATCAAACTAGAGGGGACTCATTAAGAGGTTCTTTCAGTAAATGAGATGTGGCCCCAGTGACAGTCTGAGTAATTGCTAATACTCTGAGTCACATTATCTCATTTAATCTTTGCAACTCAATGAGGTAGATATAATAATTTCCTATTTATGGACGGGGAATTCAAGGAACAGAAAAGCTAAGTAACTGCCCAAAGTCACAAGGCAAGTGGTGGCAGTAGAGAGGAGGAGTAGACAGATTTGTATGGACGGGACTGAATGGATAATGATGCCATTGATATTCATTACTGATTTGGGGAGAGAGGCTAAAGGCAGGAGTTATGGGTGATATGCAAGGGTCTAGCTCAAGTAACTAGGCAATTACTGAGTTAAGAAATACAGGAGAGGGCTGGGGATGTGGCTCAAGCGGTAGCGAGCTCGCCTGGCATGCGTGCAGCCCGGGTTCGATCCTCAGCACCACATACAAACAAAGATGTTGTGTCCGCCAATAACTAAATAAATAAATTCTCTCTCTCTCTCTCTCTCTCTCTCTCTCTCTCTCTCTCTCTCAAAAAAAAAAAAAAAAAAAGAAAGAAAGAAAAAGAAAAAGAAATAAATACAGGAGAAGCAGAAAGTTGAGTTTGGGGTTTGATTTCAAGGTGCCCAGATAATTCCCATCTGAGGTTGTTCAGGAGGCAGCTGTGAGATGCAAAGTGAGCTGGGTGCTGTGGCACATACCTGTAATCCTAGCAACTCTGGAGGCTGAGGCAGGAGAATCGCAAGTTCAAAGCCAGCCTCAGTAATTTAGTGAGGTCCCAAGCAATTCAGTGAGACCCTGTTTTAAAAAAAAAAAAAAGGTGGGGGGGAGGGTGGGAATTGCTCTGGGTTCAATTACCACTAAAAAAGAAAAGAAAATTTACTCCTTGGCTATGTCTTGCTAATGATCTTTAACAGTCTTTCTTATCTTTAAGTCCGCTACAGATAAACAAGGCTACCACAGAGGTGGGTGTTAGTGAACAAGCTCTTCCCCCAGGGCATGGGAACTCCTATGTGGACTACACTAACTTCTCAAACACTAGGAAGCCATTTAGCAAATAATCATCTTAGTGCACTTGAGGTGCCCTAATGACTTGCAAACACAGCTCTAACCTACCTCTAGCCTCCTAGAGGACATTTCACAGAGAAGGAAAAGTGCTTTGATAATAACAACAATGACCAAACAAATACCTTCAGAGAGGAGGCTTTTGAGTTACTCTGGGGGCAGGGGCTGGGGGGGGGGGGAGACTGATGTTTGTTTTTCAACTTTTTAATTTTTAAAAAAATTTTTTACTTTGGGCTGGGGATGTGGCTCAAGCGGTAGCGTGCTCGCCTCGCATGCGTGTGGCTCGGGTTGGATCCTCAGCACCACATACAAAGATGTTGTGTCTGCCGAAAGCTTAAAAAAATAAATAAAAATTCTCTCTCTCTCTCTCTTTAAAATTTTTTTTTTTTTTGCTTATAGGTGGACACAATACCTTTATTTATTTTTTTACATGGTGCTGAAAATTAAACCCAGTGCCTCATACATGCTAGGGAAGTGCTCTACTACTGAGATATGACTGCGGTCCCCCCTTTTTTCACATATATGTGACAGTAGAGAGTATTTTGACATATTGTACATACATGGAATGTAACTTCCCATTCTTGTGGCTGTACATGATTCCTTGATTCCTTTAACTTTCCTTTCTAGCAATAAAAAAATGGTGAACATACAGAAAGGAGAAACAGGTTTTGCTTTGTTTTTGGTGCTAGGGACTGAACCCAGGACCTTGTACATGCTTACCACACTCTCAAGCACCAAGCTTCATCCCTCCCTCTCACACTTTATTTAATGAGATGGGGTCTTGCAGTGTTGCCCAGGCCTCCAACATCTGGGCTGAAGTGATCCTCCAGCCTCAACTTCCCAAGTAGTTAGGACAACAGGTCCCTGCCACTGCGTCTATTGACAAATATGTTTTAAAAAACATTTTTATAAAATTTCTTTTTTTCTAACTCTTGGATGTAGGGTTAATTTTTTTTTCATATTTGTATTCTGCCCCCTACCTTGCCTAGGCTGGCCCTCCACGGAAAAAGAAAGATTTCTTAAGAGAAAATTACTTGTAATTTTAAAGTTGTGACCACACCCTAGTAGTACATAAACACTGCCTTAGGCAAACTGTGCTCCAGCATTGTGAACGAGACAACCTTTGTGTGTGAGACAGAACTTAGTTCTGGGAACCCAGTCCTAGCTCAGTAGATTGCTTTCGTCTTCTTAATGCATACCCCCCAAAATCTCCTTAGAGCAACGAGGCCTTCTCCCATTTTTCCTTTTGGATGTGTTTTTCCTTTTTCTTAAGTTAATGAGTCATCCATGCCAAGTACTTCCATGTTGCTTTGCACCAGCATAACCTTCACAGGAAACAGGTTACCCTTCACAGATTTTTTGCATCTTCTCAAGATATGGCAATATCTAGAGGGCTCAAGACACTGTACTCCCAAATCCCCACAAGAACATCAGTACAGTGTCTATACAAACAAAGCATCAATGTCAAAATGGTCGTGCCCAATTTTAATGAATCTGATGAAAAGCCTTTATATGCATGAGTGAATTACTAAAATAATTCTCAGCTGTTTTGATTTTTAAATTGTAGTTTTAATTATAGAGTATTGTTAGAATAATACAGATGTCAATTGACACTAGGATAACTGTGACCAATACCATAAGGGAAAATGCTCTACAGATTTACTGTTCATTCACTCTCCACATCCACAGAAAACAGGCACAGGGTGTTCATGTGCAGAAGCAGCCAGGGACTTGAGAACAGAAGCCAAGCAAAACCATTAGCCAAGAGGGTCTGATGCAGGACTTCTGCACCCAGTTCAGCACAGCAAATGGGTAACAATGGGCAGAAAGAGGAGACAGGGCTATGTGGCCCTAGCCCTTTTAACTTCCCCACTGGAGCATACACGTATGGAGATGGGTGGGCACCTAGAAGCCTTTTCTTGAGCCCTTCACCTCTAAGAAGCCAAAGGCAGCAACAGGAACAGGTTGGGGTAAGGTAAGAAGAGCAGAGTAAGAGAAGAGTGTGAGATGCAGTTAGGTGACAGAGGTGCTGACTTCTATGCCCACTCCCAGGGTGACACTTGTAGTGGATCAACGTAGCACCAGAATGCTGAAATCATTAAAATCATCAGCAACATTGATAAGGGAGAAGACATACTTGAGTTTAGTTACCAAGAACATACAAGTCACCTGACAACTAAAATAGGAATTCTCACAGTCTTCTAGATTTTGTATAGAACAAAATAACATGCTCCCTGCCCCACGCTCGTTTTAAATATGAAGAAACCCCCTTGGAGTGGTTTTTTCATTTTCTTACTTTTGATGTGTTGTCATTTGCAACTGATGTGATCCCACACAGTGGTGGGTCACAGTAACTCACTAGTACAGTCTCTGCCCCAGAGAGACCAATGGCTGGGGATTGAAACCAGGACCTTGTACATGCTTAGTGCATACCAGTCCTAAAGAGATATGGCAAATTTTTTTTTTTCCAAATGTTACAACATTCACAAGAAAGCATGGTAGAAACACACTGGGGCCTTCTCAAAGGAAAACATTCCTTATTCCAGCCCCACCTCCTGGACGCTGGTTCCTTCCCATCCCCCACAGACTTGCAGAAGTATCAATATTTAGGTTATTTCTTAATTTCTACTTGGGCTAAGAGATGGAAAACTGATTCTACTGGGCTTAAATGGGGCCAACTCTTGCTTTAACCATTTCTATTTGTAGGTTGGGAGGATAAAAACACATTCCTACGTAGGTTTAGTAATTCCTTCTGACTAGGCCAAAGAGGTCTTCATTGCCATTGAAGATAATGCAGTCTGAGAATAGGACAATAAACTTATTGTCCAGTCCTTATCTCTCCAATTGATGGAAACATACAAACAAGTGCTGTGTTCTATACAAAGACAAACTTTACAGGACGGTGCACACATGAGCACTAGCATTTAAATTTTTTTCCATACAAATGAAAAAAAAAAGGACATTTCTCACATTGGAGTTATGTCTATAGTTCTGTTACATGATCCACACCACCCAAGAACATGCTAATTCTTTGAAAATTCAGTTACCACTACTAGTAAAACCAAAGGAGTACACATTTCACTGTACAGAGACATGCCCTTAGCAAGCTAAGATAAACACTAGGATGTGGCCCTATCAAACCCTAGAGTTAGCAGTTTAGGGAGAATTGATTTTAAAGATTAGAAGGGGAAGAATACAGAAATGGCCTACATTCCTTGGGAAGGGACTCTGTGCTTCCTTCCCGTAGGGGTTCGGTTCCACTTACTCCTTTCACTCCACCATCACTTATGGTCCTATCTTTCCTTGAAGATATTTTCCCTACAATATTCCATACAATGATTCCCAAAGAAAATTCATAAGCCTGATTAATAGCAATTACAACAGTGGGCACCTCTTGCTAAAGTCACCACCATTGATGATGGGTCTTGGTCCTCAAACCCAAGTCTCATTTTTCCTTTCACACCTGTATCTACAAAGACACAGCTTCAAACAAGTTAATCAGAAACAATGAGAAGGAGAAAAGATTTGATCATTGCCTTCATCATGCAGAATCCTGCTCTCAGGAAGAAGGAAAGATGCAGAGCGACTCAAGGGAAAGCCCTTTGGAGGGGAGGATGTGTGTGCCCTCTACTCTGGTGTGTGAACACGGGTGGCAATTCAGGCCAAGTCTGGTTGCCTTTTTCCAAAGCAAACTTGACCACCCTATTACAGTCCACATTTCCCCTAGCAGAGATTTTGGGCCCTGGATGGTAGAAGTAACCTTTAAAGATTTACTCCAACCCCAGGCCTGAGCCTTCACCAGCATTTGCCCCTGGTCTTCAGAGTTCCAGCTATTTGCAGGACTGAATTTGATGAAGTAATCCATTGAGTGAATAAAAATTGAGTGAACGAAAGTCTCTCTTTTGGAGGAGGGATAAAGTTTCAGAGCTGTGCGTCTGAATTTCATAGTGACGGTCTTCTTGGATGCTCTAATTACAGCCCACAACCAGGAAAGTCAGCAGGGTAAAAGCCGCTCGGCCTCAAGCGAGCTCACAGATGTCAACTGTACCTTCAAAGGAATCGCTTCTCAGTCATAATTACAGGACTTAGTCAGTATGCACCCTCTTGTGTTTAATAAGGGCTGAACTCCGGCTGAAACTCTTCTCGCACTCGGTGCATTCATAAGGCTTCTCTCCGGTGTGGACCCTCTGATGCGTGATGAGGTTGGAGCTCTGGGTAAACCCTTTGCCACACTGCACGCACTCGTAGGGCTTCTCTCCCGTGTGCGTTCTCTGGTGTTTGATGAGATCCGACCTTTCGCCAAAGCTCCGCCAGCACTCGTTGCACTCGTAGGGCTTCTCCCCGGTGTGGATCTTCTGGTGTGTGATGAGGTGAGAGCTGCGGCTGAAGCTCTTCCCGCAGGCATTGCACTCGTAGGGCTTCTCCCCGGTGTGGGTGCGCTGGTGCTGCACCAGGTGCGAGATGCGGCTGAAGTTCTCGCCGCACTCGTTGCAGTGGTACGGCTTCTCGCCGGTGTGCGCCCTGCGGTGCCGCACCAGGTCCGAGTTCTGGCTGAAGTTCTTGCCGCACTCGTCGCACTTGTAGGGCCTCTCCCCGGTGTGCACGCGGTAGTGTTTGATGAGATCCGACCGCTCGCTGAAGCCCCGGCCGCACTCGTTACACTCGTAGGGCTTCTCGCCCGTGTGCGTCCGCTGGTGCTGCGCCAGATGCGAGCTGCGGCTGAAGCTTTTGCCACACTCCTCGCACTCGTACGGCTTCTCCCCGCTGTGGGTCCTCTGGTGCTGGATGAGGTGGGACAGCCGGCAGAAGCTCTTCCCGCACTCGCTGCACTTGTGCGGCTTCTCGCCGGTGTGGATGGTCTGATGCTGGATGAGGTGCGAGCTCCTCCCGAAGCTCTTGCCGCACTCGCTGCAGTCGTACGGCCGCTCCCCCGTGTGCGTGCGCTGGTGCTGAATGAGGTGGGAGCTCCGGCTGAAGCCCTTTCCACACTCGTAGCACTTATAGGGTCTGTCTCCCGTGTGGGTCTTCTGGTGGCGGTTAAGGTCCGAGATCTGACTGAAGGCCTTTCCACAGTGGGAACATATGTGATAGCGGATGCCCGTGTGGCCCTCTTTGTGCACGAGCAGGTCGGTGACTTGTTGGAGAGGATAGCTTACCCACTCTTCGGCTGTCAAATCTCCCCACTGTCTTTCCGACCTGTCCCCGGTTCCAAAGGCCTCTTCCCCTTCAGGATTTTCCTCAGCATTCCCAACGGGTCTTTCAGATGTGGTCCCAAATTCAACATCTTCGCTAATCTCTTGCTTTGGATTCACTTCGTTCTCGCTCCTGATGTCAAAATCTGTAATAAAGCATAAATAATGAGACCGGAGATTGCACTGTGGGCAGTTGCTGCACTTAAGTTCTTTCTATTTTTTTTTTTTTTTTATGCCGGTGATGGAACCCAGGGGCACTTAACCACTGGGAGCCACATCCCCAGCCCTTTTTTGTATTTTATTTAGAGACAGGGTCCCACTGAGTTGGTTAGGCTCTTGTTAAGTTGTTGAAGCTGGCTTTGAACCTGTGAGCCTCCTGCTTCAGCCTCCTGAGCCGCTGATATTACAAGCATGCCCACCACGCCTGCCCAGCTCTACACTAAGTTCTTTACCTGCATTACTTCACTTATGATCACAGCCATCCTGAGAGGCAGGTGTTAGGATGATCTTAATGAATGAGAAAGCCAAGACCCTGAGACAAGGGAAGTGACTTTCCCAAAGTCACAGCAGTAAATGGTAGAGCCAGAAAGTCAGATAAAAAGTTTATGCTCTGGTTAGGGGTTGTGCAATCCCAGACACTTCAGAGGCCAAGGCAGGAGGAATCACAAGCTCCAGGCCAGCTTCATCAATATAGTAAGGCCAGAACCAATTTAGCAAGACCCTGTCTCAAAATAAAAGAAAAAGGTCTGGGGGTGTAGTTCAGTGGTGGAGTGCTTGCCTAGCATATGTAAGCCCTGGGTTCAATCCTGGTACTGCAAAAAGAAAATTAGGAAGTTCAAATGTTTTGCAGTTAATGGTTCATTATAAAAACTTTACATATTTTTGGTGTTTTGGAAGATCAAAACAACTATTAACGGAACATACAAAAGACTAAATCAGAATTTCTAAAAGCCAAGAACCTGGATATTTTATGTATGTATGTATTTTAACTTGTCAAGTTTTCATCATTACCATCATATAATAATATTTATTCAAAAGCATCTGCTAGGTTGGTATGAAGAAAAATGAATTTTTAGTTATCTGTGTCATACCTTAGTTAACAAAAAAAAAGTGCTAAATGTCACTTGCTATTTTCCAGTGGCCTTTTTAAGTGAAAATAGATGTGAGAACATGGAGAGGCAAAAAAGATGTTTGAGAATATTCTTCTTTTGTGTGTGTGGTGCTAGGAATCAAACCCAGGGACTCTCTGAGCTACACCCACAGTCCTGCATCAGAACATTCTTGGCATTGACTGACTATATTACACGTATAGATGTACAGTTCTCAAATGAAAATAAAAAACACAACCACTGTCTGAAAGAATTTTCTACCCAAACACTAAATTTTCCAAGCTGGGTTTCTTTCTTTCTTTTTTTTCCTTTCTTTCTTTTTCTTTTGGTACCAGGGATTGAACCCAAGGGTGCTTTATCACTGAGCTACATCCCCAATTCCTTTTTTAATATTTTATTTAGAGACTGTGTCTTGCTGAGTTGCTTAGGGCCTTGCTAAGTCACTGAGGTTAACTTTGAACTTGTTATCTTCCTGCCTCAGTCTCCCAAGATGCTGGGATTACAGGCATGTGCCATTGCACCCAGCCCAAGTAGATTTCTTAGTATATTTTTCATAAAGGGATTAGTAAATATGCTGGGAGAAAAGGTCCCGTGGATAAATTAGTTTGGTAAATGTTGCATACACTATTCTCTCATTAGGAATCCACAATGCCTAATAACACATTAAAGATTCTGAGGAGTCCTGAGATAAAGAAGTCTTGTAAATATTATTTAACCCTCTCCCAAGGTTATTTGGAGAAGAAACCAGCTTTTTCTTTAAGTGCTTCTGTCCTTCTAATAAGCACTCCTTGTGCCAGACCACAGGAATGCAAATTTAAACTTTTTAAGATTTTCATTTCTTGTTTTTGTTGGATTGAGTGAAATATTTGGGTTAAAGACATGAGAGGATAACATTATTTATGGTTGCTTTTCTACAAAAGGGATCAAAACAACTCCGGACCAGAGAGAAAGCCCAAATTAAGAAGAAACCCTCAGGTTGTCTTTTGTGCTGAGAAAAGTCATGGGATCAAGATTTTTGAAAAGTGGATTCATTCTAACAAACGGCAGATGACCTAGTGAAGCATACACACTTGCTAACAGGAGACAAAGTGAGTCAAAAGACTGTTCAGTTCTAGGATAAATTGTTTTTTCTAGTTACACCCAGACCAAAATACAGCTGGAAGAGAAAACAGATTTGCAGAACATGAAAAAAAAAAAAAAATGGAGGCTGGAGATACAGCTCTGTGGTAGAAGCACTTGCCTAGCATGTGAGATGCCCTGGGTTCCATCCCTAACACTGCCAAAGAAAAGAGACAGACGGACAGACAAAATGAAACTGCCTCCGCTAATAGAATTTGTGATCCCACTATTTCGGGATACATCTGGAACATTTCACACACTCACCCTGACACATCTCTAGACAAGAACTTATTCAGACAAAGAACCTGAGGCAAGGCTGGCGCTCTGCAGCCAAAACAAACACAAACGGTGCTTCTGCCCTCCCATGAACCTAGCTTAGAATCCCTCATCTTCCAGTGCCCTAGAGTAAAAGCACCATTTACAGGGGCATTTATATCCTGGCAAGCACCATTATGCCAGACCTGTTTGGTCAGGGCTCTGTACAAACAGGCTGGAGAATGGCAAATGACTCAGGGCACAAGAAATCTGAATGTTTCTATAATGTGCAAAATCATTTCTTTTTCTTTTCAAATATACGATATGCATATTTCCACATTCAAAGATTGCCTGAACACTCAACTCAAGCCAATATCCAATTAAGTGACTTAAAAGATCAAACAACTAGGCTCTGTTGGAAAGCCAAGCCATTCTGACATAGTTTCAAAAACGCTGGTGTGAAGACAGGTAGAATCCTTACTTACCTAGTGAGACAACATTTCCATAATTGTCCTGCATAACATCCCTGTAAAGGTCTCTTTGTGTAGGATCCAGAGGTCTCCATTCTTCCCTGGTGAGGTACATGGCCATATCTTCAAATGTCACAGGTGCCTGAAATCACACAATGCTTCCTCACTACTTGGTATCAAGGAGGTTAGTAACAGTTTTTCTTCCTGAAACTAGAGTCATGGTTGGAAATGTCCAGGAGGTAAAAGGCATTGAGTCTCCTCTGTAAAGTCCAAAAAAGAATTAAACAACCAGGAAAACACACGTGGTAACAAAACAAAAACCGAACTGCTCTGGTTCCATAGCTGGATACCCCTGCCCTACTTGGGGGATCTTATCCTCTAGCCATGCCTTTTTGAGAACACAGATAGCAATTTCATCACTCCATAGCTTTACATACAATGTTCCTCTTTCTCTCGAAATATCTTTTTCAGACTAGTGAAATACTGCCATTCATTACGGTTTTCTTCCTGCCGCCGCCCCCCACCCCCGTTCTGCGCCGCTCCGCCCTCGGATGCTCCAGATAGAATTAATCACTCCCACTTCTGTTTCCACACCAGAGCACTTTGTTGCTACGGCAAACACAGCACTTATCACGTTGTATCACGGTTAACCGGATGCGTCTTTCTCCCAACAGACTGTGAGCAGGCGAGGTAGCTCCCGTCCTGTCCATCTGTAATCCCCCCAGTACCTAAAGGCATACAGCAGGTGTTCAATATATGCTTGTTTGCGGCTGTATTAGCCCAGCAGTAGGCCCCTGGAGATAGAATAACGAAGTGAACGAATTACTAACCCCAGGGAATTCCCCACAGGGACTTGCGGAGCGGAGAAATGCCGGACGAGGTGGCTAAGCAGACTCAAGGTCCGAGGAACCACCCCCGGCTTACCTGGGACCCTGCCATGAGCAGGGTGGCTGCCATCTCGGGCACAAGGGTTGGCCTCCCGGGAGAGACAGCAGGAAAAGCAGCTAGCAGACAGCGCTGAAGGAGGCGAAAAGCAGGGCGTGAGGCACTGCAAATAGGCCCTGCCCACTCCCCAGGGCTGGAGTTAGTTCTGGCCAAGAGGCGTGCGGGGAGGGCCCTGGACCAGGGCCGGTCACTCTCCTCCCTGATCCCAGGGCATGACCCGCCCTCTGTGTCTCCGCCACCACCGGATGGAAGCAATGCCAGAATCGACTAGGACAGCCCCAGGGTGGTCACTCCCTGGTTGGGGGTCTAGGCGATGCTGTCTCAGGGAGGAGGCTCCTCAGCCCAGCCCACAGAACGCCTCCGCTCTTCCAACTCGAGGCTGGGTCCTTTCCGGCAGCTGCCTCAGCCAACCGTGATCAAAGCTTGCAATATGCCCTACCAATCAGATGCCGAATACTTGGCCCGCCTCCTGCAGCGTGGCCCAGCACCTCTATCACGCCTGCGCCTACCCGGTGGCCTGCCGGGACTTGTAGTTCCACTTCGGCGTACAAAGGCCAGTCAGAGGCCAAGAGCCGAGGAGGGAAAAGAACAAAAGGGTGAAGAAGGAAGCGTGTCCTCCTAGCTAGGGTGGAGTACCTCCCGCTTTCTTCTTTGGAGACCACAGCCCGGTTAAACCAGGGATGTTGCCTTGCTTTCCTTCACGTCCCTAGAAACTTCTCTTGAGTCACATCTCATTATCCGCAAAGTCGGACTTGATTTAGGTGCTGGCCTGGGCTCAGTTCTGCTGGGATTATCTATCCCTCATTTGACAGCACCGGCCAGAGTGAAAAGCAGTAGCCGCCCACTCCCTCGGGGAGGGCGCGCTGGAACTTTGAGCCCCGCCTACGCACTACACTTCCCAGCATGGGAGCTCGCACCCTGCCCGTATGCAGACTACATCTCCCAGCAGCACCTGCGGAACTCGCACCCTATGCGCACACAGACTACAAGTCCCAGCAGCGCGTGCGGCACTCGCACCCTGCGCACACGCAGACTACAATTCCCAGTCGGCTCTGCGCTACTCTTCTGCGCGCGAGTGCGGTCCGGTGCCCAGCTTGGGGTGTGCGGGCTTCGTCGCTGTTAACCCTCTAGGGGCAACCAACCGCGTCCTTCTAAAGAGGGCGCCTGTTGAGAGACAAGAAGCGAAAATCCTAAAGGAAATCAGACGCAGGGGTGAGGATAGGGCGTGTGAGGAGGAGAGAGCCAGGCCCCCGGGCGAGGGCGGGCGGTCCTTATCATCCTGGAGGGTTTGTCTGCTGAAAGGGTTTCTGGAGGCCTCGCTCACTGAGGGGACCCTGGGCCTCTGAGAGCCTGAGCCCAGCGGGTCCTCAGGATGCTAGCAGTCATTGTGAAGATAGGAAACAACAAACCCGAGTTGGGGACCAACAGACTTACCTCCCGGCCTGCCAGATAGCCACTAGATCGCCGGCTTCAAGATCCGAGAGGCCTCAAACATCCCAAAGCCGCAGAGTTTTCTCCGACCTCTGATGTGCTGAAAGATTCTGGCGATCGCTGGTAGACTCCGGAGACCAGACCCACAGACCAACCTCGAATCCGTTGACTTGCAGGCAAAGCCCAGGAATCATTGGCTGATCCCGAAGACCTCCGTGAAACCACAGGCTCATAGGCAGATCTCCGAGGCCAAGACAACCGGCCAAGAAACCCCACTGCCAGCTAAGCCGCGTTCAGCTGGAGCTCCTCCGAACGGACGGACTTGCAGCCTTCCCTTTCCCCAGCCAGGATGAGGGAATTAGACAATGGAAGTCGAGCACTAGGCAAAGCAGGCATTCTGCATGGGGAAGAGCTCCGAGCTCTCTGTAGCCTTGGAGAGGGAAGTGATGGAAAAAGAATATAGCAGCTTATTAGGGACTCCCACCCTCTTCAAGTTATAAATATCCCCAGAACCTTGGCTACGTGCCCGGAAGCCTGTTGTCTCCAACTGTACAGGAGACTTCTCTGCCTGGGCTGGGAAAGGGGCTTTTCTTTTGTTTTGCAGATACATCCACCCACTGAGGGACTTGAATTTTTTTTTTTTAAACATGACTCCAGGCCATGCTTTTATTACTGAGTGTCCTATTCCCGGTGCCCAGTTATTTATGGTTAAATTACTCAAGTGTCTAAAAAGAACTATTAGGACCCTACCCAGGCATAACGCAGCATCTCCCACTCCTACTCCTCTTCCAACCCCCAACTGTGGGGTTAGGGGTTGTTTAAATACCACAGAATTGTACCATCCTGTCCCACCTAAAATTTTAGATCTGGACACCAAAGAAGTTGGCATCCTGGAGGGTTCCCAAGAGACAGCATCCCTGGAGTGTGGGCATCAAGGTCAGACAGGTCTGGGTTGGATTCCAGGCTGCATATCAGGAAGTCATTTACTCTGCCCAGCTCATTTCCTTTTCTGTAAAATGGCAATAGTCATACCCCGGGGGAGTCGTGAGGACTGAGATGACTTAGATCCACACAGGTCACTCAGGTGATAGCTGTGATTATTAATTCAACCTTTGGTGGCAGGGGAGACTTCCATAAAGGCCCATGGGTATATTCAGTGGCCTTGAAAGTCTGGGAAATTAAGAGTGGCTCATGGCTGTGAGCATCTGGCCTTCTCCTCACATTGTTTTCCTGCTGGAAATTCAGCCTGGAATTTGGGCCAGTGGTGGGTTCAAGCGGATGCTCTGTGAGCAAGGCTGCCAACTGTCACAGACCCAGCAAGCTGGGCCCTCACACTCAGGGAAACTTCTAGGTCAGGGGTTGTTAACCAGACTCCAAGGAATGGGAGGAGCAGGGAGAGGTGCAGGCTTTGGCTGAGAAATTGCAGGTTTCTAACTGGGCCTAAGGTGAGGGAGGGCCTGAGTCTCTCAGCCCAGCGGGGCTCCCTTTTCATCCATTCTTTGGCAGATTGCTTTGTAAACTTTCTTAGCCTCCCTACCCCCCACCCTCCCTTTGCTCCAGTGCTTTAAGCCCTTCTTTGTCCTCTTGCTGTTTCTTTTATTCCTCAGGACTGCCTGGAGCCCAGCTTGGCTTCCTGCCTCCTTCTGAGTAAAAGCTTTTTTTCTGTCTTCACCTGGGACCCTCCAGAGGGTGGAGGAGGAGAGAGGCTGCCAGTGGATGGAAAGCAAGACTGCATCTGGAGCCCCTGGGGGGGGGGGCATGGGGAAGAGGGGGAGGGAGGAAAGACCCGGTGGAGGGCTTCCTGTTGCAGCCATCAACATCTGAGGGATGGGGTCACTGGAGGAGGAGGTAGCTTCCTGCCCCATTGTTGAGGACTTCAGTGTTTCTCAGGAACACTTACTATATCTGGGGTTTCCAATAATCACTTGGAAAACCATATTTGTTCCCATCATTTAGCAGAGGATGAGCCCCTACTGTGTGCAAAGGCAGCAGTACAGCTTATCACTGGGGAAAGGGGCCAGGAGAGCCATCTGGCCAGAATTTTCAACTTAGGTTTTCAACATTATCTTCAAGTGAGGTTTTGTATTACATTGGATCCACTGTTTGCTTTGATCAAAGACCTTCCATGTATGTCCTTAAACTTGTGCCCTTCTACCAGACCACTGCATCTGTGTTGCACTGTGAATTATCACGTTAATAAATCTTTGTTATCTTGTGAGCAGCACAACTGTGTTATAATTTTTTGGTATCAGAAGTATTGTTAAATATTTTAAAACACGCCTCAACGTTTGTGTTCCTATTTTGTCATTTCTTTTCTCAAAGAACATCAAAAAATAGAAGTGACCTGGGCTTCTCTGGATTCCACAAGGAGTTGGGTCAGAGGGGACACAATGACAGTCCCTGCATTCCAAGTGCTATCACAAGGAGTGAGCTAGTCTATACCCAGACAGGGCAGACTCTTAGATGGGGGAGGAGAGGGAGCTTCCCAGAGGAGGTGACATCTGAGTTGGCTTTGCAAAGACTGTAGGAGTTTCTGGGAGGTGGAGAAGGTGGGAGGACAAGCATTCCAGGTTTCAAGAACAGCATGTGCAAAGGCCCAGGAGGCGTGAAGGACAGAATGGCCAGGATAGGTTATGGCTAGAGGGAAGAGTGTGCTGGTAGGGCAGCAGGGGAAGGAAGCAGAGCAGGGACAGTGTCTTGGTGTCTTGTGTCCCCTTGCCTGCCTGTCTCTGCCCTTGGCTATGGATCAGCAAAGCTGGTGATGAGACACAGATGTGGGGTGGCCTGGGGACTGGCCTGGGGTGGGAAGAGCAGATTGACTCTATGGGAGGAGGGCAGACTGCAGAGGACAGGGAGGCTTTCTGACATCAGACATTTCTGTTGTTTTTTTCAGTGAGAATATTTTTAAAAAGTGTATACAATTGCTAACCTGGAATCTGTAACCCGAGCAACTTGAAGGCTGAGGCCAGAGGATCAAAAGTTCAAGGGCAGCCTCAGCAATTTAACAAGACACTTGGCAACTTAGTAAGATCCAGTCTCAAAAAAATAAAAAACACTCATTGGTAAAGTGCCCCTGGGTTCAATTCCCAGTACCAACAAAAAACAAATAGTAGACAATTGCATTAAAAATGTACAGCCAGCTTATTTGGTATTGTCTGGCCTATTTAAAGACATCACATGGGCCCATATTATTGAGTCCTCCTCTGTACCAGGCACAGAACTCGAAAATTGGACACCACCCCTCAACCATGTCTGCAGAGCTGACAGGGGAGTAAATGTGAGAATGGCAGAGGAGAGCTCTGGCCCACAATGGCCATCATCGTTGGGGAGGTATAACCTGCCATAGATACTGGCTGAAGTGAAGCCATATCTCACACTGGCTCAGAGTGTGAAAGGGGGCCTGGGCTCAAATCTGGGCTCCGTCTCCTTAGAACAAATTACTTTCCAAACCTGGGGTCCCTCAGCCTGTAAAGAGTATAGCAATCCACATTTGTAGAGGCAGAAAGTATAACAGCAGTTGCTAGAGGTGGGGGGAGGGGAAATGAGGAGCTGCTTAATAGTTTGTTTTGCAAGAAGAAAATTTTGGGAGATCGGTTGCTTAACAGTGTGAGTGTAGCGTACTGAACTGTATGCTTAAAAATGGTTAAAACAGTTTATGTTTGTTTAGAGAGGAGATCTTGGTATGCTGGTCTTGGACTCCTGATCCTCCCACCTCAGCCTTCTGAGGAGCTGGGATGTATAATTTTCAAAAACAGTATAATAACAGTGACTTGGGGCCAGAGGTTAGGTCAGACAACATGACATGCTCTCCTACATGCCTAATAATAATTACCTAGGTATTTACTGGTTGGTTGTTGTATGGGGCAGGATTCTCAGTGCCTTCCTTGTGTTAACTTAATGAATCCTCAAAACAACCCTTGGAGCTCGAGGTGGTTATTATCACTGTTTTATAGATGAAAACTGGAAGTTGGGAGAAGTTGCATGGTGTGTGCAAGACACTCCGAGAGTCAATACTCAATAGATATTACTGACACTGTCAGACAAAGAAGTATTAAAAGATCATCATCATGATGGTAGAATGCAGTGAGAGAAGGAGCTAGAATCATGATAGACTCAGGGGTGACAGGTTACACAGAGCTGTAGAAGTCCTGGGGCACCGTCTTATGTTGCCAGGGGATCAGAGGCTTCATACAAGATGCGCATCCAAGGTGGGCCTTGAGGAATGGGTAAGGTTTGAACCAGGGTGAGAAGGAAGCAGACCGGATGGTGGTAGGTGGGAAGATCCATTGGGTATTCAAAAATACCAATGTAATTTCCCATCACGCACAACCGGAATGGCAAGTTGTATTCCATGTATGTAGAATATGTCAAAATACATTTACCATGATGTATCATGAGCTAGTATCTCCCATGGGCTGTAGCACCAGGGTCAGCAGGGGTAGAAGATAAGCCACCAAAGACACGCAGAGGGTGAGGGTCCTCAGGCAGACAAAGAAGTAAAAGCTTCCAGACCCCTCAAAAACAACAACAACAAAAAATCGAAACACAGAGGACAGAAGGAGGGAGGTTTGTAAATCAAACCAAGAAATCTGAATTTGATTGGCTCACCAAGGGCGACATTCTGCAGATGACTAGGAGAGGGAGGCTCACAGCCATGCAGGTACATGCAGTCGGGACAGGGAGGGGTGGCGCCAGTTGGGAGCCCAATAAGGAGCCTTCACACCAGTCCCACAAAAGAAAAGTTGAAAGGCCACGTCCACGGTGCTGGCAGTGGCGGGAAGGGTGGGATCGGGAGACGCTGTGGAACTGGTAGCTGAGGAAGTGAAGGGGAAAGGCCCCAGGTGGTTCAAGGACTGAAGTAGTTGACAGAAGAGAAAGCAGAAGGGACCCGGGAAGGGAAGAAGTGAGGGCATCTTCTCAGATCACTTGTCTGGGGAGGGTCTACTTGGGAGGAGAATCCTAACAGGCACCTGGTGACATAAGCCTTGAACTGAAGGAAAATGGGGCCTAGAGACAGGTTCCATAGTCTGGGAGCGGTTACTAAGGGAGGCTTCTGTACAGTGTTTTACATTCCCCTCACCCTTGGAAAATCTCTTTTAAACTGCGTCACGGGATCTTGTATGGGCTTTTTTGCTCTCAGGTTCTTTTGGCCAGAATGTCCCTGTAGGGACTTCTCTCCTCCATTCCAAGCATGTTGCCTGGGTTTCACCTCCTCTAACCTCGTCCTTTTCCTCCTACAAGGGAACACTCTCCCCTTCCCCTGAAGCCTTCCTGGGTGGAGAGGTTAGAGCTGAGCTGCTATAGCTCACACCCTCCTCACCTCTGAGGTGGAGAAGACGGGGTTAAACCCTGTGTGCCAGCCAAGAGCCTGTGGAAAGCCTCTGTGCCCAGGAGGAGCACAGCACGCCACGGAGAACTGGGAGAGGCCAGTGTGGCTGAAGCTCAAAGTGCGGGGGTGAGGCAGAGGCCGGCGCTGCAAGGCCTCAAAGGCCCTGCCAAGAACAGTGGGGAAATGGAAGCTTCTAAACGGCAGGCAGAACAGGGGACTCAACACCACACGATGGGCAACTTTGAAAAGCTGGTTCTGGAGCCGGGTGCAATAGCGCACGCCTATAATCCCAGTGGCTCGGGAGGCTGAGGCAGGAGGATGGTGAGTTCAAAGCCAGCCTCAGCAACTAGCAAGGCCTTAAGCAACTCAGTGAGACCCTGTCTCTAAATAAAATATTTTAAAAAGGGCTGGGGATGTGGCTCAGTGGTTAAGTGCCCCTGGGCTCAATCCCTGGTACAAAAACAAACAAATAAACAAACCCTGAGTCTTGTTCTGCACAGTGGAGGACATGGGCAGAACATCCACGGAGGACACAGGAAGGCCACTGGGGTGGACACTCGCTGATGGACACAGCCTGGCCTGTTCATGCCTTCCTATGTCCTTTTGTGAACCTACACGAGGACCAGCAGATGTGTGGACTTGAGCCGGTTTGTTCTCTAGCTGTATACTCTGGCACTTTGCCTTTGTAAACAGGTTATTGGAGGGTGGATTCATAGTTGTCCCCCTCACTCTATGCTTAAGTCCCCACGACACTGGGAACACAGTGGAGATTGGACTGTGACTAAAGAAAATTGCCCCAGGGCACCACCTTTAAAAAATCACCCCAAAGAAACCTTTATTGACACTTAATGGATAGTGGCTGCTATTTTATTATGTTGCTGTTGGTTTCTTCTTCTTCTTTTTTTTTTTTTTGTACCAGGCATTGGACCCAGGGTTGCTTATCCACTGAGCCACATCCCCAGCCTTGTTTATTTTTTATTTTGTGACAGGGCCCCCTAAATTGCTGAGATGGCTTTGAACTTGTGATCCTCCTGCCTCAGCCTCCTGAGCTGCTGGGATTATAGGCGTGCACCACCATGCCTGGCTCTACTGTTGGTTTCTAAACATTCGGATGGAGGATCAGACAATGCAAACAAAAGTTAGATAGTCAAGCCTTTCCTACTCAGGGTGCAGCCCATGGACAGCAATATCAGTATCACCTGGGAGGCTGTGGGGAGTGAAAAACCTCAGGCTCCATCACAGATGCACTGAATCCAAATCTGTAGTTTAGCATAATTCCTAGGGGTTCCCTCTAATATCAAAGTTCACGGAGCACCTGGGTCTCTAAGCAGCACCCTCTGCATTTCTGCAGACAATATTCACACCTCAGATACGGCCTGTCACACTCCATCTAGTGTGGAAGTCTATGGTTTCTTTCCCCATCAGTCCATGAATTTCTGGAAGGTAAGGAGGCTGAGCACTGTGTCCGACTCTAGATGTCTCAGTGACAAACACAACGACAGGGACAGAAGACCTGGGTCTCAGTCCTGTTCTGCCTGTAGGAGCTGTGGGTGTTGCACCTTCGGGGAGGAACCCGGCCTTTCCACTGGCCCCTGCAGCTCTAACGGGGAAAAGCCGGAGATGATGGCAGATTTCTGAACAGTCTCTTCACGGGCTGCATCTTCAGGAGAATCCCATGACGGGCAGAAGAAGAGGACGTCACCAGTGGCAGAGGGGACGATGCCCGGGGAGATGAGGAGCTCAGGCTATTGTTACGGTTCACCCCAGGGTGTACCCAGCGACCTCCACATGTCACCCGAGGAGGGGGCAGCAGCAGTACTGCTTCCATTTTTATAGGTAAGGAAGGGTTCAGAGAGGGTAGGTGACTTGCCCAAGGTCCCCGGAGTACGTGGGCTCGTGCACATTGTCCATTTTAGGTAAAGGCAGCTCAGCCTGGGGCTGATGGAAGGCCAGGGACAGAGACCGAGACCCATAAGGCTCAACCACAGATCTGCTCCCAAGGACTTTTCCAGAAGTTTTCCAGCTTTGCCTAGAGTTCTTATCAGCATGAGAAGCAAGCTGATGTCCTCAAGGGAGAAGCATGACAAGGCCCCTGGGGTCTGCTGACTTCCTCTGAAGTTGGGGCCACAGATGGAGCCCGGTGGAGCCCAGTGCTAGGGCCTGGGCAGGTTCCAAGGCTCAGGGCCTCCAAGGACTGTGAAAGTCCGGACACTGCCTCTAGAGGAGCCGTTCTCCACCTCGAGGGACCTGGTCTGGGGTCCTCCAAGGCCCCCTATAACCAGCTGTGAACAGGGAATATAGCAGGGAGTTTGGGAAGAGAGGAGAGGGAGTCGAGGTGCTCCTGCCTGGTGTGGGAGTCATATCTCCCTGAGCCAAACCACAGGACAGCTACGCCCCAAGTGTGGCTCTGGGGCGGGGGAGCATTCGTGTTGACCTGTTTTTTTATTTGTTTTTGTTTTTCTGTGGTACTGGGGATTGAACCCAGGGGTGCTCTAACACCTAGCTACACCCCCAGCCTTTTTATTTTTTATTTTGAAACAGAGCCTCACTAAGTTGCTGAGGCTGGCCTCAAACTCACGATCCTCCTGTCTTGGCCTCCCAAATTGCTGAGATGACAGGCATGTGCCACCCCATTCGGCCTCCTCTGGAATTTTTCAATCCAAAAAAGGCTGTGATTCAGACGGGGGCGGGGAAGGGTGAAAGCAAAGGTCTGCTGGCCCACTGTGAGACACACGACCCCTTGGTTCTGATGCTCTGGCTTGGCACAGGAGGTCTGTCCATAGATTCTCAGCACTGAACCCCAACTAGGCTCCCCCCATTAGCCATTTATTATTAATAACTGATTACCAGTTTGTGTAAGAATTCTCCCTCCGATCCCTACTACCTCATTCAGAGTTCAGTATTTTTCTTCATTTTAACTTTTATTTTTCTCCAGTTGGGTGGCTCAGCTCGCCCTCTCTGTTCTTTGCCCTCGGATGCTGCGGTCCTGGTGGGCTGTCCTGTCAGCAGAACTACAAAACCAAAAAAGAACAGAATCGGAGAGGTTCCTGTGACTTCCAGGGAGGGCATTCGGGGACATGAGGAAGAAGGTGGGGTCTGGAGCCACAGGCCAGGATCGGCTGTTATTCGCTGTGTGACCTTGAGCAAATCACGCATCTGTAAAATGGGATCATACGATGGCCAGTGGGAGAACCAGGTCAGGTAAGAAGTGAGTGGCCCTTCCACGTCCGGCAGGCACACTGCAGCTTCCTGATTAATGGCTGAGAACACACTGTGATTGTCACTAATGCCTTGGGTGGGCTGAGTCTCCCCCACAGCAATGGACGATAACTGAAAATGTTGTCAGAAGCTACATGGCTGCCACCTCTCATGGGTCCTGCCTCTCCGACCAATAGGAGTCAGGGAGCAGGTGCTGGGTTTATGGCGTCCAGGACACCTTCCCCTAGTGGCGCCAGTTACAAGAGCGGTCATTTACTGAGCACTTACTCTGGGTGGGGTTGTAGTGTTTATGTTCAACTCATTTCAACCTCACATTTTCCATGAGGTCGATACTAGTGTTACTCCAATCTATATAGGTAAGCAAGCAGCATTAAATGACTTACTCCACATCCCAGAATACTAGATGACATCACCAAAATGGCACTCAGAGTGGTTTTTACATATGTGTTCAGGGCTTTTTTTTGTGTGGTTGTGCAAGTTGTTGACTGCACAAAGTGCCTAGACTAAAGGGTAAGCTGAGGCTGAAACAGCCCACATTCTGATTGCTGTGTATCCTGGGACAGGGCTACCCCGCCCCCCACTGCCGCAGTACTGGAGATTGAACCTAGGGGCATTCTGCCATGGACCTACATCCTCATCCCCAGCCCTTTTTATTTTTTATTTTGAAACACAGTCTTGCTAAATTACGAGGCTGGCCTGGACTTATAATCCTGTGCTGAGACTGCAGGTGTGCACACTATTCCCAGCAGAGCCATCTTTTTTTAATTTGACAAAGATGCCAGAGAGCAGCCAGAGAGGCCCTGAGGCCCGTAATGCCTTACACATGTCCTCTGCAGAACGGCACCGTGGGCTGGATATCACAACCCCCATATTACAGATGAGGAAATCCAGGCCTGGAGAGTGGGAGCCGTGAGCTAGGCCATTCTGTAAGTAGTAAAGCCAGGATTTGGGCTGGGGATGTGGCTCAAGCGGTAGCGCGCTCGCCAGGCATGCGTGCGGCCCGGGTTCGATCCTCAGTACCACATACCAACAAAGATGTTGTGTCCGCCGAGAACTAAAAAATAAATATTAAAATTCTCTCTCTCTCTCTCTCTCTCTCTCTCTCTCTCTCTTCTCTCACTCTCTCTTTAAAAAAAAAAAAAAAAAAGTAAAGCCAGGATTTGAGCCTGGTGCCAAAGTCCCTGCTCTAAACCACTAGACCACTGCACAGACCCACCCATGAGTGCTCAAAAAGTAAATAAAGGAAACAGGCACAACCACCTGGCCTTTACCTGAAACCACATGGCAGTTCTACAGAGGCCTAGTGAGGCTGTGGAGGCCGGCCCTCTATCAGAAAATCAATTGATCAGGAACTGGAAGCCTTGGTCTTCAGAGCTCTGAACTCTGGAATTTAACTCTTTCTCTGGCTCTGTTTCCTCATCTGAAAGTGAGACTGCCACCATTTCTGTTTGCAGAGTCTGTGTGCATATGTATCCATCCTCACATCAACCCTTGGATAAAGGTATTCTGGCCACCCTTCTGCTCAGAGAGGCAAGTGACATGTTCAGGGTCACACAGCAAGGAGGGAGCCGAACGGGACATGAAGCCAGGGCTCCTGGCTCCCAATCACAGCTTTGGGCCCCTTGCTGAGCATCTTAGAATTGTTGGAGCCCTATGACCTGTCTGATGGCCCAGAGGTCACCCAGCGCACAAACAAGTGAGATAAATCAGATGGACTGGACACTGGCACAACCACGTGACCACACCCAGTTCCCCCAGGAGAAGGCTTGGAGGGGAGGAGCACTCGGGGAGGAGTCTCTTCTTGGCTCAGAACAAAGCCTCTGCCTCTGCCTCTGCGGGGAGCGGGGGGCAGCCTGGGGCCCCAGCCTTGGGAAACTTCCAGAACTGCCTCAGGAGGAGAGGATGCATAGCAGGCCCCGGGAGCTCTCCCCCACCCACCCCCACAGGGCTCAGCAGCAGCAGGTCAGAGGAACCACCATCTGTGAAAGCACTTTGCAAAGAGGTGCGGTCCCAGGGCCAGGGCCATTGTCTCCCCTCCCCTCCGTGCGCCTCAGGAAGCGGATTCCATCTGCGCGCCAAAGACAGACTTGCCCACCCATCAGTAAAATGGAGGATGCTGCTCCCACCCCAGCTGGGCGCCCTTCCAGAACTAACACATGCATGTGCTCTCTCTCCCCGCTGCCCCAAGCAACCTGCCACTCTGCCTGGCTCTGCATGCCTACTCCGCGTGGGCTGGCCACCCCCCAGGCATGAGGCCCTTCTGGGAGGTGGGGATAGAGGGAGACAGACAGACTACAGACCTTCCAGCGATTCCCGCATTCATTGCACAGGACGAAGGTGGTCATGGGCTCGTCGGCGCTGCGCGTTTGCACCTGAGAGAGAACCAGCCGTGAAGTCGCTCTGCGGATCTGGAACCTGCTGTGGCTTCCCGTCTAGTAGGTCCGGATCCCAGGGGTTGGCACTGATGTTCCTGCCCCACTTTGGCAATTCCCTTAGCACTAAGAACTCCCTAACGTATACCTCCCTCTCCCCAGAGCCGTCCATGAGTCGCCCCCAGCACCTCAACGGCTCAGCCTGGCCTTCCACTTGCACTTGGGTTGATCTTTCCGAACGGATCTCTCTGCTGTGGCCTCCCACAGGCCGCATGCAGGCCTCACCCCGGACACAGACGTGCCCAGCTCACCAGCGCCAGAGTGAGCCGGGAGCACTTTAGAAATCACCTCGTTCATCTTTGTTTTACCAATGGAAGGACGGAGGCCTGGAGAGGAAAAGGGGCTTGGAGGCCCAGGGGCCTCAGTTTCCCTGGTTATAACCAAGAAGCCGGCTCCACACGGCTCAGTTCCCTTCGGGCCATCAGTGACTCTCGGGGGTGGCCCCCTGTGTGTCTGGCTCTTCTCATTCTTACCTCAGGGCAGGCCAGAATACACTGGCCCCGCCTCCTCATCACACAGCCAACTGTTCTACAGCCAGAAAATGTTCTAGAAGCCGCAGAAGCACCACTGTGGTATCCCAAGCCTGGCCCTGGTCTCTGCGGCCTGGAGAACCTCAGCCCTTTCTCCCCTCGGGCTCCTTCCTAAGCATCTCTCTGGCTCACCACCTCCACGGCCCCTGGCTCCTCTTCCGCAGGCCCAGCCTGCAGCACCGGTACCTGGTTATAGGTGCAGTTCTTCTTCTTGCATTTGCTGCACTGGAAGAGATCGGTGGTGGTGCCGCCAGTCTTGGCCATCTGGTGCTCCCGGATGGCCTCCTGGGTCATGGCGTTCCTCAACTCCTTCAGCTCGTCACTGGCCATTTCCTGGAGAGAAATGAGCCTGTCTGTGAGGGCTGATGGCCCCACATCTGCTTGGCGGTGCTGGGGATTGAACCCAGGGCCTTGTGCATGCGAGGCAAGTACTTTACCACCTGAGCTAGATCTCCAGCCCCCACCCCACCTCCCTGCTTTCTAGAGCATCTGAACAGAGGGAGCATGCTGGATGGAGCTAGCGGGAGGCCTGGCTTTCTGGTCCTCCCCAGCTGGGAAAATGCTGGACCTGAAGCATCCCTATTCCCATTCCATCTCTGGCTGCAAGGTCAAACCTGGGGGCTCCGGCTGGGCCAAGGTCAGCTGGGCGTGTACGGGAGGGTAGCAGGCAAACAGCCGGTGCCTGGGATTAGTGCTGTGGCTCATTCCACCAGGCCTGGCCCTCCCCCTGCCTGCCAGGACCTTGGCCTGGATTGAACCACTGCCCATCTGATCTATATGTCCTGTGTCCCCTAACCCTTCCAGTCTAGACTTGACCCAGAGCCTGTTCCAGCTATGAGCACTGCCCGGTGCGTCCTGCCTCTGGGAGCCGTGGCCCAGCTATCCATGACTTGCTGCCGCCATCCCCGCCCTCAGCAGAACCCTGAGGCGTCTGGGCTCACAGGTGAGCTAAGTGCTCACCTGTGCTGATCGCAGGACTCCCCTCCCACAGCACCCACGGTGGACTCGCAGGGTCTGCATTACCCAGACCCTTCCCTTCCCGTCCCCTGGCTACTGGATTCCCCTTAAGCCTCTGCCACAGGAGAGGAGAGAAGGGCATGCTCAGCTGGAGGCAGCGCCACCTAAGAGCTGTGCGGGGAAAGGAACACAATTGAAGCCGAGACGGAAGCCAGGACGTGGTGTTGGCCGGCCACTTCAATTGTTGCCGTCTGTCAGGCTTCCGCAGGGAACAGACTCGGCATAAAGGTCAAATGGTTTCAGTGTGTTGACCCTGCATTGTAACCACTCAGGCTTCTTGGTCAAAAGCATATTCCTGACTCTGAAATGCCAAGAGCAGACCCAGGAACATACATTTTTTTTTTTTTTTTAACCAGTGTCCCCAAGTTGTTCCGGTGCGCACTAATGTTTAAGCCCTGTTGTGTTAAATTCGTAGGTGAGGACCTCACCCCTCGCAGGAACAATAAGAGAAAGATAAGTCAACCCAGGGTCACGGAAGCTAAAAGCTGCTGCCTTTAATTTGGGGGGATTTTCCAGAGTGTAATGCAGTCAGCCATTTGAAATTTATCAGATGCCAATTTACAGTTTGCCTTTAACTGGTGTGCTGATAAGTGGGAGTGCCTGATTCCTTGGAAGCACCTGTCAACTTACCTGGTGTAAATATTCCCACGGTGGTCAACTTCTTTTCTTTCTTTCTTTCTTTTTTTTTTTTTTGTACTGGGAACTGAACTCAGGGGCACTAAACCACTGAGCCACATCCCTAGCCCTTTTTTATATTCTATCTGGAGACATGGCCTCGCTGAGTTGCTTAGGGCCTCGCTAAGTTGCTGAGGCTGGCTTTGAACTTGTGATCCTCCTGCCTCGGCCTCCCATGCTGTTGGGATTCCTGGTGTGTGCAGTTGCGCCAGGCACCAGTCAATGTCAAGCTACTACAGTGATGTAACTGAGTGTTGCACACACTTAGCTCTGGAGCTGGCAGCAGCTGGCCGGGCACACCACAGCCCCCAGGCTGCCAGGCTCCAGACAGGAAGCTTTGGTCCCTGCCCCATAACCAAAGAGGGAAGGGAGTCCAGAGCAGAGGTGTGCAGGTGCCGGAAGCTCACCTCCCTTGGGAAGGGCTGGTGCCTGGAAAGTGCCTGGGAAGGGCTGGTCAAAAAGACGCTGATGACCTTAGCCAGTCTCCACAGATGGATTCTCAGGAGATGGCACATTGCAGACACAAAGAATAGCAGGCAGACACGAAAGAGCAGAAGACCAGGACAGCGTGTTTGGGGACGGGTATGATGGGTGGGTTCAAGTTGAGGAGCGTGGGAAACATGGCAGGAGGCTAGATCCTGGAAGGAGGTTGTTAAGTGCCTGCTAACAGAGAACAGGAAAAACTATCCCCCACCCGCCAACCCATTGACCTCTCTCAGAGTCACAGGGAATCAGCCAGTCAGTGGTAGAGCGCTTGCTGAACATGCGCCAGGCCCTGGCTTCCACCCCCTGCTCCACCAGAACGCAAACACACGAGGAATGAGCACACTGATGTAGAAAACAGGCGCTCAACTCAGCAGAGAAGAGCAGGAGAGGACGCTGGGCCTTCATGTGCTGGCAGAGAAGAGCCCCAACTGTGAATTCAGTAAGGATCTGCCCAATGCATTTTTTTCTCCCCCAGAACTAGAGATTTAACCCAGGGGTGCTCTACCACTGAGCCGCACCCCCAGCTCTTTCTTATTCAGAGACAGACTCTCACTAAGTTGTTCAGGATGGCCTTGAACTTCTTGGTCCTCCTGCCTCAGCCTGCAGGGTTGCTGGGATTACAGGCATGTGCCACGCTGCCTACCATCATTTTTCTTACTGAAACAACACTGTCCTGTATTTCTTTCCTTTTAAAAAAATTTGATTGGACTGGGGATGTGGCTCAAGTGGTAGCGCACTCATCTGGCATGCGCGGGGCGCTGGGTTTGATCCCCAACACCACATAAAAATAAAAAATAAAGATATTGCGTCCACCTAAAAACTAAAATAAATATTTAAAAAATTGATTGATTGATTGTGGTGCTAGGGACCGAACCCAGGGCCTCGGGCATCCTTGGCAAGCTCCATCACTGAGCCATGTCCCCAGCCCTGTTTTGTATTTCTTATAGAAACTTCTTTCTTGGGGCAAGAGATGACCCAGGAGGAAACTCCCAGGTATTCCAATGCTGAGATTCTAACCCCTAAAGTGATGGGATTTGGATGTAGGGTCCTTGGGAGGAGATTAGGTCTGGAGGGCTGTGGGATTACTTTTATAAAGAGGCCAGAGACTCTCACTCTTCCTGCCAGGTGAGGTGGTCACATGAGAGAGCTGTCTGTAAGGAATGAGGCCCTCACCCTCACCAGATGGAACCTGCCAGCACCCTGATTTTGGACTGTCAGCACTCAGCACTGAATGAGTCTGTCATGCATCGGTTGCCCGACGGGGGGATTTTTGTTACAGCAACCTGAACTAAGATACTGGTAAGCTGACTTGCAATTTGCAATCATGGACATCCACTTCCATTTGTCAAAAAGATCAGATATTTTAAATTAAGCGGAAAGATAACCCTGGTGCTCATTTGCCAAGTTCCCACTTTACCTTAGAGCCAGAGCTCTTTGTTGTTTGGGTATTTGAGGAAGGCAGTGAGCCCTCTCCCTGAAACGTAGATATACACATACTGTAACACACACACACACTCATCCCACCACATGCACGCCAAACACCAGACACACCCTGCACATCACACATATACTACGCAGACTCCACATAGCACACAGAGAACACACACACACAAACACCAAACACATCACACACGCCACACATACACACAACACGTGTGCCACACCACTCACTACACACAGGTCACAGTGATCAGTGGGTTCCCAGACACCCTGAGGCCCAGCCAGGATCCAGGGACCTAACACTTTCACTCTTTCTCGGGGTCACTTCAATTCTCCAATTTTGGTGTGTGTTGGGGGGTACCAGGGATTGAACTCAGAGGCACTTGACCACTGAGCCACATCCCCATTCCTTTTTTATATATTATTTAGAGACAGGGTCTCACTGAGTTGCTTAAGGCCTTGCTAGTTGCTGAGGCTGGCTTTGAACTTACAGTCCTCCTGCCTCAGCCTCCCAGGCCACTGGGATGACAGGTGTGCACCACTGCACTCGGCTAATTCTCCAGTTTCTGGCTACTGGCAGGGATCCCCTGTGAGCTCTGGCGGGAGAGAGCCGTCATGCCTGAGGGTGGCAAAAGGTGTCTTTCCAAGATGTGGGCTCTGAAATAAGCAGACCTGAGATCAAGTACTCAGCTCTCACTAACTGTAGCCTCAGTTTTCTTATCAACAAAATGGGGATATTTCCTCCTCTATGACACCATGAGAAGGGTTACAGGAAATGAGAGGTGAAGGAGCCCATCACTTACTGACCCTGATGGGAGCCCTGCCTTGAGGCCCAGGAGGCCCCGGGTTCAGCTTCTCCTGTCTCACCCATCTGTTACTTCATGTATATTAACTCAGTTAGTCCTTCCCAAGAGAGCAGTTCTGATTCTCATCCTCATTTTGTAGAGGGAAAATCTGAGCACAGAGAGGTTAAATAGTTCATCCAAGGTCACACAGATAAGTGGCAGAATCGGAATTCAAAGGCTGACACGGTTCAGGGCTTCTGAGGACTGTACTATCGCTTCTCAAATGGTCTCTCCCCTACTGACCCCTCTAGGCTGGGTCAGTCCTCCCCTCCTGTAGGTTCCCACAGTGGCATTATTTACCACTCGGTATTATAACTTAAAATCTGACTCCTCACCTTGGACTCCTATCCTGGCCAGGGCCCTGGGTACTGGGAACTGGGATACAGGACTGAACAAGAGAGAGAAGCAGAGAAAGGTGGGTGCCCTGGGGCCAGACAGCTGCCTCCTGGCTTCAACGCTTTCTAGCTGCGTGCAGCGGAACACTGGCTGACCTCAGTGTCCTCATCTGTAACATGGGGACGACACATTTCTATCTTATGGCCGCGGTCCCTGTGCTTACACAGCACTTCATACAAGTTGCCTGTGTTCATCATCTTGATGGTTCTCGAGGCCCTGTCGGGGGGCTGAGATGATTCTGGTGGGAAAAGGGCCTTGGGCACAGTGGAGGGGCCTGGCCTCCCACACTCCCACCCAGAAACCCCGTGGTCCTTACCTCTGCCGTCATCTTGGCTATGAGCCCAGCGGAAATGGCCCCGCTGAGCACATTCCGCCTCAAGCCAGGGTTCCTGGGGTCCTTGAGGTTGCTGATGCGGCTGCGCACGCGGTTCCGGTATTTCATGTCTGTGCTCTTGAGCTCCTGGTAGATATGTGACAAGGTCAAGGGACAGCCTGCCACTCACAGAGGGGCACAGAGGATCAGAATCCAGAGCCTTCTCCTCCTCTCCTTGGACTTTACAGGGGTTGGCGGCACCTTTGTGACCTCTGACTGGCCACTGGAAGTAGCACTTGGGCATTTGGGGTCATCTAAGTAACACAGACAGGAAATACCCTCCATGGAGTGACTAATGGTAGCAAGCACTATGGTGTCAAGGACCCTGGGGAACAGGCACCCTGATTTTTCTAAGCCTCTTGTGTGACTTCAGATGAGTCACATGACTTCTCTGTACCTCCGTTTCCTTATTTATAAAATATAGTATTGGAGCTGGGCAGGATGGTACACGCCCATAAACTCGGTGATGTGGGAGGTTGAGGCAGGAGGATGGCAAGTTTGAGGCCAGCCTCAGTAACTTAGTGAGACTGTCTCAAAATAAAAAAAATAAAAGGGCTGGGGATGTAGTTTGGTGATAAAGTGTCCAGGGGTTCAATCCCTAGTACCACTAAATAAGTAAATAAGTAAAATTCAGTGTTGTTAGAAAGATACAGTGAGTTCACTGGCATGGTGTCTGGAACGTATCAAATGTTCAACATTATGGGCTGTGAGGACAATGACAAGATGAGGAGAATCTCTAGTTTGGAAGGGACCTTGGAGGTTGTGAGTCCAGCTATTAGAGAAGATTAAAAGCTACATGTTGGGGCTGGGGTTGTGGCTCAGCGGTAGAGCGCTCAACTTGCATGTGCGGGACCCTGGGTTGGATCCTCAGCACCACATAAAAATAAATAAATGTAATAAAGGTACTGTGTCCAACTACAACTAAAAAATAAATAGTAAAAAAAAAAAAAAAAAAAGCTACATGTTGACCAGGTGCTGTGGTCCACACGCCTGTAATCCCAGCAACTCAGGAGGCTGAGGCAGGAGGATTGCAAGTTCAAAGCCAGCTTCAGCAACTTAGTGAGACCTTGTCTCAAAATTTAAAAAATAAAAAGGGCTGGGTATATAACTCAATGGTAGGACTCTTGTCTAGTATGTGTAAGGCCCTGGGTTCAATCCCCAGTGTACTGGGCGGCTGGGGGTAGGGATACATATTTAATATTCTAAGAAGTACTGCAAAAAAAAAAAAAAGCATTGAACTTTGCGTAACATGGTGTACCCAACATATTTGGTCATAGATTCCCCCTCCTATATTTTCCCTTCCCTTGGGCACTATGTACTTGTGTACTAGAAATGAGCTCAGGGATGCTCTACCGCTGAGCTACATCCTGTTTCTGCTTTTTGGTTCTGTGGATTTAAGCCAGGGGTACTTTACCATTGGGCCACAGCTCCAGCCTTTTGGTTTTTTATTTTGAAACAGGGTCTTGCCAAATTGCTTAGGGCCTTGTTAAGTAAGTTGTTGAGGCTGGCTTTGAACTTGCTATCCTCCTGCCTCAGCTTCCTGAGCCGCCGGGATTATAGGTGTTTGCCACCATGCCCAGCATTTTTTATTTTGAGACAGGGTCTCACTAAATTGCCCAGACTGCCCTAAATTTTGTGATCCTCCTGCCTCAGCCTGGGATTAGCTGGGATTAGAGGCCTGTACCGCTGCGCCCGGCCCCTCTCCTCCTTTCCTTTGGTAATTGCCATGACCATGATTTTCACCCCATAGAACCCACCTCAGGAATGGCTGACCAGAGACTCCTTCTCCTATTACTAGACGAGGAAGCTGAGGCTTGCAAAGGGTGCAGGCTCAAGGTCACAGGGCAGATTCCCGGCAGACAGGGCTGGAGGCCAGACCCCTTCTTAACAGCTCTGGCCGCTCACCCTGCAGGAAGCTGCCCCTGGCCACCGACCACAGCGAGTTTCTTTCCCAACGCTGCATCCCAGATGGGCCTCCCTCCCCTCCACCCTCTGGAGCAGCTCGGGAACACAGCCTCATTTTCTGGCTCTCCTGAGCCAAGCAGAATCAGGAAAACAAAGCGGTTGCTGGGAAAAGCCACATACAGAGGAGCCCGCGGGGGACATGCAGGACGGAGGCAGCCGACTCGCCAGAAATGGTGGGGAGGCAGGAGGTATTATTGCTTTTTACAGCGATTGTGGTTTTAATACCGTAAAAGTGTGAAAAGAAAAGAATATGTCACGATGCAATTTGAGAGTCAAAATATGTGTCGGGAAACCTTCCATGCAGGATTTCTGGATCGTGTATCTGTCGCTATGCAGGACAGAATGTGGGGACAGTTGGGCTGGCCACACCCCCCCCTCAGTCTATCTCTGACTCCTCCATTTCCTAAACCCAAGAAGGAGGAGCAGGAGGGCAACCCTAGGGGTCTGACCCCTTAGAAGGGGTGTGGCCTGTGCTACACATAGGCCACGTAGGTTCAGGGGTCTCCAAAGAGGACCAGGCTTTTCTGGGGACACAGGGAATTCAAGCCCTACATCCATCCTCTGGGCTATAAGGTTTGTGCAGCGTCCAGTAGAAGCAGCGAATGAGGAGGGAAGGCCAGGAGGGAAACCAGGTTTGAGGCCATCCACTTAGTTTCAAACTGGGCTTGGGGACAGAGGGACCTGCTTAGAGGGGTGGCCGTTGTGGAGAAAATGAAGTCCTGACACCCTGGGTGGGCTCAGCCTTCCTGGACTAACAGGAGAGGATGGCGGCGTGTTTGTTGAGGCCTTGGGTAGTTCTAGCCGCGGGATGTATAGAGAGAAACTTCCAGAAAACATGTTGGGGGACTTAGGGTTGGCTTCAGGCAGGATGCGGAAGCAGGCAAGCTTGCTGTCTGCAGATTTGGCCCTGGGCCTCTCTGACAGACCTAGCTAGAACCCAGGAGGTCTGGAAAGGGCCACTCACACCCCATGTAACATTTAGACTCCCTCTCTCCTGGGTATTCTGTCCCCTCCCTCCGCACCTCTTTGTCTCTGACAGGCAAACCTTTGTCTTCAGTAAAAAGACATTCCATGCATTCACTCAGCAGGGCACAGTGGAGGGAGAGACTCTTTCCCAAGCAGAATCCTCTGGACTAATGGGCCTACAGCAGTGAGGTCGCCCCTCCCTGTCTACACAAGGGCCCTTTCAGACAGGAAGCGGGGAGCAGGGCCTGTGGAAACCCAAAGGCCAAAGCCTCCAGTCAGACTTGACACTCAGTAGTTCCTGGGCCTCAGCTTCCTCATCCATACAATGGGAACAGCAGCTCACACCTCAGAGGTTGTCAGGAGCCTTAACAGAGACAGGAAGCATCAGGTGCACAGCGCACACGCCTGGTACAACATCAGGGGGTCAAACATGGCGATGTTACTATCCGAGGGAGGAAGAGGGGAAAGGCCACGCGGGAGACCTGCTTCCTGTCTGACCACCCAGATCCACGTTAGGATCTGGCACAGCGGCTGGAACCCAGCAGTTCAAATCCCAACTCTGCCACCTCCATGCGCTGCAGGAGCTTTGGCAAGTGGCAACCTCCCTGCGCCTCCGCTGCCCCACCTACAACGGTTCCATCAGGGAACCTTGTGGGGCTGTCCTCCGTGGTGGCTGAGGTGCTTAACAAGAGGCTGGGGCTGTCCCCAGAGCCTGCCCCATCACCAGGCGGTCCAGACACCCACAGACCCGGCACCCTTCAAGGATATGGTCTTCGATTTCTGAAGCCATCTTGTCGCAGTTGACTCCATAATCCTTGTAATCATCTGAAAGAGACCAGGACATACAGACATGAGCCAGACTCGACTGCCACCAACAGAGGTACCTGCTTGAGCTGGGGACAGCAGTGCTCCCTTTCCACTCCCAGGAAGTGGTGTTGGGGAAGGGGCACCTCGCCTGCCCTGGGGAGCCCCTTTCCCTGGCCCACGCGCTCTCACCTTCTGCCCTCAGGGCCGCTGACAGCATCTCCACACACTTGTCCCGGACAGAGTCCCCTGTGAGATAGCAGGACGCCAGGAGGCAGACGGAGGGGGCAAACGTGGGAGTGGAGGGGCTGCTGGGTGTTTTGGGGGTCTCTGCTCTTGATCTGCTGCTGTTTGATCTGAGGATGACAATCAGTGATGGACAAGTTGACGTTACGTGGACAAGGCATTGATGGAGCACCATTCTGGATGTTTATAGGGGTGTTCTCTCTTGCTTGATGAGGCAGGTCCTATTTTAGGTACTTGATACAGATCATCTCATTTAATCCCCAACACAATTCCATGAGGTCAATGCTATTCTCATCCCAACTTTAGAGGTGCATCTTAGACGTAGATCCATTTAAAGATGCACTTGACTCAGATGACACCTCTGGGAGCCAAGAGGATTCAAACCCTAGCAGTGCACCTCCTGGGAACCCACACTCTTGACCAACCACCGTGCTTTACAAGTCATAGGACAGGTGACGCCACCCATAACGCTACAATCTGTTGAGCATTGTACTAGTTTCTCTCCACCTATGGACTCGTAAGAATATGAGCCATTTGTTACTTCAGTAACTATGTATTAGGCACCATTCTGCAGGCTCTGTGCTAAGAACAAGGATGAAGCAGCCAACCAGCCATAGCATTTCCCTCTAGGAGCTGGAGTCCTGTGAGTACAGGCTGGTTCCAGCCAGGTGCCTGAGGGCCACCAGGTACTTTACCAGCATTTTGTGTGTGTGTGTGTGTGTGTGTGTGTGGTGTGTGTGTGTGCGTGTGTGGTGTGTGTGTGTGTGTGTGTGTGTGTGGTGTGTGTGTGTGTGTGTGTGGTGCTAGGGATTGAACCCAGTGCCTTGTGCATGCAAGACAAGCACTCTACCAACTGAGCTAGAGCCCCAGCCCCTTTACCAGCATTTTCTACTTCGATCCCCACAGCAGCACCTCTGAGATTGTGAACCCCGGGCAGCCTGGTTCCAGTGCCTTCGTTCTTGGCTCTAGGGTGTACTGCCTAAGACCAATCTCCCTTTTTTAAAAAAGCAAATATAAATGCACACACAGAGAGATGACAGGAAAACTAAACAGGTGTCTTAGTTCAGGCACCCATAACAAAATGCCACAGAAAGATGGCTTCAAAAGCAGAAAGTTAACGGCATGCAGTGGCGCATGCCTGTAATTCCAGTGGCTCAGGAGGCTGAGGCAGGAGAACGGTGAGTCCCCAGCCAGCCTTAGCAACCGGCAAGGCCCTAAGCAACTTAGTGAGACCCTGTCTCTAAATAAAATATAAAAAAGGGCTGGGGATGTGGCTCAGAGGTTAAGCACACCTGGGTTCAATCCCTGGTACAAAACAAAAAAACCAGAAATTTATGCCTCACAGTTCTAGAAACTGGGAAGTCCGAGATCAAGGTGCTAGCCCATTCAGTTTCTGGTGAGGATTCTTTCTGGCTTGTAAATGGCTACTTGTTGCTGTTTCCACATGGGGGAGAGCCAGTGAGTTCTCTGGTGTCTCTTTTTATAAGGATGCTAACCCTAATGGATCAGGTCTCCACCCTGCGATTTCCTTTAGCCTTAAAGTCTCCATAAAGGTCCTACCTCCAAATGAAGTCATATCGGGGTTTGAGGCTTTAGGGGTGGGTATCATATGGATTTGGGTATCACAAACATTGAGTCCACAAACCATGTTAATAGTAATTATCTCTCAGATATTTGGGGATCGTAAGAGATTTTTATCGTAAGAGTTTTTTGCTTATACACATTTTTAAAATCTTCTATGAAGAATATATATATATATAGTAATAAAATTGTTTTAACATTTGACAAACACGAGAGGTCACTCTGAGCTGTTAGCTGAGACAGGTTTCTTATCTTCTTCTTCCCAAGGAGCTGTCAGCAAAAGGTGGAAGTAACCCAAAGGTCCAGAGATGGATGAACAGATAAGAAAAGTGATGTGTACATACAATGGAATATTATTCAGCTGTAAAGAAGGGGATCCTGACACGTGCCACACCATGGGTAAACTCTGAATACAACATAAGTGGAATCAACCAGACAGAAAAGGACAAACGTCATGATTCCACATAGATGAGGTTTCTAGAATAATCCAAATCATACAGAAAGTAGGATGGTGATTGTGAGGGGCTGGAAACAGGGTGGGGAGTGGTTTTCTAATGGGTGTAGAGTTTCAGTCTGAGACACTCCATTCATCTCTGAAACTGTGTTTGTAAAGGTTGCACAACATGGTGTACAGACTCAAGGCCACTTGATGTACACCTAAAATGGCAAAAAAAATTTTTTTTTCTTTTCATTGATTTTTTTTGGGCTTGAACCCAAGAGCACTGCACTATTGAGCTGTATCTGTAGCCCTTTGTAATTCTTGTTTTGAGATAGGATCTTGCTAAGTTGCCCAGGCTGGCTTTGAACTTGGCAATTCTCCTGCCTCAGACTTCCAAGTTGCTGGAATTGCAGGCATGTGCCACTGTGCCTGGTATGTTAAACATATTTTTTTTTTTAATTTTTAAAATCCTGGTCTGGGGTTGTGACTCAGAGGTAGAGCGCTCACCTAGCATGTGTAAGGCACTGGGTTCGATCCTCAGCACCACATAAAAATAAATAAAATTAAGGTATTGTGTCCAACTACCACAAAAAAATAAATACATAAAAAAATTTTAAAAATCCATATAGTAAGTTCAGTGACTAGGACTGGCCAGGAAGCTGGACTGGGGAGGCGGCTCAGTGGTAAAACTCTTGCCTAGTCTGCATAAGGCCCTGTGCTGGATTTCCAGCACTGTGGGGTGAAAAAGAGTAGTCTGGAAATCTGCAATAAACAGTGATAGCTATTTGTTTTATATATTTAGTTAATCTTTTTTAATATTTACTTTTTAATTGTAGTTGGACACAATACCTTTATTTATTTATTTATTTTTATGTGGTGCTGAGGATCGAACCCAGGGCCTCACATGTGCTAGGTGAGTGCACTACCACTGAGCCACAACCTCAGCCCTATCTGGTAAATCTTAATGCATTTGAAATGACAAACTATCTCATTTTTCTCAAGCTGAAAAAAAAAGGTTAAATGGCAACTTTTGTGATGTATATTTTGTCACAATTTAAAAAACAACAAAAAGAAAAAAAAAGATTGAAATGTTAACGCATACAACCAAAAAAATAAATAAATAAACAGGCTGGAGCTCAGACTCCAACTGTTATTGGTCCTTTGGGTCCTCATGAAGAGGAGCTGGGAGTGCACGAGGGGCATGGCCCAGTGTCCCCATGGTTCTCTGTGCTCACAGTCTTATGATGCCAGACTTTACCACATGATTTAAGAAGGGCGAATGGAGCTGGGCACAGTGGCACATGCCTATAATCCCAGAGACTCAGGAGGCTGAGGCAGGAGGATCGCAAGTTCAGCAACTTATCAGGTCCCAAGCAACTTAGTGAGACCCTGCCTCAAAATGAAACAATAAAAAGGGCTGGGGATGTGGCTGAGTGGTTAAGCACCTGCCTAGCAAGCCAGGGCCCTGGGTTCAACCTCCAGCACTACCCACCGCTATGCACACAAAAGAGAGAAAGGGAGAGAGAGAGAAAGGTGAAATGGGGGCTTGTGGAGGAGAGGGAGGTGGAAGGAGAGAGAAGGCCTGACCCAGGGCTGGTTAAGGATGGTGCTAACAGAAGCCACCGTTTACCGTGCATTCGCTACTTATTCCTCGTGGTAGCCTTGAGAGGCACAAATTCCTGACCCTGTTTGACAGATGAGGAAATGGGACTTGGAGAAGTGAAAGGACTTGGTGACAGTTGTGGATAGCTCCTTCCTCCCTTCCAGAACTGTTTCCGCACCACAGTGGGAAGGGGCCAGGCAGGCAGGACGTTTCTGCCGCCGCCTTCATCCCTGCAAAGTCCTCCTTCTGTGCCACGCCGACTCTCACGCTTCTGCTTGCAAAATGGCTCACCAGGGAGATTGTGCTGGCTTTTTTTTTTTTTTTTTTTTTTTTTTTTTGGAGACAAAGTCTTGCTGTGCAGCCCAGGCTGGTCTCAAACTCACAATCCTCCTGCATCTGTCTCCTAAGCAGCGGGGATCACAGGTACCTTCAATCACACCAGAACTGACTCATCAAAGAAATTAGGTTCCCCTCCTCCACTCCAGCATCTAGTCACCCTGAGCCCTTGTGAAAGGGCCCCAAAGGCTGCTGGGCTTCCTGCAGCAGGAGGTGCCCTCCCCGCCACTGGCCTCCCAGTTGTGCACTGCAGTCTGAGCAGCTGCACCTGCACCACGCAACACCAGGGTCTGGATCTGCAGCTGATTGTCAAGTTCATTTTCCGTCTGTGGACATGCTGCTTCCCTTCAGGAAGAGGAGGGTGGGCTGCTGAGAGAGTCTTCAGGTCTGAGGAGTTGTGGCTGAGACAGGGCCTGGCTGAGCAGCCAGGGCTTCCAAGTATTAAAACCTGGGGATGGGCTGGGGATGTGGCTCAAGCAGTAACGCGCTCACCTGACAGGTGCAGGGTGCTGGGTTTGATCCTCAGCACCACATAACAATAGAAGATGTTGTGTCCACCAAAAACTGAAAAATAGATATTAAAAAATTCTCTCTCTCTTTAAAAACAAACCACCACCACCACAACAAAACAACTGGGGTTTCAGCCGGCTGAATGGCACAAGCCTATAATCACAGCAACTGAGGCAGGAGGATCACAAGTTCAAGGCTAGCTAGCCTCGGCAACTTAGAGAGGCCCTATGTGAAAATAATGAGAGAGAGCTGGGTGGTGTAGTTCAGTGTGAGGCCCTGGATTCTGTCCCCAGGGTCACAAAACCAAACCAAACCTGGGGTTATAAGAGAATCCTACTCAACATCCTCAGAGCACTGCTTAGTGTCAACTTTGCCTGTGACCTCCTCATCCCCCAGTGCCTGCTCTTTGGCCTGGCTTTGGATTCCTTTTATGGCCATAGACACTGGGATTTCTGTGTCTTCCGGAGACGTGATGCTTCTCCTAGTTGCCACTTGGGTGAGAGGGGCAGGGAGCACAGGCTCAGCTCTTGTGCAATGTAAGTTCCTAAAATTTTGTTCAAAATGATTCCCATGCTTTTGTTTATTCATTCTTTAATGCAGTTTGAAACTTACTGTTCTGGATTTTTTTAATTATTATTTTTTATTTTTTTTAGTTATAGGTAGACAGGATACTTTTATTTATTTACATGTAGTGCTGAGGATCGAACCCAGGGCCTCACACCTGCTAGGTGAGCGCTCTACCGCTGAGCCACAACCCCAGTCCCTGTTCTGGATCTTCACCCTTGATTCTACCCACCTCTGCCTGACTACAGGTGGCTGGGAGCAGGGCAAGAGATGAGAGAGCCAAGAGACCCACCTGCACCTCTCTGTGGTGCGTTTCAGAGAAAGGTGGGGAGGGGCGGGAGGGTTGTGAACAGGGTGCTTCCTGCAGCTCCTACCCCAACCCTGGTCCTAGTCCCTGGGCTCTTGCCCGTGCAGGAGGGCCCTGAAGCTATCACCCCATGCTCTTGCCCCCTTAAATCCACACAGCAGCTGGAGGGACCTCTCAAAACCCACACAGGTCAAATCCTCCCCCTGCTTCTGACCCTCTAACAGCCACTTATTTTCATCCCCACGTCAAACTCCTCACCATGGCTTTCCAGCCCCTGCACATCTGGCCCGTCAGACCTGGCCTGGTGCCACCGCCCCACCCCAGCTCACTGAAGCGCCCACAGCGCTGCCTCTTCTGTCCCTGGGACATAGCCACTGCTCCGTGGCCATGCCTCTGCGCTGGCTCCTGCCTCCTCCTGGAACACTCTTCCTCCCGACAGGTGCCTTCCTGCCAGCCAGGTCTCAGCTCAAATGTCACATCCGCAGGGAGGCCTTCCCTGACCACCTCAGCCAAGGCAGACTGTCTCTGCCCTGATTTTTTTTTTTCCTCCAGAGCAAGTCTATAATTAACTTGTTTATGTGTTTGTAAACACTGTCTGCCTCCACCTCCAGGTCACAGGCTGCCCAGGGCAGCGACCTTGAGGCTTCACCCTCTATTCCAGCACCGGTGACAGTGCTCCAGGTAGGCACTTGAAGACGCTCTGCTGAATGAATGCACCGTGGAAGGACAAACACATGATGGGCCGAGGGAGCCGGCCAGCAGATGAGCGCCACTTCCCGGGGCTCCAGGTGGGGCCGAGCTGCGGGTGGGGAGGCCCTCTTGGCAGGTCAGTGGCCATTCGCCCTGGGTTTAAGAGAGGGATTGCTCTCCCATCTCCTGTGGTGGCATGAAGCCTGCACACATCCTCAACATGTAGGGCTCACCAGAGGGAGACCTTGGGGGGAGCCTAGAGCACACTGCTTTGAAGGAGCCATAACAACAGTTGTCATTTTTGGACTGTCTACACCAGGTGGTAGATTCACGAAGAATCCAGACTCCAGAGCCAAACTCATAGGGACATCCACTGTGTAGTTATGGGACCTCAAGGAAGCTCCTTAACCTCTAGGTGCCTCGGGTTTTGGTTGGTTGGTTTGTTTGTTTTGGGGTATCAGAGGTTGAACCCAAGGGCACTCAACCACTGAGCCACATCCCCAGCCCTATTTTTTGTATTTTATTTAGAGACAGGGTCTCACTGAGTTGCTTAGCACCTCGCTTTTGCTGAGTCAGGCTTTGAACTCACGATCCTCCTATTTCAGCCTCCCGAGCCACTGGGAATACAGGCATGCACCACCATGCCATTTTTTTCACACATAAAATGGAAATAACAGTAGCAGCCATCTTATGGGGTTACTGAAATGATTAACGGACCTAAGAAGAGTTCCACTAAAAAAGCATTAGACAACTTACAGAAGCGAACACATTGCACGAGTATTACTACTCCACATGACACACTTATGAACCCTTGTAGGGCCGGCAACAGTACTAGGCAGTTCATTATCCACTTTGATCCTCAGTGACTTGGGGGGGGGGTCATAATTATTCCCATTTTACTGATCATTAGACTGGGACTCAGAGAGTTGAACTGATTTGTCCAAGGTCTGCCATCCAACTACCAAATGATAGAGACAAACCACAAATTTAGGTCTGTCTGCTTTCCCAATTCTTTTCAGCACATGACACCATGTTTCTAAATAAAAGCTTTCCAGAATCATCTTATTAGAGCAAGATGAGGCTGCTTGGAGCATCTCCCCTCCACCTTTCCAGCAGAGCACCCTAGCCCCATCCCTCCAGCTTGGCGAGGAGCTGGCTGGCAGGCTGGAATCTGTCTGGGTGGCATCAGTGCAGTAAAAGATTGGGAACCATTCCAAATTGCAGAGAGGGCATCATCCACTGGGGTATCGGCGGAGGCTGGATTTATCCACAGCTTCTTTCTGCTTCCCCAAGGGCCAGCGCCAGTTCTTAGAAAATTCATCCTCAGGTCTGGGCAGAGGCACCTGGAGGCTCGTTGCTCCTGTGCGCCACCTTGAGGGCATCTCGGTGACTGCACTGCCAACATGCAGTAACTGCTCTGGCCAAAGTCCAACAATTCTGACAGCGAGGTTAAGGGCAGAAGATTCAAGTGCAAGTCCTCTCCTGTCACCACGGTGCCCTTCCTGGTCGGTTTCTTGGTATTCCAGCTACATCTATGAAAGCACCATCCTCACTTTTACTGCCAAGCGTTTGCGTGTGTCATTCCGCTGCTCAGGACGCCCTCTCCTGGACTGTCTACCCGGCCATCAGCCATGCATCTTTTGATTCCCAGCTCAGAACTAATTCTGCCATGAAGTCTCCCTTGACTACTCAAGTCATATCGAAACACTCTCCGTGCGTTCCCTCTGTGTGTTATACCTACTCCCTTCTAAAAGCCCTCACTCTGCGGCCTGTCTCCTCATGAGCTGTCAGAGCCACAAAATCAGAGACCCTGAGCTTCAGTTTTGCCTGGCTTTAGATGCTGTGAATACGTGGGTTACAAACTAATGTTTGGGGCCCTCCCGTGTCTTAGAAAAATATGAATATGTTGCCAGTGTTGAAAACTGGGAGTGTCATATGAAAATCTAGATGTCCAGCTTTCCTCAAAACACTGGAAGATGGCCTGGCATTGTAGGGTGTGCCTGTAAGTCCCAGAGACTTGGGAGCCTGAGACAAGAGGGTCGCTTAAGAGCAGGAGTTCAAAGTCAACCTGGACAACAAACCAAAACCAAAATCCAAACCAAAACCCTGGAGGAAATAGCCCATGGGGTCTGCATTTCCCAAGGCAATAACCAGCTGGGGCTGGGGAGCAGCTGCCTCCTTTGGATAGGCACGTTCTCTCTGGTTTGTCATGGTCTCCATTAGTCACTCAGGCTGCACATATGCCCTGGATCCCTGGAGGATGTTGAGTTTGCAAAGATGTGCTTGCCAAATGCATGCATACATGAATGAATAAGACGCGTGAAACAGTGCAGAAAACAGTCTAAATAGAAAAAAAAAAGTGAATTTCCAAGACTTGCTTGTGTCCTTTAGGTTGCCCACCCCCAATACCGAACCAGCAGGAAATAGTACAACCTCTAGAAGAGCAAATATATTCTGCTTGACTGACTTTTAGGGGGGAAAATGCATTAGTGGAGAGAGCCAGGAGACTTTAAGGCACTGAAGCAAAGTCACGAAAGTGGTCTGGAGGCATCAGTCCTACATCAAGGTCAACTGTTTGGATTATAGCATCAAACCCAGAACTGGATTAGTGGTCAGCATTTGATTTGGGGATAGGACAACTGTTCACTTAACATCTATGGTCCCTGCCTACTAATTGCCAGTAGTGTCTTCCTGCCCCCACCCCTCACCCCCATTCAAGTCATGACAACCAAAAAGTGTCCACAAATGTCTAAGTGACTCCTACTGAGAACCAGTAGTCTAGAAGCAAGAAGATACTGAAGCCTCTGTTCCTAGGCCTGACCCATGGCAGACATTTCTAGTCGGGTGCATTCATTAAGATAATTCTCCTGATTAAGAACTTCAGAGGCAGGATACAGCTTCAGGCTCCTTCTCCAAGGAGCACTCCAGAGAGCCTCGACCCCCCCCCCAGCTGTGGCTGCCATATTGGAATTGTGTCAACATCTCAGGCCTGCTTGATCTTGATGATGCTGTAGATGACCTAATTTTTGTGCCCTTACTCTTCTTTCCGATGGCAGTCTTACTGGTACATTAGGCTTAAAACGATTTCAGTTGTCACACATAGTCTAGAGGCCAACACCCTGCTTGTTCCAGCAGGCCTCTCCAGAATGCAGAATGGCACCTGGACCCCCACCATTGGACTTGATCCACTTCTAAGCCACCTCCCTGTCTGCCTTACTCTTCCCCAGCCCTACTTCTCCTACTGTTCTGACTTCTGTCCTCCCTCTTGGGCCGTGACCCATGCTCATTCCTTTATCTACAATCTCTTGGATGATGTCACTTTGGTGATGTCACTTTAAATGCCAGCTACACACTAATGACTCTGTAATTTACATTTCTGGCCTAGACTTTCTTCCTGAATTCCACCTTTGCATAACTGTTTATTCAACTTCTCTGCCTGAATGACTTAACGCATACCTCAAATCCAACATGTCTAAACCTGAACTTTATTTTTTTTTCAGTATTGGAGATTAAATCCAGGGTGTTATACATTGCTAGGCAAGCACTGACTTACATCCTAGGCCTCCCCCTTTTTCTTTTTGGTACTGGGGATTGAAAACAGGGGTACTTTACCACTGAGCTGCACTCCTAACCCTTTTTTTTTTTGAGAGAATTTTTAATATTTATTTTTTAGTTCTCGGCGGACACAACATCTTTGTTGGTATGTGGTGCTGAGGATCGAACCCGGGCCGCACGCATGCCAGGCGAGCGCGCTACCGCTGAGCCACATCCCCAGCCCCTCCTAACCCTTTTTATACTTTATTGTGAGATAGGGTCTTGCCAACTTGCTGAGGCTGGCCTCTAATTTGCAATCCTCCTGACTCAGCCTCCTAAGTCACTGGGATTACAGGTGTCTACCACTGTGCCCAGTTTCCCATAGTCCTTTTATTTATTTTTTATTTTGAGACAGGGTCTCACTAATTGCCCAGGCTGGCCTTGAACTTGTGATCCTCCCACCCTAACCTTCCAAATAGCTGAAATTACAGGCATGTGTATGCAGCTTCCAAACCTGAACTCTTGATATTCCACCCCAAGCCCGATTTCCACACAGTCTTGTCCATACCAATTAATGGCCACTCCATCCTTGCAGATGCTCCGATGAAAAAACCTTGGAATCATCTTAAATCTTTTTCTTTCATACTGCACATCCAACCTGCCAGGAAATCCTATCAGCTCTTTTCCAAAATAGATCCTCAATCCACCCCTTCTTCTCACCTACGTTTCTCCCACTTGATCCAAGCCACCATTATATCTGGCCTGAATCATCTCATTGGCTTTCTGACTGGTCTCTGCTTCTACCCAGGGGTCCCTGCAATCCACCCTCAGTCGGAAGGATCCTGGTAAATATGATTTAATTCCAGTGCTCAGTGCCTTCCAGTGGTTCCCATTTCTAAATGTCCCCTCCAACCCTCCCACTCCCCCAATCTGCTCCCTCCACCTCCAGTGTCCCTGAACTTTATCAGACCTAGCACCCCCAGCTTGAAAAGACCCCGATATCTGCACCAGTCACTCCCTCACCTCCTTCAAATTTTTGCCCCAAGGTCACCTTCTCAACACAGGCTCTCCTCATCCCTCTGATGAACATCCTCCTCTCCCGCTCTGCTTTCCTGTACTTCTAGTCGCCTCCTGCACCGCTGTGTGACTTCTTTACTGAATGTACTGCCTGTTCCCACTCAGGCGGGGACTTTTCTTCTTTTGTATCTGTATTCCTGGCACCTGGAACACTTCCTGGCACGCAGCAGGCCCTCGGTACTGTTTTTTTTTTTTTGGTACTGAGGATTGAACCCAGAGGTACTTTACCACTGAGTCAAATTCCCTGCCCTTTTTTAAAAAAATAATTTTATTTTGCTTATTTGTTTATGTGGTGCTGAGGATGGAACCCAGTGCCTCCTAAGTATGAGGCAAGCGCTCTACCACTGAGCCACAACTCCAGCCCGCCCACCCACCCACCCCCAGGCCCTTTTTTATATTTTATTTAGAGACAGGGTCTTGCTGAGTTGCTTAGGGCCTCTCAGTTGCTGAGGTTGGCTTTGAACTTGTGTTTCTCCTGCCTCAGCCTCCCAAGCCACTGGGGATTATAGGTGTGGGCCACCACGCCCGGCTCCCTCAGTAACTATTTGATGACCCAATGTCTGGATGATCTGTGGACACCCTTTGGTGGACATCCTAAGCAGTTTAGCCCAAATGCAGATGCATCACTCCAGAAAAAGGCTTTTAGGACCTCTGTCCTTTCTGGGTTCAACTTGACCTTGAGAATGTTTCAAGATGAAGGAGCAACAGCACCTGGTCAGCTGCCCCAGCAGAGAAGCCACTCCTGTGGGGCCTAGAATTTAGAGGCAACATGATGCATGCGGTTTCCTCCTCCCCCTCCTCAGGCTTCCTCCCTTAAGCAGAGAGGGGGACACCTGCTGAACGCCCTAGGACTTTTACCATGGAGAAATCAGTGACTTTCCTTACCTTTCCATCGAAGGCCTTTTTGGAGAGGAGGTGGTGGAAGACTTGGAGTCCACAGAGTCTCTCCTGAAAGAAGAGAGATTGGAGGTGAGCCGTCTGGCAGGCTGGACCAGCGCTGATTCCCCAGGAGGCTGCGAGAAAGGGTCCTGGAGCGAGGAGGCCTGCTGGGGGAGGATGAGGACCCACCTGGCCAGGGCACCTGGAGAGGGAGGTCCAGGCAGTGCTGGCTGCTCACCCTCACCTGTCCCGTCCAGTGAGGCCACAGGAGGGGAGGCCTGAAGATCCCCTGCACCTGTTCTACCAGGTGTCACTAATTACTCACAACTAGCTCCCAGCAGGCCCCTCTCCTCCTGGCTGCTAGGCAGGCCCTGGTGGGCGCCTGTTCTCATCCGCAGCCAGGGAAACCGAGAGATGGGTTCCAGCCACCCCTGCAGGGCACGGGGGAGGAGGCGCAGGGAGAGAAGTACCAAGACTTTGAAGACACCGGAGCTGAGTTAAAATGGCAACTGAAAGAGCAGGGGACAAAATTAGATGTAGACTGTGCTGAAGTCACGCAAGAAAACCAATGTCCAGGAGGGAAGAAGATGAAAAGAAAACATACCTGAACGGTAGCTACAGCCACTGTTAGGGGAGGGTGTGGAGATGGGGGTGAATTTTTTTTTCTTAATTTTCCAAAATGCATTTAACTTCATTATTTTTATGATTATTCTTCCATTTATTGGTTTTATAAAATTAATGTTTGCAAACTGCATTTCTACTCCCCATCTCACCCAATTCTTCTAAGTCCATGGCCCACGTCACCTTCTAACATGGTACATGACTGACTTTCTTATTCTATTTATTCCCTAACTGCCCTCCAGGAAAATTCCACAAGAGCAGGGTTGGGCAGGTCTTGGTCACTCTGCAGAGTCCAGTGTCCCAGACCCATGGGCTTCCTCCTCAAGCTCCCCAGGGCCTCTGCATTCAGGGATTCTCCAGGCCAGCCAGGGGTGCTGTCTGTCAGTCCTGGAGAGGTGCAGACCCCAGGAGCAACATTCAAGAAGACACATGGGGACTGGGGAGAAATACCCTGGTTGCCTCAGCCCTCGGAGGGACAATTTGACATATGTTTTCCAATGTCACCCAGAGTTCCCCAGCAGGATTTAAGTCCCAGTGCCCACGCCGGTCAGCTGCTGGGTAAATCACACTGTTCTAGCTTCTACCCCGCCCCTCTGTCCCTCCAACTTCTGTCTCTTCTGTCTTGCTTCCCACTCCTCTATCCACACCTCCTGAATCACTTCCCACAATACCACTACACTTGAATCTACGTGTCAGGGGCTGCTTCTGGGGAACCCAATTTACCATGTGGCCAAGCTTATTCCAAACAGACAGAATCGTGCCTGGCACCAAGTAGGTGCTCACCAAGTAGACGCTGAATGCTGTGAAATCAAACGTGCAGAAACATCCAACTAGACAGGTGGAAAGGAACCTTTCTCCAGAGGTCACAGTTACTAAATTTATTTATTATTTATTATTGTTGTTTACCGTACTGGGGGTTGGATCCAGGGTGTTCTACCACTGAGCTATACCCCCAGTCCCTCTTATTTTTTAGAGACAGGGTCTCAATAAGTTGCCCAGGCTGGCTTTGAACTTGTGATCCTCCCGCCTCAGCCTCCCAGGTCGCTGGGATTCCAGGCCTGGACCATCGTGTCTGGCTGAGAGGAGGGAACACGAGGCTCCAGTCCAGAGACCCACCACTTTCTTCTTTTTTTTTTTTTTCTTTGTTGAGCAAACCAGAAATATCTACAGTTATTGCAAACATTCATTTTACAAAAACTATCCAGAAACATGAAAAAGCGCTTAGACACCACAGGAACATTCCTAAACAGGAGACAGTCGTTTGCACTCTCTCAGTAACGGACACCCGAGTTATGTAGGTAGATCATTTGCCAGAGGTGGTACACTGAGGGCAAAGGTTTCTGATCGTTATTTCAAATTTCACGAATGTGGCTACGATGTCTGTATACTAAGAAAGTGTATAATTCAGAAAATGACAAAGAGAGGAAGTTCATCAATTGAGCAGAGGTAGGACCCCTGCCCCTTTGCTTCTCCCAGCAGAATGGGGACATGCCTTCCCAGGCTCTGTTGAGCCCCAGTGACATTTCAGAGCCCGAGGCTATGGAAGGTGAGCTGGTGTGACAACTGAGTATTCCAGGAGAACATAACGTGGGCTTCAAATTTTATTAAGAAAATATACATGTACACAGAGGTGTTTTTAGAAGACTAGAAATATAGACATCAACATATTAACAGTGGTTATTTCTGTTATTCTGCTGTTTTGTTTTCTACACTTTTTACATGAAACATGACTTACTGTTGAAATGAATAAATATGTGTATGTGAAAACGTTACAAAATAGCATACAGAGAATAATTCCTTTTTTAAAAAAATAAGTATTTTATGAATAGTGATGTATAGGAAAAAGTCTAGAAGAAATATAATTATGTATATGTACACACACACACACATACATACATTCTAGGAAATAGATGACTTTTTTTTCTTTTTGTAGTGCTCGGGATGGAACCCAGGGCTTGGTGAATGATAGGCAAGAGCTCTACCACTGAGCTATTCTCCCAGCCCCCATTCATATCTTTAAAATTTTTCTACAATGAGTAATTGCCTGTATAATAAAATAAATTATAAGACAGTCAAACTATACAATCAATATAATTAAATATATTCCAAATAAAATATTTCATTTTTAAGAAGAAAGAAGTGAGATAACAATGTTCATTTTTCAGGCCACAATAACAAGTCTCAGAGACTAAGGGGGAGAGTAAGAGATCAAGGTCAGTCCAGAGCCTGGCTTTCTGCTTTCCAATCGCCCCCTCTTCATACTGGTTATCCCTGAAGTCCTTTAAAGAGAATTCCTTTCCTGATCACCAAGTAAAAAACCTACACATGATCTGGCTGTCAGCTTTTTGTTTTGTTTTGTTTTGTTTTGATACTGGGGATTGAACTCAGGGACACTCAACCACTGAGCCCCATCCCCAGCCCTATTTTGTATTTGATTTAGAGACAAGGTCTCAATGAGTTGCTTAGCACCTCACTTTTGCTGAAGCTGGCTTTGAACTCACAATCCTCCTGTCTCAGCCTCCCCAGCTGCTGGGATTCCAGGTGTGTGCCACCACGCCTGGCTTTCTGTTTTGTTTTTGTTTTTCGAGACAGGGTCTCACTAAGTTGCTTAGAGCCTTACTAAGTTCCTGAGGCTGGCCTTGAACTTGCAATCCTCCTGCCTCAGCCTCCTGAGTCACTGGATTACAGGAGTGCACCATCACACCTGGCTCAGGCTGTCATCTTTACCTGGATGTCTATGTTCACTATTCTCCAAATCAGCCCCATAGTCCATTAGGTCTCCTCTCCCAACGACTGTTTATCTTTCAACTTCACCTCACAAGAACCTTCTCCATTCTTGTCCCTCATTTGCCAAGGTGCTTAGAACCCAAAGGTGCTCTGATATGGCCAGACCTGTTAGTGGAAGGAGGTCCACAGGGCCACACGAGCAGTAGTAGCGGTGCTCATTATGTTTTAGAAAGCAGACGTGAAGTTGGTGATAAGTTTGGAAAACAAGTCAAAAACAGAACAGAAAGAAACAATATATACCAAATATTAAGAGTACTTGTCTTTGGGTGGTGGGAATTCGGATGCTTTTATTTTACTTTTCTATATTTCCCATGATTTCTACAACAGATTTTCATTGCACTTATTTGTTTACTTCTCAAAAGTGCATTGTTTGTTCTGATTATTTCAAAAGCAATACAGGATCATCATGGAGAAAAACTAAAAATAGAGATTTTAAAATTTTATTGTGAAATATAGAAGGTAAAGATCGTCTTAATTACAATCACAGAGATATATCTTTTGTTTGTTTGTTTATTACGGGCACTGGTGATTGTGTCCAGGGGCACTATACTACTGAATTAAATCCCCAACCTTATTTATTTTTTTGAGACATTCTCGTTAAGTTGCTGAGGCTGGCCTCACATTTGAAATCATCCTGCCTCAGCCTCACCAGTCACTGGGATTACAGGTGTGCACCACCACACCTGACTACATCTTTGTTTTAAAAAGTTGTTTCAATTTTTTTTAAATTACATCTCTAGCTCTTTTTTTATCTTCTATCTATCTATCTATCTATCTATCTATCTATCTATCTATCTATCTACTTATTTATTTATTTTGTGGTGCTGGTAATTGAACCCAGGGCCTTGTGCATGCAAGGCAAGCACTCTACCAGCTGAGCTATATCCCCAGCCCCTCAATATTTTTTATTTCAAAATCAGTACATATGGGCTGGGGCTTTAGCTCAGTGGCAGAGCACTTGCTCGAACATGTGAGGCACTGGGTTCTATCCTCAGCACCACATACAAATAAATAAAGAAAAATAAAAGATATTATGTCCATCTATAACTTTAAAAATGTTAATTTTTTAAAAAAAATTAGTACATATTTATTGGAAAAGAAAATTGATATAAACTTACTGAAAGATAAAAAAACAAGAAACTTCTCAATGATACCATCCAGAAATAACTGCAATTGCCATTCTAGTTTTCTTTTCCATGCATATTCATAAAATTCACTTTTTCATTTTTATAACAACAGGATTATACTATATATAGTATATTGTTCACATTCTTTCAATACTTAGTGAACATTTCACCATATCATTAAATATTCTTCTGTCCTACAGTGTTTCTCCATGTGGGTCCCACTGATATTTTTTAATTTTTTGGGGGGGTGGGGTACACTAAACCCAGGGACACTTAACCACTGAGCCACATCCCCAGCCCTATTTTATTTTCTTATTTTGAGACAGGGTCTCACTAAGTTGTTTAGGGCCCCACTAAATTGCAGAGGCTGGCTTTGAACTTGCAATCCTCCTGCCTCAACCTCCCAAGCTGCTGGAATTATAGGTATGCACCACCGGGCCCAGCCCCACAGGTATTTTAAACATTAATAAAGACAGTCATTCCTCAGTATCCACGCAGGATTGGTTCCAGGAACCCCCCATGGATACCAAAATCCACAAATGCTCAAGACTCTTATGTAAAATACCATAGTATTTGCACATAATCTCTGCCCACCCTCCTGCATATACATGTCTAGATTACTTTTAAAATACAACCTAATGTAAATGCTATATAAACAGTTGTTATACTATGTCTTTTAGAGGGAATAATGACAACAAAGCCTGTAGATGTTCAGTCCAGGCATAATTTTTCCCCAAATATATTTGACCTATATTTGGTGAATTTACAGATATGCCATCCGTGGATATGGAGCCCGTGACACGAAGGGCTGACCGGAGTTCTTCAATGTGGGGGGAATATTCTGTGCACTGCAGGATATTTCTTTTACAACCCAAAACCAGAGCGGGTTGGTTAGGGTATTTTCCACCCTCCTGGTTGAGAATCACTCTTCTCCTGGTCTTGTCTCCTAAGATGTTTTCTTCAAAACATCTTTGTTTTATATAATTATAATAAATGTTCATTTAGAAAGTGTTCAGAGGGGCTGGGGGTGTGGCTCAGTGGTAGAGTGCTTGTTAGCATGCTCAAGGCCCTGGTTCTATCTCTAGCCCAGAAAAAAAAAAAAAAAAAAAAGAAGGAAGGGTTTCAGAGTTCCAAAATGTTTCAGAAACATCAGCAGAAAAATGTTACCCATAGAACATGTAATCTATGTGATTTTTTTTTTTTTGGTACTGGGGATTGAACCCAGGGCTGCTTGACCACTGAGCCATATCCCCAGCCCTTTTTATGATTTATTTTGAGTCAGGGTCTCACCAAATTGAGGACTTCACTAGGTTGCTGAGGCTGGCTTTGAACTCAGCCTCTGGAGCCACCGAGATTACAGGCATGTGCCACCAGGCCCAGCAGACCATGTAATCTTTATGCTTTGATGTGGTTGATTTTTTAAATGAATTCTTCATAGAGGATGCACTGGGTCAAAAGGGATGCACGTTGAAAATACAGAAATGACTTAGTTAGATGTTATCTGATACCATCCCCCTTATCTACTAGATGGACAAATGTAACCACCCATTCCCCTAAGGAGTTAAGTGATCTTCTGGTTACACAAGGAACAGGTAGGTTTTGAGACTGGATCGCATGTTGCTCAAGCTAGCCTCAAACTCCCAGGGTCAAGTGACCCTCTCGTCTCAGCCTCCTCAAGACTTATTTAGAAGTTCATGAAGATTTTAATCTACTATGAAGTTTATGGCCTTTGAACCTGAGACTCATGCAATTGGGGGATGACCTGGCTAGGGTGGGTAAGGGGGAACAGGGACAGAGTTGAGGCAAACAACTGTTCTATTCCTGCTGGCAGAAGGGTGGAGGCCTGACGAAGATTGGAACCCCACTCCATCACATAATAGCCCCGTGGTCTTGGGGCAGCCCCTGCTCCCCTGACCTCAGCTTCCTGGTGGCAGATGGGAATGCCAAGAAAAAGCTTCCCCAAACACTTCTTCCCAATGGACAAACGAGCTCCAGTCCCAGGGGCCCTGAAGACAAGACAAAAGTGGCCCATGGGGTGGGTCACCAGGCAATGCCACTTAAGAGAGCAAATGACCCCTGGCTGGAAAAGCTATCTAGACAGGAAAGGCCGAGAATGAACTGCAAATAATCAGTGGAGATCCCCAGCTCTGTGCTGCCGCGAGGGCTGTGGGTGGTGTTAGTGGGTGGCGCCCTTGATGGATCCCAGACACTCTGCCTCCAGGACCAGCACCATATCTGGGACATGGAGCTTCTAAGCCTGGGGTCCCCCACCCACAGCGGTCGCATTTCCCTGCCTTGGGCTGTTGCCCGGTGGCTGGAGTACAGCTCTGGAGGCCCAGCAAGGCCTACTGGCACACCTGTGTCCCCTCCCTGCCTCCTAAGCAAAGTCAGTGCCACCTTGGGTTTATTTGGTTCTGTCAGGTTGAGCCGAAGTCCCCTGGAGGGAGCACTGTAGGAGACAATGACGGTACCTCCCAGGCTGCGAGGCTGCAGTGAGACACTATACACAGAGCTGCTGGCGGGTGGGGGGATGAGGGTCAGGCCCCTTCTCCCCACCCCAGAAGAGAAATACCTGTTTGGGGGCTCTTCTCCTCTTTTCTTTTTTGGGGGAGAAAGGCCTGCTTCGGGCTTCCAATCTGAACAGTCGAGGTCTTTCTCCTTCCTCTTGGCTTTCTCTCTTTCCTCTCCTTTTTCCCCTTTGGGGTGTCCTGGGGAGTCTGAAAGCAAAAGGGAGGCATTGTCCCTCAGCTCAGCACCTTCTCAGCAGAACCCCGTGTGACTTTGGGAAGGAGGGAACGAAGGGCAGGGACCAGGACAGGTGCACATACTGTCACACACACACACACACACACACACTTAACACAAACGCACACACAGCATGCGTGCATGTGTATAAAACACATTTTCACATGGGGATATAAATATAAGTGGCCCCACATCTACGTGCATAGTAACACAACTGTGTGCAGGTAGCCACGTCCTGCGGGCACAAACAAAAACATGCAAAGAAGTACACGCACAGGCAAGCTCATAGTGACGCTCGCTCTCCTGTACACAACGCGGACATTCCTCACCAGCTTCCTCCCTGGTCCGTCTGCCTTTTATTAAGTCACTCAGCAGACACACTGAGCGCCTGCTATGAGCCAGGCTCTGTCCCCTACCAAGGCCAGGAGGGAAACACGGTGAAAACCAGCCCTGCCCCTCTCACCCAGCAATCGCTTCCAGTTTTTGATGAGGACCTTGGCCAAGGACACCACCTCCCTGTCTGAGCAGTGCTTGCGAACCCCGTTGACGGCAACTCCAATCCTGGTCGTCTGCAAAGCAAAGGGGTCAAGGGCTGCCTGGAATGGACGAGCAGGGTTGGCCGTCCCCCGAGGCAGCACCTGCCATGGCTCAGTCCCCACATCCTCTCCTCTCTGGACCTCTCCAGAGCCCCTCTTCTGATCAGTGGCTGATGTAACGACCCCAGTCCTACAGCTAGCCCACAGCTGAGGCCCTGACCTGCCTCGCTGTGTGGGGTCAGTGCCCAGCTGGGGACAGGAGAGTTGGCTGCTCAGGACACCTCCCCATTCCCAGCCCCCTGGCATCTGTTAGCTCAAGTTTCATCTCGATGGCGACTCCGGCTCCCACACTTTGGGTCTGTGCTCATCTTCCAGAGCCAGGAGCTTCTGTAAGTTTGGGGGCAATCCAGGGAGGATTTAAAGACAGTGGAACTTCTCCCTCTTCCTGGATCCCTGGCCTCGTGCATTCCACAGGCCCAGAGTCTTGGGAATTAGGGTGCTCAAGGAAAGCAAATCAGCCTCCCCAGACCAAAGCCTCTGTGAGTTAGAAAGCACCCAGCCTCCTCCAAGATGCTTTTGGGTCCCTCTGGACCAACCTCCATGTCTGCACCTCAAGATGCCCCTCCCACAAGACTCCTCTCAGAAATTCCTCCCTGACTCCACCCTTGCAGGTCTCCCCCAGGGTCCCTCCTTCCCCCAGAAGAGTCCCCATACACACCTGCAGCAGCTGGATGGACATCTGACAGCTGTTCAGCTTCTTCAGAAGGTCAAGGGCCCCTTCCTGTGGGAGGTCACAAGGTGAGATTGACTACTGTGTGAGCTTGGTGGGAGGAGAGGGCCCAAGACGCACCTAATAGAAGGGCAGACGTGGAGCAGAAAAGGAAGAAGTCCCCTCCCAGAGTAACCTTCTGACTTCCGCCTCTGGCACCGAGCTGCACGGAGTCCAGCCTGACCACCCGCTCTGACCTCTGACGGGGCCTTTGCTTTGCTGTGCTTCTGCCCGTGCCCTCCCCCTTCTGTTTGTCTTCCTCTAGATGTACTTGTGTGGAGCTGTGAGCTTTCACAGGTGACGACTGTAGGCATTTATTTTTTTTTTCCAGAGATAGGGTCTCACTATGTTGCCTAGGCTGGCCTCGCACTCGTGGGCTCGAGCATCTTCCTGCCTCCGCCTCAGGTGCGCACCACTGCACCTGGGTCTTGTGAGCGTTCCCCCCCAGTGTTACTGAGGTATAATTGACATACCATAAAGACACATATTGTAGTGTACGATTTGATGAGTTTTGACAAATGTCTAACCCATGAAACCACCACTAAGGTGAAGATAAGAACATGGTCATTATCCCCAGAGGTTTTCTTGGGCTCTCTTTTATTTATTTATTAATTAAACATTTATTCTTAAGCTTTAGGTGGATACAATATCTTTTTTTTACATTTATGTGGTGCTGAGGATCGAACCTGGTGAGCCTTGTGCGTTCTAGGCGAGCGCTCTACCACTGAGCCACAACCCCAGCCCTTGGGCTCTCTTTTAATCCATCCCTCCCATCACCCCCAACCCCAGAAAACCACTGCTCTGCTTTGTATCACTGTAGGTGACCTTGTTTTATTTTTTATTTTTTTGGCAGTACTCAGGGGTGCTTTACCACTGAGCCATATCTCCAACCGCTTGTTCTTTTTGAAAACAGGGTCTCTCTAATTTGCTTAAGCCTCACTAAATTGCTTAAGCAACTTTCGAGATTCTCCTGCCTCAGCCTCCAGAGCTACTGGGATTATACAGGTATGTACCATTGCTCCCGGCATGACCTTGCATTTTTAAGGAATATATATAAAAAGTGCAGGCTGAGAGTTAAGGTTGTGGCTCAGCAGTAGTGTGCTCACCTGGCGCGGGTGAGGCCCTGGGTTCGATCCTCAGCACCACAAATAAATAAATAAAAATATAAAGGTATTGTGTCCAACTACAACTAAAAAATAGATACTTAAAAAAAAAAGTGCAGGCTGAACACTTTTCCACTAGCTTCTTTATTCTGAGATTCATCCTGGTCACCACAGACATCAACAGTTTCTTTTTATTGCTCAGTAGTTTTCCATTGTGTGCATGTACCATAGTGTTTATCCATTTGCTGTGGGTGGGTCTTTTGGGTGGTTTCCAGCTTGGGGTTCCTACACTTCAGGCTTCTAGAAACACTCATGTTCAAGTCTTTGTGTGGACAAACACTCTTATCCCTCTTGGCTAAAGACAACCATTTTAATCTGAGGCCTGAGGGCTGTGCACAGAGCCCAGAGCTCCCCAGATGAATGCATGCATAGATGGGAGGGGAAGGAGGGAAGCTTAGATTTGAAAATGTGGCTGCCAGGCCCTGTACACACTTGTGACCCATTTTAGCCTTCTTCCTCTCTCCCCCTTCCTAGAAGCCAGGCCATTGCTTCTCCACCTAAGATCAAGTGGAGTGTCTCGAGGCCAGTCCCAGCCCCCAGTCCTGAGATAGGTTCCCTGGGGAACACCAGCTGACTGTGTCCTGGATGTCCTTTGCAGGGTTCCAGCTGCCAACCCCGCCCTGGGAGGACCTGGACCACCTCCCGCAGGCTGCCCTCTGTCAGTCCTTAGCCTCTTATAGATCTTGGGTTCAGTGTGTCTTCAGAGCTGCATCCTGCAGATGTGAGTGTGCTCAAACTTGTGGGCCTACAACTCGGTCTACAATATGTGCCAGGCTCTCTTCTAAGAATTTTACCTGCTCTGAGTTCTCACAATGACCCTAGGAAGTAGGTACTATTTATTTCCCCAATTTTTACAGATTGATTATCCCATTTTCACAAAAGAGGAATCCAATAAATAGAGAAGTTAAATAATTTGCTCAATGTTCCAACTTTGTAAGGAGCTGGACTGGGATTCAAACTCAGGCCTCTGGAATCTCACCACTTGACAAACTATGAGGGCATGGACATAGATCTGTCTAGACAAGCACGATCAGGGAATAGCAAGGTCACGTGCTGACTAACATTTGATGGCCAGCTGTCCAAAAAAAAAAAAACCACTTGATCTGTTGTGTTTGCCAATTTCTGTGGTGGAAAAACTCTTCCCATGGCCAAGCTCAAGCTACTGACATGCTGTCACCGAATTGAAACAAATAAAAGGAAGAAAAGTGCAGTACCATACCATCTAGCACTTTCAACATCTGGATTTATTTAATAGAAATAAATTACCTCTAGACTATAGATGAGAGTAAAATAATGAGGAAATGATGATTTTGAAATATTACCTCTGTTTTTCATATAACTTAATTAAAAGCAGACAATCTGATTTTTAAAATAATGGCCGAGTTTAACAACCAGCTTCCAAAATTCCTGAAAATTCTACAATCAGTGCTAAAACAGTTCTGCTTGCCACTGGATGCCTGTCTGTAAAGTGGGGTCAGACGGGAGAATAGCCACAAGCCTGGGTTGTACCTGCTTTGGAAAGCCACGTGCAAAGGTTACAAGGTGTGTCTCTCTAGGTGTGTAGCCAGCAATTTCTCTGATTCAGGTGTGGAGCTCTGAGTATGCAGCCCGGGGCCCATCGGTGTTTGTCTTTGTGGAATGACAGCTGAGTTACTGTGTCCAAATGTGTGAATGTGACTGTTTGCCGAGTCCGTAGCTTTGCAAGTCTCCGTCTAGCTGGGTTGTGTGCATTTCTGTGTGTGGTTGTCTTTTGTACCTTTCTACAACTATCATGGTCAGTGTGCATCATTTGGGTCGTGCCTGTCATGTCAGTGTCAGTAGCCATGATTCCCACACAGTTAGGTTCTTAGATGCCTGATTGGCTATTGCTGTGTGGGGTGTCTGTGTGTGACTGTCTGTTGATGTAACTGTAGCTGTGACTGTGGGTGCTTGGTTGTCTGTTGGAAGCTGTTTTAGCTGGTACCAGCAGCTCACAGCATCTGACAAAACCCTAAGTCCCTGGGAGTTCAGGATTCATAATAAGCCCTGGGCTGAGCTGCAACGTGGAGCATCCGTCTTCTTACAGGAAGTGTGTCCTCCTTTGCCTAACCACCACTGGGCGGGCCCACTTTCACTCCCAGGGCAGGCCCCACCTTTCTCGGCTAGATGCCCAGAGCTCTGTGCCCACCCAAATGCTGCCAAGAGCCCAGGCGCAGACGTGGCTGTAGACTGGTTTTGCACTGTAAGGACCCTACCGCCAGGCTCGCAGCTTTCCTGGGAGGGCTCTGGACACTTCCAGGGGAACCCATCCCCAAGGGACACTGTTTGCTCTTCCCATTTCACAAAGGAGGAACCGAAGGCCAAAAGAAGGAAAGTACAGTGACTTGCCTTGGGCCATAAAAGGAGTGAGCAGGACCTGGTCTTTATCCTAATTCTTTCTTAGATCCCTTAAGCTCTCCTGAACTGCACCCCCACGCCTTACCCAGAGGCTCAGAATTTCTTTCCTGGCCCTAGTGAGGGTTGGCAAGAGGCTGTGCTGGGATAACCTGTCTATCTGAAATAGAATTCAGCTCCGGATACCTGGCTGGGCCCTGCCACCCCTAGCTGGGAACACACCCATCCCCCTCTGTTTTACTGAGGATTTAGAGAAGCCCTGCAGGGGACAGGTGGAGGCTGGGTGTCAGGGGAGAAGCTCCCAGCACCTTGCAGGGCTCCACTGTACCTTTCTGTGTCCACTGGCTGTGGAGAAGCCAGTCTCCACCTCTGGCTCTTACGAGGCAGCAGGCTGAATGGGGCTTCACACACTGAGGAACACCCAGGAGATCCTGAGGCAGGGAATTCCCTACTGATGGCTGAAGAAACCAAGGCTCTGGTCTTTATATGGATGCCATCTCATTACTGTCCACCCTAGGACCCCCTGACACTTCATGATTCCAGGGACGCTTCCCTCTAGCCTTGGTCACCTTTCTGTGGGCCCTTCCTTCCCAAGTTTCTAAGGTGAAGAAATGTACTGGAAATGCAGGTCCTGATGCAGCGTTCAGGATACGGATGGTGGGAGGAAGAGGACCCTAGGACAGGGCTAAGGTGGAGGGCATACCCACGGGTCCTCTCCCTTCTCTTTTCCTCACAGGGTGAGCCCATGCCCTCAGGTACTGTGGCCAAGTTTGCTCTGGCAAGGCGACGCGGCAGCCTCCTGCCTGAGGCAAAGATCACGGGAAGATCAAACATTAACTCAGCGCTGGGCCCGCGCTCTGCGCTGCTGGGACTGCGAGCCCAGGAACCCTCAGGTAGGGCGGTGGGCCCGGATCCCCCATCTCCCTCCCGCCGCGCACCTCCCCGCGCAGGGCCGCCCAGCCCCGCCTCCCGCCTGCCCCTTCCCCCGCCCGCACCTGTTCCACCCCGCCCGCCCCGGCCCCACCCAGCGGCCAAGGAAAAAGTTGCCAACAGAACCGCTCCTGGCACCCAGGCTGTGGGCTGGCGGGACCCGCTCCACTCCAGCAGATCCCCTCCGGGGCGCGGAGGAAACGCTGCTCAGCACCCTTCTCAGCCCGTCTCTTTGATCCTTCTCGGGCCACCCAAAGTTTGTTCCTGTAGTCCCACCCTTCCCCGCCACTCAGGGGCTTTGCACACACCGTGAGCGCAGGGACTCCTAAAGTCTTTTCCAGGCTCCACGCCCGCTTTCCCTGGCGACCCTGCACAAACCGTCCACGGTGAACCCGAAGCGTCCAGAGGGACATGCACGAGCTGCGCCTCCGCCTCCTGGGCCTGCACGATCCCCCGGCACCCTGGGCCGTGTTCACGCCCACCCCGAGGTGCCCAGCAAGTGTCCCTTGGGGCCCTGCGCCCTACACCATCCCGCCTCCCTGGGGTCCCAGTGCCCCATTCTCGCCCGCCGGGCGCGCTGCCCGCACACGCCCCTGGGCTCCCTGGCTCGCCCTCGCCGCGCCTCCCGGGGCGGGGGCTGCGGCCCAAACTCTGCAGCCTCACCGTGTTCTTCCTGGCCACCATCTTCTCCAGCTTTTTGGCGATCCTCAGCAGCTCCTCTTCCTGGCCCATGTTGGCTCTCGACGCCTGGCCCGGCGAGGGACGCAGGGCAGCAGTCAGGACGCGGGGCAGCGGGCTCCGGAGCAGAGGGCGCGCAACCCGCGCGGGCCCCAAACACACAGGACACACACACGCCTGGCGGGGGCGGGGCTCTCCCCTCCCCCCCCCCCGCCTCCCCACAGTCAGGGGGAGGGGTGACGTGCACTAAATATAGACTTCAAGGACTCGCCCGGGCCAAGATTGCCTGCGCCTGTCTGTCGGGCCTCTTGGAGGGACGGGGCACTTCACTTAGGACCCTTCCAGGAGTGCCGGGGGACTGAAGGGCGATTGGGGGAAGAGGGCTTTCTGGCGAGCTCAGAGGCTCTTGTCCCGGGCCACTAGAGGCGGTCGTGGCGCAGAGGTCTCCTGAGGGTGCCCAAGAGCTCCAGGAAGAGTTTTGGGTTCTTGCGTGTCTGCATGGTTGCAGCTCAAACAGGGAGGACCCACGTCCGTGCCTATGGCCAAGTGCAGACAACTTGGTGTACTCGAATCACGTCTCGGTGAAGTGCAGCTCTGCCCTAACTTAAGCTCACTCCCTGCGCTCGACGTGTGCATGCGCCTGTATCCTGCTGTTTTGGTCTGAGTGCTCGGAGCTTAGTCTATTTTGTAACAATGAGGTTTTGCGTTTCTAGCAAGCTCTAAAGTGCTCGGGGTGCTGCTGGTCCCAGGGCCATTCTTGGAGTGGTGAGGGAGATTCTTAAGGGCACCCAACTGAGAGATAAGGATCAGGTGTCCACTGGTGCCCAGTATTTATTCAGCTTCAGACCAGAGCCTTCCCAGCGGGTTTGGGTTTGGAAGGGTAATTTGCAGAGGAGGGGCAGAACCATTGCCCAGCTCCCCCAGCTGTGCACACATTAGCCTTCCTGATGAGGATCTCCTGAGTGTTCCTCCTAGACCTGGTCCCCTGGTGTCTTTCTGAATCAGCAAGTTTAATGGACAGAAAATGACCTTCTCATTGGGCCTGGTGGTGCATGCCTATAATCCCAGTAGCTTGGGAGGTTGAGGCAGGAGAATGGAGAGTTCAAAGTCAGTCTCAGCTACTTAGTGAGGCCCTAAACAACTCAGTGAGACCCTGTCTCTAGATAAATATAAAAAGGGTTTAGGAATGTGGCTCAGTGGTTAAGTGCTCCTGGGCTCAATCCCTGGTACAAAAAAAAAAAAAAAAAAAAAAAAAAAAAACCTTCCCAATAAGGGGTCCTGGATCTAGAGGGGAAGCAGGAAAATTGGTCCATGGTTGGGGAGCTGTGGCTTGGTGTGTTTCTAGAGAAATTTCCAGACTGAGAAACCCCAAACTCAGAGACCACCATTGCTGTGACCAGCACAGCCCTTAAGACAGAAATCTGAGAGGGGCAATGGGGATTGAAGAAAGAAACAGACACACATAGCAAAAGCTGGGGCCAGGTGTATCATCACTCCCTGATGGAGGGTGAATGACCCAGAGCTAGCTCAGCACGTTTATTAGGTAGGTTTTGTCATCAAAAAGTTATATGTGAGAAAGTTTCAGCAAAGCTGACAGAAGTTCACAGTGAAACTTGCAAGACATCAACGTTATCTTGTTATGCCCAAATTCTCTATGCCTGGGAGTTGGTGCCTGAGCTCAAGGTCCTGACTGATACAGCTCTGCCCCTTCAGGAGCCTCCTCCTTTCCCCAGGCATCACCATAGCAACTGATCCTTTTTTCTTTTCTTTCTTCTTCTTTTTTTTTTTTTTTTTTTTTTTTTTTTGTGGTACTAGGGATTGAACCCAGGGCTTTGTGCATGAGAGGCAAGCACTCTACCAACTGAGCTAGATCCCCAACCTGCAACTGGGCCATCTTTGTACAGGAAGTTCCCAGTACAAACGCAGTCATGAGGCCGTCAGAAACCATGGTTCAAGTCATGGCTGTCTACACCCCATCCCAGTCTGTGTGGACTCCTGTCTTCCAGTTGCTGTTGTGTGCCCGAAGTTAAGTAGGACAGGGTGGATTTTTTTCATTCATTGAACAAATTTGTCTTGAGTGTCCAAGTAACAAGCAAGACTCACCCAGTCCCAGCAAGCTGGGCAAGAGAATCTTTATTTCATTTTTGGATAGTGGTTATTGACCCTAAGGGCACTTAACCACTTAGCCACATCCTCAGCTCTTTCTATTTTTTGAGACAGGGTCTCACTAAGTTGCTTAGGGCCTTGCTAAGTTGCTGAGGCTGGTTTTGAGCTTGTGATCCTCCTGTTTTAGCTTCCTGAATAGCTGGGATTACAGGCATGAGCCACTGCACCTGTCAGGAGAAACTTTAAGCAGGGATATAATCAATGAATGTATTTACCACAGCTGAGCTGGGGTTAGGGGGAGGTAGAGGGCATTTTAAAAAACAAATTTGAGGGGGCCTGTACAAGCAGGGGTGCCACCTACTCAGAAGAAATGAAGTTCATTGAACTGAAGTGCTGAGAGGGAGTTGGAAGAAAAAGTTCATGTAAGGGAGAAAGAAACAGCCATTCATTCAACATATATTTATTGAGCACCTATAATGTGCCAGGCAGTTTTAGCCCTAAGCATCTAGAGAGGAACAAAGCAGTCCCTTAGAGCTCCAAATGTGCAACACAACTTGAGATATATTCTAAGTATCATCTCTCAAAGGCATCCAGCAAGATAAACTCTTGGTGCTTGAAGTGGTCAGCCCTCATCAACACATCCTTTATTGTCTCCCACCCTGCCCTGGTACTAGGGATTGAACCCAGGGGCACTTTATTACTGAGCCACATTCCCAATCCTTCTTGTTTCTTATTTGGAGACAGGGTTTCATTAAGTTGCTTAGGGCCTTACTAAGTTGCTGAGGTTGGCCTCAAACTTGCAATCCTCCTGCCTCAGCTTCTGAGTCACCGGGATTACATGTGAATGCTTAGCTGTTGCCTTTTTAAATTTATTTATTTATTTATTTATTTTGCAAACAGGTCTTGCTAAGTTGCCAAGGTTGGCCTCATACTTAACTTTGCAATCTTCCCCCCTCAGCCTCCCAAGTAGCTGGGATATAGGCACATACCACCACATATGGGTCTTTTGGTTTTTTTTTTTTTAACTCTGTTTCACTTCTCTATACCCTCATTATGTTTCTGGGATCACCTCACAAATAAAATACTTGCTCCTAAATCCTTGTCTCAGAGGGCAAAAGGGACTGGTGGGGCCCGTGGCAAAGGCAAAAGCTTTGACTCTCCAGAAGACAGTGCAGGGTTCTCTCCACACCAGGGCTTCACAGCCTGGGCACTACTAACCTCTTGGACTAGACAATTCACTGTCGGGTGTGTGGCTATGGTCTGGATATGGTTTCAGTGTCCCCAAAAGGTTCACATACTGGAAACCTGGTCTCCAACGTGGTGATGTTAAGGGGTAGTGAAGCTTTAAGGGTGCGGCCTCATGGAAGGTAATTAGGAATGGAGTCATTGCCTCGGAAGGGATTAATGCGGGTCTCCTGGACTGAGTGCTGGAGAGAATGGATTGTTAGAAAGGCAGGCTAGGGGCTGGGGATGTGGTTCAAGCGGTAGCGATCTCGCCTGGCATGCGTGCGGCCCGGGTTCCATCCTCAGCACCACATACAAACAAAGATGTTGTGTCTGCCGAGAACTAAAAAATAAATATTAAAATTCTCTCTCTCTCTTTAAAAAAAAAAAAAAGAAAGAAAGGGAGGCTACTGGGCTGGGGTGGTGGCGCAGAGGTAGAGTGCTTGCCTGGCATGTGTGAGGTACTGGGTTAGATTCTCAGCACCACATATAAATAAGTAAGATAAAGGCCCATCAACAACTAAAAAAAAAAAAAGTGAGGCTACCCCACACCTTGGCATCTTCTGCATGCAGCTGATTCCTTTCCCTGCCATATTGTGACATGGTCAGGGGGCCTCTGCCAGGGTGCTGGCACCATGCTGTTTGGACCCTCCAGCCACCAGAATTGTGAGTCAAATAAACCTCTCTACTTTAGAAAGTACAGTCTCTGGTATTTTGTCATAGAAACACTAAACAAATTAAGACATGGGCATGTTTAACAGCATCCCTGACCTTAGTCCACTGGATGCCAGTAGCACCCTCCAGTTGTGGGGGGGGGAGAGAAGGAAAAAAAAATATTGCTGAGGGCCATTGTCAAGTAGGAATGACGCTTCAAAATTTCCTTGCCAGCGTACCCCATGTTAAGTGGATTTCGCTGTTGACATTGCATGTAAGGTGACCTTGCTCAAGGACCAAGGCGGATCCGGGTTTAGAGCTGATCAGGTTTGAGGAAGTATCCCGCTCCTTAGGATGTTCCCGGTTTAAGACAAAAGGAGTTTTAGGGAAGTGGGAGGTTGAAGATTATTGCTGCTGGGAGTAGGGCGTGCCTGCTGCCTGAGTTCCCGCTGAGTTCTCGTGGAGAAAATGTATTTAGGACATGTATTGGGGGGGAGATGGAGAATTTCCCCTGAGCGTGTGTGGAGGCTGGTGTGAGATTGGGAATAAAGAATTGCTGTTTGAACCTACAAAGCTGTGTGGTGGCTCGTGATCTTGTGCCAAGCCGAGACAATGGCATTTGGCACTCTATACCATGACACCTCCTGGGGCAAAACCGGCCCTGATGGCACTGCAGTCATGGCTCCACACCAGGCTGTCTCCCTCGCAGGATCCAGAGAAAGAATTCCAGGGCCCAAGAGTCAGATCTCATAAATGAAATCAATGGAACTTATCTCCTCCAAATCCTTTATTATAAAGAGATGAATGAAATAACACGTCTGAGATGAACAGAGCCATACACGGGGGGCTCAGAAGGCAATCTGTTTCTGTGGGCCCACACAGCAGTCAGACCTCCTGGGTAAGTGACCCAGCCTCCCTGCAGACTGCTGTGCTGCTGGCCTTGACGCCCTCTGGTCTCCTCTGCTTGGCCTGGCCCATCCCCACCAGGGCCCAGAACCCATGGCTGTAAAACTGAGGTGTTAGCAGTTGGTGATGACTTTAGAGAGTCGGCTTCCAACTGGGGCTGAGCAGTGGTGGACTTCTGGCACTGGGAAGGACCTTGAAGACTTTGCTCTATCCCTCTCCTGCCTCCTTTCTCAGCCCCTCTCACCCAAGACTGGCAGGCTCCTGAGTTGACAGAAAAAAGAGATAAGTGGGGATCCATCACCCCAGTTCCTTTCCTCTTGCTAAGTCATGGAGATAAACAAAAGCAGGTGAGCCATGCTCTACTTCGTGGCTGAGAAAGACATTAGAGATCCCTGGGAAGGCTGGATTGTCCCTCGTGACTGGCATTCAGAATGTCTGTTTAACAGCCAGTTCAGCATAGGCCCTGGCCAACTAGAATAAAGATGAGCTACAGACAACTGTCATGGTCAGATGGGAAACCAGACAACAGCACGTCCTGCTCCTCATTCCAGAACCATCCTCTGGAACCTGGCCCTGCCCATTCCCAAGCCAGTCCTTGAGACCAGCTTCCCTACTGGGGACCATACCTATAGGAAGGACCCTGGCCTTTCCCATGTGGCATCCATAGTGCCTCACATAGGCCTGGACACAGAGCTGGAACTCAGTAAAGGAACACTGGACTAAGAATGGTGAGAAGACAGTCCCTGGTCCAGCAGAGTCCGTGATCTGGAAGTGAACGAGGGCACCCCGGGCTGATGGGAGAAACCGTCCTGACAGGGAACCGAAAGTTCTGTGTCTGAACCGAGCTCAGGAGCACTCAGACCTAACCTCTGGGTGGCTGGCCCCCGAGGGCAATGAGACAGCAGGAAAAGGACCATCTCAGCCCCATCATAAAGGGCACAGCTTCCTTGGCAGGGACATGGTCCACAGCAAGAGGAAGGCCATCCACAGAGACACGAGGGATGGAGAGCCGGGACCCAAGGGAATGGATGCCTTCACTCTCCAACTTTGTGTGCTCAAGTTCCACTTGAGCATTGGGGTTCAATATGGCCATGCAGGGGTCAGCAAGGCCCTAGTCTTGCAAAAGGCGCACAGAACTTGCCGGGAGAACCCCAGTCTTTGCGCCATCCCCTTCAGGGAAGCCAACCTGGGGAGAGAAAGATGAAACCGAGATCTAGGTTCTATCATGTACTAGGTGATTATCACACTTAGCTTCACGATTTCCCCACGGGGAGGAGGTTAAATTATTCCCATTTTTACACACAGTGAAACTGAGGCTTAAAGAAATAAAGCAACTTGCCCCAAAAAGCCACTTTCCTCTAACATTTAGCTCTTACGACCATACACGCCACAAGAGACTAAATGCCACGTGACGGCTACCGGCTCTCAGGGCAGTAGTGGAGCACGGATTTGTACTGGTACCTGACAGATGGACAAAATATGACGACTCCCCAGGGGAGCCAGCTCCTGCCCTGCCAACCCCCATGCCCAGCGCAGACATCCAGTGCCATCCCTGGGAATCCAGGGGAGCCAGGAACGGAGGAGGCCACCTTCCCCTGGGCTTTGGTCTCTGCCCACTGCAGGTGCCACTTAATATATGTAACTGCTGAAGACTCGGTGATCTCAGCAGGGAGAAGCCAGATTAAGGCTCTAGCTCTCTCCCTGTTCCCGTCACACCCCTCTATGCCTGGGATCTGGAAGTCCATGCGGGTTCTAGAAGCCCTCAGTACAAGGGGAGAGATGGACGGAGGCCAGGTGTGCAGCCTCCCTACTCCCGCTGAAGGAGGCCTGGCTCCTCCTCCCTTGGGGAACAGCACAACTTGGGCCACTTCGCGGCCTCCACTTTGAGGCCTGGGCTCACTGCAGCTACACGCAGCCCTGGGCCTGGGTGGGAAGGAAAGCCCCGGGGCAGGGACTTGCACCAGGTGGCCATCTGGATCCACATGTGCCCCAGCCATGGGGAGAGACTTCTACCCCACGACACCTGCTCCTGACAGACTCTCAGGCCCCCCCACTGCCCTCAGACACAGTCCCAGGGCTCCTACCTGTGTGCTCCTTCTGGGCACGGGCTGCCGGGCTGAGGGACCATCTTCCAGGCTCCGGGCTCCCCGCCGATAGGAGCGAGTGCTCTCCGAGCTAGAAGGCAAAGAGAGACCACCCCGGTTGCCTTGGTGCCCAGAGCCCCTCTGAGTGAGGAGAAAGGGCTCAGGAAGAGAGCGAGTGAGGCCGGGGCTGAGGATGAGGGGCATGGAGTCCTCAAGGCTGCCTAGTCTGGGTCCATGATAGGTCCCAGAGGCCTGGAGATGACCCCCAGAGGGCTCTGAGGATATCACCACATCGGTTTGCCCAAACTCCTGCTAGAAAGGGTTTGTGAGAAGGGAGAGGATTGGGTTCTGGGTTACAACTGCGGACAGAGTAAGGACCCCACTCAGAGTCTCTGAATGAGCCACGCAGGTGGGGCTGAGCCTTCTTTCCTCCAGCCTCAGCACCAAGGTCCGTCCCAGGCTCCTCCCCAGCTCTGCAGGCCAACCTGGGGGCAGTTGGGGGAGGGGGCCACACCCCTAAGCCCAAGGTCTAGCATCCCCACCTAGGGCATGGGCCGCAGAGCTAGGATGTGGCCCAGTCTTGAGGGAGGTGCTTTTTAGAGGTGGGGAGACAAATGGGTGATCAGAGACATCAGGAGACTTGCCTAGTTTCCACAGCTGGGCCCTCACCCACCTGAATCGGACGGGGAGATACACCTCTGCAGGGGTGGCTCCAGGTGCCAGGCTGGGTCGGGAGGTGCCCGGGGTCTCCTGGAGGCCCTCCTCCGAGCTGAGCAGGCCTTGACCGGCTCCCCCAGGCTCCATGGGGCTTGTGAGGCTGGAGGAGGAGGTGGCTAGACTGCCCAGGCTCTCAGAGGCCTCGGGGGGCTCTGAACTCAGGCTGGGGACTTCAGGATCTGGAACCAGAAATGACAGACCCCATTTTTATCATTCCCTCTGCTGTCTTTCAAAGCTGCCTTTGACCTCTAGGATTGTCCTTGGTTCCCTCCCAGCTCCCAGCCCCCTCTTCCTCTCCACCTTCTCCAGCTGCACATCTGTTCACAGCAGCAGCTGGCCTCCCGGCTTGCCGTCCTGCTCCTGCTCCCCCTTCCCCTCAGCCTGGCCTCTCCTGTCCATCCCTCATTTCAGCTCCCAGCCCTGACCACTCATTCCCAGCAGGACCTGCCTGCTCCCACCTCTGGATGGACCTTCCAGGACAAGCCCGCTCTAGTCATTCAACCTCTGTTCCCAAGCACAGGCACATGCACAAAAGCCCAAGTCCCTGTCTTCCTGAGATTAAGGCTTTGAATCTTATCACACTGAGCCTTGTAATGCCATCAACTGTATTTCAGTTTTATCTCCTCACTAGAGGTGTCCCAGAAGCCCTCAACGGACTCAAGACTCAGTAGATGCTTCAAAAAACTCCTGTCTTTCTTTTTTATTTAAGTGGAATGCCGAGGAATTTGGAATAAGACAGACCTGGGTTTGAACTCCACACCAGAGGCTTATCAGCTGTGGAAACTTTAGCATATTACTTAACCTCTCGGAGGAGGATAACCTCTAAAGAGAGGTGACTGTGAGCGTGATGTGGACTGGTGGCACTCTCAGTTCAGGGTCCCAGCATACAGAGGACCTCAATAAATGGTCTGGTGAGGACTTTTCTGAGCATTCAACTATACCTCCGTTGGCATGTCCTGCACGTCCTTGGACTGTTGTCCGAGAAGAGCTTTTGATGGGCAAGGGTGGGGGACAGTCTTCACTCTGGCTCTGCTGGCCGGCTGGTCCTAGGCTGGTGAAGGTCTCATAGGTCTTGTTGCTGATGTCCAGCCTGCCACTGGCCCAGCGGGCTTGGGCTGGGGGCTTCAGAGGGCAGCGCTGTGGGGCGAGGACAGCTGTTTCCCCAGTTCAGCCTGCCCTCCCACACCAGGCCCACTCCGGCTTTCCTTCCGCCACCTAGAGGCTGCGACAGGGGCTAGCACCCACCTTCTCTTCCTCGTCCTCCTCGCTGTCAGAGCCAGGCTCCATAGACATTCCCCAGGGGTAGTCTACATGCAGAGGGAAGGTGAGGGTCCCAGCCTGGGCCTGATCCAGCTGCCAGAGAAAAAGGCCCGCCAGTTCAGAGGCCAGGGGCCCAGCAAGGTCAGAGGGTAGCCCCACCCTCTCACTCACCAGCTCCTCGCACTCCTTGTGCTGCTTCTTCCTGGCCACATCCAGAGCTGTCTCTCCAGCCTCGTTCACTGTGAAGGGGTAAAGTCAGGGTCATGGTCAGGGCCAAGGAGACATTACAACTTAGGTTAAGATGGGCCTCTGGAATTAGAATGTTTGGCTTTGGGGCTGGGGATGTGGCTCAAGCGGTAGCGCGCTCGCCTGGCATGCGTGCGGCCCGGGTTCGATCCTCAGCACCACATACAAACAAAGATGTTGTGTCCGCTGAGAACTAAAAGAAATATTAAAAAATTCTCTCTCTCAAAAAAAAAAAAAAAAAAAAAGAATGTTTGGCTTTGAATCCTGGCCTCGAAACTTTGTAGCTATGTGAGATTAAGCAAGATATTTAACCTCTCTGGGCCTTAACTGTCTTATTTATAAAATGAGTATAACACTTGAAAGTATCTGACCAGGTTATCGTAAGAATTAAATTAATTATCAGGTATAAGTCAGTGCAGGCATATTAGTAAGCAGTAGCTATTACAGTCACTATCACCCAGATTTGGCTATATTTATTTTGATAGATACTTTCAGAAATGTTACTTAATTTTACCCCTTTGGCAGGGCTGCCACATCAGTGGTGTTACTCCCATTTTACAGATGAGGAGGCTGAAGTTCAAAAGATGAGTGACACCTGCCCTAGGTCAGAGGCAGTCAGAAGTAAGCCAGGTTAGCACCCAAGTGTGTCTGCAAAGCCCATGCTTGACAGGCAGGAAGCCGTAGCCGGGAGCAGGGATGGGCTCTGAGGGAGGAGGTGTCCCTGGTCGCACCTGTGCCCACAGCTGCTCTCCCTCTCAGCAGCAGCTTGATGCAGTCGGCCTGGCCGTGGAGCGCCGCGCAGTGCAGGGCAGTGTTCCCGTCCTCAGCCTTGGCATCCAGGTGACCACTGGGGGAGGGGTTCAGGGGGCAAGGAGGGGAACCCAGTTGGGAGGGTAAAGGTTGGGGGAAAGGAAAAGAGGAGACCAGGAGATGGGGGCGGGAAAGTGGGCAGTGCAGGGAGGGGCTGAGGGCAGCAGGTTCTCACCCGTTCTGGATGATGAAGTCCACCAGGGGCAGGGAGGCCTGGCTGGCTACTTTGATAGCCAAGTGCAGGGCAAGCTCTCCGGGCACCTGAACACATGCCCACACCTGAGTTTCCCCAGGTCACCTGCCCCCAGCCCAGCGCTGCCCTCTTGGACCCCTGCTGCTAGATAAGAAGCTGCCAGAACCCGAGAGACAAGACCCAACGGACAGAACCATGCGTGTGGGGAGAGGGGCAAGGACCAACCGCTCCCTCAGTGTTTCCTTCATGGCTCTTCCTCTTCTGTCCTCAAAGGAAGGAGTTTCCCAAGCTGGGTTCTGGCTCCAGGCTCCTCTCTGCCCCCGTTTCCCCATGGAAACCTATGCAGCCTCACGCCCTGCAGCGGCTGGCATCGCTGAACTGCGGCACCCTGCTGCCCACTGGCGCCCAACGGATATCAGATGATGGCTCAAAGAGCCCCAGGCTCTTTGTTGTTTTGGTGGTGCCAGCTGGGGCTGAACCCAGGGCCTCCTTTGTGCTAAGTATGCACTCTAGCACTGAGCTACACACCTAGTCCACGACAGCCAACCGCCAATGTCCAATCAGCAGCAATCCCCGCTGACTTAACCTTTCCAGGGCCTGGGATATCCCCTCTCCCTGACTATTCCATATCACTGGAATAGTCAGGCAGTGTCTAATCTGACCTACCCTTGCCCAATTCCAAGGCTATTCAATCCTGTAGGTGCTATTCTCTCCCTCCCTCTCTTCTTCTTCTTCTTTTTTTTTTTTTTTTGGTGCTGGGGATTGAACCCAGGGCCTTGTACATGTGAGGCAAGCACTCTACCAACTGAGCTACCCCCAGCCACTTCTTCTTTTTTTAACCAGGAATTGAACCCAGGGTTGCTTAACCATCCCCAGCCCTGTTTTTATTTTTTATTTTGAGACAGGGTCTTGCTAAGTTGCTTAGGGTCTCACTAAATTGCTGAGGCTGGCCTTGAGCTTGCAATCCTCCTGCCTCAGTTTCCTAAGCCACTGGGATTATAGGTGTGTACCACCATGCCGGGCTCTGTGGGTGCTATTCTTAACCCAATTTATGGATAAGGAAATAAGGCTCAGAAGGTTAAGTAACCTGCCCTGGGTCACATAGCTAAGAGGAATAATAGCTAGACTTCTGGCTCAGGTCTGCTTGACTGGAGGCATGCACACTGACTCAGGGATGGTGAGAACTGAGCAGCTGGCCCAGAAAGGCACAGGGGAGTGACAGCTGGGTTATAAGGGGCCCTCCGTGGGGTGGGGGTGGGATCACACCTGCCCGTCAGGCCCTGGCAGAGGCTGTCCAAAGTCCTGTCCGTTGGCAAAGGCCTCCAATACCGCCAGGAGGTCCCTGTTGCAAATGGCTGTCCAGAGTCTCTGGGGCTCAGGTGTGGACCGTCGCGCAAATCTATGTTCCACATACTTGGCCACGATGTAGTCCCTGCGGGCATTCCTACCAAAACAACTACAGGTTCTCAGAGCAAGAGCCTATTTCCACCTAAAGGACCCCTGGAACCAGCCCGCTGGGGATGCAAGTGTCCAGTTCCCCAGAACCATGCCCTGGAGACTCCCCAGACCTGAGGTTCCCCTCTCCCTAGACATCTGATCCCGGATCCCTCTGAGACTCTGGGGGCGGGGGAGGTAGAATCCTCCAGTCATGAGGTCCTTCCCTGGGAGAAGCTCCTTACATGTCACTCTCAGCTGAGGGTTTAGGACCGCCGTGTGAGGGCAGCTGGGCCTCCATAACCTCATTGAAGCGCGTGTTTCCGATGTTCAAGGCCAGCTGGGGTTAGAAGTGTGTGTTGGGGGTGGGGGTGTAAAACACAACGTCCCTGGGAAGGGTAAGCTTCCAGAAGTCCTGGCGCTCAGTCGCGCGGCTCACCCAGGCCCCGCCCCCGGCTCCACCCCCGGATCCTACGGATCTAGCCTATCTGGGCCCCGCCCCCCGGATCTAGCCTATCTCGGCCCAGCCCCACCCCCGGCTGCTACGGATCTAGCCTATCTGGGCCCAGCCCCGCCCCCGGCCGAACCACACCCCCAACCTTCCCTCGGGTCCCGCCCGGTCCTCACCAGCAACTCTGACGGGCCCAGCAGGTCCAAGGTGAGCGACTGCATGCGGGAGAAACGCACGCCCAGCTCGCGGTGGACGCCAGAGCACTGGATGCAGGTGAGCACGCCCAGGTTGGTGCTGAGCCACGTGGGGTCTGCAAAGGGGCGTAGCTCGAGCCGGCGGGCGCGGGTCCCCTCCCCGCCCGCCCCTCCTGGCCGTGCCGCACCAGCTCACCTGCAGCCCCGCAGTCGCAACACTGGCCGTTCCCGGGCCGGCTCTTCACCTCGGCTATGAGCAGCTTGGTGAGGTCCTGGGACTCCCCGTCCAGCCCCGCGCCCACCCAGGACGCCGGGCCGCTGCTGGGTTCCCCGAGGAAGGCGCTGCTCAAGGCTTCATCCTTGCTGTTCTGCAGCACCGACACCCACCTGCGCAGATGGAGCGAGCGGGCGGCGGGGCTGGGAGGCGGGAAAGGACCAGGCTCCCTGCCCCACCGTAAGGCTGGCCTACGGGGCACTCACGCCTCACACTCGTGCTCGTCCTCTGCCTGGAAGTGGTATGTCCGGTTGTCTGTTGGGAGAGAAGGGGCGTCAGGCCCGCAGAAATCCTGCTGGTTTTCCCCAGGTCCGGGGAGCCCCACCCAAACCACTGAGACCAGATGGACCCTTCTTCTCTGCCATGTTGGTCCTCCCAAGCTAGAAGGGTGTGACAGCGGAAGGCTGGGGGGGCAGTGGCTCACGCCTATAATCCCAGCAGCTGGGGAGGCTGAGACAGGAGGATTGCGAGTTCAAAGCCAGCCTCAGCAACCTCCAAAGTAGTATTCCAAGGAGCCTGCCTCTATGGAAAGCCCAGGTTTCCGAGTCAGGGCACAGTGCCCAACCCCCATCCCCAAGCCTAGGCAGGGTCCCCTCTAAACCTACTGCCACCACCCCATTAGGCTCTCAGCCTCTTGCCTAGTCTCTCTGCTTTCCACATCCTCCCCTCACCCAGCTTTTACCAGCTCCCATCCTTGTGCCTAAGATTCTAAGACCCCCATGGCTCCCTACTGCCAGGGAATAAGGTTTGAACCTTTAAAATGGCATTCCCAGGCCCACCACCCACGACTCCTCTGTGAACCCTCCACGCTGGCCAGCCTGGCTCCTACTTCCATGTCTATCATGGTGGCAATCCTGTCTCCTGAAGGCCACCCCACCCCCAAACCCTATATGCTCTATGTCCTTTAAGGCTAAATTAAAATGCTCTCTCCTCCCAGCAGCCCTTCCTGGTTCCCCATGGCAGGGCAGGCCTGTCCCCTCCGAGTCCTCCATGGAACTCTGTGTTTCACTCTCTCTGGACACGCCCCCTGGGCCACAGTCCCGGGAGCCCCCTCACATCCCTGCTGGAGACGACTCCCTGACCAGTCTTTCTCGGCCTTACCCACCTCACATAAAGGGCTCCAAAGGAGAAGTGAAAATTTAAATAAATAACAGTTTGGAAAGCCAGATCACCCAAAGCCATGCAAATATGCATCACCTGATGATCACGCTTACCATGGAAAGGGGTTCATTTTAATGCTGGACGTGATGGGAGGTGAAGCTGCTAGAACGGAGCCAGGGCCTGTGGGGTTCTAGGCCTGGGGCAGCAGCCACTGCACACCAGGAATGCACAGATCCCACCAACCTCTGTGAGAAGCCCTGGGCAGTTGTGGGGAGGAGGCAGGAGGCAGGGGACACTCACGGGTCACCAGATGGAAGCACTTTTTCTCCTCAGGGTTTGGCCTCACTTGGCACGTCAGCAGGGTCAGCTTCACTGGGGGCCGGTTTATCTGCAGCATTTTGGGGGTGAAGGATGTACAATCTACCCTATGGACCTCCAGAACTCCTGAGGCCTCAGCTTCCCAATCTGTTAAATGGGCATGATGATCCTGTCCCAGTTATGTCTCCCCTCTCCCAGAATCTCAAGGGCGAGGACTGTAAATCATGGCTAAGCTGGGGGCTCTAGGTCCCACACTTTCTTCTATGAGGGGTCTCCAGTTCCCTGATCCAGTTTTGGGAGCCAATCTTGGAGGATCATCTGCCTGCTCAGAACACCAGGGGGAGCCTCACAGTGCTGTGTGAGATGGTCAGGCAGCCATACTTGACTCCACACTTCCTCTTCTGCCAGACTCTTCGAATCCTGAGGGCCAGAGGGATAGAAAGACAGGGACCAAGCCTCATCACCTCTGTGACCTCTCACCACATCTCTTTCTCTTCCCTCTTCTGATCCTTACTCTTCATTCTATGGGTTCCCCCACTGTGTGTGTGGGGGGGAGGGGTTGCTGGGGATTGAACCCAGGGCCTTGTCCATGCTAGGCAAGCACGCCACCAAACCTCCATGGGTCCCCTTCTGATGCAGGAGACCCAGTTCTGCCCTCAGGAAGCTCCTGTGAGACGGAGGAAGGGCTCTGCTCTCTGTGAATCCTTATTCTAAAGGGGATGATGTGGCTGTGGCCCCCCAAGAGCTCTAAGGCTGATGGAGGAGACACCTCTCACACCTCAGGGAGTGCCCAGTCTGAGAGGAGGCACAGGATCTCGACCACCACAGATGCATTGTGGTCACACTAAGCAAGATAAGTACAAAACCCCAGAAATAAACAAATCCATGCTTCAAAGCTACTTAACACTTCTCCTTCAGAGTTCAATATTCCCTGGTTTCTTCCAGAGTTTTTCTTTTTGGATAAAAACTGATTAGTAAGCAGAAATGCGAATACACTCTATAAAGGCCTTTGTTTTTTTTTTTTTCTTTTTTTTTTTTTTTTAAGAGAGAGTGAGAGAGGGGAGAGAGAGAGAGAGAATTTTTTTTTTAATATTTATTTTTTAGTTCTCGGCGGACACAACATCTTTGTTGGTATGTGGTGCTGAGGATCGAACCCAGGCCGCACGCATGCCAGGCGAGCGCGCTACCGCTTGAGCCACATCCCCAGCCCCTATAAAGGCCTTTGTGTTTCACACTTTTTGCTTGTTTGGCACCAGGGAGCAGGGCACAGTCAACACTTTCATTTTGGGCATATTCAGTACAGTGTAGAGATTAAGGATGAGAGCACAGCAAGTGCTCAGTGTTCACTGCTGCTGTTCTTTGAGTTAAGAACCAGTGACCCAAAGGGCAGCTGCCCTTTGATGATTCTGCACAGAGTGGAGGGTCCTGGAACCCTCTAGGTCTTAACAAACGATACGGTCCCTGTGGGCAGCTTCCCTAACCCTGTCGCTTCCTAGGCTGAGCCTTTGGGTAGGTTGTAAGCTCTTGGAGACACTTACCCATCGCTCTTCTTATACAGAAAGCCCACTTTCTCCGTCCCAAACTGCTTGTTGCCTTGGTGCTGGTGAATGCTGTAGCCGCCCCCAGAGTTCTTCCGGCTCAGGTGCTCCTGTCCCTCAGACATGCAGAGGAGACCTCAGGACCTCTGGGAGGGATGACCCCATTCTGCAGGGGCTCATTAGGGGGTCTTCCCTCTCCCTCCCTCCGTGGTGGGCCCTGGAGGAGGGCATTCCTTTCAGGATGGTTCAGGGACTGACCTCTCTGTTCTCCAGCTGCAGGGTCCCTCGGAGGGAGTCCCGGAGCTGGGCCAACTTCTGTAGCTCCTCCTCCTGGGCTTGACGCAGCTGTGGGACGGAGGATGACGGAGGACGGAGGCCATCACCAGCCAGCGGATGGCCCAGAGCCAGAGCAGCAGGGCAGTGCCTCCCTTACAAGGCAGATTTTCTCCAAGGACAGGGGGCTTGGCTACGTGCCCAAGGGTGAGACCCGACTTACTGCATGTACGGAGGCTGCCAGCTTCTCGATGAAGGGGGACAGGCTCTGAGCTGCCTTCCAGCCATCTTGGAAAAAGCTAAGAGATGCCAGAGGCCAAACAGGGATCCAGAGAGAAGAAATTGAAAATGAAGCCAGACGTGTGGAGGAAGGTGCTCAGGGACCACAGGGCGTGGGAGCTGATGGTCAAGAGCAGACATGCAGAGGCAGGGGTCTGGCTGCGGATCCCAGTAACTAGCTGTGCCATCTTGGGCTTAGGTTTCTTTTACAAAATGGGGACAATCACTACATCTGCTCACTGGGGTGTTGGGGACCCAGTGAGACCATGTGTGTGTGAAGTCCCTAGTGCCTGACACATGGTGGCACTCCAAGATGAGCTGAGGAAATGCTGCCAGTGAGGTCCAGATATGGAGACCCTGGAGAGGCCTTGCTGTGACCTGCAGGGCTGGGGTGGGGTCGGGGTACCTACTTGTGCTGGGCGTGGAAGAACTTGATGAGGCTCTGGAGGAAGTCGGGGCCTTGTTTCATCTGACTCTCCCCAGCTTTGAGCAGGTACTGGGGGGAGGGGGATCAAGGGCGTGTGACGTGAACCCAGGCTGGATCCTGAGGACAAGGGCAGCAGTCCCCACCCCAAGCTAATCCTCTTGGCCATGACTAAGCTTTGATGACACCCCACAGGCCATTTAGACAGGACCTGAGCTGGGCCTGTGACTGGGCCCTGGGAGGTCAGGAAAGGCAGCCAGGAAGACACCCTGTCCCCTTACCTCACACATGTGCAGCTGGAAGACACGTCGCTCCCGCTGTGTGTCCTGGGTCACCTCCCCTGGGCTACCTCCTGTCACCCTGGCCCGATCTCGCTCCTTCTCCAGCCTGGCCCTGGGCCATAAGGGAAGAGAGGCCTGAATGACTACAGCCTCACCATCCGCCATCCCTCCGGCCTACTTTCTGCCCCTCACACAGGAGCAAGGGGGCCGCGCAGAGCCTGAGGACCTTCTCTGTGCTTGCTGGGTGCTCAGGCTGGGGACAACAGAGGGCGAGGGAGACTCCAGGACTCCAGAGGGTGGCAGGGGAGAAAGACACAACCAAATCACAGCAGAGTGACAGGCAAGCGCAGCGGGGGAGCAGATCTTGTCCTGGCTGCTAAGAAAGTGATGCTAGTGCTGGGATCTGAAGCCGGGGCTGAGCTAGGAGGAACTAGGGCTGGGCAGGGGGACGGGGTCATGGTGGCCCAAGGCAGGAGAGCTCGGGGGCTCCTGGAGAGGGACAGGGAAGGGGTGCTGGCTGAGGTGATGAAGGGCCAGACCCTCCAGGGCCTGCTTCAGACTCATTGAGATTTGGTCTTCAGCCAAGAGCAATGGGCAAGGTCTAAAGGCTTCTGGGCCAGAGTTGAGAGGCGGAGATGAAGACCAGGTGGGACCTGGGTGACCGATTCTAATCAGCTGGAAGGATTTTGTAGGTGAGATGACCACAAAGTACCTTCATTCTTTTGTGTCTATTCAGCTTCCCATTTAAAGCTTAGAAAACCGTTGTCCTGGGCTGGGGTGCAGCTCAGTGGTACAGCACTTGCCCAGCATGCGCGAGGCCCTGGGTTCCATCCCCAGCATCCAAAACAACAAACCAAAAACCACCTGTGTTCTTTTCTCATTAAGTGGAGTCAGACAGTGCTTCCCATCCTGGGCAACCTGGGCCTTCCTCTGTGGGTCCCCAGGGCAGGCCATTTTCCCTGTTTGGGGATGGGGGGTGTGTGTGACTGGGTTCCTAAAAATGCCACGCCCATCAGACACCCACCAACAGCCACCTCTCAGGCTGGGTGCATGCGATCAGGAATTCCATGGAAAGCAGACATCTGACTACCGATTCCGCTCCCGAGGCACCAGCCCGAGCAGAGGAGGCGGGCCTGGCTGCTTGTCAACCGCATGACTTTCCCCTCTGAGTCTCAATCTCATCTGGAAAATGGGGATCCTCTGCACTCAGGGCTGGCACACAGAGGACCCAGCGGCCACTGTTTAGGCCCGTCCAGGCTTCGGCCTTCCTGTATGGAAGCTGAGGAACAGGGGTCCGCACTGGATCTCAGGTCCCTCTGGCCTTCCCCAGGTAGTGTTTGGACACAGGATCTGTCCCTGGAGAGCTGTAGGGCTGTTTCTGGATCCTGGACCTACAGATGGTTTTGCCAGAGAATTCAGTTCTCCACGGGGGCTGTCTGGTGGGCTGTGTGTTCAGCAGTACCCCTGACCTCTACTCACTGGCCCTGGCAGCAAGACAGCCAGACCTGTCTCCTGACCCGGCCAATGTTCCCCCCGGGGGGAGGGGGGAGGGTGTGGTCCTGGGTGGAAACCCCTGCTCCAGAGCAGGAAGGACTGGAAGGAGTTATTTTCCATTTTCCTAAAGATACAATACCCCAAGTGGGAGTTCATAGAGGGTGGAGGGGGGGTGGGGCTGGGGGTTAGGCGAAGATGAGCTGCAGAAAGGGGAAGCAATGGATGATCCACAGCATGTTAGCTACAAGGTGCCTGGAGACTGGCCAAGGAGGGAACAACAGTCCACAGCTTGGTTGGGAGGGCAATCTCCCAGGGTAGACTATTGTCATATCTTTCAATACTGAAAAAGGAAAAATTAGCTAACTGTTGATCAACAGGAAGTGGTTAGAAAAATTATGGTATATCCATATATAGGAATACTATGCAGTTGTTAAAAAGGCCAAATATCACATATCTTGACATGGAAACTATCTGCTCCAGAGTTAAGAGGATAAAAAGCAAGCCCCAGTATAGTACAGTGTTAGAAATGTGTGCTTGGATATAAACAGCAGCTCCTTCACACACTCAAGTTTTATAAAATCTAAGCTTCAGTTTCCTCGTTTTGAAAAAGAAAATAATGACACCTAGTGCTTGGCTGTGATGCATGGGAAACATGGAGTGTGGTTCTGGCACATGGTAAGCCCTCAACAATGGCAGGATTATGATGATGCTAGTGAGGGCAATGATGACATTAGAGTAACAACTATTGGTGGTTCCTTTTACTTTTTTGTGAGTCTCTTGCTGGACATCAAGCTGAAGGCCTCTTGCATGCTAAGCACATCTCTATCACTGGGCTGTACCCCCAGCCCCCATGGTGATTCCTTGTAGACAGATTTTTTTTTTTTAGCATAGGGTCTTTTCCTCCTTTCCTTCTCTTTCCCTCCTCCCTTCCCTTCCCTCTAGTAGAGATTAAAAGATGGAACTACTTTGTTCAGGATGAAGATAAACTGTAAAGTACTACGCATGGCTTTGTCAATTACAGTTCTATCCTTCAGCCTCGGCTGGGGAAATTCACAGAGGTCTTCCCTATAAGGTTTGACTGGGATCCTGAGATGACCTGACACACCTTAAATCAATAGTTGGGGAATTGCTTCCACCCAACTCTCCAGAATAATGAGCCCCGCTCCCTCCCGGTCCTTGAAGGTCACTATATTTTCTAAACACTTCAAACATTAGGAGTATTTTAATTTCCTCTCAGAGGAGTCGCAGCAGAAGGAATGAGGAGAAGTCAAGAGTGAAAAGTGTTAGGATGCCAGTAATGAGGCCCTAGGACAGAGATGATGGCAGAGGGGCGTCTGGGGCCAAGCCAGGGTGGGGACAGGTACGAGGGTGCAGGGAGAAAGGAAAGGGAGGGTCCTCGAAACGGATCATGCAGCTGCCAACCCAACACCACCTCGAGCCAGCTTCCCTGGGCCACCCCTTCCCACCATCCAAACAAAGCCACCCGTTTTCTCTACCACCTCTGTGCAGAGACCCTCGCGGTGCCACTGTCACCTTGCACTTTAGTCATTTACCGAGCCCTTTCCAGTCTTGTCTTACAAATCTGTGGTGTCGTATTTTCCTCCCCATTGGCCCATAAATCTGAGGGTAGCAACAGCACCTTTCCCAGCCAGGGGAGGAGATCTGATAACAGAGGCAAACAGCTTATCCCCATCCCGGGCACAAAGGAAGCTCTTAATAAGAATTAGAGGTACAAAGTTTTATTGTTTTTTCTTTTCTTTCTTTCTTTCTTTTTTTTTTATACTGGGGATTGAACCCAGGAGCGCTTTACTACTGAGCTACAACCCCAACCCTTTTTATTTTTTATTTTAACACAAGAGTCTCACTAAGTTGCTTAGGGCCTTGCTAATGAGATCCTCCTGCCTCAGCCTCCTCAGCCACTGGGATTACAGGTGTGTGCCACCATGCCTGGCATACTAATTATTTTTAAGCACTAATTTCATACCAGGCACTCTGCAAGGCCCTTGACAAACTGAAGTAGTAACCCATGTAATAGGGCTCATCACCCCATTTTATAGGGGAGCCTGAGGCTAAGGTGGTAAGTCACTTGTTCAAGTCCCGAGGCCCTTTGGTGGTGGAGGCAGGATTTGAACCCTGTCTCTCTGATGCTAGAGCCTTAGGGGCAGCACTGGTGACCAGCACTGTGGCTCAGCTTTGTTATTCCTTCCTTCCTGGTCTTCTTCCCACTGCCACCTGGTGACAGTCACACCATCTTTTGTGAGAGGCCACAGTGAGAAACCATTTTACAAAGACAAAGCTGAGACCCAGAGAAGGGAAATAACTTGCTCAAGGCCACAAACTGGTCATGGGACATGCTAGGGACAGACGTCTGGGCTCCAGGCTCTAGGGCCCCTCCTGTGTTGTCAGGAGCCAGCTCAGGCTCAGAGGGACAGTCAGTGAGTGTTTGATGACTAGAAGTTCTGGGTGCTTTATGGGCACCGTGCCTGTCTGACCTCCACGGCTTCACAGCCCAAGAAACACACCTGTACAGGGAACACAGGATGTCCCTGGCCTTGCACAGGCCAAGACACCTTTCCCAGGGCTGGGATTATGGCTCAGCGATAGAGCGCTCGCCTCGCACAGGCGGGACCCGGGTTCTATCCTCAGCACCACATAAAAATAAAGGCATTGTGGGCTGGGGATGTGGCTCAAGCGGTAGCGCGCTCGCCTGGCATGCGTGCGGCCTGGGTTCGATCCTCAGCACCACATACCAACAAAGATGTTGTGTCCGCCGAGAACTAAGAAATAAATATTAAAAATTCTCTCTCTCTCTCTCTCTCTCTCCTCACTCTCTCTTTAAAAAAAAAATAAAATAAAGGCATTGTGTTGGTCCATCTACACCTAAAAAATAAATATATATATAAAAGACACCTTTCCCAGCATCCCTGGGAGAAATGGAACCTCTTCCTGTCTGAAGAGCCTGGGGTGAGGTTCCAGGGTATTTTACAAATGCCATATGCCCTGGGCCCCTCCAGCTGGTGCCCAGGCTGGTCTGGTGAGAATGTGCTGGAATTTTACAGCTCACTAATAACTGACTAACCTTGGAACCTTCCATGAAAAGGAAGGTGGACAGTCACCTGTGTCAGGAAATGTCATTCAAACTGTGGCTCTGTGGCAGAAGCCAGGGGACCAGGTAGCCCTGGGTCCCAATGCAGGACCTGTCAATAACTCACTGAATCACCCTAGCCAAGCCCCTTTTTCCATCAACTAAATGAAGTCTTTTTAAAATTGAAATCTTATGGGAAAGCTCAATATAGAAAGCTAGTAAAAGCAGCCAGGTGTGGTGGGGAACGTCTATAATCCCAGCTGCGTAGTAGGCTGGGGCAGGAGCATCACAAGTTTGGAGCCTGCCTCAGCAACTAGTGAGACCCTGTTTCAAAATAAAAAATAAAAGGGCTGGGGATGGAGCTCCATGGTAAAGCGCCCCTGGATTCAATTCCAGATACCACACACACAAATAGTAAAAAAAGATGTGTTTGAGGGAGATCCGCCAGGTAGAGATTCTTCTTTCTACTTGGTAATTGAGGCCCTGAAAGGCTGAGATAACTCAGAAGAGGCCACATGATCCCATAGCAAATCGTAAAGACAAGTGGAGCCTACAACCCCACCACCTGTCCCTGGGCCTCTAAAAAGAGCAGATGGCCATGCCCCATCTCAGGCAGGGTGAGGCCCACTGGGGAGGGCCAAACCTCCACCCTTCAGTCCCCAAAGCCACGCCCACAGCTGGGGTTGGAGCAGCTGAGGAGGGAGGAGGCGTGGCCAGCTCTGGGAGCTGGAAAAACAATAAATGCTCCAGGATCTATCTCTTGGAATGGATCCTAGAGAAGTAATTATGGGTGGGAGCAAATATTTAGCTCCAAGGATGCTTACCCAATGATAAGCAGATTAAATCCATCATGGACAGACTGAATACATCCTGGTTATGCACACGTTGGCAAACCCTGCACCCACTAAGAGACGCTGCATGAGAAGCTGCAGTACGCAGGAGAGGGTCATGATGTATTTTCAAGTGAAGAAAGTAGATTAAAAACAGTTGCTTATTATGATCTAAATTTTGTAAAGATACTTCAATCGGATAAAGAAAAATAAATGGAAAAATGTTAATACTTCAGGCTAAAAAACTAAGGATTTTTCTAGCTTTTTGATAGTTTCTTCTTGAAAGACACTACCTGTTGAAATAATAAAATTACAGTGCTAACCATCCCTTATTAAAAAAAAAAAAATCAAGCTGGGCCTGCTACTATAGCCACAGGTGCTCAGGAGGCAGAAGGACGGCGTTGGAGGCCAGTCACAGCAACTTAAAAAGGTCTTAAGCAGCTTAGTGAGACCCTGTTTCAAAACCAAAAAAGACTGGGACAGCACTTGTCCAGGGTGAGTGAGGGCCTGAGTTTGATCCCCAGCATGGGTTTGGGGGAGAAAAAAGAAACAACAGGGAAATATTAGATACCCCCCACCACAGTCCTTTCCTAGGATGATTCAAGTTTTCCTATTTTGCTTTCCTGTATTGTCTACATTATGCATAACAAACATGCATTGCTTTGGTAAACTTGCAAGAGAAAATACGATTTTACCAAGAATAAATGTCACTGAGCTATGGCCTGACTGGACCCTGGACAGAGACCTTGGAAAACACGAGGAGCCTCTGCTTGGGAAGAATTGGTCACTGGGTGCCTGAGGCCCCTCCTGTCCCATGCCATCCCAGTCGCTGCATGGAGATGTGCAGCATGGTGTGCACACACAGGAAGCCTGGCTGTGACACCAGCCCCCCCCCGCCCCGCCCACGTTAACTACATGTTGACAGACACCACCTGGCACTGAGGAGTGAGGAGCTGGCAGTGTGGGCCCCAGCTCTGCGTGGCCTTGGGCAAGTGACTTAACCTGAGTCCCCAGTGCCTCCTCTGGTAATGGAGACACTAACAGCCCCTCACAGGGCTGGGCGATGCACATTCTGTGGCTGGCATGTGGGGATGTTCCGTCCCCACCCACAGTGGCACCACCGAGCAGGCAGTCTGAGGCAAGCATCCCGGGGTCCCTTCCTCTGTGGTCTTGTGACCCAGACCCAGACCCCAGCCAGGCCTGGGCATAAAGCACCCGCTGCGAGGGCCTCCAGACAGCCAGAGGCCACGTGCTCCGGTGCCAAGTCCCTGCAGTACTTAGGGTCAGCTGGACATCCAGCCTCCTGCTGCGATGCAAGCACAGCCTCCTGGACAAACCGCCCGCCGCGGCCACTTACATCCGGGCTTCGTAGTCCTTCCAAGCCTTCTCCAGCTGCTTTTTGGAATCCTGTAGTTTAAAAAAGAACAATTTGCTCAGAAAGAAGCTTGGGTTCCACAATAAACAGGACACTCTGCCTTCAGGGGGACACTCGACCTTCAGGGGACCCCACCCCTGCATTCCCTGGTGCTGCTCACAGCCATTCTCCAACCAACCCTTGCCCCATGGCCCCAACTACAGACCTCTCCCACCAGGAGGCCCAACTGGCACCACTGTTCAGGGCTCCACGCCTTCTCCCACCCAACTGTCTCCTCCCCAGAGCTGCAGGAATCAGGGTGGGTGGGCCCTGGCCAGGGGCATGGGAGACTTTTGGACTATGTCTTGTCACTCAGAAGATGGAGATGAGCCATGAGAATAGGGACCCGAAGATGAAGGTCAAACTCCTGACCTAACTTTTGCCCATCATTTTCTCCTGCCTGGTACTCTTTTCGGGAAGGGCACAGGTCAAAAAACATGCACAGAGAAGTTGAGAAGTCTCCAAAAGGCCACACAGCCAGCCAGCAAGACCTGGCTGACCCCCTGGCTCATCTGGACCTCCTCCAGCTGGGTTGCTCACACCCTTCTGAACAGCCTTGGCTTCTAAGGAGAAATGCCACTTGTCTGGTTTGGGTAGTTCCCAGGCTGGTGCGCCGCAGCCTAGGGAGGGAGGGAACCCTCTCAGGGGAGTATGGCTCCTCCCTGGGCCTTTTGGCACAAACTGCCAGGGAGATCATCGTCACCTTCTTTGAACTCTACGCTGCACTGATTTGGACTGTCAGGCACACAGACAGCAGCTCTGGCAGGGGTTCAAGGTCCCTGGAGTCCCACCGGCTCCTCCAGGTGCCGACGAGGCGCACCACAGCAGCTCTCCCTCCGCAGTCCTGCAGGGGAGGCCATGGCGCCTACAGAACCACCTGGCGCGCCCTGGTCAGAACCGCAGGAGGCATCTCACATCAGGGGCCTGGCAGATGGTGGGACTGTCCTCCCAAGGGCAGTGGTATGGGGGTCAGAACTCCCACCGTGACAGCCCTCATTCACCTTCAGCCTCAGCCCTCAGCCTGCCCTGCCACCCCGAGGTCTCCAGGGCACCCCCTTCCCTGCACCCGCCCTGCTCCCTGCAGGCTCACCTGCCGCCCGTCCCTCAGTGGTCCCTTCATCAAACTGTCCAGAGGGAAAGAGACAATGTTGTTCAGGTTCTGAACCTGGAAAAAGCAGAGACCCCCCACCGCACCTTGGGTGACTCCTGCCCTGGCCCAAGGGCTCAGAGCACAATGAAGCGTGGCCAGGAAAGGGTGCAGGAAACAGGGATGGAGGGCAGGGGGCGTCACAGGGGTGTCAGGTCAGCACCCCCACCCCGCCTCCTGCTCCAGGAGGCCCCACAGCCAGACTCCTCCCTGCTCCTTGCAAGGGCCCGCCCACCCCACGCCTCCCCTGACTCTCCATGGCCTGTGGGGGACTCTGCATCTCCCCTTCCTGCGGAAACCCAGGATCAAGACACCACCCTGGGCCAGGGGAAGGCTATCCTTCTGCTGATCCTGGGCCTGCGTGGTCATCTTGCCCACTAGGCAGAGACAGAGACACCAGAGAAAGGGACAAAGCCTAAAGCCAACTGCACGGACTCCCCTTCACAGGGGCAGTGAGTTCCCTGCTTAATAGTTTTTTGAGTTGGTGTCTGTATTTGGCAACCCAAAGAAACCTGGCTGATGTTTTAGCCCAGCTTTTGGGGTGCAGTCCCGCTCCTCCAGGAGGCCTCTGCGGACCGCCCGGGGCTGCCCACCCTTCCCCACTAGGCTGACCCACGGCTGCTGCTCCCCACCATCCCTCGCCTCAGCTTTCGTCTCCCCAGAGGGGAAGATCATGGCTCTAGAGGCAGTGTCTGACTCCTTCCTGTGCCACCGGCCCCTGGGACAATGTCCAGCCAGATGCAGACCCTCAGGGAAGCCGAGTTGGAGAGGAGAGGTGAGGTGAGGTGAAGGCAGAGGACATGGTCAAGGGCTCTGTGCAAGACCCTCTATGCAGAGATTTGATCATGACAGTTGACATGATGGAACCTGCTCCATCCTCACTTCCACTTTGAGGTGGCTGTCACTGTCATCCCATTTTACAGATGGGAGACCCGGGGCTCAGGCAGATTAAGTGTCATGGGACATGGGAGCAGCAGAGCAGGGTTTCCGAGCCAGAGCTGAGCCCAAGGCTAGGTGCTTGACCACAGGGCACCTGCCTTTTGGAGGTGACCTAGCCCCTGCAAGCCAGGGAGAACGTGGGGCAGGACTGGAGCAGATGACCAGGGCCAGGGGCCGGCAGGGAGGGGAGGCTTTCCTGGGGGCAGCACAGGGGCAGGGCTTGGGTGGCAGCCAGACAGCCTGGCTTCAGACCCAGCAGGCACCTCGGGCAAGCTGCCCAGCCCAGTCCTAGTCTGTAAAGTGGGGATAACAGCAACGCCAGGCGACAGAACCGTGCCGGGATCAAAGGACTTCACTCACTAAGAAGCGGGCTGGTCTCATGGGGTGGCTTCAAGCAGGAACTTAAAGGACCAGGGGAGCCTTACCCTAGAGGCCTTCGGGAGGAACCAGAGGCTGCTGGGCCTCGTGCAGGGGCTGAGAGGACTAGTTCGAGGATTTGAAGATGAAGCAGAAGCGACTGGGGAGGCAGAGGACACAGTGTGGGAAGAGAGGTGGCAGTGGTGATAGAGACAGGAACCTGGAGCCTGTCCCTCCCTGTCCCAAAGCTCCCGGGGACCCCTCCCTTGCATGGGGCTCTTCCCCGTCATGAGACCTCTCTGTCCCTGGGTGGAGAGAAAGAGAGAACAGAGAAGAGCTGGGCCGGAAGTCACAGAGAAAGGAGGCGTGTGCCAAAGCTGGGTGAGCAGGAGGGGTCAGGGGCCAGAGGCCAAGTGCAAACCAGAGGAGGAACTGACTCTTTCCTGGTCAGCTTCTTCCCACCTCTGGATTTACCCTAGGCTGAGGGCTGGTGAGGAAGGAGCAGGGCCTCACCAGGTTCTTGAAGAGTGCAGCCACCTCACGGGTGAACACGGCCAAGTTCAGAAAACCCGTGGACAGTTCGTGGCTGTTCTGAGACAGGTGACTGTTACCCAGGGACTCCACGGCCTCTCGGTACTGTTCCTCATTCTCCACGTGGCCTGCAGAGGGGGAAGGGAGCTCAAGAGCTTGCTGGAGGCTGGGCGGTTGAGCCCCAGGGGCCTAGGCAGGCTTGCTCACCCAGGCCAGAGCTGTGGATGGCCCGCACAGCCTTCTTTATTCTCTGCAGGATGGCTTGGTCTCCTTCCAGGACCTGGAAGCAAATGTGGAATGAGGGTCAGCATGCTGATCAGGAGAGGGTGCTTTCCTCAGGAACCCCCAACTCCACCATCCTACCCTCCAAACCCCTCCCTAGGGCCTCCCTGCACCCCCACCAAACATAAACAGACCACCCTCTTCCACCGGTCCACACAGAAGGCACCGGCCAGCCACGCGACCCTAGGAAGACCACAGATCTCTCCCAACCCAACGCCAGTCAAGTAAACAGCGAGTCAAAGGTTCGAAGGTGTGTGGCCCAGTGGGTACCAGGCCTGGGTTTGAATCTTGACTCAATCTAGAGTCAAGATTATCTTTTCCAAGCCTTAAGCGCCTTGTCTGTAAAATGGGGCTGACACTACAGGTTCTCGGAGTTGCTGGGAGGATCCATGATTTGACAAATGTGTACAGAAGGCTTAGCAACAGACCAGAGGAAGAATGTGGACAGCCCAGCACTTCTGAAAGACAGACGGGAGAACATTTGTTCCCTAATCCCAGGCTCAAGTAACAGTCATGTGAGCACCAGGAGAAAGAGGCCCCAGGACACCCTGGGTGGATAGTGGGCACTGGACACACTCAGGACCTGGGTCATTCCATTCCCACTGGGGAGCACTGGGGAGATGACGACCCCAGAGCCCGGGGGTGCAGAGTGACTGACCAGCTTGGGCCAGAGGACGTGAGGGTGAAGCAGACCACAGCCCAAGGCATGCGCATCCCAGATGGGAAACTTCCAGACTGCTGGCCTTCAACAGGACGGGAAGCTGCAACTTCACAAAACCCTCGTGCACGACAGGTGACTTGGAAAGCACAGAAAGTCAGGGCCACAGACAGGGAAACTGAGGCCAATAGAGAGGGCTCACCCAGAGTCACAGAGACGGAGGCAGAGCTGGGTTTCCGGGCACCCTGTGTAGCGCCCCATCTTATGCCATGGCCCCACATGACACCAGCCCCTGCTCTTTGTCCAGTGGCTGAAATGGGATCACTCTGATTTCCGAAGACCTACTTCAGTGTGGCAAGAGCATTGGGATGGTATCGCCAGAGACGAGATGAGCACAGGGCGGACTTGGAGGCTGTGTGGAGTGCTCTCTGGAGGCTTCTGGCTCGTGCAAAGCCTCTGGGGAAGGTGGGGAGGGGTGTCTGATTTTGAAGCCCCACCCTGGCCGGATGCTGGGTGACCTTGAGCAGATTGCCCTTGGTCCCCACCTTGAAACTTGGAAAGCCAAAAAGTAGTTGATTTAAGGAGTTATGACATCACTCCAAAAGACAGCAGCAGGTTAAAGATGTAAACAATTTCCAGAGACTTAGGGAAATCCCTAGAGGGTAGATCCTTGTGCTTAACACACAGAAGAAGCTCAGGAAATGTACCTAAGTGAATGACTGCTGGAAAGGACGAGTTGACGGTGGAGGAGCTGGGTATATATGGGAACTCTGACTTTCTGTAAAGTTTCACTATGATCCTAAAACTGCTCTAAAAGATGAAGCCTATTTAAAAAATAAATAAATAAAAACAAAAGAATGGAGTGGTACCTCTGTCACCCCTCTCTTCTGGCCCTAATGCACTTGTGATGTCTGGAGCCCAGGCAGCCATCTTGGACCAGGAGTTAGAAGCCATGTGTTGTGGATGGTGAGGCAACAAAATAGAAGCTTTGCTCTTGGTGTTTGAGGGGCTGGCCTCGCGGGCCTGGACTACCTATCTGTGGACTTCTTTTATGTGAAAGCAAAATAAATGTCTTTCTTACTTAAGCCACCCTAACATCTACCAGGTATTCTGTCACTTGTGGTTGAACCTCTCTAGATCTGGTACAGGCAGGCTTATTCACTCAGGAACCTTTCTTGATGCCCTTGACAGACACAGATAAGGAATGGCTCCCAGGGAGACACTGCTGCTGTTGCTACTGTTTTTTGGGGTTTTTAAAAAATGATTAGTTGGAGATGGACACAATACCTTTTTTTTTTTTAATTTAATGTGGTGCTGGGGATCGAACCCAGTGCCTCACAGGTGCTAGGCAAGTGCTCTACCGCTGAGCTACAGCCCTAGCCCCTCCCTACTGTTCGCCACAACCCAGGTTCTCAGAGATGTTCGTTCATTCATTCTTCATTCATTCACCTGGCTACAGAGTGCCTGGCTCTGTGCTCACACCCAGGCTAGTCTCGCTGTCAGGGAGGAAGCCAAGTGAACAGACACTGAGAGCGAGACCTGAGGGGCTACAGTGGAGCTGCACATGGGTCCTGGGAGCACAGGGGAAGTGGGGCCCGGTCTTCCCTTAAACTTGACTTTAGGGCACTGGACAAGCAGAAAAGAGGGAGACTGCACTGGGAGGCAGAGTGGGGGGGCTGTTGGTAACCTCTAAAGAAGGGGGATTGCTCTGGAAAGAATGGGCAAGCAAGCTGGGCACCATGGCACACACCTGTAGTACCAGCTCCTGGGGAGGCTGAGGCAGGAGGATCACAAGCTTGAGGCCAGCCTGAGTAATTTAGTGAGGCGCATCTTAAAAATAAAAAGGGCTGGGGGCTGGGGTTGTGGCTCAGTGGTAGAGGGTTTGCCTATCATGTGTGAGGCCCTAGGTTGAATCCTCAGCACCAAATAAAGATAAATAAATAAAACAAAGGCAAAAAAAATTTTTAATAAAATAAAAAGGGCTGAGGATGTAGCTCAGTGATAGAGTACCCCTGGTTTCGATCCCCAACACCAAAAAAAATAATAATAATAAATAAAAGATCTAAGCTAAGACAATATAGTTTTTCCCCATCAGTAGCCTGGGGAAAGGAAGGTATTTGGGGAAAAGCAGAGGGCTTTCCAGAACTCCAGGGGGGCTCCTTAAAGGGGTTGAGATTCTAGCTCCAGCCCCTCCCCCAAAGATCTCTGGATAGTCAGTTCTCTAAACCTCCCCTTCTTTAAAATGGTTTTTAAAAGTAAAACAATAAGGGGGAAGAAATCCATTTTCTGCCCAATTCACAGAAGCCCTGAGAGGGTCGTCTGCAAACACGGAGCCGTGCAGGGCCAGGCCTTTGGAAGGCGGAGTGTGTCTCCGGTGGCTTGTTCACTGCCCCCTGGAGACAGCTCTCATCGCCCACACCCGAGAGTGGCAAATTAGGGGGACAAATCAGCCTCCTCCGGATTCAGGTGGGGCCAAGGAACCCCCGACAGCCAGTGGTTCTCAAAATGGTGTCCCAGTTCCACTGGGCAGGGATGCCGGGCATCACCACTGCTAGAGATATGGAGCTGGCCCCAGCGACCCGGGTTGGCACTGCAGCTCCATCAGGTAGCTGTCAGGGGACCTCTCTAGACCTCAGCTTCCCCACTCAGGAAATGGGGTGAGAATAGTTTCGACACAGGTCAGGCTGGTGGGGAGATCTATCATTTGATAGCTAAAAATGTTCTCTATTTCAAAATTGAATTTGGTTTAGGAATTACTCAACTTGCCGTGAGCTAATAAAACATAGCGCCCAAACCCCAGGGATCCTCTCCAGCAAGATGTGGGATCACTGGTGCAGAGGGTGCCACTGAGTGCAGGAGGTTACCCGCCCAAGACACTGCTCTGAGCCACGCATCTTACCGGTCACTCTCCTGGCCATGCTCTGAGGCGGGCATCACCATGCCCACCACCATGAAAGTGCCAGAAGAAGGCAGCTGTCTAGGTCCCACAGAGATAAACAGCGGCAGAGTCACCATTTAAACCTAGCACCTGCCAAACCCAGGACCAATGTTCTTTCCACCGCTAGACACCCCACAAAGGTTAGGGGGCACGGCTTCTTTGATCCTGGGACCTGATTGCCTGATTGCACCTGAACCTCGATCCCAACTCTACCACCTGGCAGTGCTGGGCCGGCTATGAACACTACTACCTCCAGAGGCTCTCCTGCAGAACAGAAAAGAAAAAAAGGCAGAAGTTCAGGTTGGCTCTGGAGAGGCTTCCAGGACTGAGAGGTAGAAGTTAGGAAGACAGAACCAGCTCAGAGAATGTTCTCAAGGAAGTAAAAGCTACCCTGGAAGGAGTGAGCGCCCCCACTTGCAGTGCGAGAGAGTCTGGGGTAAAACGACGGCCACCAGGTTTCTTTCAAGGCTGAGTCAAGGGCTGGGCAAGAACCTGGGCAGGCGCTGGGCAAAGAGGGTGAACGCAGAGTGTGAGGGACGTGTCTGAACTTGGAAAGCCCTCTGGAGTCCTTTGGGCAGCCTAGCCTGGCTGGCCCAAGACACAACCTGAATTCCAGCTGCTGGCACTGCCCTTTGTACCCTCACTCCGTCAACCAACACGCACGCGCGCGCGCGCACGCACACACACACACACACACACACCAGGCTCTGGCTCTTTGGTTTGTGCTCTCAACAGGCAAAAGACCACAGATGGCAGCACTAGGCCATGCCCAGCTGCCCTGCCTGGAGGGCCTTCTGCATGCCCCCCTCCTGGGTCAGGACGCATCAATAGGACCCATTCTTCATTCCTGTGGTTTCTCAGAGCCAGCTGTGGTTACCATGGCAACTCAGCCAAGGGAGCAGAGCAACTAGTGCTAAGGCCTTGGGAGATGCAGATTAAGTTTTCACCATTAGACATTCACTCCTTTGGACCATTGTAACATAGGGCACAGGCACCACTTTGCCATTTCTTGTGACAATGACAGCCATCAATAATCAATCACAGTCTTGGGGCTGGGGATGTGGCTCAAGGGGTAGCACGCTCGCCTGGCATGCGTGCGGCCTGGGTTCAATTCTCAGCACCACATACAAACAAAGATGTTGTGTAAGCCAAAAAAAACTAAAAAATAAATATTGAAATTCTCTCTCTCTCTCTCTCTCTCCCCTCTCTCACTCTCTCTTTAAAAAAAAAAAAAAAAAAAAAATCACAGTCTTTTTCCCTGTGACCCTGGGTTTGGTTTATCATCCTGCTAAGAAGGTTCTCCAGGTAGCCTCTACCAACTACACCAGAACTAGTATAGGAAATGAAATTTTTTTTTATCTTTGCTTTTGGAACATTATGATACCCCTCGAGAGACTAAGAATAGAGATAATCCAACACTATCTTCTCATGTCACAGACTCTTACAGACTGCAAAACAAAGGTTAAGATGAGTTTCTTGCCCCAGGTCTCACTGGAAATGCAAATAAACTAAGGAAGGATACAACTAATACCTGAATAAGATTTTCCAGTTTGTAAGGAAGTTTGACACCCACCATTTAAGACTCACAGCAACCCAAGGAGGCAGTCGTCATTTCTGTTTACATCTGGCTGATCAGTCAGTGAGGCTCAGCGAGGTGAAGAAAGTTGCCTGAGCTCACACAGCAAGAGGTAGACCTGAGACCCAAAGAGTTAGACTCCAACTCCCTAGCTCCTCAGCCTCAGTCCAGACCCTGGAGGTCCATGAGTCCCTGCCAGGGCCCTCTGAAGCCACATTTCTCATGAGCATCATAGGCCAATTTTTTAAAAGCCTCATGTTCAGTGGCAAAGATCTGGAAAGAAGGAAAACTAGAAAAGGATCTCTCAAATTTATTCAGCCATAGTCCAAAAATGCATGCAGCTGTTATGATCAATAAGACACAGGACACCTTAAAAGCATTCTTGAATCCATGCTAGCTGTGCCATTTCCCATACTTCTCCATCAATCAATACCAACAGTACAACCGCCGGGAAGTCAGTGAAATGCCAATGTGTGAAAGCTCTCCTGTGAGGTGGGGACCCGGCTCCTTTCATCTTTGACTGATGTCCACAGAGAAGATTAAGTCATGTGTGCTATATATTAAGTGTGACCAACGAGCAAACCAAGTTACACTTGAGACATTTAGTAAATAATACATGCAGTGAAAAAAAAAAATGAGGCTTCTTATTTCTAGATCCAGTTACTAATTTACAGGAAGTGCAGGTGGAGAGACTTGTTAAACACACCTGGGAGGCAGCAACAGCTCAACCAGACTGTGAAACTGCAGGCCGCCTGGTCTCTCTAACCAGCGAACTGCAACAAACAAACAAAACCCCACAAAATCAAAAAATGATGGAGGAGGGGGAATTTGAGACTTAAAAGACACATCAACAAGTGACAATGCAGCCAGGCACTGTGGCACATGCCTGTAACCCCAGCGGCTTGGGAGGCTGAGGCAGGAGGATCCAGAGTTGGAGGCCAGCCCGGGCAACTTAGAAAGGCCCTAAGCAACTTAGTGAGTCCCTATCTCAAAATAAAAAAGAAAATAGGGCTGGTATGTGGCTCAGTGGTTACCTACCAACCAACCAACCAACCAACCAAAACACATGACAAGCATGAACCTTATCTGAATCCTGTTTTTAAAAAAACAACAACAATGAAAGAAGTTATAATAATAAGACAACTAGAAATTTGAAAGCTTATGACTAATGATGTAGGGATTATTATTAATGTTTTGAGAACAAGAATGGTCTATAGACAAAGGAGCCCTCACTGTTTAGAGACACCTGTTGAACCCCTGAAGGACAGGACCAATCTAGGGCTTGGGATTTGCTTCAAAATAAGATGAGAGTCAGGGAAGCAGCTGGGGCGCCCAGGAAATGGCTTCACCCTCCACTTCTACTTCTGCGAATAATTCGAATTCTCCATGAAAGTAAAAAGTGGGAGCTAGGGGGTGAAAACATAAGACTGACAAAGTATTGATAATGTTGAGGCTTTTATGTATGTTTAAAAACTTCTACAGGGCTGGGGTTGTGGCTAGTGGTAGAGCACTTGCCTCGCATGCGTGAGGCCCTGGGTTCAATCCTCAGCACCACAAAAAAGTAAACAAATATATTTAAAAAAAAATAATAATTTTAAAATATCTTCTACAACAAAAATTAATAAAACAGGACAAAGGGGCCAAATCCAGTAGTGCCCATCTGCAATCCCAGCAATACAGGAGACTGAGGCAGGAGGATTGAGAGTTGGAGGTCAGCCTGGGCAACTTAAAGGCTCTAAGCAACTTAGCCTTTCTCAAAATAAAAAATAAAAAGAACTAGGGATGCAGCTCAGTGGGAAAGCACCCCAGTACCCAAGACAAAAACAAAAACAGACAAAGGGGTCTCACATTCAGGACAGCTGGGAAGGTCTGCATGAAGTTATGTGACCCTCGCTTTGCAACCTTAGTACCGTGTAGTCCCCTTTCTATCCACAGATGGGCTCTGTCAACAGGAGCCAGGGGATGGAAAAGTGGGTTTGGGAAAATTTGGTCTAAGGGAGGCCAGAGGGCCCAGGGCCCAGGACAGCTCCTCCAGGGGAGGGGGAAGGGCCAGGCAGCAGCTGCTGACTGACCTGTTGGCTAAAGGCAGCCACAAAGCCCAACGGCAGGGGACACGTGCAAGAAGAGCACAGATGAGCAGTGCAGGCCGAGTCCCACTCCTAGCACTACGACCCCCTGCTGCAGACTCCCACCTCCCACCTGCAGGATAGACACCACAGTCAGTCGCTGCAGCTCCAGTCACGCCCACTGAAGGGGCCTCATGGAAACTGGGGTGTTTGTGGCCACACCCACATAAGCATAAGCCGCTCTGTAGGTGTCACACTCTTATCTTCACACTCACCCAACCGCCAGAGCCAGAGAAGACAGGGAGCCCCACAGGGCCCCTCCTGGGTGAGACGAAGTCTTTGCAAGCATCCCATCCTCCAGGGCAACCTGCTCCGTTCATCTGTCAAGCACAGAATCTCAAATGTGCAGATCTGCCCCTCCATCTTAGTGAGGCCCAGGGGTAAAGTCTTGAACAGAGACACGGGCACATAGTAGGTGCACACATGCAGAGTGCCTGGCTGTCCTGTGGGCCCTGTGGGTGCTGGGGAAGAGAGAATGCAGACGAGCAGCATGCTAAGGTTGGAGGGGGCCTTGGCAGACCTGGGGCGGCAGAGAAGCCCGGAGCAGCGCGCTCCCGGCAGGTGAAGAGATGCTTCTTCAGCGCTGAGTACCGCAGGACAGGGAAGGGGGCACATGGGAGCAGGGGCCAAGTCCCCAGGACAGAAGCCCTCAGAACAGCAGGACAGCAGCCAGAGGCCTGCAGGAGCTGAGCCTTAGGAGGCCAGCGGGATGTGCACAGTAATGACCAGAGCCAAGTGGCCCCGGAGACGACCGACTGGGACAGCGGATGCAGTGCGCGCGAGCTGGTGTCCGCTCTCCCCCAGCACTGGACCCACTCTGCGCTTTTATATCACCTTTTCAGAAACCCCAAGAGTTTCACAGATGAGAAAACCAAGGCCCAGGGAAGTAGGGCATGTGCCCAGGCAGCCTGGCCCCCAGGGACCCTGCTTTGAACCAAACCCTGAGGTTTTATCCTACAAGTGAAGGCCGCCCAACAAGAGCAGTGACTGACAGATTTGCATGGTAGAAGACTCAGCTCTGGGCTCAGCTGTAGACTCATGACCAGGCAGGAGACAGGGAGTGCAGTCCCGTCCCCAGGGCACAACAGGTTGACTGGGGAACACAGGTCGGCAGGGCCGAAGCAGATTACCCAACAGGAAGGACTCCGATTCCGAGCTCCCAGGGCGAGTCTATCACTAACATGAAGTGCGCCGCTGCCCCACTTCCTGAGCGTGGCTTTGGGGCAGGCACTGTGTAGTCACTGTCTAGCTATCCCTCCAACAGCCCCGTGAAGCAGTCATTATCTCCCCGCTTTACAGAGGAGGAAAGCAGGCTGGGGTAGGCCCAGCAAGCTGTTCAAGGTCATGCAGCAAGCTTGAGGAAGTGCAGAGCCCTGGCCTCCAGAGCCCTCAGCCTCCAGAGCCCTCTCACACTACAGCAAAACCCCACTCTGAGCCCCAGTCACCTCCACAAGGACGCCGTGAAGATAACAATCTTTTCTAATGGCAGATGTCTACAGAGGGGTACAGAAGTGCTTTAGGGGAATGGCCTTCCAGACTGCACAAGCCCTCAGACAAAGAGCCCTGTACTGCGGGGTGGTGGGAGCAAGGAGCTTGTCTCAGCCATTAGCCCCTCCGTGTGTCTCTGAGTAATTCCTTCTTTCTGTACCCCAGTTGACTTTCTGGGACTCAGAGCTGAGGTTCGTCTGCCCTTTGAGGTCGCTCTAATGGTGGTGGAGTGGAAGTCTGCAGATGGCGCCCACCTGGACAAGCACCAGGGCAGCACCAGAGGTTCGGCTGGGGCAGAAGAAGGAGGCGCTGGGGACAGGAGGGCTCTTCCCAGCTGCCCCTCTGCCTCTCCTTACAGAGGTGACCCTGGCCTAGCCTGCCTGGCATGGCCCATGGGTGGCCGGCCACAGGGCAAAGCCTAGGAGCCAGGACCTGGGGTGAACATGCCCAGTCTCCTTCCCTGCCTGGGCCTCCGACTTCTAGACTCCTCGAAACTTCTCCTCGGTGGTATGAAGAGGCTGGGCGGTGGCAGGGAAGACTCCTGCCAGCTCTGACGTTTATTATTCCAGGATCGCTCGGCCTCTCGCTGTTTTCCTTCCTGCGCTGCTGGAGCCCGTGCCTGGCCGTGCGCCCCTCGGTGGGGCCTCTGCAGACCGTTCCCAGTCTGGGCCCCTGTCCAGCCTGGCCAGCTCAGCCCGGTGGGAAGGGGAGAGGAAGGGGCTGCAGGAAGGGAGCCACGCCCTCGGCTGTGCCGGGGCCTCTGCAAACCCCAAGTTTCCTGGCTGGGATTTTCCTCGGGAGACTGCTCGGCAGGGATGAGCTAAGAAAGCAAGAACTTCGCTCAAGATTCCCGGAGATTCCCCCTGACCTCTGGCCGCAAGCCCTGAGGTCCTCCCAGCCTGGGGAAGCGCCTGGCGGCCGGTTCAGACAGAGCAGCAGAGGGTCCAGCACCTCGCGCCCCCTGGTCTCCCTTGTTGGCCAGGACGAGCCCCCCCCCATTCCCTGGCCTTGCTCTCTCTTCACCACTGTGTCCTTTCACACCAGCCTCTGGAACTCCTGGCAGTTTCCTCACTGTGCCAACAACGGGTCCAGCCACCAGACCTCTGCTCACTCGGCTCTCTTTGTGTGTGGGGGGGGGCCTCTTTTCCCTTCCTCCAGTTAACATTTCATCTTTCCTGCCTCAGCTTACCGTGGCCTCTCATCACAACACAACCACCTCTCTTCATGCCATCCTGCGCCTGCTACAGGATTTTTCTTTTTTCTTTTGGGTACTAGGGACGAAATCCAGGGGCAGTCTACCACTGAGCTTCACTCCCAGCCGTTTTTCTTATTTTGAGACAGGGTCTTGCTAAATTGCCCAGGCTGGCCTCAAACTTGGGACCCTCCTGCCTTAGCCTCCCAAGTCACTAGGATAACAGGCTGCACCTCTGTACCTGGCTGCTTTGGGTTTTTATCAGAGCACTCAAAGTCCTATTTGCCACACACCCAAGCTCAGTGGGGCTGAAAACTCTAAAAGGGTAGGGATTGCCTAATCGGGCTTGGGGTCTGTAGCACCCAACACAGGGTTCAAGACAGGGGTGTACGTAAACATTTGTAGAATGATTGAGCATTTAAATGGATGAATATTAGCAAGACCTTCTGGGAACAGAGAAAAGGCAGCAGGGTTTCAGAACTCCAGCTTCCAGCCCACACTGCTCTGAGGTCCAAATTCTGGTCCCAATACTCTTATCTATATGACTTGAGGCAAGTGACTAAGCTTCTCTGAGCCTGTTTCTCCCTGTCAAATGGGACAATGAGAGTGATCCCACAGGACTGAGATCCAGTAGGCATCTCAGTACCTGTCCAAGTGTACAGCACATAGAAGGGCTCCAGAGCAGCTATTCCTGCCCAGCAGGTGCCTTCTCTGTCCCGTGCTGCCCAGGGGAATCACCTGGAGTGCTGGGGTTGGAGGGAGGATGCCAGGGCCTCACTGGGACCTGTTAAGCTGGAGGCCCTGGCGGGGTGGGAGCCAGGCATCGCCAGTGGAGTGACCAGCAAAGCACAGCTCCAGGGCCAACGGCCCAAGTCCAAAAGCTGGCCCTGCTACTTACTGCTAGTAGTTGCCAGATTTAGCAAAAACAAATATGGAGCCTGCGAACTTCAGATGTCAATGAATAACTTCCAGGGCACCTACGTCCCATTTGGTACCCTGCCGACTAGGCTACCTCACCCTTCCGTGTCTTAAAAGTGTCCTCCTGTGGGAGCACATGCGTTCATACCAGAAAATGCTTACAATCTGCCTGGTGTATTTGTGAGTCCCATTTTAAAAAGCAACAGACCACATGGATGAACTTGGAAAACATTATGCTGACTGAAAGAATTCAGACACAGAAGGCCACATATAGTAGCCCATTTATGTGAAATGTCCAAAACAGGCAAATCCACAGAGGCAGAAAGTAGCAGGGGCTGGGGGAGGGGAAGGAGGACTGCACGGTTCCTAAAGGGGGTGATGGAAGCATTCTGGAACCAGACAGTGGTGATGATTGCGTGGCATTGTGAACAGAATAAAGAATACTAAATTGCATGTTTTAAAATGGTTACAAAGTGAATTTTATATTAGATGAATTTTATCTCAATTTTTAAGAAATTTACCTAAAAAGTCAAGCATGGTGGTGCACACCTGTAATCTCAGCTACTCTGAGGCAAGAGAATTGAAAGTTCAAGTCCAGCCTGGGCAATATGGGAAATCCTGCCTCAAAGCAAAAACCAAAAACAGCTGGATAAATAGAAAACTCAGTGGTAGAGCGCTTGCCTAGCATGTGTGAGGCCCTGGGTTCCATTTCCAGTACCACAGGGGGGAAAAAAAAAAAAAAAAACATCTAAAAGCAGCAGCCCAGAGGATTGCAATGTGCAGCTGGGGACCTCTGGGTTAGCTCTCAGCAAATGTTTGATGAAGAAGCCAACAGATGGGAGAGGGCAAAGGGCAGAGCTGAGAGAAGATCCAGTCTCATTCAAAACTAGTTCAGCTTTTCATTCCCCAATATCCCAAGACATGCAGATTCTTCTGCCAGGACCACCTGGACAATTTTAGTGCTCACTCATGGAAATTGCCTCACCCCTGTTATAATTATCTTCCCTTTTCTCTGTATAGTTCCTGACCTGTGTATAGGTTTACTTATGTTTTAGTAAAAAGGGATTTTAAAGAATCATTAAGTACCTGTTATATGCCAGGTATATGATAGATGCTTTATATGGAAAACCCTCAAACAAACACATAACAAGGTTTTCACCATTTCTAACTTACATATGGAGAAACTGAGATTCAGAAAGGTTGAGTGATTTGCCTGAGGTCACAATAGCAATTCAACCCCTGGACTGTCTGACTTCAGTTACCAGTCCCTAGCCACAGAATTCGGCCATGCCCCTCCCTGTGTGCTGTGGGCTGTCAATCTTCTTTTCCCTAGTAGAACCCTCTTACCAGATGGGGACCTCGCCTGGTGATCCCCTGCCCTCCGAAGCTGGCTTTGTACAGGGCAGCTGTTCTGTAAATATGGTTTAATGGGTTACCAGTCTTCCATGGGCACGCAACATCTCACCACTGATGCTTTCACCCAGCTGCTCATCGGTGTCACCTGGGGACTTTCTGAGCCACTCACTTGCCCAGGCCTCATCCCAGGATTATTCTGCAGGGTCGGGGTGGAGATAAGGCATCCGAGGTACATCAAAACTCCACCAAGGCCTACAACCAGCTCAGATAAGTGAACCTTGAGCAGCTATTCCTAGGTCAGCCCCCAAGCTTTCCACAGCCCCTCTGGTGACCTAACCACGGGAGGCAACTCAGGGTCTCCTCAGGTCCCCGGGGCCTGCCCTAGGGTCTGATGAGCCACTCAGCTCACTGTGCCTCGGGGGCCTCACTGACTCATGCACTTTGGCCCACTGAAGGGACCTTCTCAAAAATCTGCCTAAGAACTTGATGACTGACTAACCCACAAAATTACAGTTATCTAACATTAGACAAAGGCACCAAAAACATACATTGGAGAGAAGACAGCCTCTTCAACAAAAGGTGCTGGGAAAACCGGAAATCCATACACAACAAAATGAAATTAGATCCCTATCTCTCACCAAGCAAAAAACTCAACTCAAAGTGGATCCAGGACCTAGGAATTAAACCAGAGACCCTGCGTCTAATAGAAGAAAAAGTAGGCCCTATTCTCCATCATGTCGGATTAGACCCCAGCTTCCTAAATAAGACTCCTATAGCACAAGAATTAATATCAAAAATCAATAAATGAGATGGATTTAAACTAAGAAGTTTCTTTTCAACAAAAGAAACAATCTGTGAGGTGAATAGAGAGCCTGCATCTTGGGAGCAAATTTTTACCCCTCACACATCAGATAGAGCTCTAATCTCTAGGGTATATAAAGAACTCAGAAAGCTAAACACCAAAAAAAACAAATAACCCAATCAATAAATGGGCCAAGGACCTGAACAAACACTTCTCAGAAGAGGATATACAATCAATCAAGAAATATATGAGGGGCTGGGCTTGTGGCTCAGTGGCAGAGTGCTTGCCTTGCACATGTGAGGCACTGGGTTCGATCCTCAGCACCACATAAAAATGAATAAACAAAATAAAGATATTGCATCTCTGTATAACTAAAAAATATTTAAAAAAAAAGAAATATATGAAAAATTGCTCATCATCTCTAGCAATTAGAGAAATGCAAATCAAAACTGCTCTAAGATTTCATTTCACTCCAGTCAGAATGGCAGCTATTATGAAGACAAACAACAATAAGTATTGGCGAGGATGTGGGGAAAAAGGTACACTCATACACTGCTGGTGGGACTGCAAATTGGTGCAGCCAATCTGGAAAGCAGTATGGAGATTCCTTGGAAAACTGGGAATGGAACCACCATTTGACCCAGCTATCCCTCTCCTCGGTCTATACCCAAAGGGCTTGAAACCAGCATACTACAGGAACACAGTCACATCAATGTTTACAGCAGCACAATTCACAATAGCTAAACTGTGGAACCAACCTAGATACCCTTCAGCAGATGAATGGATTAAAAAATGTGGCACATATACACAACGGAATATTACTCAGCAATAAAAGGGAATAAAATCACGGCACTTGCAGGTAAATGGATGGAGTTGGAGAAGATAATGCTAAGTGAAGTTAGCCAATCCCAAAAAACCAAATGCTGAATGTTTTCTCTGATAATAAGGAGGCTGATTCATTCTGGGGTAGGGAGGGGGTACATGGGAATATTAGAGGAACTCTAGATAGGGCAAAGGAGAGGGAAGGGAATGGAGGGGGTATGGGGTTAGAAATGATGGTGGAATATGATGGACATCATTATCCAAAGTACGTGTATGAAGGCATGAATTGGTGTGAATATATTTTGTATACAACCAGAGATATGAAAAATTGTGCTATGTGTAATATGAATTGTAATGCATTCCGCTGTCATATATAAAACAAATAATGAAAAAAAATAAAAATAGAACTCCATGACTGAATTGCCTTTGGGGAAAGCACTTTCCTTCTCCTCCCACCTAAAGTTCCAGTTTCTGTCCCCAGCTCTTCCTGTGTCACCTCAGCGGCCAGCAATAGATTGACAGCAGGCAAGGAAGTAAGAACTCAAGAAGACTGAAATGTGGTGACAAGAGGAGATTTTGAGATTCTGGCTCAAGGCTGATGACTCTGGAAGACCCTTAGGCCCATGCAGTGGCAGCTGGGACAGGAAACTGAGATTCAGAAAAGTTAAGTTATTTTCCCAAGGTCACACAGCCAATAGGAATTCAAACCCTGAGCTCAGCTGAGTGGAGTTCCAAGCTCAGTTGGAAAACCCTCTTGGCCCAGGTCCCTAGCTCCACCCCAAGTCTTTGCTTTCATTCTCTGATCTCTCATCTGTCCTCCACGAACCAGTCCAGGCAGGCAACCAACGACCTCCATGTTGCCAAAGCTAGGGGTCATATCTGTCATTTTCTAGTTTTACCTGGGAGCATGCAGGCAGCAGGACACCTGGGACACTGACCTCAAGGCGCTGCACTCTCTTGATTTCCTTCCTGCCTGGCAGCTCCTTCCCAGTCTCCTTCGCCAACACCTCTGCCCCACCTCTCTATGCCAGGGCTTCCAGAGCTTGAGCCTGGGCCCTCTTCATTCCTCCCAGGTGATCGTCTCCATTTCCACAGCTTTGCATCAGCCAACACAAGGCACACAGTGTGGCTCACCTCCCTTGCCTGGGACCTCCTGGGAGGCTGGTTTAAAGGCAGATTCCCAGACACCCCACAAGCTGGCAAACCCCTGGCAAAGACATTGGGCACGGTGGCACACTCCTGTAAAGCCGTAATCACAAGGCTGACGCAGGAAGATGGCAAGTGTGAGGCTGACCTGGGCAACTTAGCAAGACCCTGTCTCAAAAAATAAAAAGGGCCAGGGATGTGGCTCAGTGGTAGAGAAGCCCTAAATTCAACCCCCAAAGACACTGTCATCTTTGCTAGTCCCGTCTCTGAACCTCCTTCCCATGGCTGAGGAATTACTTGCTGCACAAATCTTAGAAGACCTTGCCTCCTCCAAAAGCTGAAAAGATCAAACTCTTGCTTCCCAGCCTCCCTTGCACCTAGGCTCAACTAATCAGAGGCCTTCACTGCAGACTCTGAATCAGAAGCAAAGATAGTTGGAAGATTCATTTTAATGCCGGTGGCAACAGCAGTGATAGCGCCCAATATCCAGGGGACAGTGGCACTACAAGCTGTGGCATTTATTATGTGGCACTACAAGCTGTGGCATTTATTATGTGGCACCAGTGACCTGCCAAACTGGCTGGTGGTGTGATTTGAGCTCCAGACTCTCATCTCCAACTGCTTTCTTGACATTTCACCTGGTTGTCTCAAGACCCATAAGATGTACACACAGAATTCTTTCTCTCAAACCTGGGTCCCCTCCCAGATTTTCCCTTCTTAGAACATGGTACTCTTCCATCAGAGATTTGGGAACCAGGATGGTAATGAAGCTCAGTGGTAGAGCACTTAACCTAGCATGCCAAGGGCTGTGGGTAGGATCCTCTGCACCAAAAAAAGGACAGGAAGAAAGAAAGAAATTTGGGAACCATTCCCCACTGGTATTCTACCAGCAAATCTTGGTGTTATTACTTATAAAATACTTCTATGAGCCGAAGGCAGTGGCACACACCTATAATGCCAGTGGCTTTAGAGGCTGAGACAGGAGGATCACAGTTTCAAGGCCAGCCTCAGCAATTTAGCAAGGCCCTAAGCAACTCAGCAAGACCTAGTCTCAAAATAAAAAATAAAAAGGGTTGGAGGTGTGGCTCAATAGTTAATGCCCCGGGGCTCAATCCTTGATCCAAAAAAAAAAAAAAAAAAAAGCAATCTTCTATAATCTGTCTACTACTTCTCTTCTCCTCCACCAATCACAACCCCATCTACACTACCCCCATCACTTCCCTGAACAACTGCCTTAGACTGCTTGGGTCTTCTCCTGCCGGCTCCAATGTAGCCTCCACACACTGGATTATGTTACTTGCCTGAATAAGGACGTAAAATCCAAATTCCCTAGCAGGGCCTACAAGTTTACATATGACCTAGCCCTGCCCACCTTCCCAAACTCATCTGACAGCACTCTTCCATTTGCTCATCACTAGGCTTCTGCCCCTCTGCCCTCCTTTACGTGTAACATGTACTTCAGGGTCTTTGCTGCCTCAGAGTCTTTTCTTAAGCAACTGCCTCCATCTGGGGCTCCCCCACACCATTGTTTTCTATGCGTACTCCTTTTTAGCTTTTTTCTTTTACTTGTTATTCAAACAATACTTTCTAAGCATCTAGTATGGTGCTAGGGCAAAGCACCATAGTAACCCCCTAGTGAGGGGGCTGGTGGCACAGCTCAGTGGTAGAACATATACCGAGCATGCATGAGGCCTGGTTCCATCCACAGCACTACCAAAAATACAAATAGAAAATGCTGGGAATATGACACTGAGATTAGATTCTAGCCTCTTGGAACTAAAAATCTATCAAAAACTTGAAGTTTAGTAAAATACACACACATCTATAATGTGTGCTGCAAAGGAGAGCGGTGCAGAGCTACTGCAGAAACTGACTGGGGTAAAAGAAGTCAGACCAATGAGGAGGCCGCTGCCTGTTCCAGGAGATGGCAGGCCGTGGACGAGGGATGGGACCTAGAAAAGGCGGCTGACTGCAGAGATGCTCCAAGGTAGAACTGAGACCCGGGCAAGAGGCGCGAGTGGTGGCGTGAGGCTTCCAGCTTGTGCAATGGGATACAGGGAGGGACCATCTCTGGAAAGGGGACACCAAAGAGGGCTTAGGCAGTCGTGAGTACAGTCTAAGTGGCTGTCAAGTGAGGGTCCAGAGGGCTAGAACTACAAATGCGCAAGTCATCTGGAGGTGGGAGGTGACTGAACCAGGGGTGTGGACAAGGTGTCCTGGAGAGGGAGGCTGGCTGGTGAAGAGATGAGGACCCAGGACCAAAGTTTAAAGAGAGCACAAGGCACAATCCTGCTGTATTTCCCAGCTCTGGTCTGTCCTCCCCAGAAGACTGTAAGCTAAGGACAGCAACTGTATCTTTCACTGAGCATATGTCTTCTATAGGGCTGAGCCCCAGTGCCGCTGTGGCCCTGAGCCAGCCTCATCCATTTCTTGGGTGACATGACTGAGTCTGCTGGTTCCCAGTGCCCAGCAAAAGTCTCTAAGCCTGCCTGGCATTCAAGCCCTCTAAGTCTCGCTGCACCCTCCTAGCACTGTAACCCAGTTCACCTTTTACTTCTAAGTCTCAGTTTTCCAAACTGGGATTCATCTTCACCCCTGCTCTGCACTAGGGAGGTACACAACAGAATGGGCACAGTGCCCCTCCCCAGAACCAGGAAGATGCCCTGCAGAGAGCAGCTCCATGGACCTTGTGGGGCTGTCCAGGCCCCACCCTTCTTCTGACAAATGCTCCCCTCCCACATGGCAGGTCTCAGTGGCCATGTTTACCCTGCTGTGTCTGTTCCTCCATGACCTGGGCTGATGAAACAGGGGTGGAGACCCAGCTTCTGGGACAAATCCAGACGCTGGGCTGGGCTGTCAGCCCCTGCCAGGAACTCAGAAGTGGGACACGAGACTGGCTTGGTTACCTTTAGACACCGGACCAGTGAGATCACGTGATCACGGGGGCCCGTCTGATGATAAGGGAGTAAAAGCAAAGACAGAGCTGCCTCAGCTCCTGGGGCTCCAGGCCAGACCTGCTGCTCCCCAGTTCCTCCAGGCACCTCTAAGTCCTTAAAACTAATTTCCCTTTAACAGAGACAAGCCTCAGAGAATTTATATTTCTTTTTTTTTTTTTTAAAGAGAGAGTGAGAGAGGAGAGGGAGAGAGAGAGAGAGAGAGAGAGAGAGAGAGAGAGAGAGAATTTTTAATATTTATTTTTTAGTTCTCAGCGGACACAACATCTTTGTTGGTATGTGGTGCTGAGGATCGAACCCGGGCCGCACGCATGCCAGGCGAGCGTGCTACCGCTTCAGCCACATCCCCAGCCCCAGTTTATATTTCTTTTAAGCAATCTCTAGAGTCGCATAATTTTTACATTATAACAAATATAGATGTACTTTAAAGCAAACTGTAAAATCATGAGAATTTTAAAACTTAAGAATGAAATCCTTTCTAAATCCAGATTCAAAGAAGCAAAAATCAAAGATAAACTTAAAATGTGCATTATAAGAAATTTAAAACATATAAGATATGATATTGATCTAGGTAAATATCCCTCTAACCACTTCCCTTCCCACCAATAATCTATTTGCTATGAGGACATAATCAGGAGGCGGTGCTCTCCTCTGGGGAGAGTACAGTCAACATGGCTTATGGGGTTCCTGATAGGCCCTCTTCCCAACAGCCTCTGAACTCACTCACTGTGTTCTTCATTAACCACAGTTCAGCCATCCATCCTGGAAGTGTTGCTTCCTCCAGGAAGCTCTCCCTGGCTGCACCAGTCCTCACAGGCTCTCTCCCTCTCCTGCCCCGCTAGACTCTTATGGCACTGACTATACCTTTCTTTGAACACTCAGGACAGACTCCTGGCATTCCTACTAATCTCCATAAGATGGGGTGCATGTCCCAACCAGTTAGTCAACCAAAAGTAGCATCTTTATATCCTTGGTGCCAACAGAGATGGCCTGGAGAACCAGAGAAAGCACAGCAGTCAGACAGACCCGCTATGCGACAAAGGGCAAGTGCCTAATCTCCCTGGGCCCATTCTCACTTGTGATAGTGTATCAATGGTATGTGGCTGTAAAGGGGCCCAGGACAGGAAGAAACTGGCTAACTTACTATCTTTAAGACTCCCTTACTTTGTGCAGTGCTTCATAATTAAAAACAAAAAACTTTAACAACCCAGAGAGGTAAGCAGGGAGGGATTAATGAGACCCATTTAAAGAATGAAATAACTGAGGTTCAGAGAAGTTACATTTAGGGAGGACAGACAGGTGGACCTTAGAAGAGAAAAAGAGCAGGGCTTGGAACACTAAGGAAGAAATGCTAGTTCTCTCACTACCCAGCCATTGAGAGCTTGGACAGTTTCTCGCCCTCTGGATCTCAGTTTCTCCATCTTAAATGAGGGAATTCCCAGCTGATTTCATTAAAGCGTCCCTCAGCTCAGACATTCTAGTTTTCTGTGACCTGCCCAGGGTCCTTTCCAACAGTGCTGCCAAAAAGAGCAGCAAGTCCTAGGACAGGGTCCCTGTTACTTACAGGAAACCAAATGAAATTGGGAGAGTTGATTTAAGAATCAGTTTCATTTTGATTCAGCCACATGGAACTTCAAGCCTGGGAGTGAATTAATTATGCCCAGACTGGGAGGGGTGGTTTTGCAGCATCAGACCACATGTAAGCACAATATAATAATAACACATACATGCAAATGCAAAAACAATCAGGAAACCTCAGGAAGGTCTAATCCAAAGGTCAGACCCTTAACTTTTGGGGGCACCGAAAGGCTAAAGAGAAAAGATGTGTTTAGGTGCCCAAGACTTTCTGTTACAAAAATAAGCCCTTGCATGCACCAACCAAAGATCCGAAGGTAAAGGAGGCTGGGTTTTATCCAGCCTAAACTGGGACAAAGCTGAATCCTGATCAGAGTTTTCTGGGCTTCCAGACCTGTTCTAAGGCCTCCCTCCCCAAACACAAAGTGCTCATATGCACAATGCCAGTCAAGGCCAGATGTGCATGGGCATAAATAGACGTTTCTCTCCACAGGAAAGGGTCCACCGTGCAGCTCCTTCTGCTCTAATGAACAACCTGGAGAGGAAGGTGAGCTGTGAGAGTCCTAAAGATTCCCATGGCACTTAACTCTACCTGGTCATAAAATGCAAGGCTACAGTGACACCCCTTAGGGAGCACTCCTCAAGACAAGGCTGTGCGGCAGCACTCCCCTGTGAGCCTCCCAATAAATTATACACATTCCTGGGCAGCAGACTCTAAACTACTGAATCTGCTCAAGGAAAGGATCCAAACCTCACTGGTTGCTTATTTTCTTTAAAACAAGCACTCCTACTATGTTCAAGAGTCAAGAGACTCAATCACCACCATCAAAAGAGGTCTGTCAATTAACCTGGCGATCGATTGATAATCATTCCATGTATCAAGATGCATGCTTTAATGGCGGAATGAGACGGACATCATTACCCTAGGTACGTGTATAATTGCATGAATGTTGTGACTCTAATGCACAACTAGAGAAATGAAAAATTCTGCTCCATTTGGGTACAATGAATCAAAGAGCTTTCTAATGTCATATATAACTAATTAGAACTAATAAATAAATAAAAGATGCGTGCTTTACACACATTGCTTCACATAATACCAAACTCTGAGAGGTGAACATTCTTATCCCCATTTCACAGATGACAGAATAGGTCACATGGCCAAGCTCACCCAGATGAAAAAATTCATAGCCAGACTCTGAACACTGCTCTGCCTCCCCAAAGTCAATTCCCTTTGTACAATTCTCTACTATCCTTTAGAAGGGAGACAGACAAACAGACTTGCAGATGGAGGGTCAGCTGCCCAGGGGAGAGAAAGTTTACCAAGACACTGGCTCAGAGTACTATAACTATGGAGCTTTGTTCTGTCACAGAGTAGATGCCCAGCACACTTATGGTGAAGGATGCAAGACTAGAGATGAGATCCACAAATGCCACCCCAATTCAGGGCACCCTCTGGAGAGGAGCTGCACAATCACATTCTGTTGGCCCAAAGCCATAGGGTGTCTGCCCTAGACTATTCCCTGCAGAGGAGCCAGGGAAAGCTGCAATGAGTTCGGAGAAGAGGAATGAACTCCAGTGAACAAGGGAATGGGGTGGGGCAGCCTGCAAGGGCAAAGAAAAGGCCTGGGACGCTTTGCTGGGAAAGACAAAGAGGAGAGGGGAGGGGAGAGGAGCCTATAAACTTGCCAACAGCCCGGCCAAGGTGAACCCCGGCTCCTGGCGCCTTCCCATCCGCATTCATTCCACAAGGCGGGCCAAGTCTCAGAACGAGCGGCAGAGGGTAGGGTGAACTCCCTGCAGCCCAGAGAAGTCAGATAATGTGGTGGGGAGCCTGCTCTTCAACTGGGGAGTGACTTGGAGGTGGGGGGCACATTTGTGAGGCTCCGAAGATGAAAACAGCGCTTAAGGCGCTGAGCAAACAAACATCTGACCGGGCAGATTTCCCAGAGCATCTGGGGCATGTGCCCCGACATGTGGAGTCTGTCATCGAGGTGACCTCGAGCCCCCTCACGGAGAGTCCCTCGGGCCCTCCCCCGCCTCGACGGTGAGGACGCAGATGTTTGAGACGTGCTGGGTTCCCACAGATCTAGGAAGGGGGCGGGTTTCTGGGGCCCAGCGGAGGACCCTCGCAGCTCCCAGGGCGCCTGTGAAGGTCAAGGCCAGGCCCCGCACAACCTCAGCCCCCTCCCGCCTCGGGCGCCTCACCTCCTCCCGCGCCAGCGCCGCCCCCCGGCACCGGGGCATCTTGGCGGCGAAGGCGGCGGCCCCAGCCGGGGAGCTGAGGTCCTCGGCGGTGACGGCCAGAAACTCGGCGACGCTGAGCTGCTCAGGCATGGCGGATGCTGGTCGGGGGCACCGGGGCTGCCGGAGCGGGACGCGGGGAGCGCTACGCTGCACCGCGTTGGGCCGGCCTCACCAACGGCCGCTGGCCCAGTCGGGACCTCCGCGTGCCCCGCCCCCGGGCCCGCAGCGCCCCGCCCCGCAGCCCCGCAGCCCCGCAGCCCCGCCCCCATCCCGACGCCCCGCCCCGCCCTCCACCACCACCACCCCGCCCCTCGCCGGCGCCCCAGGCTCGGTTCCCAAGGGCTCCCGGGACCTTTATCCAACTCCCCAGACCGCTCCCGGCCCCTCGCCTAACTCAGAGACTCGGTGCTCAAGGGCTTCCAGCCCCCCAGAACTCTGCCCCGGCCATTCGCCTCCTCAGCCCCGCCCCTGGCCCGCTGACCCGTCCCCTCGACCCCGCCCCCGGCCCGCTGGCACGAGTCCCGGCCCCGCCCCCAAGGCCTCCCTGCGGGGAGAGCTCCCTCCCCGCCCCTGCCTGAGTCCCCGGCCCTGCCCCCGCGACCATGCCGCCTCCAGCCCCGCCCCGGCTGCCGCCCCGCCCCCGGCCTCTTCGCAGCTGCGGCCCAAGTCTCCCGACTTGTCCCCGCAGGGCTCGCTCGCGGTTTGTCCCGCTCTCCAGTCCCCCAAGTCCTCCTTCCCTTCCACGGCTCTGGTTGCCCTATCCCTGCGTCTCTCCTTAGTGTCCATAGCCTCTTCCCCCGTTTGCAGTCCCCCATGACCTCGCCCCTCTGGCTCACCCCCAGCCTCCGGTCCACCCCAGCACCTCTCGGTCCAAGCGTCCCGGGATCCTCACTTCGCGCTCTATTAAGTTCTGAACCTGGCCAGAATTAACCTGCTAACCAGGGCCTCCTCGTCGCACTGTGTGACCCTGGCACCGTTGGCTAGCTGTGCGACTTTGGGAAGACTACTTCTTTTATCCAAACCAGTTTTCTTAGCTGTAAAAGCTTGATGCCCATGTAGTTGTGATGTTTTAAATAAAGAACGTATGGAAGCCAGATTTAAAATTAGGTAGTCAGTGTAGTTAGGTAAATCGGGTCTAATATGGAGTGAAATCTAAAATGGAGGCCATGAGAATGAATTCCCGGAAAAGTTGAGCAACTCTTGAAATGTTAATGAAGTCCAGGAAACAGCCCCCAACAGATTTAAAGACAGCCCATCCCAAAGAAATGTTAATGAACAGCCCCAGCAGATTTGAAGATAGTCCATCCCAAAGAAGTGTTAATGAACAGAACACTTGAAGTGGCTGCCTCAGAAGTCCTTCCTGCCCAGATTACTTCTTTGGCCCACCTGTGTCCCAATCCTTCGAACCTTCCCACCTGTATTCCATCACCAAAAACTATAAAAAGGGGAACACAGTCGCCCTTCAATGGATTCCACCTCTTGGGTCCCCTTCTTCCTCCAGGAGAAGTCATTTCTGCTGTCCTTTAATAAACTTCTAATTTTCCACTCTGACCTTGCCTCTGCATGCTTCTCTGGTGTTATTCTTCAACATTGGGGAAGCAAGGACTCCGGTCAACAGCAGTAACAGTATCACGTGTGTGTGTGTGTGTTCCCCATAGGGGCTGGATAGCCTGCTCCCTTTACCCTGCCCTGTTCCCTCGCCCACACCCTCGTTCTTTCCGGGTTCTGACTGATGCCTTTCACCCCTCAACTGTCTCATCATTCACTGGGGTGGATGAGAGATCAAATGAGATTCAACATAGAAACCCATTTAGGTTTAGTTGGGGAGACTGAGGTCGTCTGGAACAAAAACAGGGAAACCCGCATGGTAAAGAACATTGGTTGGGAGTGATGAAAAACCCAAAATCCAGTCTTGGTTCTGCTGTTGCCGGACTCTGTGCAGCTGAATAAATTGCTTCCCTAGTTTTAGAAACAGGCAGCCCCCTTCTTTTCGTTTCTGCATACAGTTATGGATTACACGAATCAGGAACAATGACTTGAACAATGGTTCACTGGTATCACTGGATTATCGAGCTTGATTTGGGTCATTGACAAACTGCTCTGTGTCAAGAGGAGAATTCAGACATTACTGGAATGTGGGGAGCATGAAAATTGAGCTCGGAGCGGCCCAGGGAGTCCTTTCTGGGTGAAGCCACAGGGAACAGCAGCAGGAATTCAAGGGAGTTTCTAGGTGAAATCAAAACCATCCAGGGTTGTGTTGTTTTTGTTTTTGTGGTACTGGGAATGGAACTCAGGGGCATTCTACCACTAGCTACATCCCCAGACCTTTTTATTCTATTTTGTTTTGAGACATGGTCTTCTTGCTAAGTTGCCCAGACTGGCCTTGAACTTGCAATCCTCCTGGCTTAGCCTCCCTAGAGCTGGGATTTAGGTGTGCATTGTTGCACCCAGCTCCTTCCTGGGTTTTAACTAAAGAAATGATATGATGGTAAGGAAGGACAGCAGGGGGGAGCAGTGTGGAGATCCTGAGAAAGCTAGGCATCACAGCTTGTGTGGGGGAACAGGGAGGTAGGCAAAGAGGAATGGAGGCTGATGCTTGTATGCCAATATTCTCTTAAACTCCTATGAGCAGCCTTTGCTCCCCTAACTACTGAAACTGCTCTGCTAAGGCCATGAATGACCTCCCCATTGCTGACTCATGGTCAAGGCTCTTGCTTTGCCTTCCAGCAGCTTCTCCACATTATACTTTCATCACCTGGCCTCCAGGACATCATATGGTCTTGATCTGCTTGCTGATCTCTTTTGTTGGTTCTCCTGTGTCTTTCTGATTTCTTGATACTTAAGTCCTTGGCCATCTCTGCTCCACTCTCTTTTCCCCCCATTTCTTTTAGGGTGTTGGCATTTGAACCCTGGGACTTAAGTTTGCTAGGTAAGCTCTGTACCACTGAGCTACTTCACAGATTTCCACTCCACTCTCTAAACTCATACCCTTGATAAACTTATTCAGCCCCATGACTTTATTTTTTTTTCATTGAGGCATTTTATCATATGTATGTTTTACATTCCTAGAAAAAGAACTCCAGGACTTTTCCTCCTGTGTCTTTTCTTCTCGCTTTCATGGTCCACGATGACACCTGAGGTTGTCAATACAATGAAACCAAACTGATGGGGATGGCAGCAGATTATTCTGCCACTTTTCTAGGTCTTTGATGTACATCAAATCTCGGGCTGATCACTCCACACTTGTTTAACCTTACTCTGAGGTTGACAACAATTTTTCCAACTCCGCGATCAGCAAGTTTTTCAAATTCACAGTAAGAAACTGGAGGATGACTTTGGAGCACAGACTAATAAAGACCTGGCATTTGCCTCTCTTTTTGACATCATTGATGCTCTTTTTTATATATTTATTCTTTTTTTTTTTTAATTTTCTTTCTTTTTTTTTTTTTTTAAAGAGTGCGAGAGGGAGAGAGAGAATTTTAATATTTATTTTTTAGTATTTGGCGGACACAACATATTCGTTTGTATGTGGTGCTAAGGATCGAACCCGGGCCGCACGCATGCCAGGCGAGCGCGCTACCGCTTGAGCCACATCCCCAGCCCTATATATTTATTCTTAAGCTTTAGGTGGATTCAATATCTTTATTTTACATTTATGTGGTGCTGAGGATCGAACCTGGTGCCTTGTGCATGCTAGGCGAACACTTCACCACTGAGCCACAACCCCAATCCCATTGATGCTCTTGAGAGCACCAGCCAGGACATTCATGCGCACCATTATGGAGGCATGAAAAGATGACCGAAAGAGCAGTCCTGTGACTTTAAATACCACTGAAATCTTGATGATCCCCAAACTTATAGCTCTAGCCTAAACCCTCTCCTTGAACTCCAGACTCCTATATCCAACTGCCTCCTTGACATTTTCCAATAGGCATCTGAAATTTAATGTATCCAAATATGAAGTCCTGACTTCTCTCCCTGAACCACGTAAACCACACCTGCATACCCATATGCACACACCCATGTCTTTCTCATCTCTAACCACTTTCCAGTGTTCAGGACAGCATTCTTGATCTTTTTCTTTCCCCACATCAGGAAATCTGCTGGCTGTACTTGCAGAGTCTATCTCAAATACATCACACTCCTCATCATTCCGCTGCTACCATCCTGATCCAAGCCACTATCATCTCCTGCCTGGATTACTACAGTAGGTCTTAGCTTATAAGTGTTATTGTTCTCACATCTGGTATGTAGTAGGCATATAAAAACATCTGCTGGGTCAAATAGGTGTTAGTAATTCTGTTTACTGACGCCTAAGATCACATGACCACTGTGTGACAAGGACTGATTAGAATCCACGTTTATCATCCATGCACACAGCACAGACCCATAATACCAGTTAATTGGAAACTGAGGCAGGAGGATGGAGAGTTTGAGCCCAGTCTGGGCAATTCAGTGAAACCCTGTCTCACACACACACACACACACAAAAAAAAAAAAAAAAAAAAAATTTAAACAGGGCTGGGTGCAGCTCAGTGGTAGAGCACTTGCCTAGCATGTGGAAGACCCTGGGTTTAATCTCCAATACTGTAAAAAAAAAAATAATAATCTAGGTTTTCATGATATCAAAGTCCCTGCTTCTACCATCTGTAATCTACTTTCTGGAGGTAGGTCTTAGGCTCACCTCCAGAGAGGTGGAGAATTTCCGTTCCTAGTGCAAATGAGGATTAATTGCCAAGGGGAAATGAAGGCAGACAGGACCCTTACCCCAAGGATCAAGTCTCTGCTTTTCTGCAGGGCACAAACTCCTTCCCAATCTAGCCCATCTTGCCCTCCGATCCAATGACAAATGTCCTATCTTATTATTTATTGTGGTTCTGGGGAATGAACCTAGGGGGAGCTCTACCACTGAGCTACCCCAGCCTCTGCGCAGCTCCTGAGGGCACAAGACTTCCACCTGTCTGCTCTGTCGCCTGTCTACTCCGGCACAGGCTGTTCCTTCTGTCTGTATTCTTCCTCCATCTTCTTTGCTGTCTTCTATTCAGCGTCATGATTCAGACGCCATTGATGTCATTGATGGTTAGTGCTCTTCCCAGAGGTCCCTATGCTTCCATGAACCCTTAGAAAATTGAAATTTTTTTCCCATTTTTAATTGGTGCTTTATAATTATGTATGGGTTCATTGTTACACATCCACACATTCATATATAACAACATAGGTCGGTATCATTCCCCAGGGTCTCCCTTATTTCTTCCCTCTTCCCTCCCCTTGTCCCTTACCTCTGCTCTACTGATCTCCCTTCTGTTTTTATGAGACACACACCACCAACAGCCAGACCTCACCCTCCTCACCTCTCCTCTCCTCTTTTGTTTCTGTCTCTCTCTTATCTCTAGCCTCCATATATAAGAAAACAGACAACACTTAGACTTTCTGAGTTTGGTTTATTTTCTTTAATATTATGCTCTCAAGTTCCATTCATTTCTCTGCAAATTACATAATTTTATTCTTCTCTGTGGCTGAATAAAACTCCATTGTGTGTATATACACCACATTTTCTTTATCCATTCATCCATTGATGGACACCTGGGCTGGTTCCAAATTTTGGCTATTGTGAATTGTGCTGCTAGAAACATAGGAGTGCACGTGTTGCTCTAGTATGCTGACTTCAATTCTTCAGATAAATACCATCCAGAAGTGGTGTCACTGGGTCAAATGGTGGTTCCATTCCTAGTCTTGAGGAACTTCCATTTTGATTTCCACAGTGGTTAGTACTAATTCACAATCACACCAACAGTATAAAAGGGTTCCTTTTCTCTCATGTTCTCACCAGCATTTACTATTGTTTGTATTCTTGATAGCTGCCATTCTAACCAACATGAGATGAAATCTCAGGGGAGTTTTGATTGGCATTTCCTTAATTGCTAAAGATGTTGAACATTTTTTCCTATATTTTTTGGCCACTAGTATTTCTTTCCAGAAGGTTTGTTTATGTCATTTGCCCATTTGTTGATTGTGTTATTTGGTTTTTTGGTGATACGTTTTTCATTTCTTCATATATTCTGAATATTAATTGACTGTGAAAGGAGTAGCTACCAAAGATTTTTTTTCCATTATCTAAGTTCTCTCTTCATGTTTTTAATTGTTTCCTTTGCCATACAGAAGCCCTAAAAGAAAAAAATTTTAAAAAAGAATTTTTTTTTAGTTGGGCCTGGGGTTGTGGCTCAGTGGTAGAGTGCTCACTTAGCATGCATAAGGCACTGGGTTCAATCCTTAGCACCACATAAATATAAAATAAAGATACTGTGTCCACCTACAACTAAAAAATAAATATTTAAAAAAAAAATATATATATATATATATATATATTTAGTTGTAGATGGACACTACCTTTATTTTATTATTTTTACGTGGTGCTGATAATCAAACCCAGTGCCTCACACATGCTAGGCAATGCTCTGTCACTGAGCTACAACTCCAGCCCCCAGAATTCTTTAATTTAATACATTCCTATTTATGAATTCTTGGTATTATTTCCTGAGCTTAGGAGTCCCTTTGATAAAGTTGTTCCTGTGTCTGTATTTTGGAGAGTTCACCCTTCATTTTCTACTCACAGTTGCAAAGTTTCTTGCCTAATTCCTAGGTCTTTGATTCAGGTTCAGTTGACTTTTGTGCAGGGTGAGAGATAGGGATCTAGTCTCATTCTTCTGCAGACAATAACCAGTTTTCCCAGCACCATTTGTTGAAAAGTCTGACCTTTTTTACTGCCTTTGTCAAGGCTCAGATGACTGCATCTATCTGGGTTCTGAGTTGACCTCTGTGTCCCCTGTTCCACTGGTCATTGTGTCTGTTTTTATGCCAGTACCATGTAGGGTGTTTTTATTTTTATTTTTTCCATTTGTTTTGTTTTGTTGGTTCTGGGAATTGAACCCAGGGGCACTTAACCACTGAGTCACATCCCCAGACCTTTTTTATTTTTCATTTGAAACAGGATCTCACTAAGTTGTTTAGTGCCTTGCTAAGTTGCTGAGACTGGTTTAGAACTCTTCATACTCCTTCCTCAGCCTCCAGAGCCACGTAGATTACAGACATGGGCCACCATGCCTGGCTATCATTGAGTTGTGTTTTTTAAAATTTTTAAATTTATTTATGTTTATGAATAGGCAAAATTAATATCATTATAATGATCATATTACCAAAAGTGATATACAGATTCAATGTAATCCCCATCAAAATACCAATGAGAGGTACTGGGGTTGTGGCTCAGTGGTAGGGCACTTGCCTAGCACGTGTGAGGCACTGGGTTTGATTCTCAGCACCACGAAATAAATAAATAAATAAATAAACAAATATCTGTAATTCCACGTGGCTCTGGGGTCTGAAGAAGGAGTATCAAGACTTCAAAATCTCAGCAACTCAGGGAGGCACTAAACAATTTAGTGAGACCTTGTCTCAAAATGAAAAATAAAAAGGGCTGGAGATGTAACTCAGTGGTTAAGTGCCCCTGGGTTCAATTCCCAGAATCAAAAAAAACAAAACAGTGCCCTCTTTCATATGTTTTTTTGTAGAGGTCTTTCCTCGGTGAGATTTATTCCTAGGTTTTTTGTTTGTTTGTTTGTTTTTGGAGGCTGTTGTAAATTGGATTGTTTTCCAATTTCTTTTTAGCAAATTCATTTTTGTGTAAAGGAAAACTTGATTTTTTTGCATGTTGATTTTGTAATCTGCTACTTGGCTGGATTTATTCATCAGCTCTAGCAGTCTGGTAGAGCTTTTTGGATCTTCTAAGTATAGCTTCATATAATCTACAAACAGTGATAATTTACTATTTCCTTTCTTATTTGTGTCTCTTTTATTTCCTTCTGTTGCTTAATTGCTTTAGCTAGAATTTTAAGTACTATATTGAATAGCAGTGATGAGACTGGACATCCTTATTTTGTTTTGGATTTTAGAGGAAATTCTTTCAGTTTTCCCCATTTACTATGATGTTGACTTTGGGTTTGTCATATATATAGCCTTTTTAATATTGAGGTAAGTTCCTTCTGTCTCTGCTTTCTTCAGTATTTTTATCATGAATTGGTGCTAAATTTTGTCAAAGGTTTTTTCTGCATCTTTTGAGAGAACTCAACAAGACTACAACAAGTAGTCTTAACAGTGAATTGCATTTATTGATTTGTGTACGTTAAACCATCCTTGCATCCCTGGAATGAAACCAACTTGGTAATGATGTACGATATTTTAAATATGTTGTTGAATACAGTTTGCTAATATTTTATTAAGGATTTTTGCATCTATGTTTATTAGGGATATTAGTAGTTTTCTCTTCTTGATGTGTCCTTATCTGGTTTTGGTATCAGGGTGATACTGGCTTCATAGAATGAATTTGAAAATGTTCCACCCCTTACAATTTCATAATCACTTGAGGAGTATTGGAAATAGTTCTTTAAAGATCTAGTAAGAATTTAGCTGAGAATCCATCTGATCCTGGGTTTTTCTTTGCTGGAAGGCTTTTTTATTACTACTTCAGTTTCCTTGTTTGTTATTGGTCTGTTTGGGTTTTTTCAATATCCTCTTGGTTCAGTTTGGAGGTCAGATGTGTCTAGAAATGAACTCATTTATTCTAGATTTTGCAGTTTATTGGAGTATCAGTTTTCAAAACAATCCCTAATGAACTTCTGAATTTCTGTGATGTTATCTCCTTTTTCATTTCTAATTTGGTTGCTTTGGATCTTCTCTTTTTAATTTTTTTTTTATTGAATGTTCCAAACATTACAGAGCTCTTTTTAATTTTTTTAAAAATTTTTTGGTTAGTTTGGATAAGAGTTTATCAATCTTGTATATCTTTTCAAAGAGCCAACTCTTCATCTCATTGATTCTTTGTATTTTTAAAATTTTCTATCTCATTGATTTCATCCCTGATCTTTTTTTAATATTGTTTTATTTGTTGATAAACCTTTATTTATTTATCTATATGTGGTGCTGAGAATCAAACCCAGTGCCTCACACATGCCAGGCAAGTGCACTACTGCTGAGTCCCAGCCCCAGCCCTCAGCCCTGAGTCTCTTAGCATATGGAGGTGGTGCTGTTGATTGGACCCTTATGCCCTCTGGTGATAGAATGCTGTTAGTAGCAGTCTCCTGTAGAGGTGGTGCTGTTGGTTGGAGACTTTCGCTCTCTGATAGAAAGGTGTTATTAGCAGTCTCCTGTTGTAACTTTTCCCCTGATGGCTTTTTCTGCTCTAAACTTCCTTCCTCTGTCTCACTAGCTTGAAAGACCTTCTCTTGTACTTGAATCTTTTCCTCATTCTGACTAACCTGAGAGACCTCTTTTACTTGAATCAATATGTCTTCTCCTTCCTCTACCTTTGTCTGATCTGAAGGCTTTGGACTAAGCAAACCAGATACGTTCGCCCACAATGTCAATGTGCCAACTGGCAGAGTCCCTGGGTTGTACTTTTCTATTCTTTTTAAATCCTCACCATGATGGTTCCATTGTGATATATCTAACAACTCCTCCTTAAAAAGCCATGGGCTATATTTTTGTATTGTATCAACGTATGCCCTGAGTATTCTTGATTTTACTGAGATGCCTCCTTCGTCTAACAATTTACTTAACACTCTTTCGGTTTGTTTTTTACTAATTGCTGATCCCGTATTTCTACTATAATACAACCCAGCAAGATAACACCAAACCAAACCTAGACAGAATCCAATAAAAATGGAACAACAAAATTTCATTATAGCCTTTCTATCCTCCTGACATGTGCATCCGTCCTTTCTCCCTATCTGTTCCTCAGACGTAAATAGTTTTTCCTCAGATGTGAGCAGTTTTTCTTCCGTCTCACTCATCTCCAGGGACTGAAATGTCCATCCTTCCTTTCTCCCTATCTGTTCCTCAAACGCAAATAATTTTTCCTCAAATGTGAGCGGTTTTTCTTCCGTCTCACTCATCTCCAGGGATAGGCAACTTAAAACAAAAATGAAGCAAAACAAAAGAGTAAACTTAGAATGGCTACCCATCCTCTCGCCCTGCCCTCAGGGGCGAGCAGTTTACTTACCCTCAGTCGCTCCCCGTGCGAGCCACCAAATGCCGCAGTCTGACTGGGCACAATTCAGGAGCCACTTATCAAAAGAAACAAACTTTATTTTTAAAACTACTCTCAAGTATGCCCTGTATTTGAGGTAGGAGGGCAGCGAATTCACCAGGGTTTATTTTACAAAACAGTGAAGGAGCTAAAAGAGGCTGTAACAACCTATGGTCCTCAAGCACCCTTCACTGTAAGCTTGATCGAATCCATTACCAACTTAAACATGACGCCAGCAGATTGGGCTAATATGTGTAAAGCTGTGCTAACTGGAGGACAATACCTGTTATGGAAGGTTGCTAATGAGGAATTTTGCAAGGAGACAGCTATGGGAAATGCAGCAGCTGGTTATCCTCAGAGAAATCTAGATATGTTGTTAGGAAAGGGACCTTATGAGGATCGGCAGCAACAACTTGCATATGATCCTGGTGTATACGCACAAATTGCTATAGATGCACTTAAGGCATGGAAGACTTTACAAGGACATGGAGGTTTACAAGGTCAATTATCTAAGATAATACAAGGAGCTAATGAACCTTATGCTGAATTTGTAGATAGGCTTATTCAAACAGCTACCAGAGTTTTTGGGAATACAGAACAAGCAATGCCATTAATAAAACAACTGGCTTATGACCAAGCGAATCGTTGGTGCAGAGATATCATTAGACCATGGAAACAGGAAGATTTAAACAAATATATTAAATTGTGTAGAGACATTAATGAACAAGAGCAAGTCATGGCAGCTGCAGTAAAACAGGCTTTAGATGCCAGAGACATTAATGAACAAGGGCAAATTGTGGCAGCTGCAGTAAAACAGGCTTTAGATGCCAGAGACATTAATGAACAAGGGCAAATTGTGGCAGCTGCAGTAAAACAGGCTTTAGATGCCGGGCTAAGAACATGCTACAATTGTCAACAAGCAGGAAATTTTAAAAGGAATTGCCCCATAGGAGGAGGGTTTAACAATACTAGGTATCAAAGGAATAGAATACCGGGTATTTGCCCACGATGCCGTAGAGGGAGACATTGGGCTAATGAATGCCGTTCTCAAACCACCATAGAGGGTACTCCATTATCAAAAAACGAACAAGGACAAGGTTTTTATCCACAATATCGTGGACAAAGGCATCGGGCTCCGTTGCCAAAAAACGGACAGGGGGCCCCAATGCTCCGGGGCCCCAAACCACAAATATACGGAGCTCTGGAGGAACCCAGCAACCCCAGCAACCCCATCAGGGTAGTGCCCAGGGCATCAGATCCCTCATCAGACAAACCAGAGGGAGCGCAGGGTTGGACATCTGCGCCTCTGCCAGAGCAGTACTAACTCCAGAGATGGGAGTTCAAATCATTCCCACAGGGGTGAAAGGACCTCTTCCCAAAGGAACAGTAGGCTTATTATTGGGACGCAGCTCTTCTACTCTAAAAGGACTTTTGATAAGTCCTGGGGTAATTGATCCCGATTATGAAGGTGAAATAAAAATTATAGCCAGTTCTCCAAAGGGTATATCAGTAATTTCACCAGGAGATAGAATAGCACAATTACTAATAATACCAAGCCTACATGATAAATTTTCCAGTCATGTTGTAGAAAGAGGTTCCAAGGGATTAGGCTCCACAGGTGTAGATTGGGCTATGCTTTCTTTAAATTTAGATTCTCGCCCCATGCTAAAACTAAATATTCAAGGACATGAATTTAATGGGCTACTGGATACAGGTGCAGACCTTAGCATTATCTCTCGTCAAGAATGGCCAAAACATTGGCCATTACAACAAGCCACTCAAACGCTTCGAGGCCTAGGAGTGGCGAATAATCCCGATAAAAGTGCAATGGTATTAGATTGGAAGGATCCTGAAGGATGTGAAGGAACTATACAGCCATATGTATTGGATCATCTTCCTGTAAATTTATGGGGACGAGATGTCTTAGATCAATTAGGTTTGACATTAACAAATAATATCAATCAAAATGCACCCACTATTATGGCTAGACAAGGTTTTAGGAAAGGAAAAAGATTAGAAAAACAAGAACAAGGTATAGCAGCACCAATACAAATAAATCAAGGAACAGACAGACATGGGTTGGATTTTCACAAAGGGCCACTGAGACAATAAAAATTACCTGGAAATCAGAAAGACCAGTATGGGTCCCTCAGTGGCCCTTGACTAAAGAAAAGATACAAGTAGCCCATGATCTGGTCAAACAACAATTAGTGGAAGGACATATACAACCTTCTGTATCTCCCCATAATACTCCCATTTTTGTCATCAAAAAGAAATCTGGTAAATGGAGATTATTGCAAGATTTAAGAGCCATTAATAATGAAATGGTCATTATGGGACCTGCTCAATCGGGGATTCCTCAGTTGTCTGCTTTGCCAAAAACTTGGTATGTTTTAGTTATAGATATTAAAGATTGTTTTTTTTCAATTCCAATTCATCCTGAGGATAGTCCACGTTTTGCATTTACTATCCCTGCACTGAATCATGAAGGTCCTGATCAGAGATATGAATGGAAAGTACTCCCTCAAGGGATGGCTAACAGCCCAACTATGTGTCAAATTTATGTTAACAAAGTAATCCAGCCACTTAGAAATCAAAATCCTGAGCTACAAATATTTCACTATATGGATGACATATTATTAGCACACAAAGCTAAAAACACATTGCTAGAATGTTATGCCACACTTACAAACTTATTAAAAAATTATAATCTAGAGATAGCAATAGATAAAGTACAATTAAATTTTCCAATTAATTATTTGGGAGTTCTATTATCCTCAACCATGGTCCGTCCACCAAAAATTCAAATACGAGTAGATCAACTCAAATCACTTAATGACTTTCAAAAGTTATTAGGAGACATAAATTGGATAAGGCCTTATCTAGGTATTCCAACAGGAGAATTGGGACCTTTATTTGATATCCTAAAAGGTCCATCAGATCCAAATTCACCCCGAATGTTAACGCCTGAAGCAAGAAAGGCATTAAAAATCATTGAAACATATATGGAAAATATGCATTTGGATAGAATTGATATAAGTTTGCCTTTATTATTTATTGTACTATCAACAAAAAATATTCCTACAGGAGTATTTTGGCAAGAAGGTCCATTATTATGGATACATTTATCTTATTCTCCTAACAATATTCTTACTAGGTATCCTGAGGCTGTAGGACAATTAATACTCAAAGGAATAAAAACAGCAAAGGCAGTGTTTGGAATTTCTCCTAATAAAATTATTACTCCATATACTATGAATCAAATTGATGAATTAGCTAATGAGTTAAATACTTGGGCAATAATCATGTGCAAATCTAATGTTTCATTTGATAACCACTTACCATCTAATCCTTTATTGTCTTTTTGGTCATTGCATCCTGTAATTTTTCCAAAAATGACAAGAAAAACACCTATCATGAATGCTCCAAATATATTCACTGATGGATCAAATAATGGTACAGCAGCAATAGTTACCCCTGATCGAACTTTTACATTTTTAGTACCCAAACAATCAGCTCAAAAGGTAGAGCTTAATGCAGTATTACAAACTTTTGTGATGTTTAAAGATTCTGTATTTAATTTATTTTCTGATAGTCAGTATATAGTTAATGCTATAGTATCCCTTGAAGATGCTGGTAGGATTTCCCCTTCTTCTACTGTTTTCTCTTTGTTTTCCACTATACAAAGTTTAATCTGGGACAGAAAAGATCCATTCTTTATAGGACATATCAGGGCACATACAGGATTGCCTGGAGCCCTTAGTTTGGGCAATGATTTAGCAGATAAAACTACACATGACATTCATATTTTCTCTATACTAGAAGAAGCTATAAATTTTCATAAAAGGTTCCATGTCAATGCTAATACTTTACAAAAGCGTTTTAAAATAACTAAGGAACAAGCTAGACAAATAATAAAACAATGTCAAAATTGTGTGACCTTTTTACCACAAGTTAATCTTGGAGTCAATCCTAGAGGATTGATACCTAACCATATTTGGCAGATGGACGTCACACACTTGCCAGAATTTGGAAAATTAAAATATTTGCATGTTACAGTTGATACTTCTTCTGGATTTTTGATGGGCTCCCTTCATGCCGGAGAAAAAACTAAAGATGTTATAGCTCATTGCTTACAAAATTTTGCCACTGTGGGCATTCCAAAACAGTTAAAAACAGATAATGCCCCTGGTTATACGTCTACTTCTTTTAAACAATTTTGTTCATCATTTGGCATTACTCATATAACAGGAATCCCATACAATCCACAGGGACAAGGCATAGTTGAAAGAGCTCATCAAACTATTAAAATGTACTTATTAAAGCAAAAAGACGGAATTGGGAAGGGGTATATATTCCCCAAAGATAAACTTAAAATAACCCTTTTTACTCTAAACTTTTTAAATTTGGATTCATCAGGACTTAGTGCTGCAGAAAGGCATATGTGTCCAAAAAATGTACATAAGCCCAAGGTACTTTGGAAAGATATTCTAACAGGACAATGGAAAGGTCCTGACCCAGTAATTGTCTGGAGTCGGGGGTCTGTTTGTGTGTTTCCACAGGAAGAACAGCAGCCGATTTGGATTCCGGAGAGATTAACTAAAGTCCTGACCCAGTGATTGTCTGGAGTCGGGGGCCTGTTTTTGTGTTTCCACAGGGAGAACAGCAGCCGATTTGGATTCCAGAGAGATTAATTAAAGCAATTTCTACAGACCAAAAAGAAGATGATTTGGCTCAAATCCATAACAGCTGATATCCAAAACTCCAATTTGGCTATCCTTACATCTGCAACAGAACCAGGATGCTTTTTTCAATATCTATTTTATTCTATTTTGTTTTTTGAGCTCATATAGACCTAGGTTAATGTTTTGCTGATCAGTTCTATATATATATATATATATTTTTTTTTACTATAGAGTTTTTAAACATTGCAATGGAGATTTCACCTGTAAAAAGTTATAAGGCCTTTACCATTATGTTATGTGTTGTATGTATTATATTATGTGTGCACACTTGTGTTTTGTGTTTGAATGTACATATGTCCATATATCATATATGATGAGCGCTCATAAAAAAAAAAAAAAAAAATGGATCCAAAATTTTTTTTTTATTCACGTGATTTAAATGGTTTAATTTAAATTGGGTAAATAACTGTTAAGAAGGTTAACAGATCTGTTTGTTTACTTTCACCTATTCTTTTTATTATATTTAATAATTCTTTTCAAAATAATGTAAATTGTTAAGAAAATTGTTTTCTTTTAGTGCCTTCTAGAATGTTACACAATTATTAATATTAACCATTATTGCCAAAATTCCTATCTTCATCCCAGTGCCAGTGAAGATAATGTAAATTGTTAAGAAAATTGTTTTCTTTTAGTGCCTTCTGGAATGTTACACAATGTTTTCTTTAGCTATTATTGCCAGAATTTCTATCTTCATCCCAGTGCCAGTGAAGACAATGTAAATTGTTAAGAAAATTGTTTTCTTTTAGTACCTTCTAGAATGTTATATAATTTTTTCTTTAGCCATTATTGCCAGAATTCCTATCTTCATCCCTGTGCCGGTGAAGACAAAGATAAAACTAATCTACAATCTCTGCAATAGCCATCACTGAACCGCTTACAGAACTTGCCTAAACTATGTGTCACATGTATGCATTGTGAACTCACTTGTATGCATTGTGAACTATCTGTTGGTGCAGCGACTTGTGGTAGTGTTGGAGTATTTTTGCTGATGATGTCATCGGTGGTACAATTTTTCCAACAAGAGCTGTCAATTGGCTTGGTATATCTTCCTCTCTTCTGCTTGTCATGATCGTTCAGCTATTTGGGGGCCAACAGAGGTGAGGCAAAGAACCTCACCCCCCCGCTGGTACCTCTCCACAGGTGTGGCTGTATACTGGACCGGTAGTCAATGACGGGTAAGATCTAATTACAATGGTTCCAACCTAAGACAGGAGGCTGACGCCCTGAGGTCAGCTCATCCGAAGACGGGTAAGGACCATATGTAGTATTGGACAACCTAAGGCAGGCACGGTCCCTAAGCCACATGCTTGTTGTTTAAACAGAGAGGGGGAGATGTTGAGAGCCACAGCCAAAGGGGCCCCAGAAAACTTCCAGCTGCCAGCAAACTCCCAGCTGCCGGCTGATGATTGGCTCACAGTGACCCCAGCAACATCTAGCTGATTGGCTCCTCTGCAGTCATGTTCATTGGGCTGTTTCCCTGCCCTTCAGACTACGGAACTGCTCATTGGGGGACTTCTTTGGCTCCGCCCACGCGACCCAGCCAATCGGCCTCAAGAGCAGGAGGATTGTGGGAGGTGGTGTGGTTTGTGTGGGGAGAGGCTTCTGGAAGCCGGTGGTGGCAGTTGGGCTCTGAGGGTTTTCCTGAGGAGCTGTTTTGTTTGGCGTTTGTAGTTTTAAAAATAAAGTTTGTTTCTTTTGATAAGTGGCTCCTGAATTGTGCCCAGTCAGACTGCGGCACCTGATCTTTTTTTTTTTTTTAATAACATGTTTATTTTATTTATTTATTTATTTTTATGTGGTACTGAAGATCGAACCCATGGTCTCACGCATGCTAGACATGCACTCTACCGCTGAGCCACAACCCCAGCCCCCTCAACCCTGATCTTAATAATTTCTTTCCTTTTACTGGTTTTATAGTTGGTTTGTTCTTGTTTTTTATAAAGTCTTGAGTCGCATCATTAGGTTGTTTATTTGGAATTGTTCTGATTTTTAAAAATCTGTTCTTTTCACATTTACATATAGCAGAGTGTATTTTGATATATCATACATATATGGAGTAAAATTTCCCATTCTACATACATGATGTAGGGTTATACTGGTTGTGTATTCATATATGAACATAGGAAAGTTATGTCCAGTTCATTCTACTGTCTTTCCTATTCCCATCTCCCCTCCCTTCTCTTCATTCCCTTTTGTCTAATCCAGTGAACTCTGATTTTCTTATGTAAGCATTCATAGCTACAACCTTTCTCTTAAAACTTCCTTGTGTGTATTGTATCACTATTTTGGTTTGATTATAAGATATTTAAAAATTCTCCCCTGATTTCTTCTCCTACCCAGTCATTGTTCAAAAGAATATTTAATTCAATCTTCATGTGTTTGTATGGTCTCTGTAGGTTTTCTTGATTTAATTACTTTTTTAGATTTTCTTTATTAATCATCCCAACCATATTTCTTTAGACACAGGAATTTTGAACTTAACTACTTAGGAGAAAACAAGTTAAGATTGCATTATCCTGCAACTCATTATTGCAAAGTGTTGCAACTTGCAATAGCTTGGAAAAGAGGGTGAGAGGGAAGGGGAATAAGGCAGGAAAAATAAAAGAAAAAAAATTAGGTTGATTAAGTGGAATTTTTTTTTTTTAATTCTCTGGGATCTTGAAGTCCTTTCAAGCACAGTTCATTTCTGCAGATTATTTTTTTAAGTGCATACAAAATGGAACCCAAATGGAGAATCCCTTAAGAACCTGCAGAGATGCAACATGATTATCCAGTAGCGAGTAGTCCAGCCTTTGGTCACGGGCACTTCCTCCTCCATTCCCAAGAGTTAGCGGGATGAAAACATCTTCTCAGTGATTGTTTTCATTTATTTTTTCTCATCATCTGGGTGTGCACAGTTCAGCACCTTGAGGAAATAGGACGGTTTTGCCCAAATATGAGGAGAATGTGACTCTAGGTCTTAGAGCACTTGCTGTTGCAATGCAGGTAGTCCCGGGACTGGAGGATCAGGTTGATGGAGTTATCTCAAGCACAAAGGTGATGTAGCCAATGTGGTCACCCACAGCAGCATCTGTAACTTTCAGTTCCAGAGGAGGTTCTCTGTGGCTAAAGAAGACCTGGATGGCTGTGTGGCTGGCTCTGCATTCTTGTTTTAACTCCTGAATGAACACCTTTCCATTGACCACATTGTCATCATCCTCAAACACTGTGCTGAAAACTACCCATGACTGTCCTTTTTAGATACAACATACATGTTCTTGTCATCTCTCTCATGGATATTGGTCCTATTCTCTCCTTCCTTGCACTCTTCTTGGAATTGGAAGTATTTCTCAAAGACAGAGGCAAAGCAATTTTCACTTCAACATGCCAGCCTGAAGCACAAGAGAATTCTTGTATAACAAGAGACATAAATCATGATTCTCGATTTATCAAGAAATTCCTGTAGCCAGGTATGGTGGTGCATTCCTATAATCCGAGTGGCTCGGGAGGCTGAAGCAGGAGGATCATGAGTTCAACTAAGCAAGATCCTAAGCAACTTAGTGAGATGCTGTTTTAAAATAAAAGATTTAAAATAGGGCTAGGGCTGGGGATGTGGCTCAAGCGGTAGCGCGCTCGCCTGGCATGCGTGCGGCCCGGGTTCGATCCTCAGCACCACATACCAACAAAGATGTTGTGTCCGCCGAAAACTAAAAAATAAATATTAAAAATTCTCTCTCTCTCTCTCTCTCTCTCTCTCTCTCTCTCTTCTAAAAAAATAAAATAAAAATAAAATAGGGCTAGGGGCTGGGGATGTTGCTCAGTGGTTAAACACTCCTGGGTTCAATCCTTAGTATCAAAAAGAAGGAGGAGGAGAAGGAGGAGGAGGAGGAGGAGGAGGAGGAGGAGAAGGAGGAGGAGGAGGAGGAGGAACTCCTGTACATTCTCTTTAATAACTTATCAGCACTATGTGCCTGAAGTTCCTTGTAGAATTTCAAATAAACATTAACCATCACTTTTGCTTAGTCTCCATTAGGATTTGAATATGATAAAGGACCCCATCAAAATCTACAAGTGTCACTCTGTTGCTTCTGGTTTGTTTCTGGAAGCTGTATTCTCAAACTTAAGCCTGAACACCTCTTTAATGATGCTGTTGTTCACCTGCAGCAGGATCATGGTGGAGGCTGCCTTAGGTTGAAGAAGGAGAAACAAGGGTAGGTGAGAGTGGGAAGAGAGGGAAGGACGGAGGGAGTGGCCTACTGCTCCCTGAGGAGGGAGGCTGGGGTAGGCAGTAGGTTAGGCAGAAAGGGAGAGGAACTGGGGAGAAGGGGAAGACATGAAAGCTAGCCTATATATACACTGACTGCGGGATATTAAATTCTTATTTCATTTCATGATGATCTGATAAGATGCAAGGAATTCATTATTTTTTTTATTTGCTAAGAGTTGCTTTGTGGGCCTAAAATATAGTCTATTTTGGAGAAAGTTCTATGAGTAGCTGAGAAGAAAGTGAATTTGCCTGTTGTTGGATAACTTATTCTACCAATATCTGTAAGGCTATTTGATTTATAATATTTTAAGGTATGAAGAATATTTATTGAGTTTATGTCTGGATGACAATTTACTGGTGAGAGAGGTGTGTTGAAATCACCCAGGACTATTGCAATTGGGCTGAATCTTTAATCAAATAGTGTCTGTTTTATGTAAATAGATGTACCAAAGTATTCACTATCATTTCATATTTTCATTGGATTTTTCCCTTTACCAGTATGAAGTGACCTTCTTTGTCTCTTCTGATTATTTTTTGCTTGATGTCTTTGTTGGATATGAGAGAATAGCTACTTCTGCTTGTTTTTGAGCTCCATTTACATGGAATATTGTTTCCTTCCTTTTACTTTCAAACTGTGGCCATCTTTGCCTGTAAGATGAGTCTCTTGCAAACAACATATAGTTGGATCTTGTTTTTAATCTATTCTTCCAGTCTATGTTTCTAACTGGAGATTTGAGACCATTTATATTGTGTTATTATACATATAGATATAATAATTCCTGCCATTTTGATTTATTTCTAATATCTAATTTGGTCCAATTTCTTATTTGCTTAGCTAGTCTTCAAATGAGATTTGTCCATTTGTGAACTCTATTTTTTTAATACCTTTATTTTATTTCTTTATTTTTATGTGGTGCTGAGGATTGAACCCAGCGCCTCACATGTGCTAGGCAAGCTATTTACTGCTGAGCCACAACTCAGTCCCAACTCTGTTTTTTTTTTTAATTGATTCTATGTTTAGTATTTCCTTATCCATTTTTTAAATGATTTTTAGTTGTTGATAGACATTTATTTTATTTATGTGGTGCTGAGGATCAAATCCAGTGCCTCACACGTGCTAGGCAAGCGCTCTACCACTGAGCCACAACCCCAGCCCTCCTTATGTATTTTTTATAGTGCCAGCTTAATGGCCATGAATTAATTTAGTTTCTCCTTATTGAGAAAGGTTTTATTTCTTCTTTGATTTTGAAAGATACCTTGGCTGGATAAAGCAATTTTGATTGACAGCTATTCTCCAAGATCCTCCTGGATTTTAGGGTTTGTGCTGAGAAAGCATTAGTAATTTTTATTGGCTTGCCTATAAATGTGACCTAATGTTTTTCTCTTGAGGCTTTTAAAATTATATCCTTGTTAGGCATTTTAATTATAATGTATTTTTCTTTCTTTCTTTTTTTCTTTCTTTCTTGTCTATTTGAAGTTCTGAATGCCTCCCATATCTGGATGTCCATCTCATTCCTGAGGTTTGGCAATTTTTCTGTCATTATTTCCCTAAAGAGGTTATTCATGCCATTAGCATGCATGTCACAACCTTCTTGGATTCCAATGATTCTTACATTTGGTCTTTTAATTTTGTCCCAGAGTTCTTATCTTTTCTGATCATGGTTACTTCTTTTCTTTTCTTTATTACTGTCTGAATGTTTTCAGCTGGCCACTCTGTCCTCTATATGGTCTACTCTGTTAAGAGATTTTCAACTGATTTTTTTTTTTATGGTACAAAGGATTCAACCCAGGGGCACTTAACCACTGAGCCCTTTTTTATATTTTATTTAGATACAGGGTTCCATTGAATTACTTGGGGCATTGATGTTGCTGAGGGTGGCTTTGAACTCATAATCCTCCTGCCTCAACCTCCTGAGTCACTGGAATTACAAGTGTGCACCACCATGCCCAGCTCAACTGAATATTTTATTTGATTTATTGTGGCTTTCATGTCCAAAATTTTTATTGGGCTCCTTTTTAATATCTCTACCTCCTTATTAAATTTGTTATTCATTTCTTGTACTGACTTCCTTGATTCATTGTTTTTCTGTGTTCTCTTGGAATTCATTGATCATTTTTATAATCATTCTTTTTAGCTGTTTATCTGGTATTTCATCCACTTCAATATTTTTGGAGGCTGTTGCTGGTGAATTATGAACCTTAGGAGGTGTTATGTTACCTTGTTTATTCATATTTCTTGTGTTCCTGTGTTAGGATTTGTGCATTTGTTGGGATGGATTTCTCCTTTTTTTTTTTTTAAGTGCCTCTTTCGTCCTTCTGCATCAGATGGGGTTTTATTTTTTTAATACATGTTTTTTAGTTGTCAATGGACCTTTATTTTATTTATTTATATGTGGTGCTGAGAATCGAACCCAGTGCCTCACACATGCTAGGCAAGTGCTCTACCACTGAGCCACAACCCCAGCCCCTGGATTTCTCTTTCACTTTTATATGTGGGCCTTTTTAGGGCACAGTTTATATGTGGTGAAGTGTTCTGGGAGCTGGGTGTGGTGGTCCATGCTCGGAATCCCAGCAGCTTGGGAGAATGAAGCAGGAGGATTGCAGATTCAAAGCCTAAGCAACTTAGCAGTACTATGTCAAAATGAAAAATAAAAAAGAGCTGAGATGTGACTCAATGGCTAAGTGCCCCCAGGTTCAATCCCTGATAACCCCACCCCCAAAAAGAAGTGTTCTGGGATATCAGGTTGCTGTAAATTTCTCAATATATTTCCAAGTGAGTTTTGTTTTTCTGCTAATTTTTTGGTGACAATTAGTGTTCTTTGATATGTATTATTTCAGAGCTTGAGGATTCCACTTTCTCTATAGGTTTCATAAGAGTGGGGTCCTTAACCAGGTGCAGTGGCCCATGCCTGTATTCCCAGCAGCTTGGGAGGCTGAGGCAGGAGGATTGCAAGTTCAAAGCCAGCCTTAGCAAAAGTGAGGCACTAAGCAACTCAGTGAGACCCCCGTCTCTAAATAAAATACAAAATAGGGCTGGGGATGTGGCTCAGTAGAGTGTCTCTGAGTTTAATCTCCAGTACCTGCCCCCTTAAAAAAGGGTCCTTCTTGTAGATTGGGCAACTCTGGCATATACATTGGGGTATGTGGGGTCCACTGTCTATAGATTGCTCGTCTAGGCTTAACAACTCTATTTTTTCACATTAGACAGGTAATGTGCTGATGTTATAACAAGATTTAGAGAGAGGGATACATCTCACACAACAATGTAACCACCCAATCATCATGTTTATATACCAAAAAGACCACAACTCTGTACATTCTAAAGGGGTACGGAGTGATCTAGATTGCAACTCCTAGTAGGTGCAGTGCCTTTGCGTTAGGTCTCTCTGTTTTGGCTGTAGTGACCCCTAGCTCTGTTCCTACTTGGGGACTGTTAATCAGTTGGGGGTTTTCATCTCTCCTTTGTATTGTTGAGCATGGTTAGTGTGTGTGTGGAGCAAGGTGCACTGTCTCTCAGCTCAGTAGCACAGTCTCTAACCTGTCACCCTATACTGCCCCCAGTAGATTCCGAGGACATCACAGAGAAGGGGAACAAACAAGAGCAATAGCAGCAGCAAACAATATACAGCATTAAAATGAATACCTGGTGCCGACCATGACGTCCACAGCACGCCTTACCCCAGAATCAGGAATGGCAGGGTCAGCAATTAACACCAGCAGCAACAACAAACAGCTGTGAACTAGATCTAGCATTCAAGCAAATAGCAGGGTCACCTGTGCCACCTGCAGCCCTGATAACCTCAGCAATATGCGTGCCAGGGGCAGGAATTACACAGGCCCAAGGGTTCTAAGAGATGTGGAGAGTATAGTTCATTAAGAGAAAAGAAGACATGATAGGAAGGTAAAAGAAAGCTTAGAACATTCAAAATGTGAACAGAGAGAAAGAGAAGAAAGGTAGGAAGCGATGGCTGTAAAGAAGGAGGGGAAAAAACAAAAGAGAGAACAAGAGAATTTGGCTATTAGAGGGACAAGAAGGAAGACAACTAGCAATGAGAGGAACAATTCAAAAATATCTAACCCTCAAAAGACAAAGCAAAATGACAAATGGATTTTAAAAAGACAAAAATAGATAAAAGGAAAATATGCATGAGTGTGTTTGGATCCCCAAACCAATCAGCACAGCAAGAGCAGCCAAACCCAAAGGAGGGGCGGGGCTCAGCGGTGAAGCACCTGCCTAGCACGCGAGAGGCCCTGGGTCCCATCCTCAGCACCACATTAAAATAAATAAAATAAAGATATTGTGTCCATCTACAACTAAAAAAAATTAAAAGAAAAGAAATTCTTTTTTAAATTTTTTTAAGAGAGAGAGAATTTTAATATTTATTATTTTTTTAGTTTTCGGTGGACACAACATCTTTGTTGGTATGTGGTGCTGAGGATCGAACCTGGGCCGCACGCATGCCAGGCAAGCGCGCTACCGCTTGAGCCACATCCCCAGCCCAATGTACTCTTTCTTGTCTTCTGTTCAAAGCACCTGGTTTCTGGTTCTCTATTTAATTTCAGTGAATTTCCTCTGTCACCCCTCTCTTGTGAGGTGCAGTACTCTTGCTACTTGACTCCCAAGCCACAGAGCCCCTGGAGCATGCAGCCCTCCTCTGTCCGCCACCTTGAATCTCAAAGGTTGAAAACTTCTGAGAGATGTTTGGTGAGCACACAAAAATATCCATGTTGAGAGTGTACGTGTGAGAATGCATCTGCACGATTGGGCACCACCACAGTTCCTAACAGGGGAACTTGGAGTAAGGTGGATTTCCCAGGACATAAAATAATAACAAAAATGATAACAATTATTAACCTATTACATACAATCCTCTCAAAGTTATTTCCCATGTTTTACTTTGTTTCCTTGTTTTTTCTTTTCTTCTTGTATCTGCCAATGTACATAAAAACACACTCTCTGCTAGACCATGAGCTCCATGATGATCTGGATTCATTTAAAAATTGGTTTCCTACCTTAAGATCCCACAAAGAACTGAAAAGTACCCAAGAGCCAAATGCAGCTTCTCTTCAGGGCCTGGTGGTCTTTATTTGCTTATCCTGAGTTTAAGCCATTAGCAGACGCTAATCTTAGAATCTCAACTCTTAAATTCCCTTGAGAGAGAATTGGGTAGTCCCAGGCAGGACTGGGTGCTCGCAAGCCCCCATGTTGCTCAATTACAGGTTCGTGACTCCTAGGCTACATCTTGGAGCCTGAGTGTTGGGCACTACGCAACCTGCACAGCTGGAAGGCAGAAGCAGTAGCCCTGAGTGCCCACTAGGGTCCGCTAGGCTTCCAGGGACCTGTGGGGCTCATGCTCATGCCCAGAGCACAAGCATATCTCTAGAATTACTCTCAGGCAAGCCAGGGCAATTTCCAAAGAAGGTGTGGACAGATTTGATATTATAAAAGTTGATAGTTATCATCAGATTCCCAAAGAGTCTGTGAACTCATAAAAGATTAGAACCTTCTAAACAGATCCATGCTAACAGCATGTATGAGAATCCATCTGCACTACTGGGCACCACCATATTTACCAAGAAGTGGGCTTGGAGTGAGGTTGGTGTCCCAGGATATGAAATAATAATGAAAATGATAATATTTGTCAAAGATCTACTTTATACAGATACTCTTCTAAGTCCATGACATGTGATAATTGTTAGTTTTTCATTGCTATGACCACAACACCTGACAAGAACAACTTAGAGGAGGAAAAGTTTATTTTGGCTCATGGTTTCAGAGGTTCAGTCCCCAGTGGGGTGATCCATAGGTGGAGGTCCAAGATGAGGCAGAATATCATGGCAGAAGGGCTTGGAGGAGGAGTGCTGCTCCACTGTTCATGGTGGCCAGGAAGCAGAGAAAACAGAGAGGGGGCTGCAGGAAAGATGCACCCTTCTCAGACCTGCCCCAGCGGCCCACCTTCTCCAGCCATGCCCCGCCTTCCTACGTGACCACCCAATTAGTCCATTCAGAGTTGGATGAGCTGATTAGGTTATAGCTCTCATAATCCGATTGTTCCACCTCTGAATATCCTGCATCAACACAGGAGCATTGGGGATTGAACCCAGGTGTGCTCTACCACTGAGCTACATACCCAGCCTTTTGTCTTTGAGACAAGGTCTCCCTAAATTTGCTAGGCTGGCCTTGAATTTGTGATCCTCCTGAGAGCCTCCAGAGTACCTGAGATTACAAGGCACGTGCCACCACACCTGGCTTATTATCTCCATTTTACTGATAAGGTAACTAAGACTGTGGAGCAGTAAAGAACTTGCCCAAGGTCAACAGCAAGCAAGTAATTGTTCAGGGTCTGTGCTTTTAGCTCCCTTGGCCTAATTAAAATAAACCCAAGGCAAGGTAGAACGTGGAGAAGTCCAAGTTTGTCTTCCTCATTAGAAGGGCAAGGAGGGCCAAGGTCTTCCAACTTCTGTCTCTGCAAGAACCAGGAAAAGTCCAACACCTCTGACCAAAGCCCACCCAGGAAGGCTCAAGTGGAGGCTACAGTGGGTTATCTAAAGTCTTTTCTTTTTCTTTTTTTTTCCAGTGCTGCTGGTGGAACCTAGGGCTTAGTGCTTGCTAGAAAAGTGCTTCTTCTATTGAGTTACATCCCCCACCCCTGAAGTCTTTTCTTGAGACTGGTGAGACAGATTTTGAATCTCTTTGTGTTTCTTACTGACTTGGGCAAGTCTCAGTTTCTCCATATAGACAAGGGAAATAACAATGCCTGTCAAGGGTTAAAGGAGAGCATGTTCATAAAACACCAACAAGTCAGGTGCTGGGGCCCACACTTGTGATCCTAGATACTCAGGGGGCTGAGGCAGGAGGATTGCAAGTTCAAGGCCAGGCTTGGCAATTTAGTGAGATCCTGTCTCAAAATAAAAGGAATTAAAAGGGCTAGGGATGTAGCTCAGTAGTACAGCACTGCTAAGTTCAATCCCCAATACCACTAAAACACACACACACACACACACACACACACACACACACACACCCCGTAAGCACTCAGAAGATGTTGACTTTTTTTTTTTTTTTAATGGTACTGGGGACTGAACCCAGGAGAGGGCTTTACCACTGAGCCACATCCCAGCCCCTTTTTTTTTTTTTGTATTTTATTTAGAGAGAGGGTCTCACTGGGTTGCTTAGGGCCTGCTAAATTGCTGAGGTTGGCTTTGAGCCTTCAATCCTCCTTCCTCAGCCTCCCGAGCCTCTGGGATTACAGGCATGCGCCACCCACCCATCTTGACTGTAGTTTTTGTCTGTCTCCAACGTGAGGAGTTGAAGAGAAGAAAATTCAATACAGTTTTCTGGAGACCTAGTTCTGGAGGTCAGAAGTTTGAGATGGGTCTTACCGGGCTAAAATCAAGGTGTGGGTAGGACTATGCTCCTCTGGGGGCTTTGCCTTTTCCAACTTCTAGAGGCTGCCCGCATTCCTTGGCTCATGACCCCTTCCTCCCTCTTCCAAGTCTGGTCCTGAGATATGCATACGCATTCAGATCACCAGGATAGTTTCCCTATGTCAAGGTCAGCCAATTAGCATGCTTAAATCCAATTATGATCTTCATTTTCTCTCACCAGGGAGCATAATAGATTTAGGTTCTGGGGATGGGGACACAGGCATCTTTGGGGAGGGGCATTTTGTGATAAATAAGAAAGCTCTGTGGTTGTGCAGTGATGTGCAGGGACTTGAGTCATGAGCATCCTGTGCCCAGCCACCCACAGGGCCCCTTACTGCCTGCGAGTCCGTCCTCTCATCCTGACAGGCAAGTCCTTTCATGAGCTGGCCTCTGTCCCCGTTTTATAAACAGGTCCTTTCTGGCCTCCTTACCTCTGCTCTACCTGGCAGGTATTTTAATGATCTTTTTGATCTTTAAAGTCCTGCCAGGGTCACCGAGCTAGAGAGAGGGTGCCGGTCCTTTCAGACTGCTGGGGAGGATTCTTGGCAGCAGAGAAAATAAGAGACCAGGCTCCGCTTCAGGGCCTGGGAGTGCAGCTCTCGGTGGGAGTTTGGAGGGATTGCTGCAGGGGACACGTGGCTAGCAAGAAGATTCCTTGTGATTGTGGACACCACCTGCAGCTCTCCTGAGAACCCATTCCTGGAGGACGTCACATGCACACACACCATGCGCCCTGTGCTCCTCCGGAAGCCGGTGTCATCTCACAACTTATTTTTGAGGGGACACCATCTCACTCTTACAGGCAAAGCTCTTTTTTTTTTTTCCCCCTTAAGCTTCCTTCATTGTACACACACAGGAAATGTCTAAGATCAGAGCGGAGCCCCCGTAATGCCAATGAGGAGGCTGGGCCACAGCGTCTGGGGTTTAAATGACCAGACTGTAGCCTGGTCCCCTGGACTAGGGGGAGAGAGACGAGGAGTCCTGCTTACCTGTCTTTGCCCTAGCCCGGTTCACCAGCTCTCTGATGTGTGACAAGCAATTTTACCTCCATGAGGACAATAGTACCCATTCTACAAGGTTTGGGGAAGGATTAAAATGGAATAAAATCTAGTCCTTACTGAGGTCTCCGTGAAGAACGGCTCTTTTCCCTATTTCTGCATTTGACGGAGTAGCCAGCAGAGGGCAGTGGTGCTCACTTTGGGGAAAATAACCGCTGGAGCCGGGCCAGAGTTGGCCAGGCACATCCCACGGCGGTGGGCGACCTCTTGGATTGGAACCACACATTCCAGGAAGAGTAGTGCTGCCTTGTTTGGGTCAACACAGGCACCAGCCAACACGGGGCATCTTGCTGGTCACTCTCCCCTGTGGTTGCTCGAGGACTGGCGCAAGCCTAGGAACCAGGGAATTGGATTCACTGGATGCACGAGGCTGTATATTTAACCACGAAGTCACCCAACTCTTCCCAGAATGGCTCCTGCTGCCCGCTGTGCAGCCCTCTCCTCTTTACCCTTTGGCAAAACTCTCCTTCTGGTCCTGTCTCCAATGTGACCACCCAGAGTCTGCTCTTCCATGGGGGAGTCCTTTGGGACTGCTGTGCACCCCATTCCTCCCTCCTGGTGACATTTATAACCCTTCATTCAATGGCATATTTATAAGAGGTTTGACAAGAGGTCAAGAGTGGAGAGTCTTGCCTGATGTGGTGGCACATGCATGTAATCCCAGTGACTTGGGAGGCTGAGGCAGGAGGATCACAAGTTCAAGGTCAGCTTTGGTGATTTAGTGAGACCCTGTCTTAAAATTGAAAAAGAAAAAAAAAAAAAAAAAAAAGGCTGGGGATGCAGCTTCCTGGTGGAGCATACCTGGATTCAATTCCCAGTACCACCAAAAAAAAAAAAAGTGTAGGAAGAGTTGGGGATCCTCAACCTGGGTTCCTTTACTTACTGAGGGATCTTTTGTACATTCTGTGACCTCTCTGTTTCTTCATAGTAAACAGAGCCAAAAGCAATACCCATAAAAACCCACTTCAAAAATTTTCCTGGAGCCTGGTATGGTAGTGTACACCTACCATATAATCCCAGCAGCTCAGGAGGCTAAGTCAGGAGGATCGCAAGTTCAAAGCCAGCCTCAGCAACAGTGAGGCACTTAGCAATTCAGTGAGACCCTGTCTCTAAATAAAATACAAAAGAGGGCTGGGATGTGGCTCAGTGGTTGAGTGCCCCTGAGTTCAATCCCCGGTACCGCTTCCCCCAAAATTCCTAGAAACAAAATGTTTTCCTGAAAACTAGGGCATGCAAGACCTCAGTTTGCTGAATGAAAGTCTATCAAAACCTACTGAGCTGTAGGCTGGGGACATAGCTCAGTTGGGAAAGTGCTTGCCTCCCATGCACGAGGCCCTGGGTTCAATCCCAGCACCACACCCCCCAAATCTTACCAGGCCGCAAGCTCCTCGGGAGCTTACATTGTGCCCATGTTGTCTGATGCACTTTGAGAAGCTGAGGTGTCCTCGGCGATTATTACCTTGTAGTTTATTGGGAAGTGCTTATTTCCAGGTCCCACCCCTGATTTCCTGAGTCAGAAGCTCTGATGAGGGGCTGAGGGTGTGTAACTCAATGGCAGAGAGCTTGTCTAACACTTGAGAGTTCCATCCCCAGCGCTGCACACAAATCAAGACAAAAGTATCTGGGGCCAGAGCTCAGACATCTGTACTTTAACACGACTTCCAGGTGATTCTCTAGTACCTAGAGGCTCAAAGCTATTTGTGTAGGTGTGCAAATCTGTCAACTTTGGAGTTTACATCAGAACAGGCTGTAAACTCACCAGAAGATGCAAAAATATAGTCAGTTCTCGAAAAAATGTTTGTGGAACAAATAAATGAAGACTCTCAGTTTTTCTAAGGTTCTTAGAAAAGTATCTTATATTTTCTAAATTTCAGCTTTATTCTCTCTCTCCCAGGATTGATGGAAGGATCAACAGGCAAACTAAATATCTGAATATACATAACAAAAGAGTAATGTCCCACTGTTGAGTCCTGTGAGAAACTCTCCTGTAGGACTCCAGAAAGGCCTGCTCTTTCATCCCTGATGTCACTCAGAATTCCAGGTCCCTCAAGGGTTCTGCTAGAGACCTGCTCCGACCTGCCAGGCCTTGGCCAGCCACGGGAGCAGGAAGCAAACTCTTCCATCAGGTACACACCCTTGACAAGGGAGGAGTGGTAGTTATGACCCTACCCTGACACGGGATCGACATTCAATAAAAGTCTGATAAATAAATGACCCTTGTTCAAGAAAGCAAAGTAATTTCATAGATTTGGGGTAGACAGGCATGTTGTCTTGTGTGTGTGTGTGTGTGGGGGGGGAGTCCTGGGGATTGAATCCAGAAGCCCTCTACCACTGAGTCACAACCCCCTGTCCTTTGTATTTTTATTCTGAGACAGGGTCTTGCTAAATTTCCTAGGTTGACTTCCAAGTTGCAATCCTCCCGACTTCCGCCTGGGATTAGAGGTGTGCCCCAACATTCCAGGCTCCTTCTTATCTATTTTTGTCGGGGGAAGGGGGTTGGCAGTTGAGCCCAAGGCCTCCTGTATGCTGAGCACAGGCTCCACCCCCAGGCCCCAAACGTTGTCCTTCTCTCTCACACTCAGCCCATGGAAAAGCTGAGTTTTGCAGCCAATGTGCTTGCTGGTAATGTCCTTGCCTTCCCAGGTCAATATGATTTGGCTGTGATTTTTCTTTTTTCTTCTTTTGCAAGGTTATATTTATTTATTTGCCATATGTTTTTTTTAGTTGTAGATGGACACAATACCTTTATTTTATTTATTTATTTTTATGTGGTGCTGAGGATCCAATCCAGTGCCTCACACGTGCAAGGCAAGCGCTCTACCTCTGAGCCACAAACCTAGTCCCTGTAAGGTTATATTTAATTGGTGAATTGTTATTTCTGATTTGTGCCTCTATGTTTAAAAGAATTAAACTGCTATTTTCTTTTTTTTTGCCTTGTCCTTGACTGGCTGTATGCCTTGTGCACCTACCTAAAGTGTACAATTCAGTGGTTTTCAAAATATTCACTGAGTCGTGAAACCATCACCCCATCAATTTTAGAACAGGCTCATCAGCCCCTATAAGACCTGTGCCTCTAGCAGTTGCTCTCCTTTCTTCTCCCCACAGATTTCAGCAACCACGAATCTACTTTGTTTCTCCAGATTTGCTTACTCAGTCCATATAACTGAGACCAGGTAATTTGCATGGAGCTTCTTTTGCTTAGCGCGTGTTCAACATTCATCTCTATTTTAGCATGTGTCAGAACTTCATGTCTTTTCATTGCTGAGTAATATTCCACTGGATAGACACATTTTATTTACCCATTCGCCAGTTGATAGACGTTTGAGCCATTTCAATTTTGGACTCTTGTGAATGATGCTGCTATGAATATTTAGGTATTTTAGGTAGACATAAGTTTCCAGTTTTCTCAGGTATATACGTAGGGTTGCAATTGGGGGTCACATGGTGCTTCTGTTTAAACTTTTGAGGAATGAACAAACTTTCTTTTCCTGAGTGTCTGCAATTTTAGTCTCACTAGCATTTTTTAATATTTATTTTTTTAGTTTTAGGTGGACACAATATCTTTATTTTTCATTTACGTGGTGCTGAGGATTGAACCCAGTGCCTCGTGCATGCTGGGTGAGCATTCTACCACTGAGCCACAACCCCAGCCTCTCACTAGCAGTTTTTGAGGCTTCCAGTGTCTCCACATCCATGCCATGCCTTGTTATTTACTGTTTTCTCATTACTAGTGGGTGTGAGGTGGTATCTTTACTTCTGATTTATGTTTCCCTGATGCCTAATGATATTAGAAATTCTTTTACTCACTTATTGTCCATTTTTATATCTTCTTTGGAAAAATGTCTATTCTAATCCTTTGTTTTTTGGTACTGGGGATTGAACACAGGAGTGCTGCTCTACCACGGAGCTCTATCCCCAGCCCCTTTTATTTTTGATCTGAGGCTGGCCTCAAACTTGCAGTCCTTCTGCCTCAGTTTCGGGAGCCACTGGGATGATGGACGTGGGCCACTGGTTCTAATTTTTTGAAAAATAGATTCCTTAGGCCGGGCACAGTGGCCCACACTTGTAACCTCAGTGACTTAGGAGGCTGAGGCAGGAGGATCACGAGTTCAAACCCAGTCTCAGCAACTCAGCGAGGCCCAGAGCAACTCAGCGAGTCTCTGTCTCTAATACAATATAAAAAAGGGCTGAGGATGTGACTCAGTGGTTGAGTGTCCCTGGATTCAACCCTTGGTACAAAAAAAAAAAAAAAAAAGATTCTTTAGGATTCTATGAAAGATCTTGTTATCTGCATTTATTTCTTACTATCAACCTGGATGCCTCCTCCTATCTCCCATTTTCTTGCCTAATTGTCCTAGCTAGAATTTTCAGTACAAGTTGAATAGAAATGAAAGGAGTGGACATCCTCGTCTGGCTTCTGATCTTAGAAGGAAACACCATTGACCAGGTGTGGTGGCACATGCCTGTAATCCCAGCTGCTGGGGAGGATGGCAAGCTCAAGGTTTGTGTCTATCAAGGTGACATGACTTTGTCCTTTATTCTTTTGATATGGTGTATTAATTGAATTTTGGATATTAAACCAAACTTGCATTCCTGGGACAAATTTCATGAGGTATAATTCTTATTTTTGTTGCTGCATTTGGTTTCCTAGGATTTTGTTGAGGATTCTTGGGTATCTATTCTTTCTAAAATATATGTGTATCTATATGTATGTATGTGTGTGTGTGTGTGTGTATATATATATATATATTTGCAGTTGAACACAATGCTTTTGTTTTGCTTATTTTTATGTGGTGCTGAGGATCGAACCCAGTACCTCACACATGCTAGGCAAGTGCTCTACCACTGAGCCACAACCCCAGCCCTGCATATCTATTCTTAGGAGCTCTCATGCATATTTACAGTTTGCCCCACCCTGAACATGTCACATAAGTGTCATTATATAATGTGATTTGTGTGACTGGCTCCTTTCACTTAGTCTGATATTTTGGGGGCCATATTGTAGTCTGTATCGGTTCTTCATTCCTTTTTATGACTGAATAGTGTTCCACTTTATGGACCTAATCATTTTGTCTGTTCCCAGTTGATGCATATTTTGGTCTTTCCAATTTGGGTCTATTTTGAATAATGTTGCCGTGAACACTATGTGCAATCTTGTTTTTATTTCTCTTAGGTAGACCCCCTAGAATCATTAAATCCTGTGATTATTTTGTGCATCTTTTTTTTCCTTTCTTTTTGCAGTGCTGGGGTACCTCCCACATGCTAGGCAAGAACTCCACTACTAAGCCAGTTCCCAACCCCAGCCCTTGTCTGTGGGTGTGTGTGGGGGAGGGGGTGTAACCAAGGATACTTTACCACTGAGCTACATCCCCAGCCTTTGAGACAGGGTCTCAAATAAGTCGCCAGGCTGGCCTCAAACTTGCAATTCTCCTGCCTTATTTTCCCAAGTCACTGGGATTCCAGGTGGGCACCACTGTGCCCAGCCTATCTTCTTGAGGAGCAGTCAAACTGTTTCCCAAGTGGCTGGCACCGTCTCAGATCCCCACCGATGACGTATCAGGGTTACCTGGGTTCAGATTCTCTTTATCCACCAAGTGGCGATGACTTCATAGTTGTTGTGGGTGTTAAATGAGATGAGGTTGTGTGAAGGACCGCGCTGAGCCCAGACAGAACGCAAAGGCTTCATCTCTACACAGCCCCTGTCCTGTGAGTGCCCCAACCTCAGGCCCCGCTGCACTGGCCTGGACGGGCTCACCCTCAAGCCTTCTGTGCCAACTGACTTCCTGGTGTCAAACTCCAGACCCTCCTCGTTGGTCGGCTAGTCTTTGTGGTCTGACAGAACCCCCAGACTTGGTCCCCTGACCCCAATGCCCTCCGGGTCTGTGTCAACCTTTTGGGGGCTTTCTGGGTCATTCTTTTTGGCTCTTAGCTGTCAGTGTCCCTCCTCAGGGGCAGCAGGCAATGTCCTGTGAGATCTGCCCTTGTCTGCGGAGACAGGACAGAAAGTATTGATGGCTCTGCCAGGAACTGGGGTCCCCTCTAAGACGTTGCTCAGGCTAGGTGCAGTGGCGCAGGCCTGTAATCCCAGCGGCTTGGGAGACTGAGACGGGAGGAGAGTCTCAGCGATGGCGAGACGCTAAGCCACTCAGTGAGACCCTGTCTCTAAACAAAATACAAATGGGGCTGGGGATGTGGCTCAGTGGTCAAGTGCCCCTGAGTTCAATCCCTGGTACAAAAAAAAAAAAAAAAAAAAAGACATTGCTCAGCTGTTACTTTCTTTTCTAATGACCCCTCCCCACTGTCGCATCATTAGTAATCACACTTCTGTCTGGAAGCCTGCGGAGGGGGCCGGGTCTCGCCTCCATCTCCCCACTGCCTCACACGTCGTAGACAATAACCCACAAATAACCAATCGGTATACGAAGCACGAATGAGGACGTGCTATGAGGACGTGCTAGTGATGAGACCCCGAAAGGCTCCGGAACCTGCCCTTGGGGATGAGCAGGCACCTGCTTGGTGGAAATGGAGCACAGGGCACCCTGGGTACAGTGAAGAGCGTGGGGACAGGCCCAGAAGAGGGGACGTGGATATTGAGGGCCGTGTGGCTGCGCATGGTGGGAAGGAGCGGCCAAGGGAGCTGGAGTGGTAGGGTAGGTGGACTGCGAGGTCAAGGACGGAGCGAAGGTCTTCCTGAGGGAACAGAGGAGCATTAAGTAGAGGGGCCCGCTGAGGACACTCTGGAAAGCTCTCTGGGTAGAGGAGGGCATATGCCCTCAAACTTCAGCTACCTTAACCCCATCCGGAGGGCTCATCAGGACTCGGAATTCTGGTCCTGCCCCTAAGTTGTCTCCAGGCCTGGGGACTCCACTCAGAACCACTGGTGCAGAGGACAATATGGAAGACAGCATCAAACCAAAGAGAAGATTAGGGAAACCATTGGCACAGCCCAGGGGAGGGTGATGGAGGCAGGGCGGTCACATTTCAGGTCTGGGTGCTGCTAACCTCTTGATGTCTTGATGCTGAGATTTCAGGTCTGGAGATAAGCCAGGGTGGGGTGGGGGGAGGCTGCCTCTGGGTAAACACATGCTCCTGGCATGGTACCCCACCCCCACCTGCAGGGGACCAGACCCACAGTTGATAATGAGTGTAACTCAGAAAGCAGGACAAGGACAAGCATCCAGAGTTCCCAGGCTGCCATGCTTTAATGCCCAAACATCCCAACACAAGGAGGCCCCGCTGGTACTCAAAAAGGAGGACCCAGGGAGCGTGGCCCAGAGGGGAATGACCCGCATGGAGTCCCAGGCACAGGGACCAAGTTCCCTCTGGCCAGTGCACCCTCAAGACAAATGACAGCTGCAAAGCTTTTTCCTGTCGCCCAGCAGCCAGTAGGCTAGCTGGGCCTGTGGCCATCCTGGTCACTGAGGGCCCTCATGGGAGAACACGGTCCCAGGATGAGGCAGGACCTCAGGATACAACGACAAGAACCCGGAAGACATTTCCAAACAACCCCAAAGGCTTTCTCTTCAAATGCGCTAAGCCACACAACACTGGGGTACCTGGCGCACCCAGATTCACTCTAACCCTAAACACTGTGCAGAACAAAGCGGAGAACACCACAGGCTGGGAAAGGGACAAAGTCAAGCCACCCCACGGCCATCTCCCTCTTCCCTGCAGCCCTAGCTGACCACCTACCGTGGAGAAGGGAATCCTGACACCTTCATTGGTGTTGATTAGGAAAGCTCTTTGAATCTTCAAGTCTACTAACAATTTAATGCTACCCAGTCCCCTGAGTCCCCAAGCCTTTGATATCCCTGGGGACATGAGTGACTTAGGGGCTGCTGGTGTGGCTGAGAAATTTCCTGGCAGAAATCATTTACTTCAGGGCTTTTCTTTCGCCCTAGTTTTAAAGTTCATGTGGCCCTGGAAGGAAATGAACACTCAACATGGCGTTCTCAAAGCGCTCTACAGAATTTAGGAGGTTTCAAGGGTTACTGGCAAGAAAGAGGCTTAAACCCTCGACCTTCAGGCAGGGTGTGAAGGGGACAGCCCAGGAGTGGGCAGAGGCCGCCGCTCAGGAAGGCCCTCTGTCCAGCCCCGTGGATGGGCCTGGGGGACATGAGCTTAAACTCTGGCCACACTTCAGCATTCGACTCATTCCAAGTGGGTCCTGCAGGCCTCTTCTCCCTTTCCTGCAATTTGATTCTAGAAGAACACTCCAGACAGGGCCCAAGGCATGGAGATCAAGCGTCTCTGTCCTCAGAGCTTGTGCCTGGTTCAGTGGCAGCCCAGCAGAGACCCTGGGACAGGAACATTCCCCCCAGCCCCACTTGCCCCACAGCAGACCTCACCCCCCAGGAGGGGGCCAAAGCCACTCCCAGCCGGGGCTTCCAGTGGGCTTCTAATGAGCCCCCTGTGAGGTTTTGGGGAGTGGAGACCGAATCCATGTCCATAAAGCATACAAAATAAGAGAAGGGCGTCTGTGAGCCGATGTCTACTCCTGGGAGGGCTAACTTGGGGGCCCGGGAAGTTGAGCCAACCACAAAGCACAGCTGCCTCCAACTGGGCATTCGCTCACATTAGGCCCCACTCTCAAGCTCACACCCCAAACTTCAACTCAACAAAGTCAACTTCATATTTTAAATCAACTTAATGCTACAAACATTAAAAAAAAAAAAAAAAGTGCTGCCCAGCTGAGCTCCTGAGGAGCCCTAGCTCCCTGAGGCGGGTGGAAGGTCTTTCAGACCACCACCCCTGGGTGCCTCTCTCCAGAAGGCACAGCCTTGGCTCAGCCCGGGTGGGTGGGCTGGGCGAGAGGGCTGCAGGTGGGATGGTCAGGCCCCTGGGGGACTGGGCGCGTAAAGCCAAAAGAGCTTCTCAAGTCCCCACGCCTGCAAGGGCGACACAAACCTATTTTGTTAACTGCCAAGGCCTGGTCTGCCGTGAAGCTTCAGCATTACAGTGACCAAAAGGAGCAAACGTGCCACCAAGCCCTGGCCACCTGTGTCCTTAGAGATCTACAAGAACTGGAGGGAAGGGGATGTCCCTAAAACGTTATCCCCTCCAACAGCGGGGCACACACGTGCGTGCTCCCAGGGACACTGGGGAGGGCACCAGCAGCCCCAGGGCCATGCTTCCTGCAGGTCCCTGCTCCTGCCTCTTCCTCTTCTCTGGTGGACCTGCCTCTGCCTCCCCGGGCTCAGGTGTCCGCGGCAGCCAGAGTGTCCCCTGCACACTCCTGTCTGTCCTCAGAGTCTTCTCTGCCGCCTCCCTGGGAGATCACTTTTACATTCTAAGGTGAGGAAGAGGTAAGGAATTCCTAGGAAAGGAGTCTCCTGGATCAGCTGCTCCTATTTCCACAGGAACCACAAAGCTGCCTGCCCCAAGATGGCCGCTGGAACCTTCTGTGAGATGAAGACCAGGAGTCCCAGGCCGACACCTCGGCTGGAGAGGTCAAGGGCCTGGCACTGGCGATAATCCTGAGGCCTAAGTGCAATGAGCTTTCTGGTAAACTGGACAACTCCTCAGAGACCAGTGTCTGGTCCCCTGGAAGGCCTGCCCTTGGACAGTGGGCGGGAATGGACCTATCTGAGGAGAAGCCTTGCCAGAAACTAGAACAATCTCCCTGCTAAAACTCAGGAAGAATGACAAACACAACTTAACCTGAAATAAATACAAGGGCATTAAGTGCTTCTCGGAAAATCAAGGGTCCTAATAACCCCCCAAAAGGAGGTGGCGGGGCCTTTCCCTGAACCTAATAACCTGCACCTGTGGTCCTTCACATGAGAGGTCAGAGGTCAGAGAGGAAGGACAGGACCCAACCCCTCATTTGCCCCTCCCCCACATCCTCCACCTGTCCCCAGACAGCTTCTGCTGGCAGGGAGGTCAGAAAGGAGAGGAGACTCTCATGCCCTGAGGGTGGCACCTTGTGTCCAATGTCCCTGTGCAGGCAGAGGACCTGTCAGTCTGTCTGCGAGGAGGTAGAGATGGGGGTGGGCTGCTGCGGCCCCTCAATTAATCAACAGGTCACCAAGGTCGTAGGAGTCGAAGAGATCGCTGATGCCCTCTCCCCCATCCAAGCCCCACAGGTAGTCATCCTGGTCCAGGGGCGGAGAGAAGTTGATCAGGGGGCTGCACGCCAGGGTCGGGGACAGGAGCTGGTCCTCGGTCTGCTGCAGAAGTGGGTGCGGCAGCTCCAGCATGCTGTCGGTGGCCTCCAAGGGGACAAGGGATGGTGATGGTGGCAGTGGCACCTGTGGTGGAGTCAGCGCTGATTCTGGAGACAAAGAGACAGAGGTCATGCCTGGACCCGAGCAGGCGGGACAGCCTTCCTGCCTTTCCCACTCCAGAAACCTCCAGCATTCCCCCACACTCTCTCCCTCACCTTTGGTGGGTGGAGTTTCCACTCTCAAAACCCACCCCCAGCTTTGACACCCAGCCCACCGCCTCTCACTTGGAGGCCCTGTTCCTGAGATCATTCCCTCTTCCAGCATCACCTAGATCCTGCCCATCGGTACACAGATATACTCCACTGACTCATAACTTTCAAAAGCATGTTCCCCTAAGGGACAGTCTTTTTTATAAATGATGCTGAGAAAATGGATGCCCACATGCAGAAGAATCAGGCTGGACCCTTATCTAACATCAATGAACTCAAAATGATCAAAGGCCTAAACATAAGGACTAAGACTTAAAACTCTTAGAAGAAAACACAGAACAGAAGCTTTATAATGTTGGATCTGGCTTGGTTTCTTGGATATGATACCAAAAGCACAAGCACTAGAAGAAAAAAATAGACAAACTGAACTTCGTATATATTTTTAGAAATTTTTTGCAGTACCTAGGATTGAACCCGGGCCTCACACATGCTAGGCAAGTGCTCTACCACTGACCTACACCCTCAGCCCTTTTTATTTATTTAATTTTGAGACAAGGTCTGGCCTCAAACTTGGGATCCTGCTTCAGCCTCCTGGAGATGCTGGGATTACAGGCATGCATCCAGCTCAAAAAATTGAAAATATTTTGCACCAAAGACAGAATCAACAGAGTGAAAAAAGCAACGCATAGAAGGGGAGAAAATATTTGCAAATCATGATCTGGTAAGGGATTACTATCCAAAATTACACAGAGTGCTCCTATAACTCAACAGGCAAAAAAACCTGATTAAAGATGGATAAGCATGGTGGCGCACACCTGTAATCCCAGCAACCCAAGAGCCTGAGGCAGGAGGACTGCCAAGTTCAAGGGCAGCCTCAGCAACTTAGTGAGATGCTGTCTTAAAATAAAAAAAAAAACTAGGGATGTGACTCCTAGAACAGCCCTGGGTTCAACCCCTGGTACTGTTTAAAACAAAGCAAAAAAAAAAAAAAAATCTATAATGATACACCTCCTTACACCTGTTAGGACGCTACTATCAAAAAAGAAAAATACCAAGTGCCAGCAAGGATGCAGATGGAGAAACCAGAACCCTTGTGCTTCACTGTGGGAATGCAAGACGGTCCAGTTGCTATGGAAAACAGCATGGTGACGGGGTAGGAGGGGGAGCACGGGAGGAACAGATGAATTCTAGATAGGGAAGAGGGGAGGGAGGGAAAGGGAGGGGGCAGGGGATTAGCAAGGATGGTGGAATATGATGGACATCATTATCCAAAGTATGTGGATGAAGACACGAATTGGGTGTCCACCTGCTTTATATACAGAGATATGAAAAATTGTGGTATAAATGTGTAATAAGAATTGTAATGCAAGAAAAAAGTTACATGTATAAAGACATGAATTGGTGTGAACATATTTTATACAAAGATACGAAAAATTGTGCTCTATATGTGTAATAAGAATCGTAATACATTCCGCTGTTGTGTATTTTAAAAAAATAAAATCAGTAAAAAACAATAAAACAAAAAAACAGTATGGTAAGTTCTCAAAAAAATAAAAATAGAGTCGGAGGTGGAGCTCAGTGGTAGACCATTTGCATGAGACCCTGGGTCTGAGACTCGGTACCATAAAAAAAAGAAAGAAAAAAAAAAAACCCGAGAGGCTAGGAATGTAGCTCAGTGGCAAAGCATATGCTTAGCATGCACAAGGCCCTGGGTTTGACCCCCAGCACCACAAAAAATAAATAAATAAAAATAGAATTGATGTAGGACTTGGTAATTCCACTTCCAGATATGTACCCCCCCCCCAAAATGAAAAAGAGCAGGAGCCAGGTGCAGCGGCTCAGGCCTGTAATCCCAGCAGTTTGGGAGCCTGAGGCAGGAAGATCAAGAGTTCAAAGCCAGGCTCAGCAACTTAACAAGGCCCTAAGCAACTCAGTGAGACCCTGTCTCTAAAAAATATTTAAAAAGGGCTGGGGATGTGTCTCAGTGGTTGAGCACCCCTAGGTTCAATCCCTGGTACAAAAAAAAGGGACAGGGGCTCAAGGACACATTCCCACTCAAGCTCACGGAAACATATTCACAATAGTTAAAACGTAGAAGTAGCCCAAGGGTCTGTTGACAGATGGATGGAGAGACAATGGAATGTTCTCCTGCCTTCAAGAGGAAAGAAATTTTTGTTTTTCAAATGGAAGGAAATTTTGACATATGCTATAACATGGAAGAATCTTGAGGGGGCTATATTAAGTGAGTGAAATAAGCCAGTCACAAAAAGATAAATACCGCATGATCCCATGGAACAGTCAAAATCCGGAGACAGTGAATGGTGGGGGGGAGGGGCGAGCGGGAGTTCTTGTGGATGGATTAGTTAGGTGCCTCGAGGGGTGCCCAGAGGCAAGAATGTGCTAGTAAACCCTGAACTGAACTTGAAGATGGTTAAGATGCCCAATTTGAAGAAGAAAAAAAAAAAAGTATACCTGGCCTCAGGACCCCACCTAATTCCCAGCCCATTTGATCACTCCCTGTCATGGTAAACTCCCTCTCGTATTTGAGAAGCCTGTTGGCTTTCTACTTCTCCATCACTATTCCTACTCCTCACCGCGTCACTGAACCCATGGCCTCCATGTTGCTGAATCCTCTGCTCTGTTCTCTGGCCTCCTCTCCTCGTCCCTCCAGGACTGGGGACAGCACCCAGGGCCTCACTGGGCCTTGCTCTCCACCCCGAGCCGCATCCCAAGCCCTCTCTGGCCTCCACTTATTTGGAGGCACCCGATGCTCTGTTCTGGACTTGGCTCCCAGGAAGATTCCGCTGGTTTTCCTCTCCTTTTCTGGCCACTTCTTCTGGGTCTCCCTGGGCTGGATCCTCCTCTTCCCCCCTCCAACCTCAAAGGCCCCGGGCTCCACACCCGACTCTCTCTCCTCTGGTGGCACTCTCCTCCCCAGCTGACCTCAGTGGCCCTGTGGCTGCCAAGAAGCCTCCAGGATCCTGCCATCCCCCAGCCTGTGGTCCTGGAGCCAGACTGGTCATGGCCACACCGACCACAGTCCCCACCCTGCCCTTCTCTTCCATCCCCCTGCTGTGGTCAGGCCCCTGCACCTGCATCACGGCTGGAGCCTCCCCAGAAGTCTGTGTTCCTACTTAAAACCTTAATGGCTCCCCTCTGGCTTGGAATAAAACCCAGGTTCTGGTCAGGGCTGAAATGACCCTGTGCCATCCCGCCCTGCCTCCCTCTCCATCCCCCACCCCACCCCGCCCTCCAGCCACACTGGCCATCTTCCTGGCACACCACCTCCGTGTCCTCTCAGGGAGGACGGTGATTTCCTACACAGGGACGTGGAATGGGGCCCCGGAAACTGTCTGTCAAATAGTCTCATCCCAGAACCGCGCCATCGCGGTCATCCCTTCATGTCCGACCAAGTCAGCTTTGGAAATAACAGAGCACCGTGGGCAGACCGTGACCCACCTCTAAGTGGCTGGGTGATCTGGGCAAGTGACTCCATGGTTCTGAGCCTCCAATTTCTCACCTCTAAAGTGGAGGACAGTGACTACATATCCACCGTGAAATGAGGGGGAGACGGTGGAATGGCAGGGCACAACGGCCGGCAGAAAGCCCAGGCGGTGGCCTGCAGGTGGCCTGCTCCGCTCCCCAGGTGAGGCACGGTGCAGTCCCCCCTCCTGACACCCACGCATCCCTGAAGGAGGCAATGCTGTCACCTCTACTTCAGATGAGGAAACCAGGCCCAGAGAAGTCAATAAAATTTGAATTAAAAAAATTGACAGGGGGGGCTGGGGATGTGGCTCAAGCGGTAGCGCGCTCGCCTGGCATGCGTGCGGCCCGGGTTCGATCCCCAGCACCACATACCAACAAAGATGTTGTGTCCGCCGAGAACTAAAAATAAATATTAAAAGATTCTCTCTCTCTCTCTCTCTCTAAAAAAAAAAAATTGACAGAGGCTGGGGATGTGGCTCAAGCGGTAGCGCGCTCGCCTGGCATGCGTGCGGCCCGGGTTCGATCCCCAGCACCACATACCAACAAAGATGTTGTGTCCGCCGAGAACTAAAAAATAAATATTTAAAAATTCTCTCTCTCTCAAAAAAAAATATTAAAAAAAAAATTGACAGGGTGCACACCTTAATCCCAGCTACGTGGAGGCTGAGGAAGGAGGACAAGCTTTGGCCACTTAGAGAGACCCTGTCTCCAAATAAAAAGTACACAGGGCTGAGGAAGGAGGCTCAGTGGAAGGGCTCCCCTGGGTTCAATCCCCAGGATGGAAGGAAAGAAAGAAGAAAGACCTACAGACAAACCCCAACCTCTGTTCAGCCCACTGGGGCCCTTACAGGAAGAGGCCTGGCTTGGGAACAAGCACGACATGGGCTCAGACTCCCGCCACACCTCTTACTAGAAGCAGTAACTGAGATAAGACGTGGGGACACCTGTGCCACAGGTGGGACCTGGCTCCTTCCTAGGTGATTGTGTCCTGGGACTACAGGCGTGCCCCACCATGCCAGGCCTTGCTGCTTCTGTTTTGCGAAGAGTTGGTCTGTGTGGCCCAGGCTGGCCCAAACTACCAGGCTCAAGCAGTCCTCCCACCTCAGCCTCCCAAGAAGCTGGGGCCACAGGTGCACGTCACCAGAGCTGGCCCTGAGGGAATTTTAAGCGTCCTTATTTCAGAGATTGGAAACCGAGGCTTGGAGAAGTTAAGGTGACTCTCCTACAGGAACCAAGTCACTCAGAGGTGAGGTACCGTCTCAAACCCAAATCTCCCAGCCTCCGACCCTGTGTCATCAGCTACCTTTAGTTTTCCTCAGAGTGTCAGAGCCTGGGGGGGGCCTTAGGAGCAACTCTTGTCCCACCCCTTCTAAGATGAGGGACACGGAGGCCGCAGAGGGTTGGCAATTCCCCCTGGGGATGACAGAACAGGGACAGGACCCAAGAGCCAACATGGTTGTGGCCTCCACTTTGGTTCTGGCCTCTGATGCTGAGCCCTCAAAATGACTCCACTTCAGGACAGAACACGGACTGTGTGTGTTCCTCCTCCAAACTTCACAGGGACAGGACTATGAGGCCAGGTGACAAGGTGAGGGGCAGCCATCGCACGCCACCCGGAGTAGGGCTGGCTCCCCGCTGTGCTCCGTGAGCCTTGACTCCTGAGATCTTGACCGGTGAACTGAGGTCAAAGCTTTGCCCTTCCTTACACTGTGGGGTCAGCCTCCACACAGGGTCTCGGGGGACACTGCCGTACCACTCAGGTGGTTCTCCCTTTGGAGAACTGTGCCCATGCCAACAAACAAGTGAGAAGGCAGAACAGGAGGAGGGAAGACAGGGTGGGGCACGAGCCTGGGGTAGGAGATAGGCACTGGGGAGGTGCCCAGAGGAACAGATGGCCGGCACGCGGAGAAGCCTGGCTCCCGGACAAGGCCAACAAACAGAAAGGAGATCATTAGAGAAGAGGTGAGAGTATGGCTCTTGTCTCATTTCTGCCATCAACTTGCTGTGTGACTTTAGGGAAACCACTTGCTCTCTCTGGTTTACTCACGTCTAAAATGAAGGGTTGTGGATCAGGGTCAGTAAACTTTCTACAGGACTGGATAGCATTTTAGGTTTTTCAGGACACTTGTGTCTCTGTAACGCAGTTGTACCTCCTCAACTCTAAAAATGTTAAAACCAGACTGGGAATATAGCTAGGTGGTACAGCATTTGCCTAGTTTGCACAGGGCCCCGGGGTTGATCCCCAGAATCACAAGAAAAAAAATAAAAAATAAAAACCATTCTTAGCTCATGGGTCATATATCAGCAGGCCAGATTTGACCTGCAGGCAATAGTCTGTCAAGCTCCGAGTTAGAGAAATGGAATCCAACCTTCGTTCTGTAGAACACCCCACCAGACGCCCATCAGACCAGTTCTAGCTCTGCCTTTATTGAAACACTAGGGTTCTACCTGAAGGAATTCTCCTGAAAAAACAAACAGTAGACCACTGGCTCACGTGGCCCTGAGGAATCCTGGCGGTCCAGCCGGCTGTGTGCGCCAGTAACACCTGGGCCATCCTGCAACAGGGCCCTTTTCTGGCTCTGCACCTGAGGCCTTCCACCCTCCCGGGGATTTCCCCTCCCTCTCTGCTCCCTGGAAACGTCCCATCAGTGTCACCAGCTGCACCTCTCACCTCCCAGTCAAGGGTGAGCCCCTCTGCCTGCGGAGAGAGCCCTGGGCTGGCCCCAGGAACTAGCTGTCATTAATTCTTATGCCCAACTTCTTACAGATGATGAAGTCAAGGCCAACAGGGCTTCAAGAACTTGCCCAATGCATACAGCTGGAAAGCAGCAGAGCTGGGTTCAGATCCAAGCCCTCCTGGGCCTGGGAACAGCACTGGCTCCCCGATGAGTGGTGCCCCGGTGCTTCCACAGCACAAAGTGCAGTGCACCTATGTTGGGGAGGCGACCGAACCCCCAGCTGCTGGAGAGAATGGGCATCCAACAAAGGCAGCTGCTCCCCCACCTCCGTCTCTCTGTGCAGAGGTCCCTACCTGAGGATGGCTCGAGCTCCAGGACGGCAGGGTCGCTGCTGCTGCTGGGCTGGGCACAGTCAAGGCTGGGGCTGAGGGCAGAGGTGCAGGGGAGGGGCTCCTTGGCAGGACTCTCTGGCTCCTGCACCTCCTCCGGGCACAGGTAGACTTCAATGGGCCCTTGGGTGCTCTTCAGGTATATCTGCAGGTTCTCCTGGAAGAGGAAGAAAAGGCAGCTCATGGCCCTGGGCAGCTGGACACTGATGTATGGGTTGGTGTGACTGCAGAGACACATGTGGCTGCCACTGTCCACATGAGGAAGCTCAAACTCCGGGCTCCACGTGCACCCTGCCTGGCCTGCGGCAGACGGTGCATTCTGGCTGTCGGACCCCAGCTCTGTTTTCAGGAAGAGTACCTTGGCTTTGAGCCTGTGATGCCGCACGGAGAGGCAGAGTGACACAGTCCTGCCACGAGGCCTCAGCCCTTCCCTACCACACACCTGCTACAAAACCTCTGAGTGTCGGGCTGGGGTTGTGGCTTAGTGGCTGAGCACTTGCCCAGCATGTGTGGGGCACAGGGTTTGATTCTCAGCACTACATTAAAAATACATACATACATATATACATCCATACAAAGGTATTGTGTCCATCTATAACTAAAAAATATAATAAAAACCAACAAAAACAAAACCTGCGAGTGTCTACACACACTCCATTCAGGCACACGGTCAGTCTCCAAAACCTGCTTAGTCTTTAAGACCCAGTTCAACTGTCACCCCCCAGGATGCTTCCTCTGCACATTCTGCCCTCGAAGCCCATCTTCAGTTACAAATGACAGCACCACTGTTTGCTTGGGTCTCTTCCCCACAAGGTCCTGAGCTCCTCCAAGGGAGGAATGAGGCCTTAATCAACCCTGTAGCTTCCACTTCTTCCTTCAATCAAATCCCTTCTAGAGCCCTCCCTATGTGCCAGACCCTGGGCTGCAGACACAAGGCACGCAGACTGTTCTCTCCTGAAGCCTACACTCTAACAGACGAAGCAGGAGGCGATCATGCCATCACGCCAGACACGTCCCAGGGAATGGAGAGTGAGTGTGTGAGGAAAGCACAGGTGGCTATGAGGTCAGAGGGTGACCAGGGAACACTTCCTCAAGGAAGTGACTCATGTTCAAGCTGAGACTTGAGGATAAGTAGCAGAAAACCAGGCAGAGGGAAAGGAGCATTGCAGCTGCAGGGAACGGCACGTGTGAAGGTCTTGCATAAAGATGTGCTTAGTGTGGTAGGAGACTGCTCATAGGTCACCGTGGCCAAAGCAAAGGCAGATGGGGCAGGCATGGAAGTGGAGATTGACAGGTCAGCTGGGGTCAGGGCACCAGAGGCCTCATGGGGAGAGTTAAGAATTTTGATCTTGCCAGGCACCGTGGTGCACATCTGTAATCCCAGCTACTCAGGAGGCTGAGGCAGGAGGAATGCAAGTTCAAGGCCAGTCTCAGCAACCTAGTGAGGCCCTCAGCAACTTAGTGAGACCCTGTCTCAAAATTTTAAAAAGTGCTGGGAACGTGGCTCAGTGGTAAAGCACCCCTGGGTTCAATCTCCAAGACACACACACACACACACACAGAAATTTTGATCTTGAACCTGGGAGCACACAGTCCGCAGGAAAGAATTTTTGTGAGTACTAACATGGTGGCGTGTGGGCCCACACATGCATATGAGGAGGAACCCAGGGCAGGTGGGATGCAGACAGAACAGAGCCTCTGGAGGGACAGATTTCCTCAGGCGAGAACTCTGTCTCTGTTGCCCTTTCCAGCTTCTGCCATTTCTGCCCCAGCTTGGAGGCCACCAATACTGCCATGGGCACAGCATGGAACAGCATAACTTGGGGCCGGGCAGTGCCAGGGACAGAGTCCAGAGAGCCACCTAGCCGGTCCCACTTGGCTCTTCAGCGCATGCTCGCCCCCTCACCTCAGCCTTGTCGGGCACTTCCAGTCGCGTCTGTGGAGGGGCCTTGACAGCGATTACCGTCTGCTCCTTGAAGTTGCCCATGGCACGGATGTCCTGGTAGGTCACATAGGCCAGTGTAGGGGCAGGGAGAGTCAAGAAAAGTCACTGCCTCCAGTCCCCCAGGCAGGGCCTCCACTCACCGCTCCAAAGCCTCCACACATCACCTTCTCAAAATTCTTTAAACATCTCAGAAATACCTCAAAAGTATCCTCTGCTCTTCAATATCACAAGCCACCCTGAATCCCATTAGAAAGCAAATGGAGAGAAAAAAAATCATCTTAAAATGCTACTTTATGCCAGGTGCTTCCAGGTTGAGGCAGGAGGATCACAAGTTCAAGGCCAGCCTCAGCAACTTAGTGAGGCCCTAAGCCACTTAACAAGACTCCATCTCAAAACAAAAAATTAAGGGGCTGGGGATATAGCCCAGTTGGTACAGTGCTTGCCTTGCATGTGCAAGGCCCTGGGTTCAATCCCCAGTACCCGAACCAAAACAAATCAAAACAAAAAATTAAAAAGAACTGGGGATATAGTTCAGAGGTAGAGTACCTCTGGGTTCAATTCCCAGGACCTGAATAAATACGAAGTTGAACAATATGAAATTTCTTTTTCAAAGATTAAAAAGTGGTCAAATACCAAAGGTTTCACATGGGTCAACCAAACAGTTTAGGAAGAATATGTAACATAGAAAGATATCTACAGTAATACACCAAGTGGAGAAAACCTGGATAACACGTACAACATACAGGGGCACACGACTGTTGAAATAACACACACAGCTGAAGAGTGAAGGAACAATGGCTACATGAAGGTGGAAGCTCACTTCTCTCTGTTTTCTAGACTTAAAGGAATGTACTAGCTGATATGGTGGTTCCTGCCTATGGCCCCATCTACTTGGGAGACTGAGGCAGAAGGTTCACCGAGTTCCAGGCCAGGATCAGCAACTTAGAAATGTACTTGGCTTATTTTTTTAAAGTTGGACACAATATCTTTATGTATCTTTATGTGGTGAGCGCTCTGCCGCTGAGCCACAACCCCAGCCCCACTTGGCTTATTTTTAATGAGAAAGTAATTTTAATAGGATTGAGAAGAAAGCCTAAGAAAGGAGGAAACAGATCTATCGAACCCCTAAGACAACAGAATCCCTGCAGGGAGGTGCTGCAACACCTGAACAGCTGTCAACAGGCAGCCCGACCCCCTTCCCACCGCAAACAGGATATCTCTTGTTGGCTTTATCCTCGGTCAGGTGCTTGAAGCTCTGGGAGCAGCTCTGGATGAGCTGGTCCAACGCCTGCTCCTTGCTCATCAGCTCCTTCAGCTCCTGCCCAAGCTGCTGCTGCTTCGCAGGCCGAGTGGGGTCTTCAAACAGTCCCCTGCCTCTGGGAACAGAGCAGTCTCCAGTGTCAGTATCAACCCCATCCAGGGAGCCCCAACCCCAGAGCTGCACGGAGCCGCACCAGCAGAGTGGGCAAAACTCCAGGACAAGGCTGGTCACATAGCCAGCAAGGGTGTCCCCCCTGGGCTGTGCACATTAGTGGTCATGCACACTCCCAGGGAACGGCTGTGGATTGGAACTCGAGGCTTGAGGATGGGCGAGGGAGAACAAGTGAAGGCCTGATTGCCAGTTTTGGAGAGCGCTCCATTCTGTCCATCCCTGTGCTCCAGCCTTTCCCAAATGAACCAGAGTGGCCTCAGTCCTGCCGCCCCTGCTAGGGCTTTCTTAGGGTTCACGCCAGGGGCTGCAGGTCTGTCCTTTAAGACCTTATAGAATGGGAAGAGCAACGTGGGTTACGCCTACTCAGCGCCCAGGGGACTTTCCTGAACTAAGAGGTGGGGATCTTGATAGCCCTGACACAAGGAAGGGTCTGGGGTCCTGGCAGGCCTTTACACCTCCTAGCCATCTTTCTCCACTGTCCCCACCCTTATTCTATCACTCCAGCAAGCACTAGGGCTCTTCCATTCTACGCTCATACATTTTGGCTCTGCCCTTAGCATGTAAACCTGCCCTTGCGCCCATTGGATGTTCCTTTCAGCCCGCCCCTGACAATCACACCCATTGGCTATTGCCCCTGTCCCCGCCCACCGCAGTGTACCCACTGGACGGTGCTGACCAGCCCGGCCCAGGCACTCACACCCACTGGATGTTGTTCTTGGCCTTCTTGCGGATGAGCTGGATGCCCTCCAGCACGTTGGTGATGTCGTAGATGCGCCGCTTCTGCACATCCAGCACCTCAGCAGCCCAGTTCAGGTCCAGGACCCCATCCTCAGACTCGCTCAGGAGGTAAATGAACTTCTTCGTGAGGAGCCCCAGCGATGTGTCATACCGAGTCTTCTCCCCGGGGGATTTGGGGGCTGAAAAGGAGAGAGGCTCATTCACAGCTCTGGGAGGACCAGCCTGGGGACTCTCCACGGATCTGCACCCACTAAGTACCACCCTCTGTCACCCACTTTCCAGCCACAGCACACTGTGAGGTAGGGACTTGTTCACCGCTGTTGTTCAGGCAGGGAAACTGATACCTAGCAAAATAGTAGGTATCAGGGGGAACTGTCCAGACTGGAAGACAGTTGTCCTGACTCCTGGTTGGGAGCCCCTTTCCACCACAGCTCAGAGCAGCTGTATCAACTACGGCTGCTTGCTATGTGCAGGTCACTGTTGCCAGCACTTTCCATACGTGAATACAGGTAATCCTTAGGACACACATCAGGTTGGTGTGCACGGATCCCCATGATGTAGACGAGAAAACAAAGACACCAACAGGTTAAGTCACCAGTTCCCTGAGCTAGAAAGTGGAGAAGCTGGAATTCTAATCCAGGCAGTTTGGCTCCAATCTTCCTTCCTAACCATTACCCTATCCTACCAGTTAAGCCAAGAATTTAAATTTACTGTAGGGAGAGAATGGCAAACCTGAATTTGTTGGGGTTCTCTTTCTTTTCCTTCTCAGTACTGGGGAGTAAAGCCAGGAGTGCTTTACCACTAAGCAACACCCCCAGTCCTTCTTTTTTTCTTTCCCCCCTATTTTGTAATTTATTTAGAGACAGGGTCTCACTGAGTTGCTTAGCGCCTCACTGTTGCTGAGGCTGGCTTTGAACTTGCGATACTCCTATCTCAGCCTCCCCAGCTGTTGGGATTACAGCATGCCTGGCACCAGTCCTTCTTGTATTTTGAAACAGAGTCTCCCTAATTTGCTGAGGCTGGCCTCAAACTTGCAATCCTCTTGCCTCAGTCTTCAAAGTCAATAGGATTACGGGCAAGTGCCCCTGTGCCTGGAGACAAAACTGACTTTGAGAACATTTTTTTAAAAACATTTTTTTAGTTGTCAATGGACCTTTATTTTATTTATGTATATGCAGTGCTGAGAATCGAACCCAGTGCCTCACACATACTAGGCAAGCGCTCTATCACTGAGCCACAACCCCAGCCCTTTGAGATCATTTTTATAGACACACACTGGCCTTCTCTTTCCATGGGTAGCCCAGTGGTTATCTGAGGGAATCAGTCATATAACACCAAATAGGGCAATTCATGGGAAAAAAAAAATCCCTTTCTCAATGAAGTAGATGTCACAAGACCATATCTCAGCAGCAGCATCTTAAACCATAAGGGGCCTTTTGCAATCAAGTGACTTACAAGTCACATAGCAAGAGAGTGGTCAAACTAGTTCTGGAACCTGAATTTTAGAGAGCCTCAGATTCCTGGGGAAGGGGACTACAGTATTCTTTAATGCACAGGTAGCACGTGTTTGGCATACAGACTGTTCTAGTGGGTTTTGTGCACATGGCAGACATTGCTAATTGATCAGCACAGTTTTTCACGAATCCTGCTGAATTTAGAATCCTTCAATACAGTGCTCTGGCCAGCCTCTACCAATCAATTGAAGAGGAACCTTTCACATCATTCCTGATCTAGTAATCTCTCTTTTTACAGATAAGATGACTAAGGTTCACAGAAGAAGAGGGACCAGTCAAGTTGGAGCCCTGCCTGGATGCCCAGATTCCTCACATGTCCCACCTTATGATGGTATGGATATGCGGTGTCCCCCCGAAGCTCCTGTGTTAATGCAGGAATGTTCACATGTGAAATGATTAGCTCGGGAGACCCGTAACCCAATCGGTCCATCCCAGTGTGAAGGGACTAACTGGGTGGTAACTGTAGGTAGGCAGGGTGTGGCTGAAGGAGGTGGGGCACGGGAGCACATCCTAGAAGGGTTCACCTTCCCTGTGGCCACTTCCCCTTTCTCTCTAGTTGCTTCCTGGTTGTCAGGAGCCAGGCAATGCCCTTCCACCACACCCTTCTGCCCTGATGTTCTGCCTGACCTTGGGTTCAGAGCAATGGAGTGGGCTGACCATAGACCGAACCTCTGAAACCATGAGCCCAGAATAAATTTTTCCTCCCTTAAATTGTTTTTGTTGTGTATTTTGGTCACAGTGACAAAAAGCTGACTAACACACACCTAGTTACATACCTTTTTCATTATTTCTCTGGAAAAACTAGTATTTCTCACAGACACTTGCTTAAAATGCCAATTTAACAAGACTATGCACTGAAATCTCAAGAGACAGAAATCCCCTCTAATTTAGCTTTTGGAAGTCTCCATCTGGGCACTCTCAGGATCTTAAAAACTTCACCGGTGGCCAGGCACAGTGGTGCACGCCTGTAATCCCAGAAACTCGGGAGGCTCAGGAAGGAGGACTACAGGTTCGAGGCCAGCCTCAGAATTAAGCGAGACCCTAAACAACTTAACAAGACCTGTCTCAAAATAAAAAATATTTAAAAAAAAAATGGCTGGGGATGCAGCTCAGTAGTAAAGTGTCCCTGGGTTCAATCCCCAGTACCAAAACAAAAAAACCCAAGCCAGGTGCAGTGATGCACACCTATAATCCAGGTGGTCTGGGAGGTTGAGGCAGGAGGATTGCAAGTTCAAAGCCAGCCTCAGCAAAAGTGAGGTGCTAAGCATCTCAGTAAGACCCTGTCTCTTAAAACAAATACAAAATAGGGCTGGGGATGTGGTGGAGTGCGGCTAAGTTCAATCCCCAGTACCCAAAAACAAACACAAAAGAAACCTCATAGGTGGCAGAGGCTAGATTGATCCAAGCTTCATGTCCCCTTGAATCATATTTAGCCCTCCTGCCTTCAGCCTCCAGTGCCACTTTACAGGCATGCATCACCACGCCGGGCTAAATACAAAAACTTTTTAAAAAATAGCAGTCTCTCAAAGCATCGGGCATCCCATTTGGCACAAGGGAACAGTATGTGGTGTGGAAGCAGTGCCAGGACTTCCATTGACTTTAGTCCTGATTCCGCTTACTAGCTGTGTAACCCTGGGCAAGTCACTTGAGCTCTCTGAATCTCAAGTTGCCTTAGGCAGGATCAAGTGGAGAACACACAGGAAACCTTGATAAACCGGAAATGCAAATATTGCTTCTGATGATTTGGGGAGGGTAGCTGCCCTCTGCCCCGCCACCCCACCCTGAGATGCCCATCGGAAGCTCTTACTTTTGGGGCTGGGGAGGCCATCCACTCGAATGCACTTCCCCTTGGGAGTCCGGAATTCCGGAACCACTGGCCTCCCGATTCCCTCCAGGTCCAGCTTCCTTTTGGCCTTGGAGAGACAGGGAGAGAGGTGCAGTAAGAATCAGTCTTTCTTTAGACTTTCCCTGACCTGGGGCTAAGGTGCAGAGGCCACTAGCAGCTACCTCCAGTTTGCCACGAGTCCTGGTGCAGCATGGCCACACTCACTGGTAAGGAAATATCAATGACCTGAAAGGTAATCGTTCAGAAGGGGGATGTCCTGTCTCCTGAGGGGCAAATAAAAATCCCACTCTTGAGCTGGGCATGGTGGCAGACACCTGTAATCCCAGCAGTTTGGGAGGCTGAGGCAGGAAGATCACAAGTTCAAAGCCAGCCTCCGAAATTTAGCAAGTCCCCAAGCAAGTTAGTAAAACCCTGTCTCAAAATAAAAAATAAAAAGGACCCAATGATTAAGTGCTCCTGGGTTCAATTCCATAGCCCCCCTCCAAAAAAAAAAAAAAAGAAAAGAAAATCCCATCTCTGAGGCCCAGGCATTGGAGGCCCTACCAAATCCAGTGTGGCCAGAGGCTCAGGGTTCCTAACCACAGGCCCCAGGCTGCCTCTACCCCCAACCCCAGGCCCAGAAGCCATAAAAGGAGGAAGTAGTAGGTGAGGCCTAAACCACATCAGGTTGGGGACCAGCCCCTCTGCAAAAAACAGCTGACCCAGCCAGCTGGTGCCCATCACAGCCCCACAGCTGGTCCTTATCGGGGTGTGGCCTAGCATCCGCCCAGACCCTAGGGACTTCCTGGCTTGGTGCCCCACCCCAGGGAGGCACCCACACTGGGAAACAGTGCAAACACACCCCACCCTCATGATCCGCCTCTGGCTTGAGGGATCCAGGGTCCCCTCAAGAGACATTCAGCTATTCTTTCTTTGCTGAGAAGCAGACAATAAGCCTTCCCCAGTGTCTTAAGGACAGGCAGCTGAGGCCCCTGCTGCCCCTCCCCATCCCCCCACCAAGCTTGGGAAACACCTGCTGGGGAAATCAAACCGCAGACCCATCTGCTCCTCACCACTGGCCCCAACCCGGCCCAGAGCCTCACAGCCCGGAAAAGGCCTCCTTTCTGGTTAGGGCTGGGCAGGGGCAGGGATAGGGCACTGGGGCACTGGGACACAGGTCAGAGAGCCAGTTGGAGTCTCCAGCTCCTCTCAGGCTCACTGTGTGACCTGGGAAAATGCTCTGCTTCTAGGAGCTTTGGTTTCTTCCTCTGCAAAATGCGGCAGAAAATATCTGCAGGGCTATTGTAAAGACTGAGAAGGCATCATCTGAAAAATTCTCAGTCTGTGGCTCAGCACACAGTAGGCATTCAGGAAATACACAGTCCCACAGCTAAAATTCAAGCTCACCATCTTCCTTGACAAAAGTTCAGGGGGCCATTGGGCCCATTTCCTTCCTCCCCTGTCCCGAGTCACCCAGACTTGACTTAAGGGCTTAATTTAACACTTGGTGGTGAGGTCATGCTCAGCAGGGCTGACTGAGTCTTCCAACCGCTGCTGAGCACAGCTGGGCTGACAGGTGTGTGGGGGGTGGGGTAGGGTGACAGCTCCTCCTGCCTCCTCCATTAGGCCTTCACTCCAGGAAGTCCTCCTGGACTGAGTGGAGGAACTCTGCTCCTTGGTTGGAGGAGCCTGGATATGACCCTTCTCTCACCCACCCCTGCCCAGGTCCCGACATAACCCAGACACCTCCCTGCTCACTCCTCTCAAAGCCTCTCTTGAATATTCCTTATCTGCCTCTCAACTGGTAAATTCCTAGAGTGTAGGAACCTAGCCCCATCCTGTCTTAGAGAAAGACCCAAGCATTGCCCATTCCCCGAGCCAAGCCTCCACATCCACTTCACTAGACCTTCCCAACACCACGGGACCCCACTTTGTGGCTCAAGGACTTGAGGCTGGTGAGCTCTGAGGCCTTTGTCCAGCCGGTCAAGGTTGTCCACCCCAGGACCTTCATCTATCCCTCGTAAGGAATACGAAGGTCAGGGAGAGAGGCGGAGCCGGGCCAGCCCAGAGCCTCCCCCACCAGAAGCTCAACCCCCGCACAGCCAGAGGTGGCAGAGAGGACCCCCGAACAGGAGACCTGCAGGGGGTAGGGCACATGCTCCCGCAGCTCTGCAACACTGGGACTGGCACTTGGGCAGACAGTGGGCTCAGGGGTTAAGGCACGTGCCCACGCTCACACAAAGGCAGACTCAGGGTTCAAACCAGGTCTGTCTGACCCTAGGGCCGCGCAAGGCTGCGTCAGCTCAATGCCACATACATTCTCCGGGGTTTGCTGGAATGGGGCCAAGGCCGGCATAGCTGGCCTCCGCGTCTCTCTCTCTTACACACACACACACACACACACACACACACACACACGGGCCCCCTCCCTTCTCTTAATCCCCCTGACCATAATCCTTACTCCCAGGGTCCTTAAGCAGCCATGCCCCCCAGCCTGGGACACCTCCCTGACACCTATAGGCACTGCCCAGAAGTCAGCATGTGACTGGGCTGAGCCTGCAGAACTGAGATGACAGAGGATAATCCCAAAGAGAGGCTGATCACAGGCCTGGGGCACACCAACCTGGTGCACAGCCCGGCCTCCCCCTTATTAGCTGGGTGAGCTACAGGGTCACTTGGCCTCTTGGGCCACCTGTAAAATGGAGACAGTCCACTCCACCTCTACTGAGGAGTGAGAGAGAGGGTGCAGCAAAAGCGCTCTGCCTGCCCAGGCCAGTGCTCACGCAGGGCAGCTGCCAGCACTAAGGTACCAGCAAGGGCCAAGTTCAAGGGTGAGCTGACAGAGATAGCTGTGAGGGGCCAAGGAAAGCAAAGGTCTGTGAGCACACCCAGAGGCCAGCAAGGTTCCTATTTCAACGTCTTTGACAGCCCCTTTAACCTGGTTAGAATTCAAATACATCCTGCCAAACCTCAGAGAGAAGACATAGTGACCTATAGGAAGCAACACAGCGACCTACCGGAAGCCCCAGGCCAAGCCTCTTACTGGCATCAAGGAAAGGAAACTCAGGCTTAGAAGGGGAAGTGACTTGCCCAAGGTCACACAGAGTGGAGCCAAGTCTCTCCCAAGCTCTCAGTTAGACAGTGAGGTGCAGAAGCACATGTAAGGGGCTGAGCCTCACTTTCAGTCCCCATCGGTGCCACCTGGTAGCTAGACAGATGGGGACTTAGGGTATCATGGCCTCACCCCTCTGAGCCTACCCCTCCCCTTCTGATCTGCCTTGTGCAGCTCAATAAAAGGTTTGTTTTCAGCCTTTGCAGCATGGCACACACCCGTTGTCCCAGCTACTCAGGAGGCTGAGGCAGGAGGATTGCCTGGGCCTAGGAGTTCAAGGCGAGCCTAGGCAACATAGCCAGACCCCAGACCACCTCAAAAAGTAAATAAATAAAAAGTTTATTTTCTTTTACGGCTCTCAGAGGAAATTTGAAAAATATAGACACAACGACAAGAGAACCATTGCAGAATCTTGCAGAATCCCACTGTCTTCCTAGGTCCCTGAAGAGCAGAAACAGAAGAATATCACGTGCCTGGCCAGAGGAGGGACTCGATGAAGGACTATCTCCTGAGTCTTCTCCAAGTGGTGGCAAGAACACTGGACAGGGAACAGGCAGACCTGGGGTCTAGCCTTCATCCTGCCCTCCATCTTGGTTGCCAACCCTTTAAAGGACAGCTCCCCAACAAATCCTGCTCCCCCTGCACTTTGCAGCCTGGCCACAAAGCAGGCAGCCACACCCAGGGTTGGGTTTGGAGCTGCTTCGGGTCACACCCTTGTAAAATGAGTAAGCAGGGGGCAGGCCTGCCTATGGGGCTGAGGCCCTGGGCATCTGGGAACCCACAGGAGAGGGGGCTCTGGACCTGGCAGGCCTCTAGAGGTATCTATGTAAGCAGACTCCCCGACTCCTTGACTCGTAACTTGGGCAAGTGACTTCACTATTCTGCTCAATTTCCTTGCCTTCAAGGTACCTCATCCTGGGTATCTTGACCAAGATGATGGTTTTGAAGAGTGCCAAGCAGTATCTGGCATATGAGAGGCATTGAATAAGAGAGAGCTGTCCTTGCCAAGATCACTGAGCCCCTCCTGGAGGGAGTTTCAGACAGATGCAGTCTGGAATCCTCTGGGAGCATCCAAAGTAGTTCAAAACCACAGCTGTTACTGAAACTCTGAGTTTGAAAGCAGCTGGCCAGAGGAGAGACTGGCCCTTCTATCTAATTCGGGTAGTACTGGAGAAAGTCAAGGCTATATAGGAAGATGACTTGTGGGTCAGGTCACTCTACCCAATCTCCCTCTATGACCTTGGACAGGTCACATCCCCTCTCTGACCCTCAGTTTCCCCTGTAGCATGGAGCTACTAATCCCACTTACTTCATAGGCTACAAGAATATTTTAAAGTATAAAATACTGAACACAAGACACTGAAAGATGATGGTTATTCTCAGGTGCTTGACCTATAAAGTGAGGATGATAGCATACCTGCCTCCTGCCCTCCTAGTTGGAACTAATGGGCAGGAAGGGGTTCTGGGGAGGCAAAGCCAAGCCTGATTCCAGTAGCAGGAATTGGGACTCTTCCTACAGCAAGAGATGGCCAGGGATCCATGCTTGCTGATTGTCACAGATCTCACCAGAGGCCTGGGAGTGGGGGACACCCAAACTTATTACAACCACAACTAAGCCAACTACAACACCCCCACTTTCCCTCCCTGGAGCAAGCTTCTAAAACCAAGGACTTGGAGCTAGAAGTGACCCAAGGTGAGCTGGCCCCAGAGCTACCACAGGCACACGTGCATTTTCAAGAAGAGGAAACTGAGGCCCAGACTCAAATACACACAGTGAATTAGTGGCAATCAGGACTGAAAAAACAGGCTCCCCTAACCCCGCCCTGTCACCAGGCCCCCAGGCCCTTTCCCACTCCACCCCCAGACTAAGGTTGCTTCAGCTCCAGGAATTCCACTTCCACAAAACACACCCCTGTGCTGCTGGATGCCACCATACTTTGGACCCTCCCTGGCCACAGCAGGGGCATGAGGGCATACCCCTGCTGAACAGGAACCCCCCCCCCCGGGGGGGGGGGGGGGCTGCCTGTATTTGCATCTGCCACTGCCTATCTGGGAGCGAAGACTGGGGAAAGACCTAGGGCATATACCTGGGAAGGAGTTGGCTGGAGCGACAGTCTGCAGTCTGTCCAAGCCAGACTAGGTCTGAGAGAGCCACCAGACTTATACTCCTGCCTTAAGTCCCCAAGGTATCCCCAGGCCAAGCCCTGAGGACAAGCAGCAGGTGCCCAGTACAATAAAGAAATGAATGAACAGTGGCAATGATGGGTGCCTTGTGGAGTTACTTCTCCAGTCACCCAGTGCACTAGGGACATTGGATTGGGTCTCCAGACTCCCGATTTAGTGCTCAGCACACCCCACGACAGTAGATAAGACGATTTCATCCGAACTCCGAAAATGATGGGGTTGGTTTTTTCCCCCTCAGTTATTAGGGGCAAAAAAAGTTCTGGAAACTGAAAGTTCATCTTCTCCGTTCCCCAAATTCAACCTGCTTCGCTCAAACTGAATCTCAGGAGCTCCTCCCTCCTTTTCCCCACCCAGAAAGCACAGGGAGAAGCAGTGGGGGTCCCCAGCATTACCGGCAGCCGGCCTGCCGGCACGCATCGCACAACTTGGCCCTCGGGTCCGTGGGGAGTGGCGTCGAGGCAGGTGCTAGGTGCCGCGGCAGGAGGCACCGTCTGCGGGTACAGCGAGGTGTGGTAGGTAGTGGTGGCCCGGCAGAGCTGGGGGCTGCTGAGGCCGGGCGGCCACAGCTCCGTGGGGCTCAAAGAGGTCACCCCCTTTGCGGGCTGCGCAGCGGCCGGAGCCAGGGCCCGGGGCCCGCGCAGCATGGCGAGTGCGGCGCCCCCTACCCAACGGCCCTGGCGAGCCCGCGGGCACCTGGGGGCTGTGGAGCCCGCAGCGGCTCACACAGAAGGCGGCATGGCGCGGAGGCCGGGGGAAGCCGCCAATGGACGTCTACCGGGCAAGGCCGGACCCTCCCCTCCTGGCCCAAGGCCGAGCAGCGCTTGGAGATCGCCGCTTGGAGACCGCCTGGCGGCGGTGGCACTACCAGGAGCTGTCCCGCCCCGAGGGCGGCCGCCTCCCGGGACTGCCCCGCGACCCGAAGGCCTTGGGGCGCCTGGGGTCTGGCCCGCTCCGGGGAGAAGCCTCGGGTGCCTACGGGCTCGGCAGAGACGCGGTGTGCTCGGACGCGGCAGGGGCCCTGAGACTCGCTCTCGGCTCGCTCTCTGGTCCCCAAGCCTTTCTCAGTCTCTTTTTTCTTCTCTCTTTTTTTTTAGCGCCAATCTGCGTGCCGCGAAATTCAGATCTCCCGCGGAAAATGCGGCGCTTTGGTTGGCTGCTGCAACACGCACAGGCTCCGCCCCCCGGAAAGGACCGGCCTTAGAAGCCCCGATTGCAACACCAGCTTTACAGCTTAAAGGGGCCACGACACCTGCTCCTATCCCTGTAGGCCCGCTCCAGCAGCCCACGAAACTGAAACCGAGGGCGGTTACCAGACACACAGCACAGTATTGAGCAGCTCATAGTGCATTAAGAAATGGGCCCGGGTTCCCTGGGGATGGGGAGAAATGTTTTGGCTTGGAGTCCAGATCTGAGCCTAGATCCTGCAGTGCATTTCCCAGGACACAGGGCTCTTTGTTAGTTTGTGTGGTTGGACTGTATTATATACATTTATATCCCCCTTTCTGCTAAAATGAAAGCCAGGAACCAGTAACTTTAATTGGCAGAATGGGGGGGGGGGGGGACAAGACATGGATCCCAACATTTATGCCTCTTCATAGGGAAAACTAACATCTACTGAGTGTCTACTGTATGCCAAGCACCATGCTAGACCATTAAATGTGTTGTTTTATTTAATTTACACCAACAATCCTGGGAAGAGCAATGCTTATCTTTGTGGTAAAGGTGGAGAGGCTGAGAAGCTAGGTAACAAGCCCAAGGTCATACAGAGAGATTCACTGATTTGAGAACTGACAGTGGAATCAGACAATCCAGCTCCGGAGTCCTGTTTATTCCACCATAGGCACAGCTGGAGTGAGGGTCCAGAGTACAGATTGTGTCTTGTTCACAATTGTTTTCTGAGGCTGGGCACAGTGGTAATCCCAGCAACTCAGGAGTCTGAGGCAGGAGGATGGTGAGTTCAAAGCCAGCCTCAGCAATGATGAGGCCCTAAGCAACTCAGTGAGACCCTGTCTCTAAATCAAATACAAAATAGGGCTAGGAATGTGGCTCAGTGGTTGAGTGCCTCCGAGTTCAATCCCTAGTACCCCCCCCCCCAAAAAAAAAGCTCAATTGTATTCTGAGGACCCAGCACTTGGCAGATACTTGCACATCTCTAAGTTTCTCCTAAACAATCCTTTTGTCACTAGAGTCTCCCTCCCTCATTCTAAACCCTTCATTGTTGATCATCTATTTCCAGTCCTCAGCTTTCCAGTTCAGAGGCTCAGAAGTGACCTTGGTAGTGAGTGCCAGAGCTGCCATTCATTCCAGATCTGCAGATTCCTGCCTGTCTACTGTGTGGTTTGTAGGAAAGTCTGAGCCTTGACATTCAAAACCTTCCAGAGTCTGTTCCCAGCTCCGGACCTCATCGGATCACTGATGATGAGGTGGCCCAGGCTTTTTTGCCAGCTTGTCTGGATTGAAACTGAAGCCCTGCTGCTTTACTAGCTGTGTGACACCAAGCAAGATTTGTTTGTTTTCTGGTACTGCAGATTAAACCCAGGGGCGTTTTACCACTGAGCCACATCCCCAGCCCTTTTAACTTTTCATTTTGAGACAGGGTCTTGCTAAATTTCCCAGGCTGGCCTTGAATTTGTAATCCTCCTGCCTCAGCCTCCTGAGTTGCTGGGATTACAGACAAGAGCCACATGCCTGGCCCCAGGCAGGTTTTAAAAATTCTCCAAACCTTGGTTTTTCTCATCTCTATTCCCACTTACCTCATGGGAGTATGGGGAAATCTCATGAGATAATGCATGTAAAGCTTTTGGCCCAGGACTGGTTCGTAAGGGGCTTCAAGAATCAGTAGCTGTTGCTCTAGCTCTGACCTTATCTACCCTGTACAGACCCTTTTAGTCTGCGTATCTCACTGGTACTTGGTGGCCAGGCTTAAACCCCACTTCCTCCAGGAAGCCTTCCTTGCCTGCTTTTTCTCTCTCAGCTAGATTGCCTCTTGTCCTCTTTGGACCCTGAGTGTGTTCTGTCTCAACAAACAAGGCTTTGGTTCCATGCCTGGTTTGTCGTGTTCTAAGCTCCTTTAAGGGTCTAGGTCAGATCTCTGAATGCTCCTCAGCACCCAGGGCCTGGCTTGGCACCCATTAGGTAAATAATAAATATTATGGTTCACTCATCTGCCCAGCAGAGAGTAGCAGAAGTTAACGAGATCTGAAATCGGAAAATCAGGAGGCCCCAATAAAATCCTGCTCTCTTTCCTAGTTGAGCACGTGGACAGCTGTTGCTCTACCCTCTCAACCTCAGTTTCCTCAACCATCAACTGTAGGTAATGCTTATCCCGAGCCTCTTTCCCAGGACTTCTGAGACATTATGAAAACAATGATAGTGGTGATGATCACTTGTATTCGTTGAGAATCTGCCATGTGCCAGGCTCCAAGCACTGTACTTCAAGCATCTCTTCTGATCTTTACAACATACCTCTGAGACAGGTACTGTTATTATCCCCATTTTACAGATGAGGGAACCTGGAAGGAATTGTGGTAGAGCAGGTTTGGGGAAGAAGCAGAGCCCTAGGGCCAGGGAGGGAAATGGGGGTGGCAGGGTGAGGCTGAGAGGAAAGAAGAGAGCCAGCAAGGGGGCCAAGAGCCAGCTCCCTGTGGTTGAGTTTCGGGCAGCTGGGGCTGACTTTAGAGTTTCACCTTCTGGGAACTGACAAATTCCTGCAAGAGGTGTGGGGCACAGATCTGAAGCCTGTCTCCCTGGGCTTGAATTTTTTTTTTTTAATACTGGGGATTGAAACCAGGGGCGCTTAGCCCCCAAGCCACATCCCCAGCCCTTTTTCTTTTTTTATTTTGAGACGGCTTCTCAGTAGGTTGCTCACGACCTCCCTAAGTTGCTGAGGCTGGCTTTGAACTTGTGATCCTCCTGCCTCAGCCTCTTGAGTCGCTGGTATTACAGGTATATGCCACCATGCCAGGCTGGACACCAATTCTTGCTCCATCTATTCCAAACATTATGATCTTGGTCGGGTCACTGGACGTCTCGGAGCTCAATTTCTTCATCTTTGAAATGGGGATGGCAAAAGTGATCTCTCCATTTCTAGTGAGGATTCAATAAAGTGTTGGATATGAAGTCTTTAGGAGGGTGCCAGGCAGCCACATGCTTGGTGTGGGTAGCAGGTTTGGGGAAGACACAGAGCCCTAGAGCCAGGGAGGGAGCACATGTTACACACATTATTTTGTTGAAATCTCCTGACTACCTTACAACACAGAGTCAACTTGGATTGAGGAGGAAACTGAGGCTGAAACATGCCAAGGGATTTGGCTAAGGGCTGGTTAAAGATGAGAAATCAGGGGGTCTGGGGATGTGGCTCAAGGGTCCAGCACTTGCCTACCATATGTGAGACCCTGACTTTGATCCTCAGCCCCAAAAAAAGAAAAAGAAAAAAAAATGGAATCAGGATCTGAGCTTAGATCTGTCTCCTTTGATTTTTTGAACAAAGAACTAGCTCCAGAACACCTGTGAAGGCGGATATGTTCCCCCCTGAGCCGGAGCTCCAGGGCTGCAGACACAGTTGAAGATGGAGAGTGTGTCCTATGACTAGGTGAGTTAGGGATGCTTAGGACTATCTTTCCATGGAGGAAACTGAGGCAAAAAGGCATTAAGTGCCTTGCCTGCAGCTTCAGAGCTGATGGATGAGGAAGCCCCTCGCCCAGTCAGGCCCAAATAGCCCTGGAAAAGTCCCCAAACCAATGCAAACTTCCACTTTTCTTTTCTTTCTTTCTTTTTTTCCGGATAGTAAAAGGTCTCGAAGTTGCTGAGGCTGACCTCAAACTTGTGATCCTCCTGCCTCAGCCTCCCAAGTAGCTGGGATTGCGGGAATGGTCTCCTGCGCCCAGCTGCAAACTTGCATTCCTGCTGGTGTAGCTTATCCTTGGTATATCTTCTCCCTGAAAAGTCTCAGATCCCTGCACGTATCCCTGCACGACAATCCCTGTTTATCAGAATACAACACACCTGCCACAGGCCTCCCGAAGGCACAGCCCTCCTGTTCCAGGCACCTCAGCGTGGTACCTATTCAGATGAATCCAAAGCCAGAGGGAAACCAGATCAGGAGTGTAGGAAAGAAGGGAGAAGGATCTCTGCCCCATTTTTGTGATTCTCCTGTTCTACCACAAACACACTATTCTGTGGTCACTGGAGAAAAACAAAGTTGTTTCAAGGGCTGGGGATATAGATTTGTGATAGAGCACTTGCCTAGCATATGCAGGATCCTGAGTTCCTTCCCTAGTACTGCAGATAGTAAGAGAGAATGGGAGAAAGAAGGGAGGGACGGAGGGAGGATAGGAAGGAGCCATTGCTTCCAGGAAGTTTAGCTAATGATAACACTTTACAGAAAAATTGTCATGGTGGGGCTCACAGCTTCTAACAGTGACTGGCTGGTACAATTTGAGTGCTTCTTCAATGCATAAAGCCCCAACCTTGGCCCTCCTTATGCTGTGTTTCATTATACTAGTCTGAGCCTCAGTTCCCTCACCTGGAAGATGGGGCTAGCCGTGGCTCTCTCCTAGGGTGACTGTGTTGAAGGGAATCTGAGATGGGACATGAATGCGCTCTGTGTGGGTGTGAAAATTTATTGAAAATACAAAAGATCTGGACAGACAGTTCTCCAGAGAAGATGGACAGAGGGCAAGAGGCACCGGGAGGATGCTCAGCATCGGTCATTAAGGAAATGATCCAGACAACGCAATCCAGCTCCATGCTCCCTGGAATGGCCGATCTAAGAAATGGGCAATCACGTCCTTTGGGCCAGGATGTGGAGAAATCGGAACTTTCATCCCTTGCTGGTTGGAATGTGTATTGGTGCAGCTGCTTTGGCAGTTTCTCAGAAAGTCACGGCAGAGATACTATATAAACCAGAAATTTTGCTCCTAGGGACAAAACCAAGAGAACTGAAAACACATGTCCACATAAAAATGTGTATAAGAGCTAGGCAAGAGGGCACACTTTGTAGTCCCAATTGAGGGAGGAGGATCACAAGTTCAAGGCCAGCCTCAGCAACTTCATGAGACCCTCTCTCAGAATTAAAAATAAAAATTGGAGGGGAGGTAGCTCAGTGGCAGAGCACTTGCCTAGCACATGTGAGGCCCTGGCTCCAATGTCTAGTGCCAAAAAAAAATATTTAAAAAATATACACAAATTCTTAGTATTATTATTATTATTTTGGGGTACTGGAAATTGAACTCAGGGATATTCAACCACTGAGCCACATCCCCAGCCCTGTTCTGTATTTGATTTAGAGACAGACAGGGTCTCAGTAAGCCTTGCCCTTGCTGAGGCTGTGCTTTGAACTCACGATCCTCCTGGCTGCTAGGATTACAGGTGTGGGCCATCGAGTCCAGTAGTATCTCTGAATATTAGGAGTCCTGGGTGTCTTTCTTTCTCCTCTCCTGCCTTTTGGCGGAGGCTGTCCAAGTGTAAGGGTTAAGGCTGCCATCTACAGGTAGCCACGGTACCTGCCAAAGCCCCTGTGATTAGCTGGGTAGGAGACAAAGATACAAGGAAGCCCTGCTGGGAAGGCCAGGGCCACCAGTTTGGCCAGATTCTTTCCAGATGTTTCCAGACCCTGGAGGTGTTTTTCCCAGATGTTGAGTCCTGTGGAGGTGGCCCACTTAAAAGGAGGGTCATAAGATTCAAGTCCCAGTAGAGGTGCCCAGAGCAGCTTGGGGAAAACCTCACCTACAATTTGCAGAATTACCAGTTTATCCTCTTGAGGGGCTTCTCTAAATCCTACACCTGAGCTGGGATTTAAAGACCTGGTGGCACAGGTCTGTAATCCCAGGGACTTGTGAGGCTGAGGCTGGAGGAAGTCCCTGTCTCAAAATCAAAAATAAAAAGGGCTGGGAATGTAGCTCAGTGGGAGAGCACTCCTGGGTTCAATCCTCAATACTGAGAAAAAGAAGAGAAAAGAAAGAAAAGGCAAACGGCATCGAAAATCAGAAAAGCAAAATCAAGAATCTAGATCAAACAGGAAGTGGTGGAAGTCACCCCAGCTACTGGACAGGCTCAAGTGGGAGGTTCACTAGAGCCCAGGAAATGAAGGCCAGCCTGGGCAACAGAGCAAGGCCTCTTTCCCAGAAGGAAGGAAGGAAAATAAAGAAGGAAAGAAGGTGGGGGAGAGGGAGAGGGGAAGTGAGGAAGGGAACAGGAAAAGACAGAAAAAAGAAAAAAAAAAATCCGGATCAGGGCTGGGTGTCTTGCCTACCATGCGCTCTTATCTCCCAGGTACCCCCCCCCCACCATCTGATCCCCAGCACCAGATCAATCGCTAACACTGAAAAACAAAACTCAGAACTCTCTGGAAATAAACAAGACATTCAGCCTTTGGAATCCTGGGGTGTTGGCCACAGGACGGGTGGTGATCACTCGTACCATCCACCTTTCCGAAGCTGTCCCTGATCTCTGCCGCCCACCTCCTTTAGCAATCCTAACCCGTCATCAGTTCACCTGGCAATGGCCATCCTTCTGAAGCTCTGGGTTCCCCCTGGGATTGAAGCTGCTCCTTGTCTTCCTCTTCCCACCCCAGCGCCTCCCACAGCCTGGACACACAGAATCGAACTGATGGTACTGATCTCCATGAGCGGTTTTTGAAACAGTTAAAAGGTCACTCCCAGTGTCCCTTCCCAGAAGGGACTAACCACGCAGAAGGCCTGTGACTCTGCATGGAGGGAAATGCTGAGCTGGAGGTCCTGGAGGCTCTCATGGGGACTGGAATTCCCAGGAACCCCCTTCTCCAGACCTGTACACCCCAAGAAAGAACAAGACTTTTCTTCTCCTTCTATTTGTAGCGCTGGGGATTGAAAGCAGAGACACACATGCTAGGCAAGTGCTCCACCACCAAGCCATACTGAGGTAGGCAGAAAATGAGGATAGGTAGAAAGGAGATTAACGGGAAAGGAGAAGAAACTGTAGTTTTAACTCTGGGAAGTTCCCGTAACACCGTCACCACCCCCTCCAAGCCTGGTTTCCTCCATGCTTAAATTCTTTCTTTTTTCTTTTTTTTTGGTATACCTTTATTTATTTATTTAATTTCAGAGTACCAGGGACTGAACTCAGGAGCACTTGACCACTGAGTCACATCCCCAACCTTCTTTTGTATTTTATTTAGAGACAGGGTCTCACTGAGTTGTTTAGCACCTCACTTTTGCTGAGGCTGGCTTTGAACTTGTGATCCTCCTGCCTCAACCTTCCAAGTCACTGGGATTACAGGTGTGCACCACCCCATCCGGTTTCTATTTATCTTTATACATTGCTGAGTATCCATCCCAGTGCCTCACACGTGCTAAGCAGGCACTCTACCACTGAGCTACAACCCAGCGCCATTCACTTCTAAATTCTTAAAAAGCTCTTGAATATTACGGAGAGTCTGGGTACTTAATGCCTACAGACATTGCTAGCTTACATAACGTATTTTATTTAGACAAAATAAAGCCAAGGGAAAATATGATCTGAGCATATTCCAATCGTTATCTATTGACCGGATGACACCCACCTAAAGATCCTAGAATTCCCCCTATACACCACAAGTAAGAACAAAATTCACGGGTTGGCTATGGTGCCCCGGAGCTTCTTACAAAGATTGTATTTACAAAGATTCCTTTGAGAAGAAGAATTCTTGCCAGGAAGAGGCTAAAGCAGAAGGATCATGAGTTCAAGGCCAATCTAAGCAACTTAGTATGACCCAGTCTCAATTAAAAAAAAAAAAATTAGAACATAAGTTGGTGGTAAAGCACTCCTGGGTTTGATTCCCAGTATAAGAAGAAGAAGAAAGAGGAGGAGGAGGAGGAACAGAAGGAGAATCCAGGATCTCAAAAGCACATCTCACACTTGAGTGCTGGTATCTCTTCCTCGGAGAACATGGCCTGCTCTGTTGCTCTTTTCCTGAATACATCTCCCTGCTTTCTATCTTTGTGCCCCTTTGACATATCCTGAAATTCCTTTCTGTGGCCTAATTCAAGAACTTGCCAGTGTGGGGTTGAGATCCCCTTCTCCCTTCTGGGAGACCTCCTGGGATCCCTATCCGGTAACAATTCTACCAGCAAAATGGAAAATCTCACACCTGACCTCGTGTTGCAGGTCACGGCCAAACTGCAGGCACGCTAAAAAAATATATAAAATCACCTTCACCTTCAGATTATGCTCATGAGGTATACATGAAACACAAATGAGTTCTGCATTTAGACCTGGGTCCCATCCTCAAGACATATCAGTAGGTATGTGCAAACATGCCAAAACCTGAAATCCAAAACTCTTCTATTCCTAAGCATTTTAGATAAAGGATACTGAGTGCATTCACACCCCAGAGCCATTCCAGTTATCACAGGAGCCCTGAGTTACGCCCGAGCCAGGAGTAGTTCAGTGGTACACCTACAGGCAAACCACGTAGGAATGTCAGAGCCCTGGACTGTATGTATTTGCTATGAGAGGGTCACCTTTCTGAAGGCTCACAAAGCTTCATACCTATGGTCCCCAGAATATCCAAGGAGGTATGCATTGTCATTTTACAGGTGAAGAAACTGAGACTTAAAGCCAAGGGCAGGTGATGCTGGTCGAGGCTGGTTTTGAGCCATGATAGACTGGGTTCACCATCTCAGTACTCCCTTCCTCCGGACACTTTGGCTTCAGCATGTGCAAGTAGGATAAGTGCACCACTTCACAGGTGGCTGCAGGGAAAAGACCTAAGGCCTGTGAACATCTGCAGCATCGTAGGTCAAAGAAGTATTACTTTTTGTGGGGGAGGGGTACTAGGGATTGGACCCAGGGGTGCTGAGTCATATCCCCAGCCCTTTTTATTATTATTTTGAGATTAAACTGCATAGGGTCTTGCTAAATTGCCGAGGCTGGCCCCGAACCTGTGATCCTCCTGCCCCAGCCTCCCCAGTGGTGGGGATTACAGACAGGCGGGCGCCACCAAGCCTGATTCTGAAGTCACTACTTTTGTTCTTCTCCACAATTGCAGCAACTCGCCACCAGAGGGAAGTCATGCGCCAGAAACCTACATCTTTCCCAAGCACCTGGTGGACGGGTCCAAGGTTGAGAATTCGCCTGAGCTGTTATGCCTGGTGAACAATTCTGGGACCAAGGACGGTTTCTCCCCAGTGCGGAGCTCTAGAAGCTGACCCCTAAGGCTTAGACCTTAGACCCATCCAAAGCCCCTTTACCATCACCAGTTCTGGGTTGGAGAGAGTGGGGGATGGATGTTGAGGGAGACCCAGCTGTGTCCCATTTGGTGGTGGCAGTGGTGGGGGATGGCAATTATCAGCAATTCCCCCCCTGCTGGAGGCTTGATTCCTGGAGCCACAGCTGCAGGATGGGGGTGGGGGTGCAGGGAGGGCTTCGAATTGTCTCCCTAGGGGTTTCCATGGTTACAGATTGATGCAGGCAGCCCACTAGGCTGGGTCCTTTATCTGTATTGTCTCCTCTGGAGACAATGGGCTTTGGAGATGGGGGACACTATGTAAATCACTTCTGCACAGGGGCCTTGAGTCCCCTGCTCTGTGAACCCCCTGACCCCAGCTACTGGGGTCCAGGGAGTTGGGTGCAGGGGTCAGCCTTGGTGATCATTCCTTGCTTTGGGGTACCAGAGTACTGCTCCAGGGACTCAGAGAGGATGGTGCGAGACCACTTTAGCAAACCTGAGGCTCCCAGATGGCAGAGCTGCCGGGGTGTCGGGGCCCTATGCAAAAAGCACACTTTGGGTGAAGGCTGGCTGGCTGGAGTTATTTTACCTGCACAAGCCTCAGTTTCCTCCTCTGGAAAAGCGGGGACAACACCCATTTTATAATTGGCTGTGGAGAGGCACCAGGCCCAAAGCTGAGTGCCAACAGAGGTCCTCAGAGAGTTGCCTGAGCTCAGAGGGTTCCTGGTGGCGGGATGTAGGCCTGGCTCTGCCACCCAGGCCTTTGCCAAGGCCCCTTCTCTCTGGGCTTCAGAAGCTCCATCGATGACTCTGAGACTTGAAAAGTTTACAAAGGAAGAAGGGAGATGATACTACGGGAGGGCTTGGAAAAATAAAAACTCAGTCCCTAGCACACAACCCTGCCTTCTAGGACTTCCATCGAGTTAGAATGTGTGCCCTGTGATCATAGGGCTCTGGCACATTTCTGCAGGATCCGCCTTCGAATAAGGCCAGCCGATCTTAGAGACAAGGAGACTGAGGATGGCTTTTATTGTTATCCAGGTGACTTGGCCCCCAAATGCAAAAGGCCCAATAATAAAATTATTTTGTCTGCAATATGGAATACAGAACTTGTCTAAGGGGAAAAAAAAAATAAAACAACTCCTTCATGTTTAAGTAAGCAGCAAAGTGAAAACTTCTAAATGTCTATTACTCATCCTTCCATTATGAGGCATACAACACAGAGCCTCGAACACTGTGAATGTTCAATAAGTGAAAGTTCTCGTCCTCATCACCGTTATTAATTAATTTTTTAGGCATACCATATTTCACCATATATCAAAATAGATTTTATGCCCATTTTTTTTTAAAAATGTGGGGTGAAACCATCATGTGAACTTTAAAAAAAATTATGCTGATAATAAGAATCATACATTACTAAACTGGTGAAAAATTAGGATACACAGAATACTCAGGAGTATACTTATGAATGTTAAAATTGAATAGACTCAGGAGGCTGAGGCAGGAGGATGGCAAGTTTAAGGTCAGCCTTAGCAACTTAGCAAGGCCTTAAGCAACTTAGCAAGACCCTTTCAAAAAAAAAAATCAATAAAAAGGGCTGAGGATGTAGCTCGGGGGTAAAGTGCTCCTGAATTCAATCCCTAGTACCAGGAAAAAAGAAAAAAGCTGTGTTTACCCTTGGTACCTCAGCACTCTCAACAAACCACAAGATTCAACTTTCAGAAACATACTGACAATGAGCGCAAGCCGAGGATTTTGGGCTGGGACCAGCAGTGCACAGGAAGACAAATGCACATTGACACACGGGGAACATATCGCTGCTCTGTTTAGCTTTTTAAGTGACACGGAAACAAAATGATATCATGCCATGATTATCAAAAGTTATAAGCCAATTTGGGGATTGAAAAAAAAACAGGATGTAATACATACACAGTGGCAATAGTTAAGCAGAAAAAAAAAATGGTATTCAACATTGAGGGCACAGAGGCAAAGAAAATTCCTTCCCGACTTTGAGAAATTCAGCCTAGGGAGAGGGGAGAGCAAAAAACCAATCCCTCTCTGGTTCAATATACACCACCTCATAGAATTCTCATAGAATTGCCTTGGGAGGTTTTTTCTTCCCATTTTAGAGATGAAAGAACTGAGGTTCCAGGGGGCTTCAGTGAGTGGCCCAGATATTGTAAAATATGAATAAAATATGGAATACAACAAGTTTAGGGGGAAAATCATTTTACTGGCTTAACAGACATGTTTGAAAGCAATGACGTATATAAATTATATAAGGTACATAGCTCACAGCTTCATTTTATTAAAAAAATATATAAAAGGCTGAGGCCTACAACCCCTGTTACTTGGGAGGCTGAGGCGGGAGGATCTCAAGTTTGTGGCCTGTCTGATCAACCTTAGCAAGACTCTGTTTCGAAATTTTAAAATCTCTAAGAAGGGTTGACAACGCAGCTCAGTGGCAGAGCCCTTGCCTAGCATGCCAAAGGCTGTGCATTCAATCCCCAACACTGAAAGAAACGTGTCTTTCACCGAGTTATAATACAAGCCAGGGGGTGGGGATGAAGCTCAGTTGATAGAGTGCTTGCTTCGCATGCACAAGGCCCTGGGTTCATGCAGCATGTTTCTCTAATCCTCACAAGAACCCTGAAAGGTAGAAATGGTTAGCTCCCTTTCACAAATGAAAAAGTCTCAGAGAGGTAAAGTTATATGCCCAGGGCTGCACAGCAAGGCAGGGATAGAGCCAGGGCTGGGACCTGGGCCAGGACTCACCTTGCAGAGGAGTTTTGTCAAGGAAGACGCTGCTGAGGTCCTCAGCTCCCTTGCCAGGGAGCGCACTGAGTGGGCTTCAGAGCAGCTCTTCACAGCGAGAGGGTTTCTTTCGGCCCATTTGGGAAGCATCGGGCGTAGCATGGCCTTCTCGAAGTGTGTGCATCTGCGGGCACCTGGGCTCGGGTAGGCACATATGTGACTCTGTGTGAAGCTCTCAAAGCCATGTGATAAAAATCGGGTACATCTTCCTGAATTGTCAATTTTGCTCAAAAAATAATAATAATAGAGAGGCATCAAGGTTTTCTATAAGACACAGATGGCTACAGAGTGTCTGAGAACACACGGCCATGGTAGGCTGAGGTCACGAAGGGACAAGCTTTTGCAGGTGTGTTCCATGTGCTAATCTAAGGGGCCTGTACGGGAACCCGTCCTCAACCACGACTGTGTGTGGTAGAGAGTCTACTGTCCCCATTGGACTGGTGCAGAGACTGAGGACCAAAGAAGTGAAGTCACACGTCCAAGTTCACACAGCTGGTAAGTGGAAGACTGCAGGAATCTGGATACTTCTGCATTGACCATTGCTTGTTCCATGCAAAGTGAACAAGATTAACTCATGAGGGGACAACAGTGAAGCAGAGGCACCCCCCACACATCTTGGCCTCCTCCTGGTAAAATGACACAGGCTGCCCACGATAAGCAGCTCGGCTGTGCCATGTGCTCTCTCCGTCATTTGATTTAATTCTATCCTATGAGAGAGGTACCACTGAGAGTTTTATAGGTGAAAAAACAGAGAAGGGTGTCATCTAGCCAATCAAACAGCCAAGAAGTGGCAGAGACAGATTTTTTTTTTTTTTTTCATTTCCAGGGCCTTAAACATGTGCTCTCCCACTGCGCCATGTCCCCAGCCCCAGAGAGGCTTCGAAGGCAGGTCTCTCTGATGGCAAATCGGCTGCTCTCACCATCACTGGCCACCAGGCCCTCTGCCCTCTGGTCTTTTGTCCCCTTCCCCTAACTCCTGTGCTCCGTTAGAGAAGGGAGTTTCACCAGCGAGCTGGTTCTGGGTCAGGCTGAGCCTGCCCAGGTTCACAGGGTCTAAAGCTCTGTTCCTCCACCAGCTGAAATCACACTTGTCCTGAAATTTTCCGGATGAGAAGGTAGTGGCTGGGTGTGATCTGGTCCAGCCCCTCCACACACACACTTTTGTTTTTCTCAGTCCTGGATTGAAACCCAGGGTTGCTCTACTACTGGGTCATGCCTCCAGATCCCCAATCTCTTTTAATTTTTTATTTTGAGACTGGGTCTCACTAAGTTACCGAGGCTGGCCTTTAATTTGGCAATCCTCCTGCATCAGCCTCCCATCACTGAGATTACCTGCATGCACCACCATGCCTGACTTTATTTTTTTATTTTTTTTTATTTTTTTATTTTTATTTTTTTAAATTCTTTTTTTTTTAAGAGAGAGTGAGAGAGGAGAGAGAGAGAGAGAGAGAGAGAGAGAGAGAAAGAGAGAGAGAGAGAGAGAGAGAGAGAGAGAGAGAATTTTTAACATTTTATTTCTTAGTGTTCGGCGGACACAACATCTTTGTTGGTATGTGGTGCTGAGGATCGAACCCGGGCCGCATGCATGCCAGGCGAGTGCGCTACCGCTTGAGCCACATCCCCAGCCCTTATTTTTTTATTTTGAGACAGGGTCTCACTAAGTTGTGCAGGCTGGCCTGGAACCTGTGATTCTCCTGTCTTGGCTACAGGCATGAGCCACAGAGCCTGATTTATCTGTCATTTCTTTTTTTTTTCTTTTCTTTTTTTTTTTTTTTTGGAGTGGGGGAGGTACTAGGGATTGAACTCAGGGATATTTGACCACATCCCCAGCCCTATTCTGCATGTTATTTAGAGACAGGGTCTCACTGAGTAACTTAGTGCCTCACTTTTGCTGAGGCTGGCTTTGAACTCATGATCCTCCTGCCTCAACCTGGTGAGATGCTGGTATTACAGGTGTGAGCCACCATGTCTGGCCAGCTGTCATTTCTTGAATGTCACTCGTGTTCTAGCTTCTAGGTGCTTTTCATTCAGTTCTTTCTGCACTTCTGTGGACAAGTTTCAAGATTCCCACAGCGTCACAGGGAGGAGTCTGAGGCACTGGGATGCTCCTGGGTGTGAGGAAGAGACTGTGCAGGCCGCAGGCCTGAGATACCATGCCTGGAAAGACAGGAAGGAACTCCTCCAGCAGGAATCTGACACCAAGTCCTGCAACCTCCTAGGTGGGAGTCACTCTGGGCCTACCAAGTGCCAGGCTTTTTATATGTCATCCAATTTAATCATCATATCAATCATGTGAGGCTCAGAGAGGATAAATAACTTACTTGTGATGGCACAGCTGATAAATGACAAAGCTAGGATTCAACCCACAAGTTTGATTCCCAGACTCACAGAGACAAAGTACCAGGGGAGCTGCTGTGGGTGGAAGAGGCCAATTCTATAGGATGTATTGGTTTGTATAATGTTTTAATTAGATTTTTTTTTAATTCCTTGGTGGCTCTGGGGACTGAGCCCAAGATTTTGTACATGCTACCAAAATACTCTACCACTAAGCTACATCTCCAAGTTGTAAAAAGCTTTAAAAGAGTGGCAGAGAGCAAAATTTGGGATTCTGACCCTCAGGGCAAACTGGGTTAGGTTTCCTAATGTCTGTGCATTCATAGGGGTTGAAATGGAAGCAGCCTGCCCCTGCCCTGTTGGCACTGCTACCAGGAAGACTGAAAAATGCTGGGCACTAATATATAGCATTTTGTTTATTTGTTTGTCACCAGGAATTGAACTCAGGGGCACTTTACCATTAAGCCACATCCCCAGCAAACCCCCTGACCCTAGCTTTTTTTTTCTTTTGAGACAGGGTCTCACTAAGTTGCTTAGGGCCTCACTAAGTTGCTCAGGCTGGCTTTGAACTCAGATCCTCCTGCCTTAGCCTCCGAGCCACTGGGATTTTAGGCATGTGCCACCACACCCAGCTGGTATAAATGGCCTCTTTTGAACATTGTCCTTGCCACTCTCTTTGTAGGTGGACTTGAATCTGCACTGGAAAATGTGATTGACCGGATATTGGACCAATAGATAGGCCCCTTGGGGCTTACCTGGATGAACACAGAAGGAAGCTGGGATCACAGTGGCTCCACACTTCGCACATCTGGACCCACAGTAAACCGTAGCAGTTTCTGGTCTTGATAGAGAAGGAAGTTACATTGAGGACAATATGTCTAATGTCCCCAGGTCCTCACCCCTTCCCTGCATTATCTGCAGTGGCTCAGTTCCCTGGGCGTGTCTTGAAACTTTTTTGGATGCTAGAAGTGGCGTAGACTGGAAAGAAAACAAGGCTTAGCAAAAACCAGGATCATCAAGCAGGCGGGTTATTCTTAGAAGCCTACTGGGCTACAAGTACCCTCATTACCACACAACACACACTTTGAGCCCCAAACCCACCAACTGCCAGCTGGCCAGCAACCACCTTGACTTAGGGTAATGAGTTCCATATGTTTCTGTAAGAACCAGCTAAGCTTTTCTCCAGCAGCTCTCACAGTGTTCTCTCCCTCCCCAGCTTCAAACTCTCATTTGACCACCCTTGTTCCTTTGGCTCTTCATGACTGTGGGAGGGAGAGGGCTGGGTGGGCAATAACAAGAGGACCTTGATTTGAGGAGTCACCATTCCCCGACTTTCCTTTTCCAGAGCCTTGGCCTCTCATGGCCTCAACTGTCCCATCCCTAAGGGCTGAGAAGCTTGGATTCCAGACTTGTCTTGACCACCAACTTGCTACATGTACCTGAGCAGACCCTGCCCTTCTTTGGGCCTTAAGTGTGACCTCAGGGACCTTTCTATCTCAGATGGGCTTTAGATTTATGAACAAATGAAGGGAAGAGGACAATCAATTGCCTGTTATCCATGGTGGCTCCAGGATGGGATCCCTGGGAAGCAGAAGGCCTCCCTACTCTGGCCAATTCTGCTGCCAGCCTGAGCTCCTTCTAACAACAGTAAGGCCCAAGGAGAACTTCTGCCTGCAGCAAGTGGCCCTAAGTAAGAGCAGGGTGGTGGTGAGGAGAGTGAGTGTCCCCAGACAGAAGGACAGCTCCAGAGCTTGGGTGGGGAAGTAAGATGGGCCATGGTGAGCCACCATGGAGGGATGTGAATCCGAGCTCAGAGGGCTAAAGAGAACTCCTCCTCTTATCTGGTTTGTCAAAAGCAACTCCCAAATCCTGATGTCAAGGTGACCTCCCTACACTGATACAGACTATCCACTGTCCCTACTCACAGACTGACCCCCGACACCCTGATCATTTAAGCCAGGCAAAAGTGACAACTGCCAACTTCTGCTCACACTTATCCCCAAACCTTGCCACTGACTGGCTGAACCCCAATTCTAGCCACACTCTAATCAGTCACTGGGCTGCAAAGGGATCTGCTGCAGAGTGACCCCTTGACCTTGCTGCTGACTGACCCCTAGCAAGAGAAATAATCAGAGAACAATTAAATGCTAAACTCGGAGTGAAACCGGACAGCGCAGAGGCGAGAACGGGGCGGGTGGGGGCGGGGAGGGAGAGCAGGGGCCGAGGGCAGAGGCTTCCCGGAGGAGCCCCACGGCCTGAGGCCACTCTCGGAAGGTCGGAAAGGCCTTGTGCGGGGCACGTCGCAGGCGCTCGAGGAATGCAAGCTGCTTGAAAGAATGAAGGAAGGAAGGAACGGGGTGCGATGCAGGCGGCCGCCCGGCCGGGGCAAAACGGCCGAGGCAGGAAGCGGGGTGGGGGCGCGCCGAGGCTGCGGCGGCCCGAGCGCAGCTGGGGGCAGCGGGAGAGCATTGGGGTCAGCGACTCCGCTGGGTGGGGGCCCCCCCGAGGCCGAGAGGCTGGGAACTGGGAGGCCGCGCTGCTGGCAGAGCGGCGGGGGCGCCGCGAGGCTCCGGATGGGCTGCGAGCCCCGCCCGCGGGCTGCGGAGGGAGCCGGAGCCAGAGCGGAGCCAGAGCTCAGACATCCGGGCGCCAGCGAACACCTGCGAGCGGCCCCCAGGGCCCGCGGGGGGAGCGCGGGGCGCCGGGCCGGGGGCGGGGCCAGGGGCGGGGACGCTCGGCTCCGCCCAGCCGGGCTCCGAGCCACGTGTTCCCGGCGCCTCCCCTGTGCAGGCGCCGCGGAGCCGCGGGTGCGGAGTGGCTCTCCCCGCCGAGGCCCGCGAGTGGGCAGAGAGCAGCTCTGGAAGCAGCTCTGCGGGAGACTGATGGAGGTTTCTAGGGTGCAGCATGGAGCATGGGGAAAAGTGGGGGCCATGAGAGGCGATGAGGCCAGAAGACGGGTAATTGGAGGTTGTCCCGCGCATCCACAGCTATAAAGAGAGCTTTACTGACTTTCTCAAAGTGGCACTATTTATGGTGTTAGAGGCATGAATTTGAACCCCTGCTTTGTTACTTAGGAGCTGTGTAGCCACGAGCAAGTTATTTTGTCTGTTCTAAGCTTGTTTATTTACTAGGGAAAGATAACTTCCAAATGACTGAATTTCAGAGCTGATGCAAAGAATGCCTGCGAAATGAGCGCAACACCCTCGGTTGACTATGCCTCTTGTAATTCAGGGAGCCTAAGTAGACATTTGATGAGCATTGTCTGTTATCTGAATCGCAAACCTGGAAGGAGGTACCATCATTCCCCTTGCACAGAGAAGGGAGATACCTGGGGTGGCTTTAGGTTCCTCTGGGGACCAAATATATGCCCCACTCGGAATATCAGGGAAAAGAGCCCATCTAAAGTCAAGTCGAGAACTTGGGCTTTGAAGCTAGAGGAAGCTGGCCTTCCTGAACCCCACTCTGCCACTTCGTTACTGTGACTTGAATCAAGCTATTCAGCCTGAGTCTGTTTTCTCTGTAAAACAGGAGTAATGATACCCACCTTCCTGGGTTGTAGTGACAATTAGAATAAAATAAAATGGAATGTGGCACCTAGTAGGCACTTGCTAAGTGATTATCATGGAAGACACTAACTTCTGAGAGTTTTCTGACCTAGGGCCAAATTGCTTTCACTCTCTAATGACTAATGGATTGGCGTGCTGGTCTAAGCTTTTGTCCTGGCCACCTGAACAGCTCAGCCCTGGGAGTCCTGACAAGCAATTTCCTTGGAATTAGCTTAATAATACCTCGTAGGTGTGTGATGCATTTCAAAGAACTTTCCCACCATTATCTTCTGTCCATGGAGGCAGCAAAGGAAAAGAGGCTCAGAGAGGTGAAGTGGCTTGCTCAAGGTCACAGGGCGGTGAAAGCTAGGGCTTTTTCAATCTTTTCCCACTCCTGCAACTTTTGAGCAAGCAGGAGGCAGCAGGCTGAAAAAGGTATAGGTCATGGAGCTCAAATGCCTAACTCTATTGTAGTTAATGGTATAACTGATTCGGTTAATGAGGTGGAGCTAGGCACCTCAGACTGCTTCTTCAAAATCAGTTCCTTTTCACAGATGTGGAAACTGAGGCTCAAGAGAGACAATCTTGCTGGACCTGTTAGTGCAAGCTTATGATCCCATCAACTTGGGGTACTGAGGCAGAAGGATTGCAAGTTTGAGGCCAGCCTCTGAAACTTAGGAAGACCCTGTCTCAATATTTTTAAAAAAGGTGTGTGTGTGTGGGGGGGTGCTTTTATATGTAGCTTACGGGTAAAGGGTCCTGGGTTCAACCCCAGTACCAAAAAGAAAAAAATGCAGGCTAGAGACTAGAGGAAAAGTAGGGATTTGTAGCTGTTTAGCTGTCCCCAGAACCATCTTAGCACTACTTCAGACAGTCCAGGGCAGCCCCAGCTGAGGTCTTACAGTCTGATTGGGGCAAGGGCTTATGCTATGGGCCTCCAGAGGGTTGGAGGTCTGCAGTTGCTGTGCAGTTGTGGGGAGGGTATGTATATTTTGAAGAGTGTTCATACCTTCCATCAGAGCATCAGAGATCATGACCTGAAATATGCCAAGAACCAATGGTCAGGCTGGGAGGATGGTTGGCAAAAACAGAGATTGCCCCCACCCAAATGCCCCTGTTCACCCCAGAAAGCTCACCAGGGTTAAGGCACAAAAGGTAATGATGTGACTTGTTTGTTATGAAATACTAAAGTAACACATGCCAGGGGCCAACACACAAATGAGATCATATCATAAACAAGATTGGTGAAGCTAGGTGCCTGGTGGAGCCCACCTGGGGAGCCACCAGGTGGGGTGGGGGGCAGTTGGAGATGGCATTAGTTGGAGTCTTGCCTTTTGCCTCACTCCCAGGACTGACTCCCTGTCCACCACAATTCTAACCACTGTAGTTACAGTTCAAATCCCATTCTTGCTCTTAAGGGGCTGGGTAAAACTGGTTCATCCTATGACTGAGTCTGACCTTCCCCATTCTGATGCAGGGACAAAGATGCTTACAGAATTAGTTCCCAGTGGAGGAGTAGGAATATCTGAAGTAATGAGGGCTCTGGGGCCTCCTCCTCAAATTCCCAGCTCAGGTCCTGAGTCTACATAGCATTAAGAGGACCAGTACCAATACTTCCCAACAAGCTTGCAAGTCCTTGTCAGAGTGGCTGCAGATTTGAAGAGACTCTGCTCTTCTTTTTCCAACTTTGGAAGCACTGGGGGAAGCCAGATCAGAGAGCATGATTGGAAATGAAACTGGGCCCAATGCTGAGTTTATTCATCTCAGAAATGGGTCTCAGTCACCACCCCTGACTGGGCACCAGATAAAGCAAACTGGAGGCTCCACTCTTACCACATCCCCTGCTAGAAAGGCATTAATAATGACATTGAAGACAGACACTGCTAGATCTCAAGGGACCTGATAATCAAGTCCCCAACTGGCTGGGTGAGCTTGTGCTGGTCTTCTCTAAGATAAAGGGGAAGGACCAAGTTCTTTTCTGTTCCCAACCTCCAATGGATATGGGATTCCCATCATGACCCCTTTCCACCACCCCACCCTCCAGCAGTTTCAACTGGGAGTTCTCCTCTCCCTCTTGAGGGAATAAGCAAGTTTGCTCTTCCCAAGTTCCAAAATATTTATTTTCCCAAAGTCAGCCACGTAAGAAAATTAGTACAAGGAATGAGATGTTTCATGAGATCATATACCAAGTGTTTAAAAACCGTTTATTATGCAAAATGTTAACTTTTATAAAAAGTTTAATATACATCGCATGATTACAGAAAGTCACCTTCCTGCAAAAAAGGTACAAAAGCTATATACTCTATTATAGAGTTCATAATCAGGGCAACAGAGCCTTTCTCCAGGGAGACCAGAAGACAGCTCAAACGCCGCCTTGGCAGAGTTCGGGAGAGCTGCCACTCCCCCACTCTCCAGCCCTCCACTCTGAGAAGACAGTCTTTAAAACTTGGGGGTGGGGTGGGGGCAGGGTGACGTTGCCCAGCTGGTGACCAGCGCTAGCTCTGGCTCTTCAGGCCACCCAAGTTCACAGTCCTTTGCTCCCGGGCGCCAGGTCCAGCCTCGAGGCAGGGGTTTGGGGAAGTAAAGTGGGCAGGGCGAGGTTAGGGCTCATCCATGCCCTTGAGCTTCCGGCCGGAGAGGGTCCCCGGGTCCCAGGCGGAACGGGCGCCAGCACCTGCGTTCTGGGCGGGGGAGGAAAGAAGAGCAGGGAGCCGTCAGTTTCCGCCGAGCGCGCCGAGGCGGGGGCCGTCCGCAGACTGGCCGGCGCCAGGGAGGAAACTTGGTCTCTACCTCCAGCTGATAACTCCGCGCCCCACGCTGCCCCCACCCAGTTGGCGCCAAAGGACCACTGGCGGAGCCACCACTACCCCTCCCTCCTTGGAAGGGACACTATTTGGAAGGGGGACGAGAAAGACACAGCTGTCTTTACGGTAACAATCAGAAAAGGCTTTTTTTATTTAGTCAGATCTGCATCAACTTTCCGGATCTTTGCCCTCTGGAGAGGACAGAGCCAATGTCCGTTTAAGTCCGAAATACGCACATTAGATAGAAAATGGTTTTGTCATTCATTTAAAGTGAACACGGACAAGACATTTTTCCCTTTGGGCTTGGTTTCTCTAAACCGAGGGGTAGTAACCCTCTAAAGGGCATGCCGATTCCTCAATTTGCAGTGTAAACCTTCCCCGGGAGGGGATCCTCACCTGGAGGTGCCAGGACAGCCGGGTCAGTGGCAGAAGCTCCTCTTGTCGTTGGAGATCACAAGTTCCGGAGCAAGCTCAGCTGTCTGGAAAATAAGGGGAGAGTTATGCAAGGAACTCGCCTTGCTCTGGGGGACTCGCAGCATCCCAGCCCTTGCGCCCAACCCTGTCCCACCCTGGCTCCCGCACGCACCTGGATGGGGAGATGAGGACCGTCTGGGGGCCCAGGAGCCGGCTCGGCCAGGACCACCTGGAGGTCAAGGATATAGTCGATGACGCGCTGCAGGATTTCCACCTGGCTAAGCTGAGTGCCCCTCGGGACGCCAGGCACCAGTTCTCGCAGGCGCGAGTAGCAGTGGTTCATGTCGTCTAGGAGGCTCAGCGGCTCCTCCGCCGCTGGGCTCTTGCCGCGGCCCCTTGCGATAGCCAGACTGCGTTCCGATAGGCAGCAAACCGCCTCGTAGCAGCCGCGCACAGGACTCAGCGCCTTCATGTTGGAGAATGAAACTGAAGGAACAAAACCAACCAAGCTACCACTAAGGCGGACTGGAGTGCGCCCAGGCACGCCGCTGCCGGCTCTTATAGAGCCCCTCTTGAAGGCACGCCCCTTTATTCAAAACGGCTCGCCCGGGCCCCGCCTCCTCCGGCCCTGGGCCCCGCCTCTCCCAACCCTGGGCGTTCACAGCCTGCTTAAATTGCTAACAGGCTTCCTCCCGCTGGTCTGACGCCGAAGACCGCGGAGCCGCGGATTCAAAGAATGAGGAAGCGCTGATACTGGGGAGAGGCGGGCCTCTTCGCCAGCCAGGACTTAAAAAATCACTTAAAACCATTAACTTTAAGAATTTGCCTTTTCCTGGCAGTGCCCCAGATCTTTGAGCTCCCCTGCCCCCTGCCAGTCCACCCTTAGCCCAACACTGGTTCGAACCTACAGCTCCTCAGAGGTCATAAATCCCTGAACAGCTAAGCTTTTTTTTTTTTTTTTTTTTTTTTTTTTTAAGCAAAAGATTTTTCAAGGGAAACTTGTAAGGAATTAGTGCCGCCTTGTTCCCCAATTTGCTGTTCGTCTGACCTCCAGACTCACTGGCGTCAGGAATTATCTTGTGACCAGAGGGGAAAAAAATTAATTGCGGTGAAGCTGAGGTTACAATGAAGAAAACAGATTTGGGCTAGGCGCTGAGATTGCAGGAGGAGGAGGGGAAGGGGGTTTGAGCAAAGAACACTATTTATTTGAGCAACAGGGGAAAAGAAAAAAGAGAAGAAAGCTGCCCAAAGCCATACTTTTAGCATGGGGAAAGAAAAGAGCTCAGACGTTTGCTGCACGGACTCCATAAGGAACCAAATATATGCCCAGTTGTGCTTTGGAAGTGAGTTTGATTAAAATTTTGGACAGAGTTTCAAATATGGGGAACCAGAGGGAACAATTTCTTAAAAAACATTTTTAGGATCCCCATCTTTATGGGGTCAGCAAATCTCTTTTAACTCTTGCTCTCCCCACTTTGCACACACTACTGTGCAGAAAACAATGTTAATTTTGTGACTCTTTTGTCTGTCCCTTTTCTGTTATGGAAGGGCAGCCACCTGGACTTGATTATTCTCAGCCCTGCTGAAGTAGCTCCAGCTCTATCTGAGAGACCAGGAAAGGGACCAGTGAGCAGGCAAGCTAAGTCTTATATTCCAACAGGACATTGTGCTCAGTATTCTTTGCTTGTCTTCTTGTCACTTCCCAGGACATTTGGGAATCTGCTATTCCAAGATGCTGGGTTCCATCTTAGAAATGACCAAGTGGAATTCTCCCAATGATTGCTTTCTTAATCAATTTGTTGGTAAATATTTATGGAGTGACTTCACATAGACCAGTGGCTTCTGCGTCTCAAGAATCTCACAATTTGGGGAGACAAGATTAACACAGGAAACAATCAAGAGTTCAATAGTGTGTGGTACTGATTAACAGGACAATGGGAGCTCTGAGCTGGGTGAGTCTTAAAGTAGTTACAATGGAGCCCAACTTGGTGACACACACAAATGTAATGCCAGCAACTTGCTGGGCAGGAGGATAGAAAGTTCCAGGCCAGCCTCAGCAACTTGGCCAGACCCTGTCTCCAGATAAAAAAATAAAAAGGATTGGGGATATAGCTCAGGGTAGAGTGTTCCTAGGTTCAATCCCTAGTAAAAAAAAAAAAAAAAAAAAAAAAAAAAAAAAAAAAAAAAAAGTTTTAGTGGAAAGGACACTGGGTTTGGAATTGGAAGACGTGGGTTGAACATGCCAGCTCTATCAATTATTGATCATGAAATCTTGTACAAGCTTAGGTACCCTGGTTTTAGTTGCCTTGTGAATAAAGTGAGGAGATGGTGCTAAGTGATTATTTTACATTCTTTCCAACTCTAGAAGTCTTACGCTTTTGTGAAATTTGGGCAGGCAGGTGTGGGATGGCAAAGGGCCCAGAGAGGTGATATAAAGCATGTCCAGTACCATATAGTAATAGTAGAGCCAATTTTGAAGTCTTGTTCTTTTCCATCATACCACAGGACTCTGAAAGAGGTCTTCAAAGATTTTCTTCTTGTAATAATAATGTTTTCAAGAATAGCTATTTCAATATAAGACGGAGAAAGGAAAGGGTCCTGTGGGTAGACAAATCAGTCTCTAGATGCTACAGAAATGCCAGCTATTTGGTCACAGGAAGGGAAGATAGTGGCTATCAGGACTCTTGGATGACCAAACAGAAGATCCTTTCTTTTTCGGTCATGCACATTTCTGTGGTTGGTGCAAAATTGTCAAGCCAGGAGGTTCTACAAAAATCATGGTCCTCAGAGCCAGTCAGACTTAGGTTGAAAATCTTATTATTCCCTTTTACTGACTGAACTTTGGCTGAGTCACCTCTCTGTGCCTCAGTTTTCCTCTTTGGAAAATGGAGCTAATCAGACTGACCTCATTTACTCAACAAATGATTATTAAATGCCTTTTCTCTGTAAGGTGCTTGTCCTGCTCCCTCCATCAGCTCCTTCAGTCTCCCTGGTGCCTGGGGGCCCAGCGTGGAGCCTGGTGTGTGGTGGTACAGGGCCACCCAGATTCTCCCCTCCTCCATTATTGCTGCTGAAGCCTCAGGCTTGCATAGCGGTTAATGGTTTGCAAAGCACCTTCATATTTATTATTTCCCAGGATGCTTCCAAGCTGAAATGCCCATGGGCAGTGTGACATAAGACAGAAGGATGCAGTGGGATTAGCAAGCAGAATTCTGTCCTGTCTGTGCCAATAACTTGCCCTGGGACAAATTTCTGTTCTTCCTGGGCCTTATTTTGGGGGTGGGGTGGGGGAAGCAAATGACCTTTCGGGGTCTTCTCCGATCTATGGTTCTAATTCTGAAAGAAGCCGGTTACGGTTGGACTGGGAACACTGAATACTTTAAACCCCAAAGACTTCTTTTCCCTACCAGCAGACTGGACGGCCTCGCTCAGTCTTCTGCAACTTGTTTAGCGGTGGCAGGGCCTCAGCCTCTTATTCCAAATGCCTCTGAACTTTCTGTTCCCAGTTCTGCTCCTTTTACCAGCTTTTTCCCCCCTCTTGCATTTTTTATTTTTATGAAAGGATGTCATTAAGGCTTTTGTCTGCGCTGTTTTTGTTTCAGAACTTTTCTCACAATCCTATTTTTTGTTGAGGAATCCGCTCCTTTGCCCAGCTGTGGGTCCCGGTCCCACAGCTGTGTTGATCTAAGACTCAGCCCCAGACAGCCTGGCGCCAGGGTGGGACGTCATGCGTTCACACAGGGATGCGTGTCCCAGGCAACCTTTCCTCGGGCAGTCACCGGCCGGCGACTGCCTCTCCCACCAATGAGCGCCCGACACCCGAGAGAGGGGCGTGGTCTGCACCGCCCCAACCCGCGAGCGGCTTGTGAATTGCAGATGCTGAGAACTTGATAAGGTTCCTTGAATTGGGGCCCTTTAAAGTCTTTCCCCTTTCTCTTTTAGTTCTTTCTTAGCTTTCTTTTGTTTATTCCTTTTCTTTCCGTCTTCTTTTTTATCTATATATGTATATATTTCTTCTTTTTTTTTTTTCTTTTAACTATCTCCTCCCAGTGTCAGGAATCATTTTGTAAGCATTTCCAGGAACTGAATCTTCCTCTGCCAATTTTTTTTTTTTTAAGAAAGAAAAAAGAGAAAGAAAAGAAAAATATTCACTGATGTGCTCTCTGATTTTCTTTTTCTTTCTTTCTTTCTTTCTTTCTTTCTTTTTTTTTTTTTTTAGGAGTTGGCAGAACTATTAGGCTATACCGATTGTCTTTAAATTTTTAAATGTGTTGGTAGTGGGATCTTTGAGCTGTTGATTTCAAAGTCAAAGTAATGATGATGAGGATTGCAGATGTCTGTTTGCCTAGGGTAGTCTAATATCAATTTAGCTATCTTTTTTCCACTTGCATTATAGACTTGGGGATCAAGAGGACCTTAGAAACTTGGCTAGGATGACTAGAGATGTCAGTGACTAACAAACATGTGATCAAAATCCACATCTCCTCCTCCTTTGACTCCCTGCCCCCACCTCCCTGTAAACTCTTCTTAGCATGAAGGTATTTGCTGGGGGTCTCAGAACATTCACAGATACTGGGTTTCCTTTTCTTTCTTTCTTTCTTTCTTTCCTTCCTTCCTTCCTTCCTTCCTTCCTTCCTTCCTTCCTTCCTTTCTTTCTTTCTTTCTTTTTCTTTCTTTCTTTCTTTCTTTCTTTCTTTCTTTCACCAATGGCCCACATCCCTAGCCTGTTTTATATTTTATTTTGAGACAGGGTCTTGCTAAATTACTGAGACTGGCTTTGAACTCATGATCCTCCTGCCTCAGCCTCCCAAGTTGTTGGGATTACAGGCATATGCCACCATGCCCAGCAGATGTTGGGTTTCTTTAGCTACCTTTTTGCTCACAAGATGCCTGTAAAGGTGTGCTGAGGATTTGACAACCAGAAACACCTTGGTTAGTCTGGATCCCAAAGTACAGCTTGAAGCCCAGGTGAAACCAGGAAAGCACAGGAGATTCTAAGTCAAGACCAGGCTCAAACCTTTGCCACCCAGGAAAGATTGAGCTACCAGGCTACCAGACTACCAGACTACCAGACTACCAGGCTACCAGACTACCCCAGCCTCACTCCACCTCAGTTATCTCCTCTATAAAATTGAAAGGAAAATAAAACCCACATACCTCACAGCTGGGAGGATCCCAAGGGACAAGGGATGGAAAGTGCTATAAGAGCCAAGAAGTTATTTTTATGTGATGCAGCCCCTGTTGAGTGGGATAGGAGGTGCCAGGTGAGTTTAGTGGCTCCTGCTGAGGCTGCTCTCAGGAATGTGGGCAATACTGAGAAAGGTAGTGTAGGAACATAGGAACCTAAAACACAAGTCCTTTCGTTGTATTATTATTTGTTTGTGTGTTTGTTTTTGGTACTGGGGATGCAACCCACTACACTACACTACACTACTCTACTGCTACACTACACTCCCAGCTCTTTTTTTACAGGCTCTTGCTAAATTGCCAAGGCTGTCCTTGAACTTGTGATCCTCCTGCCTCAGCCTCCCACTGGGATTATAGATGTGTACACCTGGCTAAGACCTAAGTCTTCACAGGGATGAAGACTTCACTGTCTTCAAGTTGAATATTCTACAGCTTGTAAGCACTCAGCTCTTATTATTAACATCATCATCATCATTATTCACTGAGTCTCATTTGCTAAGACCTGTTTCCCTTTTCAGTTGGGTGTTGTTTGGTTTCCAGTTCTGGAGATAGAACCTAGGGCCTCAAACGTGCTAGGCTAGCACTCTACACCAAGCTACACCCCAAGCCCTGTGTTTTCTCATTGACCCATCTTTTTTTTTCAAAAATTTTAGGGGGCTGGGGATGTGGCTCGAGTGGTAGCGTGCTCTCCTGGAATGCCTGAGGCCCGGGTTCGATCCTCAGCACCACATACAAACAAAGATGTTGTGCCCGCTGAAAACTAAAATATAAAGATTAAAAAATTCTGTCTCTCACTCTCTCTTTAAAAAAAAATTTAATATTTATTTTTTAGTTTTCGGTGGACACAACATCTTTTGTTTGTATGTGGTTCTGAGGATCCAACCCGGGTCGCGTGCATGCCAGGCAAGCGCGCTACCGCTTGAGCCACATCCCCAGCCCTCATTGACCCATCTTATGGACAATGAGACAGAGGCTCAGAAAGGTGACTGTGTTTGTCCAAGGTCACATAGCTAGTAAGTGGCAGATCCAGAGTTTGCACCCAGGTATGCCTGTCTCCAAAGCATGTTGATTCCTGTCTCCTGTGCTTTTCCTTCTACCCCTCCAAAGGACCTCCTGGGAAGGTAGCACCCATCTAAGAGGGTTTCATTCTATCAGACAGAAAACAGTAAGGGCAAACATTAGGTAGGAGGCAGACAAAGAAGGTTTAGGGGTGTAACAGGGAGACTTTGTTTTCTATGTAGAGACTCAGCATGGGAAATTTCTTGCCTATTTCAAGTTGTCTGTGCTTCAGGAGACATTTATTCTGTTTTGTTTGTTGTTTGTTTTTGTTTGTTTTGCACTGTGGATCAAATTCAGGGCCTTGCACATGCTAAGCACACAATGTACCATGAAGTATCCCCCCCACCCCCGTGTTTTTTTGTTAAAGTAGAGAATGACTGCTCTTGTTTTGGGGTACTGGGGATTGAACCCAGAGGTGCTTTACAACCGAGCCACATCCCCAGGGTCTTGCCAAGTTGCTGAGTGTCTAAGTTGCTGAGGCTGGCCTTGAACTTGGGATCCTCCTGCCTCAGCCTCCCAGGCATGCACTATTGTGTCCAGCCCAGAATGAACTCCTGTGTGTTGGAGTCAGCTTTGGAGTCGAGTTCCCTATTCCCTCCCTCCTCCAACCCAAAGCCAACCTAGCTCTGTCCAGCCATACTACCCTGAAGTTAATTAACCCCTTACTCCAGCAAGTAGGCTGTGACCATGGGATATCCAAGGGCATCTGGAGTAGAGGCTTGGGTACCCATGGCAAGAGGAAAGGAGTCATTTCCCAAAGATCTGACCTATCCTGGGTGTATTATCAATTCTATCTTGTATAATCTTTCCTCAAGATTTTGGGGATGAGTATTATTATGATCATTGTCTAGAGAAAGATACTAAAGTTCAAAGAGATTTTTCCACATGGCTGATGGGGGAAAAGCCCAATAATTAGGATTTGAACCTAAGCCTGAAGCTCAAACACTGAAACAGAGACCGAGACATTCAGGCTGCAGTGTCCAGACAAAAAAGGAGCAGTTCCCTCACCCCAGCACTTCTGGGCTGAGGACAGACGAAGACAGCCATGACCTCATTTCTCTGTTAGGAAGAAGTTTGGAATATCAAGATTTTGGAGAACACTGGTAGGTTATGAGGGATTTTAACTCTTACTTAATAAATAAAAAAAGCGGGGGGGGGGGAGTATATACTGTAAAGGTTTTACTATTTCCAAATCGCTTTCATTAAATATTTCATTGAACATCCCAAACACCTCCCAGAGTTGACCTGCTTTGAAACCAAGTTGTATTTGTCTCCCTGGTCTCAGTGTCCCTCACTGTACCTGCTACAGACTACTGCGAGTTCTACTGCAGTAATCATTTCTGGGACATCAGCACTGGGAGCAGAGATTTAAAATTCAAATGTAGGGCTGGGGTTGAGTGCTTGCCTAACATGGGCAAGGCCCTGGGTTTGATCCCCAGTTTTGAAAAAGTAAATAAATAATTTTTGAAATAGATCTGTCTGGCTGTGCATGCCTCTAATCTCAGCTATTCTGGAGGCTGAGGCAGAAGGAACAAAAGTTCGAGGCCAGCTTGGACAATTTAGCAAGAGCTTGTCTCCAAATAAAAAAATAAAAAGGATGCAGCTCAGCAGTACTGTACCCTGGGTCCAATCCCTAGTACTGGGGGGAAAAACTGAATAAAAGTAAAATATCCAAATGCAGGTTGTGCTGAAAGGCTCTGTGACCCTGGGTACAATGTGCTTTCTTATAGACAGATGCCCACAGCTGGATTTGTGCCCCCTCCAATGGGAGTTCAGGAAAGGCCTTGGAAAGATGATGGGGTTTCAGAGGCAGAAACGATGGAAGGCCAAAAAAGGCCTTGAAGAGTAGTGGCCACTCTGCCCAAATATTGTCTTGTCTTGGCAGAGTTCCCAGCAGCAGTTCACATGCTGGCAGGGGAGGAAGGTTGGGTGGGAGGGGAGTTATTGGCTGGGGAGTGAGCTGAAGCTGCCAGAGAGAAAAGGGCTCTCCTACCCCCAAAGAGGACAGAGCTCTGCAGCAAGCTGGAAAGGCAGGGGTGCCAGAAGGCTGAGTCAGGGACACAGTTCACTGGGAGCCTCCTGCAGGCTAAAGTGGCTTAATCACTACAGCGGCCCAAGTGTCAGCAGACTCATAAAGGAGAACTTTTACTGAGTGCTAACCGTGAACAGGACATTTTACATGTAATTATTTCTCTCAATCCTCATATTGATTGAGACTCAGAGAGGTGAGCTAACTTGCCCAAGGTCACACAGCTGTTTGGAGGCAGAACAGGGCTGTCAACCAGAGGGAGGAATGGTCTTAATACATTGGGGGTGGAAAAGAAAGGAAACTCATTTGAAATTCATTTTGCTCCACAGAACCTTGTGGTGTCAGGAGTGTGTGTGTGTGTGTGTGTGTGTTCTTCAACTCTCTGGTGGGGACCCTCATCGAGTGTAGTGTGTCTGGGCCCAGGTGAGGGTGTGTGCATCATTCCCAGGGGGCTGCAGCCCAGTTAAATGTGTGCTGTGTCCCCGAGTGCCGGGAGGACCCCCACCCTCCCATCACAGGACCTCTGGGGTGTGCAGCTTCTGCTGTGTGCCCACCTCATTATAAGGCCATCTTCCCGCAATCTCCGGGCCAGGTGCAGCACAGGGCCAAGAGAACAATAGGCCCGAGCTGCCCGGGTGGCCTTTTCCGCCACTCCCTCACCCCGCGACCCTCCCCGCCTGCACCCCGCGCCCAGGCTGCCCCCACTCGGGCCCTGGCCGACCTCCTCGCCCTGGCTCCGCCGACCTTTACGGTGCCGGGCAGCGCCCCGGCGGCCCCACCTCGGCCCTCCCCGACCCTCCCGCCCCGCGCGGCCACCCCCACCCCGGCGGTCCCCGGCGGTCCCCGGCGGTCCCGGGCGCGCAGCTGCGGGACACACAATCGCCCGCGCCCCGCCCCGCCCCCCGCGCAGCCCCCGGTTCAACAAAAGCCGCTTTCTTCCCCACAACAGATTAAAGACCCGGAGGGAGGGGCGAAAACAGCTTCTCCAGCCGCCGGCGGGGGAGGGGAGGGGCGCGGGGAAAGCTGGGGCTTTGGGGACTCTTTGATGGCGAATGTGTGGGAAACCCGGAGGAATGTGGCTGCGCGGACGGCCGCAGCGGGGCCGGGACCCGGAGGAGGGTCTGTCCCCGGGGACCCCGGGGACCGCGCGCCCCCTGCGGTCCCCGCGCCCCGCTCGCTGCCCCCCGCGGGCTGAGGGTCTCCGCCCGTCGCCTCGGGCCTTTCTGTCCCTCTCCATCAGTTGTCTCAAAGTCGAATTCCTCCATCTCCTTCGCTCTCCGGATTCTCCGCGGTGTCGCCGGTCCTCTTTTCTCCTCCATTTTTTTTTTTTCTCGTTTCTGTTCCCTTCGGGTTTTTTTTTTTTTTTTCCCTCCCTTTTCGGGTCTTTATCTGGCTCTATACATCCATTCTTTTTTTTTCTCTTTGTCTGGGATAGTCTCTCTGTGTCTCTTTGTTTCCGCGACTCTCTTTATTTCTTGGTGGCTCCTTCTCAGCCTCTTTCTGTGGTTTCCTGGGTGGCTTCGGAGGGTGATGGATTTAGCACCGACTCCGCCGCCCTTTCTCCTGGCTCCTTGGAGAGGGCTGGAAAGAAGGAGCCTGGAATCGGGGCAGTTTGCTCACCCCCCCCCACACACACACACACCCCAGTGTGGGCACAGATGAGAGCCCAACGTGAAAGTTCGGGCACCCAGGACCACTGCGGGGAGGAGACTTGGGCAGACCTGGTCACTAGACCAGAATAGAATGGGAACAGAGGCTCTTGGAGGCCTCCAAGGGTTCAGAATTATTTTCAAATCAGTTTAAGTCTCTGAAAGGAATTCCTGGCTCAGGACCGGATGGTGGCCTTGGGACCCTTATGGGAAATGGGTTGGCCCCCTCCTCTCTAGTCCTTGGAACTGGCTTGGGGGAGGAAGGGATTGGTGCAAGACAAAGGGCTTCCAGGTGGCCAAGGGCAGAGATCTTGGGTCAAGACCCAAGACCGGGAGGTCCTGGGGGAAAGCGAAACCTGGGATCCGGGAAACCCAGCTTGTGCACTTGGCTCTGTCACTTGCTGACACACCAGTGCAAATTCCTTCTCCTCTCTGAGCATCGTTTTTCCCACCTGTAAAATGAGATGTTTATGTATACCAGTGGTCCTCCACTTTTTATTCTATCCACAGATCCCAAGGTCCAGTTTATTCCAAATGTCTTGCTTATATTAATCTCCTTTCTCATTTTGCTATTCATGAAAGACAAGCATTCAGTCAGTGGTTTGGATTAGCATGATTCATTTACCCTGCAAAGCTGATCTGATTCAAAGAACTAAGACACCCCAGACAGACCTCCAGAGATATCCCAACCCTGGCCAATGACACCCCAAAACTCTTGGGGTTTTGTTAGGCTGGGCAGCAAGATCCCATGGGGGAACACGGGTTTTGGAGTCTACCAATGTCCAGCAATGACCTTGGGGAGGTCACATCCACCTTCCTTTTCCTTATCTGTAAAAAAGGAGATATTCAAAATATCCACCCCTCAGGATTATGGTGAGTGCTGCATCAGATATCAAAAATGTAAGCAACAGGTGCTCAGAAAAGCTGAGCAATGCAAGCCATGTGAGTAATTGAAAGGACACATGTGTAAAAAAAAGACAGTAAAATTAATTTCAATAATATATTCTACCTAATAATAATAATACACAAAGCATTATTATTCCAACATGCAATTGTTGCAAAAGGTTTTTATTTTTACATTCATTTTCCCAGTAAGTCACTAAAACCTGGTATGCATTATATAATTCAGCATCTCTCAGTCTGGACTAGGCACGTTTCAGGTGCTCAATAGCCACACAGGGATAGGGGCTAGAGATTGGACAGTGTTGATCTCTTTGGTTTAAGGCAAGGTAGACATTAGGGAGGAGAGGAGTTGAGCCTTGGAAGCCAGCTGGGATTTTGATACAGAGAAGGCAGGAGGAAAACAGAAGGGGGTGGGGAGAGAATGGCATGAGGTAAGGTGCTGATGGGCTGGACTGGGCAGAAGTGAGGAGGGGGGTGGACACTGGCCAGGGATGGATAAGTAGATGGAGGTGGGGGTGCCTGGAGAACTTTGAATGCCAGAATAAAAAGTATAAAGTCTGTGAGTATGCAGGGTGGGAAGGGAGAAGATGGTCTCGGAAGTCAGTCTGGGTCTGTAACTTACCTGGTACTATGGAGACCTCGATTAACACTAGCTGTCGTTCACTGAGGATTTACTATAACCAGGCACTATGCTGAGCACTTTGTATTTCTCATTGATTTCTCTCAATAAACCTTCACACATGGCTAATGGGAATGTAAAACTTCGGAGGACATTTTGGCAATGTTTCAAAAAGTTAAAACTAACTGAGTATGGGGGTGCACACTGGTAATCTCACTGACTGAGACAGAAGGATTGCAAGTTCCAGGCTGGCCTCAGCAACTTAGGGAGACCCTTAGCATCTTAGAGGGAGGGACTCTGTATCAAAATAAAAAAATAAATCAAAAGGGCTGGGGATATAGCTCAGTGGTAAAGCACCCCTGGGTTCAATACTCAGTACTTCTAGAAAATAAATAAATAAAAAGATAGATAAATTATAAAAGTTTAAACATAAGGTTCACATACTACCCAGCAATCTTCCTGCCAGGCATTTACCCAAGAGAAATGAAAACCTGTCAACCCCAAGACTGAAACAGGGAAGTTCATAGCAACATTGTTTGTAATGACTAAAAAGTGGAAATGGCTCAAATGTTCATCAGTGGATGACCGGATCAACAAACTATGGGATAGTCATACAATGGAACAGTATTCAGCCATAAAAAGTAATGACTACTGAAACAGGTAATGGCGTGGATGGACTTCACAAATACGCAAAGTGAAAGGAGCAAGACACAAAGGATCACGTAATAATAGTTCCATTTATGTGAAATTCCCATAAAAGGCAAATCTAGAGAGACGGGAAGTGGATTGGTGGTTGCCTAGTGCTGCCTGGGGAGCAAAGTGATTGTTAATGGGCCCGGAGGAGTTTGTGTGGGATGATGAAAATATCCTCAAATTGATGTGGTAATGGTTGCACAACTCTGCAAATATGCTAAAAATCATTGAAGTGTATACTTATAGTGCTTATAGTGCATATGTTTTATGATATGTAAATTATAGCTCAATAATTTTTTTTTTTTAAAGGAAGGCAGGAAAGGAGGAAGGCACAGGCACAGTGGACTGTCCCAGCTGATTGATGGATTGAGGCAGGAGGATGGCTTGGGCCTAGGAGTTTGTGCCCAGGGAGAGCTTGTCTCCAGAAAAAAGAAGAATTCCCCCACCATTTTTTGGGATGGATACTATTATCACAGCTGTGGGCACCTGGGAAAGCTGACACCACGGGACCCAAACCTGCAAACCTGCGCCCCTGATCTCTGTTCTTCCTTGGAATCCTTGGGGTGGTGCCTTCTGTCTCTCAGCTCACAAGTTTGGCACCAGCCATATTTTCAAGTCAAATCACCTGCTTCTTAGAGGTGAGGGTTGGTCAGGGGAGGCAGCAGAGGCCTGGGGTAGAGTTGGGAGGCTGGGAAACCCTCATGAGAACTCTGAGGCCACAGCTGCACAGCGGTCATCTGCGGCAAGCTCCACCATCTGACACCCCCTTCCCCAACACTGTCTGACTCCCAAGGGAGAGAGGAACTTGGCTTCAAAACTGAGGCCAGAATATAAACCAGAGTCTTGACCTGACCCCCACCCTGGAATCCGCTGGATCTGGGACCATGAAGCGGGAGGGGCTGACCCCAAACCAAACTAACCAAGGAAAACCAACTGTCCCCTTGGCCTTGTTACTTTATAGTCATTCCACGGGACAGGGCAAGTTGAAAACCATGGGACTTGGAGTCTTGAAAACCTAATTCAAGCCAGGCATGGTGGTGCAGGCCTGTAATCCCAGCCACTTGGGAGGTAGAGACAGGAGGATCACAAGTTCAAAGCCAGCCTCAGCAAAGGTGAGGCTCTAAGCAACTCAGAGAGACTCTGTCTCTAAATAAAATACAAAATAGGGCTGGGGATGTGGCTCAGTGGTCGAGTGCCTCCGAGTTCAATCCCCAGTATCCCCCCTCACACACACACGCATACACCAAAAAGAAAACCTAGTTCAAGTCCTGTTTTCTTTCTCCAAACTCAATGTCCTGGGGGAAACTTACCTTCTCCAAGCCTCAATTTCCCTTTCTATGAAACAGAGGCAATGACTCTCCCCTTAGAGGGTCCATGTAAGGGTTAAGGGACCAGAAGTTAAATTCGATTAACTTTAGCTCACCTTTATGGTATCTTAAATTGTTAGGGTTTTAATAATTTCCCCACTCAAAATAAGAAAATAGTGAAAATAGTTAATATGAAGAGTTGGTACTGATGGGCACTCCTCTTGTACTGTTGCAAGAGTTTTACACACAGTCACTCATTAAAATCTTCATAATGACCCTATGAAGTAGGAGTTATTATCCCTCTCATTTTATAGCTGAGGATACTGAGACTCAGAGAGTCTTACGTGTGTTGCTCAAGATCATACAACATGGAAAGGGCAGGTCCACGGACTTCAGAGCCTTAGCCTTGTGCCACTCAAAATGAATGAGAACGGAATTCAAGAAACCATGAGCCTAGTTTATTCAAGTCCTGCTGTTTGAGGACGAGGAAAAGCAGCCATAGGTGTTGATGACAGGTGACTGGTCCAGAGTAACTGGCCTACCCTGTGAGCATTTCAGCATTTCTAGATCATCTGCAACAAGAGCACATACCACGTTCATGGCAGTACCTTAGAGTCACCGTGACAGCTGCTTTCATATTTTCACCTCTAATGTAAACAAACTATTGTATTTTTAAAAATTTGGCGGGTGGATTACTGGGGATCGAACTCAAGGTCACTCAACCACTGAGCCACATCCCCAGCTCTATGTATTTTATTTAGAGACAGGGTCTCATTGAGATGCTTAGCACCTCACTTTTGCTGAGGCTGGGTTTGAACTTGTAATCCTCCTGTCTCAGCCTCCTGAGTCACTGGGATTACAGGTGCGAGCCACCATGCCTGGCAAAATATTTTATTTATTTATTTATCTATTTATTTTTAAATATTTATTTATTTAATTTTCGACAGAAGCAACATCTTTGTTTGTATGTGGTGCTGAGGATCGAACCCGGGCCGCACGCATGACAGGCGAGCGCGCTACCGCTTGAGCCACATCCTCAGCCCCCCCCCCTTTTTAAAAAAATATTTATTTATTTAATTTTCACTGGCAAAATATTTTAAATGAATAAAAATATTTAAATTACATGTTTTATTTATTTATTTATTTATTTATTTATTCTCTCTTTTTGCAGTGCTGAGGATCAAACTGAAGACCTATCACATGCAAGTGCTCTACTGCTGAGATGTACCCCCAGCCCCAATTTAATGCTTAAATACATAATACTTTCATTTGGTTCAAAATTAAAACAAAACATAAAAGGACATATGGTGAAAAACCTCCTTCTCCAGCCACCCCGCCCCCCAGCTGCCAGTCCTCTCTTCAAAGCCTGTGTTGCTAGTTTGGGGGGAGGGGGAGAAGAGATGACACCTCTTGAAATCAGAAAGGATGTGCTTGATTTGTTCTGAAGGCACAGGACATGAAGCCCACCTCACTCTGGTCCGTTTCTTTAGGTCGGCCTCGGTCTGATTTCCTGTACCCTTTGATGCGCCGCTGCTTCCTGCAGGTGATGGTCGGGGGCCCTTAGGGAGATGGTTGGTCCCTTCTCCTTGGTAACTTTCCCCAGAGGCACCCCCCGCTGAGCTTCTGACCACATTCCCTCCCACCTCCAGGCCCTGCTGGTTCCTCCTCCCCCAGAGCCTGCTGAGTCTGCGAATGCCAGAGAACATCACCTGGCTGATGGGGTGGAGGTGACCCAGAGGTCACACCTGAGTGACTTCATGTCACATCTAACCCATAAAGGTTTTTTTTCCCCCTTTCTCTTCTTCTCCTTCCGTTCCCCTTCCCCTCCCTCCTTCTGCTCTTTCTCTCTTCTTGTCCGCATAGTGATTTCAAAATTGGAAAGCTTCACCTGAAATTCAGATTTCTCAGGTTCACCTGAAATGTCACATTCGGGACCCGCTGAGCCCACAGTCGTGCCTGACAACATTAGTCTGAGCTGAGCAGCGCTGGCCCTTCGGAAGGAGCCTGAGCTCCGTAGGTTGGCAGGGTCCCCATTACTCCCTGTTGGTTAAAGTGTAGCAGAATCTCCCCCATGTTATGTTTCATGGCAAGTGGGGATTAAGGTTGCAGGTGGGGCTATGGCTGCTGATCATCTGACCTTCATATGGTGAGTTTATCCAGGTTACCTGGATGGGTCCAATGTTATCCCAATCCATAAAAAATGGATGAGGGAGGCAGAAGAGAGTTTGAAAAATAGATGAGACCGGGAGACAGGGTCACAGAGATACCACTTCACTGGTTTTGAAAATGGAAGAAGGAGCCAAGGAACATGGGCTGCCCCTCGAAGCTGGGAAAGGCAGGAAACAGATTCTAACCAGAAGCCCCAGAAAGGAAGGAAGCCCTCTGGACCCCTTGGTTCTGGTCCAGTGAGAACAGGTGGGACTTCTAGCCCACAGAATTTGGTTTGTAGACGTTTGTTAGAGTAGCCATGGAAAACGAGTGCACTGGATACAAAGCCTCTTAGGTCTCCAGGGTTGGGGAGTGGGGCGCATCTGGAGAGAGCTGTTCTAAGTAAGTACACATTTAACACGGAATGCTCCAGAAATGGCTCATGATGCCTTCACGAAGAGCTTACAAGGTGGGTCTCAGGCAAAGTGGAGATGTGGCAGCTCTTGCTTTGGGCGTGACTGATGACCTGGGATGACCGACGGCGACCGTGTACCTATGGGTGTTGCTCTAAGCTGGCCTCTGGACATCAGCTAAGCTTGACAGCTCAGGTCAGCTTCCACCCCTGTTATAACCTGCAGTCAGCCTAGGAGGAGGCTGAGAATGAATCCATCATCAGTCATGGACTGACAGGGGCTTGCCCAGGGGATTCATGTATAATAGCATGTGTCACTTTCACCTAAAAAGATGAGGTTAACTTTAAGGTAGCAGGGTCTAAGGCCAAGGGATGTGGGATGCCATGTGGATGTGTCTTAGCTGCTCACAGGGCCCTACATCCCTGGAAGGTCTCCTGGTTTCCAGCCCTTGGGCCCTTAGCATTTTTTCCCCATTTGGACTTTCATTACAATTCTTCCATTTATTTTTGCTGTATCCTGGGCTGGCTTTATTTTTTATTTTTATTTCTGTTGTTTTTAAGATTCATTTAACACTGACTATGTACCCTGCACTGTTTTAAGTGCTTTATAAAGATTAATTTATTTAATTACTCTAACAAGTGCTGAAAGAAGTATGGATAGCTCCATTTTGTAGATGAGGAAACGAGACATGGAGAGATTCGTTTGCTCCTGACCACATAGCTAGAGAGTGGTTGCATTTTCTGAGCTGTGGCTTTTTTTTTTTTTTTTTTTTGATGCTGGGGATTGAACCCAGGGCTTTGTGCATGTGAGGCAAGCACTCGACCAGCTGAGCTAGATCCCCTGAGCTGTGACTTTCTTGACCTTTGAATTGAGATGTCCATGAGTGCCCTCCATACAACAGGTTTCTCGGCCCTGGTACTGCTGACACTCTTTGCGTGGGGGTTGTCCTGAGCACTGTCTGATGTTTAGCAGCATCCTTGACCTCTACACACAAGGTGCCAGTTAGCATGGAAGTCATGGACAAATGAAAATATCTCCAGACCTTGCCGAATGTCCCCTGGGGGCAAAATCAAAACTGTTTGAAAATCACTGGCTTCTGGATCCTGGGGGGAATTAAATGAACTAATACGTGTAAAATACCCAGCGCATTTCCTGCCTGGCACTTCTAGACCTATTCTTCCCATCCCTTCTCTTTCCTGCAGTCTCTGTTCCTCGGCTAATTTTCAAAATGTGCCTCCCTAAATGAAAGTAGGTGCTTGGGAGCTTCCTGCACACCCGAAGGGGGCTCCTGGAGTCAGCCCTGATCTAGTCCCATCACCCGCTGCCCCATGTGCCACAGGGCCTTAGCTGAACCCCTGTCCCTTCTTGAGCCTTAGTTTCCCCATGCATACACTGAGGGGGTTGACCTAGAAGTTTTCCAAAAGGTTTCTTTGCTGCAGAAATCTAGAACTGGGTGATTCATACCAAATACAAACAAATTCCCCTCACAAAGTCCAAATTCTTCCAGCGACTTAGTCATTCCAGGGTTTGAACTTTCTCGCAAAAACCATTTGAAAAATTCTTCCAGCTTAAAAAAAAAAAAAGCTATTAAAAGAAAGTAAAAGTTTCAAAACCAAATCCTAAGCAAACAAGACTGAAAACAATACACACACACACACACACACACGCACACGCACACACACAACACACACAAGGTATGCTGAGAACAGGATATGAAACCTTGCAGGCCAGCACCGAGAAATGATTCACAGCCTTTCTGAGATGCTTCTGTTTCAAGATGTAATCCACCCACTGGATCTGGCGGTTCCAGAAGCAAAATAAACCTTCAAGAAATTACCATTTCTTATCGCAACCTAGAGTTCACCTCACCAGCATTCGTAGGTCTCCGGGCTGCCAAGAAAGAACAAAGTCCTGGGCATTCCCTTTCTGTGCCCTGTGGCCCTCAAGCTGCCAGCCAGTTTGAAGAAAGTCTTTTGCATCCACCTTTGGTTGGCTGAGCTGAGTTTAAAGCAACACAGCCCAGTGGTTCCTAGCATGGCCTACAGTTTCTCGAGTGGAGGTTCCCAAGGCTTCTCTACAGCTCTGTCCCACTGGACAGACGGGCTGGTCATTTCCGTTACTGTCTCTAGTTAAACACCATCTGCCTACCTGGCTTATGGCTGTGCATATCAATATTATACTTGTCTAGGTCAGGAAGCATGAATTTCAGCCCACCACTCAAGATTTCATGCTCTTATATAAAACAGAAACATGCAAGTAATTTAGTTGTTCAGTGAAATGTTTATTGAGTGCTTACTATATGGCTAAGCACCCGGGATGCGCTGAGGGATGCATAAAGTCCCTGCCTTCAAAGAGCCATGTTGACTAGGGAAAGCAGACAAGTTACACATGGTATAAATATATGGAACTAAAAAAAAAAGAGAAATATATAGAACTATCCCCCATAGGAAATTCCCTGCATGAAAGGTGATGTCGCTGTTGGAGCAAAACTGAAAGAAATGCAAATGTTTGTAATATGGTTAAGAACATTCTCGTCTGCATTTACCCTTATTTTATTTTATTTTATTTTTTTTGGTTTAGATTTAGAAAAACTCTAACTTTCACTGATGCTTCATTTCTCTGCATAGGGACAGAATCTTTCAGAAAGGGCTACTATCCAGCACAAGCCTATTTTTTCTTCTTGTCTCCCCACCCCAGACTTTGGTTACAACTACCACTGTCTCATAGAGTTTTCCCTCCCCTCCTTCCTATTGGTCCTTCAGGGTCCTGAAAGTGTTGACAGACCCATGGCCACCATCCTTGCTGTTCTCCAAGCACACAGATCTTGTCTTCTTTGTTTGGCCTTTATTTTCTCTGGCCTTGTGACCTTCGGGTTTGCTCTTCTACACTATTGCTTTTTCTCAAATACATGATTTTCCCTGAAAGTGTCTTGTGCATAGTGATTAATAAATAGCTATGATTGATGGGCAGGATACATAGCATGCTCCTGCTTTCCTTCATCCCAGGCATCGTTACTTGCTTTCCTTTGTGAGTTCACATTCTTTATTTTTCCAGTTAGTTTGAAGACTGCTGCATTGCTGAGTGTGGTGGCGCAGATCAGTAAATTCCAGCTACTCGGGAGGCTGAGGCAGGAGAATCACACATTTGAGGCCAGCCCAGGCATTTTAGCAAAAGTCTTGCCTCCAAATAAAATACTACTAATGTGAAAATGGCGGGGGATATAGCTCAGAGCATTTATGTAGCATGTATGAGGCCCTGTGTTCAATCCCCAGCCAAACAAAACTGTACTAAACTAAACTAACACCATCCCACCTTCCCAGTGGGATTCCCAAGTGGAATTTAGGGTAGGTTTAAATCCACGGACTAGTGTCCTTCCAAGAGAAAGAAAGTCAGATGGAAGCCACAGAGCCACAGAAAGAAGATGTACAATGAAGACGGAGGAGGCCTGGAGTCGTGAAGCCCAAGCCAAGGGCTACTGGGGGCTGCCGGGGGCCACTAGAAGCTAGGAGAGGGACATGGAACCTGTTTTCCCCAAGACAGCCAAAGGGAATCACAGTCCCAACACCTTAACTTTGGACTTTGGCCTCTGGAACCGAGAAAAGAACTGTCTATGGTTGTAACCCACAAGTTCAAGGTAACTTGCTGCTGCATCCTTAGGAGACTAACAGGGGTGAGTGGGAGGAGAAGCCAGGATGAGAAATTGAGGAAGGAAGGAACAGCTTCAATGTTGGGGTCCTGTGGACCTGATTTGTCAAGGTCTTGAGAAACTGACTTTGCTCCCCCAACTTGAGCCTCAGCTTCCTCCTTTGCGAATGGGGACAGGCACAGGAAGAGCCACCATTTGTAGAGGGCCAGAAAACATGCCAAGCCATTTACCACATCCTAAGGCAGCCTGGACCACAGGCCAGTAAAGAAACTGAATTTGCAATCTACAACCCCACATTGCCATATCTGAAGAAACCTCCACCTGGCCTTGCTGTGTATCCAATATGACCACATGATAACTCATGAAAAGGTCAAGGACGATGAAGTCACAGAGAACCAGGTTCAGATCCTGACCCTGGCATTTACCAGCTGGATCCCTTTGCACCAAGGGGTTTGTGCCTCGGAGCCTCCCGTCCCTGGGAAGTCAGGCATGCACTTATGGGTGGAGCTGAGAGGGTCAGGCAGTCCCGGCACAGGTCGCCACACAGAGGAAGTGGCCGCTCCCGCTGAAGATGATGGCTTGTGAGGGACGATCCAGGAAGAGCAAGCAAGAGGACTGCAACAGCTGGTGGCTGATTTTCCCAGAGGAGGGATGAGGGACAGCGAGGGCCTCTTGGGCAGCTGTTTCCTGGGGTTGTGATGTCACCGGCTCATCCAGGAGGCCGCAGTACCAGCGCCTGTTACTGCCTCCCAGCTGGCCGGTCCCACTTCCTGCGCCCTGAGCCTGCCCTTGCCTTCTTTCTCATGACCCTCAGGAGGCAGCTGGGCTGTGACTCAAAGAACAGGCTCATCTGCAAGTTGGGAGAGCAGGGGACCTCACCGTGCCTGGGCTCCTGCACCTTGGGAGGATCCTCAGGATCTGTGCCAGCCTTAAGGATGGGGATGTGGTGGAGAGGGTGGAGCCCGGTGCAGAGGATGGAGCGAGGTGGAAGAGGGGGTGCCCCACGCGGGAAAGTTCTGCCACCACTCCCTCTGGTCTTCAGAGAACCCCACTTGCATCTCGTTTAGATGGTGGGACCTCATATGGAATTTAATTGGGGAATAATATATTCTAGGTCAAAAGAATGTTCTAATATCTCTGATCTTAAGTGTGTGAATTAAATCTCAGGTTTTTTGTTTGTTTGTTTGTTTGGGTACTGGGGATTGAACCCAGGGATGCTGACCTGCTGAGCCACATCCCTGCGGAGCCCTGTTGCTTTATTACAGGCCTGTGCTGCTGTCTGGCTAAATTTCAGTTTTAAAAAAATCCTCAAGAGGGGCTGAGGTTGTGGCTCAGTGGTCGAGGGCTTGACTAGCATGTGTGAGGCACTGGGTTGGATTCTCAGTATCGCATATAAATAAACAAAATAAAAGTCCATTAACAACTAAAAAATATTAAAAATAACACAAAATCCCCAAGAGAAGTCTGGCATGGTGGCGCGTGCCTATAATCCCAGTGGCTCAGGAGTCTGAGGCAGGAGGATTACAAGTTCAAGTCCAGTCTCAGCAAGTGAAGGCCCTCATCAACTTAGACTCTGTCTCAAAAAACAAAAAATGGGGCTGGGGATGTGTCGCAGTGGTAAATGTCCCTGGGTTAAATCCCTAGTACCCCGCCCCCCCCCAAAAAAAACCCCTCAGAAATAGAAAGGGAAGTATTGAGCTTCCCAATGCAAAGAATGATAAATGTTTAAAAAGAAGGAAAGGTTAGTTACCTAGATTTGATCATTTTCACATTGTACACATGTTCCAAATGATCACGCCATAAACATGAACAATTATTAGGTGCCTTTTAAAATAAATTTTAAAACATCTGGGCACAGTGGTGCACACCTGTCGTCCCAGTGACTGGGGAAGATGAAGCAGGAGGAGCACAAGTTCAAGGCCAGCCTCAGCAATTTAGCAAGGCCACAATCAACTTAACAAAATCTTGTCTCAAAACAAAAAATAAGGGTCTGGGGCTGCAGCTCAGTGGTAGAACACTTACTTGTCTGGCGTACCTGAGGCACTGGGTTTAATTCTCAGCACTGCAGAATGAAATAAATAAAAGTATTGTATCTACAATTATAAAACAATAAAAAGGCGGCTGGGGTTGTGGCTCAGTGGGAGAGAGCACGCCTAGCATGTGTAAGGTACTGGGTTCTAGTCTCAGCTCCACATGTAACTAAGTAAAATAAATGTCCACTGACAACTAGAAAAAATATTTTGAAAATAAAAATGAAAAGGGCTGAGGATACGACTCAGTGAGTGGTAAATCGCCCCTCGGTTCAATTCCTCATACCTAATAATAATAATAGCAATAATTTAAAAGAAAGCCAATAAAATCAATGACTTCCAGTAAGTAGGAGAAGGAAAAGGGAAAGAAGAGGAGTCCTCCTCCAATATTTTCTACCCCTTTCATTTTCTAGGTAGGAAACTGAGGTCAGTGAGTGGTTCATATGTGGCCAAATCAGAGTTAGAACCAGAAATCAGGCCTCCTGCTAAAGCCAAGTTCTGTTTCTATGCCACATGGTACCGGGGTGGAGTTGGGGCAGCAACTTTGCTTCCAGTACCTGGCAGCCACCACCCCATTCCTTGGAGGGCACAGCTGAGACGCAAGGTGGATCCAACTCCGAACCTGAGAAGTGAGTCTGGAGCTACGGTCCTCATCTCCTCTGGCCCTGACTATCTTCCTTTCCAACAAGGAGACTCTCTGCCTGCAGGACCACGCTCATTGATTGGTTGTTGTTTCAGATTTTTTTTTTTTTTTTTTTTTTTTGGTTCTGGGGATTGAACTTAGGGGCACTCGACCACTGAGCCACATCCCCAGCTCTGTTTTGTATTATATTTAGAGACAGGGTCTCACTGAGTTGCTTAGTACCTTGCATTGCTGAGGCTGGCTTTGAACTTGTGATCCTCCTGTCCCAGCCTCCCAAGCTGCTGGGATTACAGATGTGCACTATTACAGGCATGTGCCACTGAGCTCAGCTCTGTTTCAGATTTTTTTTTTTTTTTTAATATTTATTTTTTAGTTCTCGGCGGACACAACATCTTTGTTGGTATGTGGTGCTGAGGATCGAACCCGGGCCGCACGCATGCCAGGCGAGCGCGCTACCGCTGAGCCACATCCCCAGCCCTGTTTCAGATATTTTGAAAAAAGCACCTACTCTGTGCCAGGCATAGTGCTCAGCTTTGAAACAAAGGAGATATCAGGAGGCCAGGCTCCTGCTCTCACCAGAAACCTGCATCTTTATGGACAAGGCAAGTAATAAACAAGTAATCAAATAAGTCCATGAGGAAATGTCAGAGAATGATGACTTCAATGACAAAATTAAAGGGTGATGAAACAGAGTATGTTTTTTTTTTTTTAAAGAGAGAGTGAGAGAGGAGAGAGAGAGAGAATTTTTAATATTTATTTTTTAGTTCTCGGCGGACACAACATCTTTGTTTGTATGTGGTGCTGAGGATCGAACCCTGGCCCCACGCATGCCAGGCGAGTGCGCTACTGCTTGAGCCACATCCCCAGCCCCCAGAGTATGTTTCTGATTAGATTGGGCAGTTGTGGGGAGGATCCTCTACAGAGAGCGTATTTGCTAAGTAAGGGTCAGTGCTAAAGAGCAGCATGTGAAGGTTCGTTTGTATCACAGTTGAATTATTATGATAAATACACATAGGCAGTGTGCATGGATCACCTGTTTCTCTGCTTGTGTTGGATGATGATAATAACTGTTAAGATTTTTTTTTTAAATATTTATTTATTTTCTTTAGTTTTCGGCAGACACAACATCTTTGTTGGTATGTGGTGCTGAGGATCGAACCCGGGCCGCACGCATGCCAGGCGAGCGCACTACCGCTTGAGCCACATCCCCAACCCCTGTTAAGATTTTTTGCACACCTGTAGCACACTGTGTCCTCTTCCAAACTCTTAGATGTGTGGCCTCATTTATTCCTCATAGCAACCTGGCACTATGTTTTACCATCGTACAGGTTTTTTTTTTTCCCTTGTACTAGGGATTGAATCCAGGGGCACTTACCCACTGATCCACACCCCCAGCCCTTTTTAGTTTTTGAGACAGGATCTCATTAAGTTGCCTAGGGCCTCACTAAATTGCTGAGGTTGGTCTTGAACTTGAGGTTGGTCTCCTCCTGCCTCAGCCTACTGAATCGCTGGGATGACAGGTATGTGCCATTGCATTCAGCCTACCTTATAATTTGTTTAAAAAAAAACATTGTTTACCATTTTAAAAATAAAGGAATTGAGGTTCAGAAAGGTTAATTGCCTTGCTTGAGACCATGCAGCCAGAAAGTGACTGAGCTAGACCTGGAATTCAGTTGATCCAGAAGCTAGGGTTTTAATTATTGCCCAACTTTGCCAGGTCCACGATCTGCCCAAAGTAGGTGCTCAATGAAATAGATGTCTGCTTGTGTTTGGAAGAAAGTCTCTGACTGGGCTGTCAAGGGCATTCTAGACCATTGGCACGACAACCCCTTGAGTGGCACCTGAGGTCTTGTGCTCACCTTTGCCTGCTCTGCTCCCTCCAAACTTCCCAAATAAATCCCTGATGTCCGGGAGGAGAGGGAGGCAGAGAAAGGGAATCTTGACTGATGAGAATGTGTTGGCAGAAGATGGGATCACGTCTGCAATCTTCTATGTGGATTGTGAAATCTAGACAAGTTCTGAGACTGTGACTCACAAAGTTTACGTCAAGAAGCAAATTACAAACAAGGAATAACTAGGAGCATCATTTCACGGAGTGTCCTTCCCAGGCTGTGTCTCCCTGAGCCCCTGACCCTCTCACTTTAGTCACTGTAGGCATCTGGGATGCAGATGAGGACCTCAGGCCCCCTCCTCCCGGGTCCTCTTAGTTTTCTTTTCAGTACTGGTGACTGGACCCAGAGGCTCTCTGCACTGAGCTAGATCCCCAGCCCTATTTTTTATTTTAAATTTTTTTAGCACATTATAGTTATACATAATACCCAGTCCTGAGACAGGACCTCCTTAAGTTGCCCAAGCTGGCTTCCAACTTGGGATTCTCCTGCCTCAGCTTTCCCCATGGCTAGGACTACAGATGTGCACCTGGCACCAGGTCCTCCCTCTTGACTGGGCTGGGCTCTTCCCAGCCTGCCTCCTGCCTTCCTGTGGTTTCCTGAGGTGACAGCTTCAGCTGAGACTCCTGGCAGGTCTGGGTTCAAGCCCTGGCTCAGCCACTCACCAGCTGGTGCCTTTGGCAAGTTTCTGGATCTCAGTGTCTTTACTCGAGGACTAACTAGGGCTGCAGATGCCCACCACCTAGGGCTCTGGACGGAGCATCCAAGAGGACAGTGCCCTTATCTGTTGTGTCTGTTGCTATATCGCAGGGCCTAGAATGGTAGCTGGCATAGAGTAGACCTGAAATGTTGGTGAATGAGTGAATGTAAGTTCCAGTACAGTGCCTGGCACACAATAGGTGCTCAGTATCTGGATGCTGTTATTGTTATTACAACTGATTCCTGAAAGGGAGCCTTCTTAGTAGGTAATCTCATAACTCCTGCTGCTTAGCTTCCTTGCATAAGCATTCTCTCTCTCTCTCTCTCTCTCTCTCTCTCTCTCTCTCTCTCTCAGATCAGTGAACATGCTGGCTTCTGGTATGCGGCTGGTTTAGATGCATTCACTGTGTGAGTCAGAGTCCTACAGCCTGGACCCCTGGGCCTTTGGAGGGAAGTGGGGCAGAGTAGACCTTGATCTTGCAAAGTTCAGGCAGAGGACTGGGGCATCAGGGCCCCTGCAAGGGCTGCTGCCCGTGAGACCTGCTGAGCAGGCAGCTCTACCAAGGTACCTCTCCCGGCCTCACCTCCCAAGTGGGCTCTCACACCACAGCTCTCGAGATGTTCCCCAAGACTGGTTTATTCATGCAGGGACCGTCTTTCTGCAGCTGCGGGAGGGACGGAGAAAGCACCTTGATAAAAATAGGGGCCTGCAGGAAACAGATGGTTTACCTGCGGGGCAACTGGAGAGAGATCCGTGAAGGGTCTGAACCTCCAAGGGGTGGGCAGGGTTGGGGGATGGAGGGGACCCAGGGACAGCAGCAGCAGCGAGCCCTGGCCACTGGGAGGCTCTATGGTAAGGAGTGATGGGAGCTGGATAGAATGGGGTCCTCCACAGAGGGACCAGGCCACCCAGCCCCGCAGAGGGCAGGGACCAGGGCAGTACAAACCCACCCCTCCCTCTGGCTTCCTGGAGCCTCCAGCCTTTGTCAGCTGCCACTGGCTAAACCCAGAGGGGGGCAGAGGTCAGAGAAGCCCAGGTGCTTCCCCAGGTGGACAAGGAGGGTCAGTCTGGAGCGGCAAATGGAAAATTCACATCATGCTTTGTTTGGAGTTTTTGTTTGGAGTTTGGAGCACCTCTGAGTGAGGGTTTTAGAAACAGGATTAGACTCGTTTATTTATTTATACAAATGAATAAATATATGAATATTTTATATATAAAATTATAGATTTACATATAAGTGTTTTATTTATCTATGCATATATTCGGGATCTATGTGTGTATATTCTGACAGTTGCTCTGGGAGGTGAGAAAACCAAGGCTCAGAGAGGTGAAGTCACTTGCCCCAGGTCACACAGACAGTTCTTCTGGCCCCCACCTACATTCCTTGCATGCTCCATCACCCAGACAGAACTCACACTGACTGTCTGCTGATGTGCCCAGCTGTCCAGGGGCAATGGCTCTTGACCAGGGCTCACGTGGGAGGAAATTCAGGGATGAGGGCTGATGGATGACAAGGAAGATATTTTACATGGTGGAGCCTCTTTGGTGTTTTTTGAGTCAGAAGCCGCCCTGGTGGATGACTCCACTTCATTCTGTGATTTGATAACTGAGAAATAAGAAGGGGGGCGCAGAGGCTGGGCATGGGGTGGAGGGCATTCCCCCCAAAGATCAGTGAATATTTAAATAATTACTCCCCGACGGTTCACATAGGTACGAAGATGATGGGTGCAGCGTTTCGGTAACAGTGCGAGGTTGAGCACCTCTCAATGTCCGTCACTCAGTGTTTGTTGGGGGGGTTCTGTGTATTTGTTGGGGGTACTGGGACCCAACCCAGGGCCTTGCACTTGTTAGACAAGTGCCCTGGCACGGAGCCCCAGCCCCAGCCCCATCTCTCGATGTGTTAATTGTGCCTGGGACTTGATTTATAGAGGTGAATGACACAGTGAGGTCAATGTCATTGAAAAAAAGTCTTACCACTTACAGGTCCAGGGCACGGGGTGCCACATGGGGAAGCAGCAGCGTGGGTGAGCGGCCAGGAGGGGAGAGCATGGCCCAGGCACCTGTCAGAGGTCTCCCTGGACAGAGCAGGCAGGCGAGGGCAGCGAGATTGAGCGAGTTGAGGACCGGATCCTTTGAATCGTGTCGCAGACTCTGGGCTGTGCAGGTGGTCTCCAGGTGCCTAGTGCCTAGCCGGGCTCGGTGTGTGAGTTGGACAAAGGGCCTGGCTGGAGATGAGAGCGTGGGTGGTGGTTGGTGTATGAAAGGCGCGTTCACAGCCAAGTTGTCTCCCATCTTTTTTTTGGCGGGGAGGGGGAACACAGGGAATCAAACCCAGGGACACTTCTTTACCACTGAGCCATATCCACAGCCCTGATTTTATTTTGAGAAAAGCCTCACTAAGTTGCCCAGGCTGGCCTTGAACTCTCCCGCAGGAGCTGGGTTACACACCTGGCACCACCACACCCAGCAAGTGGTTTCCTGCCGCCAGGAATTGGCTGGTTCTGGGAAGGGCAGCACTTCAGGACTCCCCCGGCCCGAGGATGTCAAAGCATCATAAAATACAGGATAAATAAAGGAGGGATGAATACATTTAGGGCACGACCTCAGAACGTTCGTACTTACGAGGTGGTTAAAAAAAATAGTGAGGTGAATCTTCATGTTCTGACCTTGAAGACACTAAGTCAAAAGCAAACACGTCTTGGAACAATACTTATCCACCTGATTCCAATTACAAACATATGTTTGTGATGCATCAAAAAATGTATGAATGGAGAGACAGCAAACTAGACCTGAGGGTTGTTTTTGGAAAGGGCAGGGGAGGGGGTTAGAAAAGAATAAGAAGGAGAAGAAGGAGGGCTTCTACTCTATCAGTACTTTTTTTTAAGTACCAGGGACTGAGCCCAAGGGCACTCAACCACTGAGCCACATCCCCAGCCCCCTTTATTTTCTATTTTGAGACAGGGTCTTGCTAAGTTGCTTAGGGCCTCCATAAATTACTGAGGCGGCTGGCCTCAAACTTGTGAGTCTCCTGCCTCCACCATGTCCAGCTCTACTGTATTTTTTATAATAAAAGCAAGTTCATGTATCATCTGTATAATTCAGTAGGGAAAATGTGTGTGTGTGTGTGTGTGTGTGTGTGTGTGTAAGGGACAGTAACACTGAGTCTCTGGGCCCACCCACCACAAGTGCTCTACCACTGAGCTCCACCCTCAGCCCCCCAAGGATGAAAGTTTGGAACTCTTCGTCTTCCCTGCCATAATGCCACACTATGTGATGAATTCTACGTAGGGAGCAGTGCAGGGTTGGCCGGCCGGCATGGGGGCAGAGTGGCACTGGCCTCTGACCCTGATCAGGCCATCAGAGAGGGGTTCCTGGGGGTGAATTCTGGGTTATGTGTTGAAGGATGGGTGCAAATGAGCCAAGTGAAGACGCTGAGAAAGTATTCTAGACAAAGGGACAGTGTGTCCAAGGCTGGGGACGGTGGTGAGTAGGAGCTTAAGCCTGGAGAGGGAGGCGGGGAGGCTGGAGGCTGGGGAAGCGGGTCTCCAGGCGCCTCCTGAGTCCCACAGGAAATCTGGAGAGCCTCCTGAGGGCTGTTCAGCTTGGAGTGGCCAGGATGGCGAGGCTGGGCCTCAACGGACAGGCCGCAGTGAGGCTGAGGATCCCAGTTACCCGTGTGGCCTCCCATGCCCCAGCCAGGTGGCTCTGAGCTGTGACCAGTGATTCTTAACTTGAAGGTGCTTCAGAGCCACCTGGAGGGTTTGTGAAAAGCCTTGTTTGCTGGTCCCACCCACAGAGTTTCCAGTAAGTTTGAGGCCACTCAGGAAAGTGTATGTCTTTGACACGCCGCCCCACCGTGAGGCTGCTGGCTTGGGGACCCCACTTTTAGAACCACAGCTCTAACTTCCCTGCCCATTCCCACCTCAGGGCCTTTGAACCTACTGTTTCCTCTCTTGGGCATGTTCCTCCCCAAATCTTTGTCCCCTCCTCAGAGAAGCCTTCCTTGACTCTCATTCTAAAGTTGCCACTCAGTCACTATCTTCTCGTCTTGTTTTATTTTCTTTGGGGAACTGGCCACCATTAGAAATTATCCTGCCTCTGTATTTGTTGACGTGTGTATTTGTCCTCGTTGTTTTTCTTCCTGGTGGTGGTGCTGGGGATTGAACCCAGGGTCTGGCATATGCTACACAAATGCTCTGTCACTGTCCTGCACACCCCTCAACCCCGTTTTCTTTTATTAAAATGCAAGCTCTGGGGTTGGGAGTATAGCTCAGTATTCGAATTCTGCTAAGCAAGCGCACTACCGCTTGAGCCACATCCCCAGCCCCTGAGGCTGGCTTTGAACTCATGATCCTCCTGTCTCAGCCTCTCCGGAGGCGTGGGCCACCACACAGTCTCAAAACTTTATTTTATTTTTCTGGTACCGGGGATTGAACCCTCAGAGGCATTCAACCACTGAGCCACATCCCCAGCCCTATTTTGTATTTCATTTAGAGACTGCGTCTCCTTGAGTTGCTTAGGGCCTCACATTTTTCTGAAGCTGTCTTTGAACTTGTGATCCTCCTGCCTCAGCCTCTCCAGCTGCTGGCATTACAGGCTTGTGCCACCAGGCCTGGCTCAACACTTTATTTTAAATGTAAACTCCAAGAAGGCAGAGATCTGTCCCCAGGGCTTGAGGTTGGCTCTTGGCAGGAGCAGATGCTCAGAATATGTATTAAATGAAAAGCTACTAGGCCAAGTGAGGTGGCACACGCCTAGGATCCCAGCTACTCAGGAAGCTGAGGCAGGAGGCTCACAAGTTCAAGGACAGCCTGGGCAATTGGCAAGACTCTGTCTCAAAAAGGGCTGGGGATGCAGCTACTGGTAGAGTGCTGCTGGGTTTCATCCTCAGTCTCAAAACAAAACAAACTAAACAAACTAAAGCTGGGCTCCTGCAGCCTGGGCCCTCCCGGGGGGCTGGGTGGGTGGGCGAGAGCGGTTTGGAGACCTAGCTGTCCTTCTAGGTTAGAAAAACTCATCCTCTTGGGGGAATGAGGGCAGGGTGGGGTGAGAAAGAGTTTAAAATAGGTGACCTTTTCATGCAGGAGGAAGGAAGGGCCGGCTGACATCACAGCTGCGAGGCCCGGCGCTTCTCTGTGGCCTAGGCACCGGGGCCACCAGCGCAGCCCCAGCCTAGCCACTCCCACCTGCACCGCAGGCAGGGCTGGCGGTGGGGGCATGGCGCCAAGCAGAGGCATGGTGGCTGCTGCCCACCCTGGGCCTCCTCCCTCCTGCCCTCAGCCCTCCTCCAGCCATTCGCTGCCCCCTGCATTTTGGAGGTGGGGTGAGGCACAGGTCCTGAGTTTCCCTGGGACCTGAAGGCCCCTGGGGGTCAAGGCCAGGCTCCTCTGCTCATCATGGATGACCTCCACCAGGCTACCCACGGCTCCTTGTTTCACCTGCCTCTGCCTGGAATTCTGGAACCATCTGCGGCTGGGCCTCTGTTCAAACTCTCCATCCCCCTCTCCCTGTCCACCTGTCCCTTTGGTCCTCAGCAGATCCCCTCCATCCTCCAAGCTTGGGCCCTGCTGCAGGAGAGGAGGAAACGTGGCCTTTGGAGCCAAACAGCCAGTTTGCAGACCCTGATACCATCGGTGGACCTCCGCCCTCTGACCTCAGTTTTCCTTTCTATGTGGGGGGATATCTACCTTCTAGCTTGGGGTCAAGATAAAAAGTGACCCTATTGTGAAAGTTGGTTCCATTTTCTCTACCTACCAACCCAGTCCTGCTTCCAGCTACCATTACTCTGAAACTTTTCACGATTTTTTTCTTTGTTGCAGTACCAGGGATGGAACCTAGGGGCGCTCTACAACCTCAGCCCCCCCCCCCCTTTTTTTTCTTTTTCAGGAAGCAGGGCTTTATTCTGCAATATGGAGGAAACCTGCTTGGCCCACCTATCCCACACATAAATTGGTACCACTCAGGACCTGGCCAGCAATGCCCCTTGTGGACCCCTTGCGAGGTTCTGAAGACAAACCCCAGAGCCCCCAAATTCTTTCTTCCCTTAAACACACCCATATCAATATTTACAGAATCCCCTTTTATACTGGTATCAAAAATTATACTAAAAATTTATCACTAAACTAATTTTATTATATTTTTCCCCTCTTAAAATTTCTTTCCACTTTGAGACAGAGTCTCACCAAGTTGCTGAGGCTAGCCTCGAATTTTGCAATCCTCCTGCCTCAGCCTCCCGAGTCTCTGGGATTTCAGGTGCACTGGGCCCGAATTTCTTGAAATGATGAATTTCAGGGGCTGGGGCTGGGACTCAGTGGCAGAGCGCTTGCCTAGCCTGTGTGAGGCACTGGGTTCGAATCTCAGCACCACATACAAATAAAATAAAGGTATTGTGTTCACCATCAACTAAAAAATATATTTAAAAAAAAAAAAAAAAGAAATGATGAATTTCAGTAACACTAAGAGTCCTTGAGCCCACCCACCACAAAGCCTTTGGTCCCAGCTGGGCTGAAAGCAGAGTCTGTGTGGCACACTGTGCTTCTACCGCAGCCTCCGCTCAGCCCGTCAGAGGGCAGGGAGGTGTAGGAGCCCCAGCCAGCTCCGAGTGCCTGCCTGCTGGCTCCTCCACATCCATCTGCCTCCTTCCAGCTCATCACTGTGTGAGGCGTCGTCATCCCCACCAGGAAAGCCAGGCCTGAGAGGCGCCCTAACTGGTCCAAGCAGAGATCAGGGAGTGACATGATTGGACAAGTGGGCAGGTCCCAGTTCATGAAGGTCCTTGAACACACTTTCTCTTGGGGACAATGGGGAGCCACTGCAGGTTTTAGACAGAGAGAGAACACAATCAGCCTCCGTCGAAAGGCCAGGACAGGGCTGAGTCAAGTAGGGAGGAAAGGAGGAGAGCGGTGTGATTCCTGCTTCTGGTGATAAGAAGGGACATTTTGCTAAAGATGGCCAAAGATGGACAGCCACGGGGGTGGGGAAGATGGGAACAAGCCGGCTCCTGTGGCCTGGAAGAGCCACCGGGAGCCGGGTTGGGTGGGGAGCTGGGGAAGGCCCACGTTGCCTAACAAGGGGGTTTCAGGCCAGTCCCTTTGCCCCGCTGATGTGCAGTTCCTCCTCTGTGCAGCGGGCTCCCCGGGGAGCCGTGAGAGTGCAGTGCTGATAAGACATGCAAAGCACCGGGCTGGGCCGCCCTCCAGGGCCAGGCATTGTGGGACTCCACTGTGGCCTCCTGGCTCCTGGACAGCCTCCCTGCAGCTAGGGGCCTCATTCCCAGGAGCGTTCCCTGCCCAGCAATGTCAGGTGGGACTCAGGGGTGACCTTGCTCTGCTTCCTGGCTGGGAGGGTGGGAACTGCAGCCAAGAGCGCAGGTGCCTGGCCCTCCCCGCGCTGCCCCAGGCCACTGCCAGGTGTGGGCGATGAGTCAGAGCCAGGCTGGGAGGACAAGGCAGCCCTGGGGCCCTGAAGCTGTCACAGCCTTTTCCAGGAGTACTTGATGGGGGGAGGGCTGGACCAGTGCCAAAGTCCCCCCCCCCCAGCAGTGTCACCAAGAGGACATGAGGCACCCTGGGGACCCCAAATCTACCTCTTTGCTGGCTGGAGGGGGGCAGACGTGATGTCCTGTTCATTTCCACTACTAGGATATCTAGGACAGGGCCGGGCACACAGTGGAGGTGCAACAAATGTGCGTGGATGGAGTGTACTGAAATTTGCACAGGACCTTCTGAGAGAGCACGGGCTCTGGAGACCAACAGACAGGGGTTTGGGGACACTAGGCAGGGAGCCTCAGTCTGCTCATCAGGGAAATGGGGCCAACAATGAATACCTTGTAAGGACCATCGTGAAAGAGGCAACCTCAGGAAACTGTTGACAGGGCTTTTGACTCTATCCACAAAAACACAGATCACATTTCATTACAAATACTCATTACCATATCTGCTTCCCCCTTGGATAGAGAGGCCAGTCTGAGTAGAGGCTTCTGAGACAGAAGGCATGGACTTGAATTCTGGACCTCTTTTACTTTGCTGTGTGACCTTGGACCATTTGTTCACCCTCTCTGAGTCTCATATTTTTTTTATTTGTTAATTTGTAGAGTCCATGGTGAGCTTTGAAGAGGGAGTGTTGTGCTGGGCACGATGGTGTAAGCCTATGATCCCAGCTCATCAAGAGGCAGAAGGAAGAGGATCACAAGTTCAAGGCCAGCCTAGGCAACTTAGTGAGACCCTGTCTCAAAATAAAATAAAAATGGCTGGGGATGTAGCTCAGTGAAGGAAAAGACTTGCAGCTAATCGACAAGGATCAGCCACATGCCTGAGCAGAATGGAAAGAACTGGGCTGGGGATAAAGAGACCTGGGCTCTGGCACTGACTTTGAAGTCACTTGGCTGAGTGTCCATGGACGAATCCTTCACCCTCTCTGGGCTTAGATTCCCATTTATAAAATGAAGGACTGGGCCCAATGGCCCAGGGGTCTTTCTGGCTGGGCCTTCCTCTAAGTCTTGGCCAAGTCAGGCTCAGGAGCCAGACCCCTGTGACTGACTCCCTGTGACTGGGAAGCAGAGCACAGGTGACCAGGGTGTCCCAGGTGTGCCTGGAGTCAGTGGAGGCGCTGATCAGGTGCGTCCTGGCTTGGCCCCAGTGAGCCACGAGGCTGAAGCTGAGGTTCCCACAGGCAGAGGACGTGCCTGAGCGCGTGGCTGATCAGGAGCAGGAGCTGGCAGTGAAGCCACCTGTGCGGCTCCAAGGCCAGGGCTCACTCTGCTGCTCTCCCGGAGCGGCAGCCTCACCTGGCCCTCGTGCACCTGTCGTCTGACCTGTCCTCAGGCAGAAACCCGCCCAGAGAGATGGAGGCGCCCCTGGAGCCTTGGGCTTGGAGGTGGAGGAGCCAAAGTGCAGGAGAAGCCGGGCTTCCCTGCTCCACCACAGCTGCTTCTCCACCTGGGCCAACCCTGGCCTGGGCCCTGCCGCCCCACCAAGTCCCTAGCTCCTCTTCCTCCAGGCATCCTGCATCCCGGACCTACCTGAGTCTCCTGAAAGGGCTCTGGCCACCTGGCTCTCACCCCTGGCTCTTCTTTTCCTCTTTCAGCAAATGCGGACTGGGCAGCCTGTGTGGTGCCCTGCTCTGATCTGTTCGCAGGGCCCGGGGATACAGACACAAGTAGAGCAAAGTCCCACCCCGTGCTGAACAGATTACAAATTGCTCTGAAGACAGATGAAGCTGGATCAGAGGATGATGCGATCAGGTGTGATTTGAGGCCATAGTGTGTGTGTGTGTGTTTGTGTGTGTGTGTGTGTGTGTGTGTGTGTTCATTCTGAGAATTGAACCCAGAGCTAGATTCCCAACCTTTAAAAAAAAAAAAAAATTCCTCCCTGGCCTTTAAAAAAATTTGAGACAGTTTCACTAAAGTTGCCCAGGCTGGCCTTGAACTTGGGATCCTCCTGCCTCAGCCTCCGGAGTCGCTGGGATTATAGGCGTGTACCAGCCCAGGTGCTGATTTTGAGTTGGGTGCAGAGTGAATTGGAAGTTTGATTCACAGGGCAGAGCGTTCCTCCTGAGAGGATGCTCAGGGGCTGGTGAGAGTCCCCAGGGAAAGCATCACAGAGACGCTGCCATAGGCGCCAAGCTAGGGAGGAGAGCAGACCTGGCCACCGGGGTAACAGCCTGAGTAAAGGCAGGGGGGCGTGGTGTTCCGGGGGCAGGAGCAGGGCGGCGTGAGTGGAGACGTACAGTTAACACTGCTGCCAGGTGGGAAAGGGTGATGGAATGTCAAGCACAGAAGTTTGAACTGGATCCCCAGGGTGATAGGGAGCCCTGGAGGGTTGTTGAGCGGCGGAGTAACTCTTCAGCGCTCTCACCCTAGGGCAGTGCCAGGGTCTGGAAGGCCGAGGCAAGCGAGGGCAGGTGTGGGGAGGCCCTTGTGGGGAGGTCCGCGCGGGCTGACCCTGGGCCCTCGGAGGTTGGAATGTTCCATGGCTCAGTGTGGTCCTGGCTGTGAGCACCCAGAACTGGATTCTGCAGGCTGGAGGCCTGAGGTGCAGGTGGAGGCAGGGGGGAAGGGCAGCTCTCAGGCCAGAGCCAGAGAGGAGCAGGCGGGTCCAGGCCTCAGGCTGGGCAGAAAGGGGAGCTGGGAGTCAGCCTCCGAGGGGGTGTGCGGGGCAGCCCGCCTCTGACCAGGCCCAGCCTCCTCACTGAGCGGTACACGGTTCCCACGCTACAGAGAAGCTGTTTCTTAAGCACCTACTGTATACCCAGAGCTGGGCAACTTTCTGCCTCAGCACCCCAAGGGCAGCTGCTCCTCATCTACAGTTTCATAGGGAGCTGAGGTTCAGAGACTTCAGTGACCTGCCGAGGGCGACACGGTGACCTTGAGGTGGAGCTGGGATCGGTCCAGGTCTGTGTGGCTCAGCCGTTCACACCCCGCCCCGCAGAGCGCGGTGTAGACAGAGGAGGGGGCAGGGGCCTCTGCGGGTGGATCTCCTTCCTGATCCGCCTGGAGGGGTTCAGGGTTCGGGGCTGCCACGGCCCGTAGTCCGGTGCCACCAGCACTGAGGACTTCTGGGGACGGGACGGCCACAGTTCAGGCCCCTGTGTTTCCAGAGTCCACGCTGGAGCCTAGTCCCCAAGGCGGCAGCAGCCCAGGGCCGGGCACTGCAGAGCCGCTCAGCTCCCACGAGCCCCAGAGTGACTGGTGGCCTGTGGCCGTCTCTGTTGACTGGGTCTCACGCCATTGAGGTGGCACAAAGTACCCCAACCAAAGACGCTCCATTTCTGGGCCCCAAGCCAACCTGGGCCGGCAGCAGCAGGCCAGGAGCGGCCCCCGGGCTCAGCTGAGCTGGCTTCTCGCCTTCCCACACCAAATCAGCCTTTCTCTCTGTCTCTCTGCCTTTAAGATTCTGGAACACTCCTTCCTCCACCCCCGGCCTGCTCTCTCCCTTGGCAAAGCGGGCACTTGGCTGCAGAAGTCACTAGGGAGGCTCCGGCAGGAGGCTGGGCCTCCTCGGACTTGGTCTGTTCTTTTTTTTTTTTTTTTTTGGTACCAGGAGTTGAACTCAGGGGCACCCCACCCCTGAGCCACCTCCCCAGCCCTATTTTGTATTTTCTTTAGAGACAGGGTCTCACTGAGTTGCTTAGCGCCTCGCCATTGCTGAGGCTGGCTTTGAACTCACGATCCTCCTGCCTCAGCCTCCGGAGCCTCTGGGATTACAGGTGTGCGCCACTGAGGCCCAGCTGGACCTTCTCCCTTGAATCCAGAGCCTTCTGCTACTGCTGTGTCTGGGTCCCTAGGGTACCGCCTGTCCCAGAACAGGGACTCCGTGAGTGTCTGTTAAAACAAGGAGCAAGAGGTGGAGGAAGGGCCCTGCTGAACCTCTGCTGCTGAGGCCCTGGGTTGGGCGTCTTGGCCCGGATTCTCCCACCTTCGAAATGAAGAGGTGAGGTTAGCCAGCCAGCCCACCCCAGCGGCCACGGTGGCAAGCTGGACGAACGGAGGCCATTCGCACAGTCCCAGGTGCAGATTTAGTGTTTTTGTTTTTTGTACGGGGGATGGAACCCAGGGGCACTTCGCCACTGAGCCGCGTCCCCAGCCCTGTACTCAGAGACAGGGGCTCACTGAGTGGCTTCAGGCCTCACTGAGTTGCTGAGGCTAGATTTGGACTTCTATCCTCCCGCCTCGGCCTCCCAAGCTGCCGGCACTGTACAGGCCTGTATTCGGATCTTGATGAAAGTCAGTAATTGTTGGGGCAAGCGCAGCCCTGGCTGGTCACTGTCACTGACCTGGGATGAGCTGCTCGCTGAGGCTGTGAGTTGGGGCTCTGCAGTCCAGGAAGCGGCTGGCAGAGCATAGGATGGAGTGACATCCTACCCGAGACCCACTTGGTCACCTTTTTATCTAGTCAACTATTTATGGAGCATTATCTAAGTGCCTGGCCCGGGGACAGGAGCAAGAAGCCCTTCAGCACTTACCCTCCTGTGGGGGAGAGGGGGTCCACACATGAGGGTCCGCGTTAAACCCTCATGAAAGTGCCTTAGAGGAGACCAAGAGCCAGGGGGCAAGGGAAGGGGCTCCCTTAGCTGGGGGTCAGAGCAGCCTCCAAAGCTTGCTTGGTTATTTATTTATTTATTTTGGTTCTGGGGTGGGACTCAGGGGTGCTCTACCTCCGAGCTGTATCCCCAGCTCTTTGTATTTTAGAGACAGGGTCTCGCTGAACTGCGGAGGCTGGCCTCACACTTGCGATCCTCCTGCCTCAGCCTCCAGAGTTCCTGGGATTTACAGGCGTGTGCCACCAGGCCCGATCCCCCAGGCTTTTATTGAAGAGCTCCATTTGAGCTACGGCTGGAGGGTGAGAAGGAGCTGACCTCGTGGCTTGCCAGGCGGAAGGAGCGCAGGAGGGGAGAGGAGTCATCTGGAATCCCTCTTATTGTTTCCCACAAGCAAATCCACAGTGAAACTGGGACTCTGTAGTTATTAGTCGTGCTGGGTTAATTTCTGCATTCAGCAAATCCTGCCCTTACGGTGTTGCCAGCCCTGCTGCTGGCAGCCCTGGGGACAGCAGCAGTGATGAAGGAAAGTGACATTCTTGTCACACAGGTCCAGAGCTCGGCACCCCGTGGAGAAGAGCTAGCGGTCTGCTGTTTGCAAAGGGCTCCCCAGCTCGGATCCCTGGGGAATCCAAATAAGCCCCCACGGTGTCTGGCAGGCCCAGCCTCCCTCCAGCCCGGGCTGGGCCTGCAGGGGAGGAGGATCTGGCTTCCTGCCGCTCCCTCCCCCACCCACCTGGGCACAGAGGGTCTTTCATCCATTGTTACCGCTTCCTGCACATCCATCTCAGCTGCTGGGCTGAACCCTGGATCCTCAGGGACAGGCGGATGCTCTTACCAGGGCCCTCCAGGGGGAGGGGAGCCCAGTGGCCTGGGGCGTGGGGGCGAGGGGGGGTGCTGGAGCTTTGTGACAAGGAAGAGTTTCCTGCCCTGAAGAGCGTTAGACCCTGAGGGCCCAGAAGATGGGAAGCAGGCCCCTGCCACCAAACCCCCACCAGCCACCACTGGGAGAAGCAATTCATGACCCTTGACCCAGCACAGCCTCCTGTCCTCTGGGACTGGGATTGGGTTGGGGTTCAGCAACATCTTCTTGGCCTTGTTTCTGGAGTCAGGACACCTGGTCATTGGAATCGTCTCCACCAGTTCTTGGCTGGGTGACTTGGGCAAGTTTCTTGACCTCTCTGGTCCTGACTTGACCGATAGGTCTAATGCTCCCTGCCCAGCAGTGTCATTGAGAAAGTGAATGAGATCCTGTAGGCTGGAAGCTGCAGAGCACCATTCAGTGACAAGTACCTCCCCCCCAGGCTCTGCCAAGGGAGGCTTGATTGAGCACCTCCCTGTGCCAGCTGCTGTGCGGGATGTGAGGGGTAAGGAGCCATGAGACACAGTCCTTGTCCTTCAGAGACAGACAAGCCATCAGGCCCATGCCATGGGATCCGTCGCAGCTTTCAAACATACCAGCCAAGATGGCAGCTCAGGAGCCAGCCTGCCTAGGTCCAGACCTGGCTCTGTCACTTGCCGGCTGTGTGACCGCAGGCAAGTCACTGAATCTCTCTGTGCCTCAGATTCTTAAATCTGTAAAATGGGGACAATAATGACCTCCTAAAGTCATTGTGAGAATTAAACGATTCCTTGTCACAGAGCAGGGGCTCAGTAAATGCAGTTCTTATGACGAGAGCCGATGAAGTCCACGTGGAGGGCAGGGGTGGCCTGAGGGACTGCAGCGGAGGACAACTAGGAGCTGGATGGCCAAGGACGAGTGTGACTGGACCAGGAGCAGCAAGGGCCAGCCTGGCAGAGGGGGCAGAGGGGACAGAAAGCCTGGGTGCTCCTGGGAGCTGTGGCCAAGATTTCAGAGGAGGCCCAGGGAGTTGAGGCTGCGTGGGAACTCGGGGGCAAGTTCAGGCGTGGCTGTGACGTCACGATGCTCTAGGGAGGGGTAAACCGGGGTGGGGGGGACACGCCAGGGTCTGCCTGTTTCCCACCATCCTTGTTTAAGTGTGGAGGGTGGAGGGACAGGAGGAGGCAGGGAGGCCCCGGTGGGGGGGTGCTGGGTGGCCCAGGAGAGAGGCCGCCTGCCCCTTAGTGTTTTCAGGGTCTCTGAGGAAGAACACCCAGAAAGGGCACAGCAGTCAGATGCTGGGGGTCCAGACCAGGCAGTGACGGGAGGGGAGGGCAGGGGACGAGCTTGAGAAAGTTGGCTGGGCCTAAGAGGAAGGCCACGCTGCAGGGCTCTGGCTGGATGTGGCTGGGGCAAGAGAAGACAGAGGAGTCCCTGCTGCAGGGCCTCCGGGATCCTAAACGGCACCGTGTCTGTGCGCCCATTCATGCAGCTGGTGGTTTCGCCTCATTTACCCCCCAACTCTTTGTTGAGCACCTACTATGTGCAAGGTGTCTTCACAGGTGCTGGGGACAAAGCAGGCTGGTCCCTGGCTTCTTGGGGCTCACAGTTTGGACTGGGTTCATGGTGGGAGAAGCAATTCCTCCAGCAGACGGCTGGGGCCTGCGGAGCTGCGACAGGCAGGACCTTGGCCCTCTGCAGGCTGCTTAAATCTCATCAATCTCATTGCCCCAAACCGGATTCCCACACCTGGCCTTGGAGCCTGCAGGTCCCCCTGGGGAGCTGACTGCAGCAGGTGCTCAGGCCAGGAACCTGTGTGTCCCCCGCCCCAACCCCAGTCCAACCTGCCTGCAACTCCTGTGAACGTGGTCTCCAGAACAAACGCTGGAGCTATCCAGCTCTGTTTTCCCTTCCTCTGTCTAGGTCACCATCACCATCACTCCTGCCTGAACACCATGTCCTCTGCCTAATTGGTGGGTTTTTGTTTGTTTGTTTTTACACTAGGCCTTGAATGTAGGAGCACTCCACCACTGAGCCATATCCCCAGCCCATTGTATTTTTAATTTTGAGACAGGGTCTGGCTAAGTGGCTGAGGCTGGCCTCTGATTTGAGATCCTCCTGCTTCAGCCTCCTTGAGTTGCTGGGATCACAGGTGTGCACCACCACCCTGACCTGACAGGCCTTCTAGACCAGTTAATCCTTATGCCACCGCCTGGCCGGAGCAGGCCTTTTTAGAGGCAAACCCCATGCCCCCCCCCCCCATTTCCCTGCTGAAAGTCTGGCTTCGGTGGCTTCCTATGGATCTGGAATCAGCCAGAAGCCTGAGCAGTTCCCGGGAGCTCGCAGGTCCCACGCTGCCCCCTTCTGACCTCTCTGGGCAGGTCCACCCCCTCTTCCCCGTGGCCTGGGTCCCCTGAGCCTCCGCCCCTGAAGGTGCCCCCTCCCTCCCTGCTCCGGGGGTCTCCCTTCTCTATCTACTCCTTCCAGGGCCTCCCTGCCCACCCTGGCCCAGGGGGTCTCCGTGGTCCTATCTCTCGCTGTTTCCCTGGTGCCTGTCTCCCTCTCGGGGTTCTCCCTGCTGAACCTGTTAGGTCTTCCTGCGCCGGGACCTGGTTTTCCCAGAAGCAGCATCCAAGTCTGGCCTGTTCCCCGGGGGCTGCTGTCCCCTAGCCCAGCGCCTGCCCCGAGCCCCCTCCTGCCCCTCTGAGTTTCCTGGGCCCAGCCAGGGCCCCCCACCCGCCGCCCGCCCGCAGTGGCCCAGCTGCCTTTGTTCACATGGATCCACTCTCTCCTCTCCCCTCAGCGGAATAACCTGCGGGCCACCCGGTCCTCTGCGGATCTCTAATAGTGCGTTATTTTTAGAACAGGTGAAAGCAACGCTAAGCCACCTCTGAGCGGCTCCTCCACCCCCACCGGCCTCACTACACCAATCTGGTTTCCTGTGCTGCTTGTGGAGGCTGCCACACTAGCCAGCTTTGTTATTCTGGGGGAGTGGAGAAGGACCTCAAAAGAAAACCAAGCCCCCCTTGGTCCAGCCTGCATGGAGAGAGAAACAAGGTAGCTGGCCAGCCCCTGACAGGCAGAAGGAAGCCCGGGATGAAGTCTTATGCATCTCACTTGCTGTGTGACCTTGGGCTCCTCACTTTCCCTCTCTGAGCTTCAGTTACCCATCTGGAAAAGGAGGGGGTTGGACTGTTAATGAGTAAAGGCCTCTGTCAGGTAAGATTTGCATGGAACCATGAACCAGTGGGTCTTTTCCATCCCTGGGCATCAATTAGATGACAACCACAGTTCCTTCTATGAATGAAATGTAGGGGTGCCTCTTATAGGGTGCATACAAATACTTGCAAATTGATGCAAAATAAAGGATTCCAGTAGCTTTTGTTTGCAGGACCATCACGGTCTGGCCAGACCCGGGATAGACAGAGGAATTTTGCTCCTGCCTTCATACCTGTTTGGATATCTTTCCCTACATTTCCACTCTAAAAGAGGAAACAGGCCCAGAGAGGAGAAGTGACTTGCCCAAGGTCACACAGCAAGACTGACAAAGACAGTTAGCAGCTGTCTCTCCATTCTGGCATTTTTCTCACCTGCTGTCCCTGACATTTAGTCACAGGCCTGGGGCTAGTACCTGGCTCTCAGGTAAGGGAAGCAAATTCTCTAGCACACAGTGCAGGGGAACGAGCTTCGTGAAGAAGTGCCTCCAAAGCCAGGCCCGGTGAGGTCCGCCTGTCATCCCAGAAACTCAGGAGGCTGAGGCAGGAGGATGGCAAGTTTGAGGCCAGGCTCACGATTTAGTGAGGCCCTGACTCGAAATAAAAAAAATTAAAAAGTTTGGGGATGTGGCTCAGTGGTAAAGTGCCCGTGGGTTCAATCCCCAGTACCAAAGGGGGGGACAAAAGCTCAGCCCAAATCCTAGGGCTGTAGAGGAGGGAGAGGTGCTCTGGTCGTGTGATCAGGGCAAAGGCGTCTTACAATGAGGCGATGAAGAGGGGGCGGGCGGGAGGGGCTCTCTGGAGAGGGATTAGCATTGCAAAGGTGTGGACGCCGAGGAAAGCACTTGAAGTCACTTAGAAGGAGCTTGGCGGGGAGCCTCCCCACCCTCAGTCTCTTTTAAATGCAAGTTGTGTCACCTCCAGGGCTTGTGAGGCCGCGCGCCTGGGTAGACTCCTGGGGACCAACTCCTACAAACCCTGAAAAGGCGAGTTAGGACCATAGGGAGCATGGAGAGTCTGGGGCCAGAAGGAGGTGATCAGACTCATGTTAGAACACACTGGTTTCCTGGGGTGGCGGGGAAGTCAGTTTGAAGAGCAGAGCCACAGCTTCGTGGTAAAGGTGCAGAGCCAGGTCTAGGTGTGAGCACGCAGCGTGGGGATTTGTCAGAGAGGAACAGTCTGAGCCTCGTGGAACGGGGAAGCGAGGGAGAGGGCTGAGGACTGTGGGTTCTGCTCAATCCAGTGAGGAAGGGAACAGAGGCCTCACCCATCCTTCTCAGGACTGGCTCATCCCCCAAGCTGGTGCCCACAGAGAAGAGGAGGCTAAGGTCAGTGAACAGCTGCCTGTCAGGAATCCAGGACAAAGGGCAGCTGCACTTTGTTCTCTGGGGACTTTTATTTTATTCTTCTGACTTGTTAAAGAAAGATCCAAGGGCCTTAAGGGACCACAAGTCAAGTATCTCTCAAACATTTATATAGTGCCCATTAAAGCAAAGTACTTTAATATTTGTGTAGCAGACAGATGTATGAGGCCCAGGCTTTCTTTTTCTTTCTTTTTTGAGCTGGGGATTGAACTCAGCACAGGCCTACCCCTGAGCCAGCCCCAAGGCCATATTTTCTGAATCTCAGACTTGGACATATGACCTGCATAGTTTTTGGTTTTTTTTCTTTTTTTTCCCCCAGATTCATCTGTTACAGATTGAGGTGTGTCTCCCAGAACGATAGGATATGTTGAAGTCCTCACACCGAGTACCACAGAATGTGACGATTTGGACACGCGGCTGCTGCGGATGTCATCAGTTCAGATGAGGACAGACTGATGGGGGGGACAGGGGGGGCCTGGACCCCATATGGCTGGATACCCACGAAGGCCCGGGGCTGACAGCCACCAGCAGCAGCTGGGGAGGGTGGAGGAAGGACTGGACTTGGATGTCAGGGGGACACGGCTCCAGGTACCCTGGTCGGTCTGCTGGCCTTCGGAGCTGGAGAGAAGCAGCCCGCTGGGCTACGGCCCTCGGCCTGTGGTACTTTGTCACAGAAGTTCTAAGGAACCAAGAGAACACGGGGATTAAATCGCACTGGATTTTTGCTGGTTTAGACCCTGTGCTCCCCTCTGAAGGAGGGGATTTTTCTAGAACGGACACAGGGCACTCCCCAGGGCAGTGCTGCAGGGACTCTGCTGGCCCCGGCTGCGCCTGGCCTGGCCCCCAGCCCCGCAGGCCTCCCCCGGCCCAGCCTCCTGCTGCCCCCCACCCCCACCCCGGCACCTGTTCCCACTTCCCCTTCCTCAGTGGAGCAGGTCGGAGCAGGTGGCTGGGTTTCGAGTCCTGCCTCTGCTGCTTCCTGGCATCTGGGAACATCGCCCGGGCGAGTGCTGATCTCTCAGGCCTCCGTGTCCCCACCTGGGAAACGGGCCCCCACGGGGGGCCTTCCGAGGGCTGAGTCCTGCCCTCTGGGTGGCAGTGAGCACTGGAGGGCTGTCACGATGGTGTCACCCAGGAGCATCGCACCTGCCTCCTCCTGTGGCCACCTGTGCGCCTCCCCTGGTGGGGAAGGGGAGACTGCAGCCCCATGTCTGAGCACACAGTAGGTGCTTCGGAAATACTTATCTACCAAGTGGAGCAGAGTATTGGCAGTGACCCCGGAGGCTCAGGGACAGCTGTCACCGCAGGACGCCTGCCCGTCCTCTGGAACTGAAAGTGGGAGAAAGTGTGCCCCAGAGAGGACAGGGCGCGGCGGGCGGGGCCCGACCCCAGGCCTGCTCCAGCTCGCACCTGGCCCCCAGCTCCGCACATCCTGCCTCCTGTGTGACCCCCACATGCTGTCACCCACGCACACCCCCCAGTCCCCAGGCAGCAGCTTCCTCTGACACACACTTTCCACCGCTGGGTGCGGCAGAGCAGGTTGCAGGTGACAACAGTCTCCAAGGTCCCCTCCCCGTCCTGGCTTGGCTCCTGTCCCTGCTGACCTTACCCGTCTGCAGTCCCGGACTTCAATGGTACAGAGTCCATCGGAGGCCTAGATGGCTACCTGAGGTGTAGAAAGGTCTGGGATCAGGGACAGGATGTAGAGTCAGGACCGTGGTCACCATGTGACTCTGGGCAAGCCCTTTCCTCTCTGTTTCTTTTTCTGTGAAAAGGGGCTGCAGTTCCAGTCCCCTGGGGTTGCTGGAGGGGTGACACGAACAGTCCGGGGAGTGCCCAGCATCCCTGCTCATCTGATCCTTGTGGGGACAGCACAGGGCCCCGCGGATGTCGGGAAGGTCCCCTGCTCTGGGCCCAGCACTGAGTCAGGTGCTGGGGGTTTCTAGAGCATTCTGACACCAGCTGAGCTGAGGTGGGGGAGAGAAGGGTAGAGTCCAGGGACAAGGTCACCAGACCCACTTCTGATCCCCTCAACTCTCCATGGGACTTTCTGGAGCCTACAATAAAGGTGCCAACCCTGATGCCCTCCAGGTGACACTGGACACGCTCTGCCGACTCCCAGGTGGACACCGTGAGAACCTGGAAGGCTCGGCTGGAGCCAGCCCTCCTCCTTGGTGGCCTCCCATCCGCTTCCTCTGCAGGCTCCGTGGTGTCCCTGCCCACCGACTCCTTGCCCGGCTCCTCAGCCAGTCTTCCTTCCTCTGGCTTTACGAGCCAGCAGGAGTGTCCCTTGCTCTGGGGACCCTCTGTTCCCACATTGCCTCCTTTGCTCAGACGCAGGGCCTGTCATCTCGCCAGGTCTGAAGGCAAGATGTGGCGCTGCTCCTGGCTGCAGGTCCCGCCACCCACGCAGGCCACGTGCAGAGTGGGTGGGGCCGAGGGGGGCGACGGGAGCAGGGCAGGAAGGGTGGGGTGGGCTCTTGGGTGCGGATGGACCATCTTAGGGGGCAGATGCAGAGTGAAGACTGGGAAGGGGCTGGTGGTAAGCAGCCACTGGTCACTGTTTTCAGCACCAGACATCCACCCTGGAGCCTCCGACACAGCCTGGCTTCCAGAATTCCCTGGCTCCCGGTTCCCTCCAGAGCCTGGACAGGGCCAGGAGCTCCCAGGACTCCTTAGGCCTGGGGCATGCCCATCAGGACACCTTAACGTCATTGTCCCATTTTAGCTCCCCCAGCGCCTGGTTTGAGAACACCCCGCCGAGTTCCCTGCACACTCTCTGTCCCCCACTAGGCTCCGGGAGCAAGCGTTTCTGGGTGTCTGGGCTGGGAAGGAACCGCGGACTGTGACCCTGGCAAAGCTGACCTGCCGGCGGCGGCGACTCTTTTGGTACTGGGGTTTGAACCCAGGGGCACTCTACCACAGAGCACAGCCCCAGCCCATTTTAGTTTGAGACAGGGTCTTGCTAAATTGCTGAGGCTGGCCTTGAACTTGGGATCCTCCTGCCTTGGCCTCCTGAGTCACTGGGATGACAGGCGTGGTGTGCCTCCACTCAGGCTCCTGCCGGCTACACGGATGGGCCTGATGAAGCTGCTTTACCTCCTCCCCATCCAGGGAGTCTGAGACTCTCACCCAGTAGCACCCTCCCCCTTCCGGAGAGCATCCTTCCGCTCGCCAGCAATCTCCCAGTCTCTTCTGCCACCTTGCTCCAGGGCATCTGGTGATTCTAGAAGAACAGAGATCAGAACCCATTTTGAAGGGTGACTACCTTCCCCCTTTCTCCGCCTCGCAGAGTCAGTGACAGGAGGAGCATTCCAGGATGGAGTCAGAGGACCTCAGATCCATGTTGGCTTTTCCGCCTGCCAACTGCTGCCCCCTGGGGATGAGAAGCCAGTCCAGAGGACAGACTTTGGAGACAGAGATGTGGGTTTCAATCCAGGGAGTTTTTCAATGACCTTAGGTGAGTGACTCAACTCCTTGGAGTCCCTTCTCCCCATCTGACAAATGGAAGAACAGCACCATTCACCCCCCAGAGCCGTCATGAGGATCGGATCAAATGCCGACCGGCTGCCTGTCTCTTGTGGCTGCTGGGCCTTAGAAATGTGGTCGGTCTGAGCGGCAAAGCGCTGAGTGTCAAACACACGGGAGCTTGAAGACTCGGGGAGGGGGCAATGTAAAAACCTCAAGATTTTGTGTCTGGATCATAATTGACAAGATTACATAATGATAACATTTTGACACATTGGGCTAAACAAAATACATTATGAAAGGAGAAAAAAGGCTGGGCCCCATGATGCGAGGCTCCGGAGGCTGAGGCAGGAGGATCCCAAGTTCAAAGCAACTTAGCAAGACCCTAAGTAACTCAGTGAGACCCTGTCTCTAAGTCTCTAATAAAATATTTTAAAAAGGGCTGGGGATGTTGCTCAGTGGTTGAGCACCCCTAGGTTTAACCCCTAATACAGAGAGAGAGAGAGAGAGAGAGAGAGAGAGAGAGAGAGCAGATATTGCTCAAAAGTGCTCTGGCTCTGCAGCCTTCCCAGCCTCTCCCAGGTTGGTGGCTTTTGTTCCACTTTGCCACAGGGCTCGAATATGTCTCCATTATGGCTCTGAGCTATTCATATTGTAGTTGGCTGTGCAGGTGTGCAACCAGCCCAGGAGCTCAGTTAGATACTGTCCCTTGGTCAACTGTACCCCTGGCTCCCTGCAAGGAGCCTGGCTCATGGCAAACACTTAGCAGAAGAGGATACAGTGGTAAATAGGAACACGTGAAAGCTGCAGGGGTTTTTATTATTTGACCATCCCTGGAGTCCTAGATGAAAGAACACATGTCACACCAAAGCCACACCAGGGCCCAGAGGCAAGAAAGATGCACACCCAAACTGGCTTAATTTTTTTTTTTTTTTTTTGTACTGGGGATGGAACCCAGGGGTGCTTAACCACAGAGCCACATCCCCAGTCCTTTTAAAAATTTTTTCATTTTGAAACAGGTCTCTTTGAACTTGAGATCCTCCTGCCTCAGCCTCCCAAGTTGCTGGGATCACAGCTGTGAGCTGTCATGCCTGTCCCAAACTGACTAATTTGAAAAGAATTGAATCAAGGACAATAAGCCAAGGCCGGGGCAGGGTTTCAGGATAGCAGGCAGGATGGCACACTGTCTCAGGGCTGGTACCATGGAGCACGGAAGGAAGCTGTTACCATGTTGGCCTGGGGGTGGGAGGGAGAGGCTAAATGGACCTGGGGCAAGAGATGCATGCACAGGGCCACCCACAGGAGCTGTAGGGGGTGGGACACAGCACTGTGGGGCCATCATGCAGGAAGGAACTGGGGGAATAAAGACCAGTGCCACTCGCCACCTGTCCTCTTCCCAGCCTCCCCATTCAACCAGAATGCAGAGGATAAAGGGTATTGATGTCACCCGAAGAGGTCACCCATCAGGGCACAGAACAGGTTAACCAGGGCAGAGGGAAGTTCTGCAGAGAGGTGCTGCATAAGAGAGAGCACAGGACCCCAGCATGTCTGAGGATCTCTGCAGATTGTTCTCCAGCACAGTAAACGGTCTCACCAACCAGTTATTACTCCTGAAGCCCTACTGTGTCTCAGGTGGTGGAAACCGAGGCTCAGAGAGTCCAAGTGACCTGCCCAACATCACACAACAGGAAGTGGCAGCACCGGGTCTGGAGCCCAGGTGGGCCCCAGCGCCCAGGTCCTCTCGGTCTCTTAGCAACACTGTATGGTAAGTCATTGCTTCTACTCTGGAAAATTCTGCAAGGCCAATGTCCCCTGCCTGCGTTTCAGAGAGGTCAAGGGATTTCTCCAGAGCCACACAGCTTATGGAGGTGGAGTGGAGGCAGAGAAGCAGGGTGGGAGAGTTTGCCATTAGTCAGAGCAGGTGACTGGCAGACTGCACGGTGGCAGACTCAGGGATTTTTTTTTTAGCCCCAACGGGTGGAGCCACCTCTCACCAGGTGCCTCCCGGAATCACTCCCCAGCTGCAACCACAGGATTTAGATGTGCAGAGCTGGGCAGGCCCTCAGCATCCTCTTGGCTGGGCTCTCGCCTGTGACTTTAAAATTAACACTAATTATAGCCCAGCAGCCCTGGCTTCCTGTCCCTGGCATGGTCACTCTTTGTCTTGCTCTGAGCGACGCTCCCTGAGGATTGTCAGTTCTGGGGGCAGGTATCTGGGCTGCTTATCTCATAGATGAGAACCCAGGCAAGTGACTTGTCCAAGGTCACAAAGCCAAGCAGAGCCTCAGAGATCCCCCCGCCCCCACACCAGGGCAGCTCTGAGCAGACGGTGGAGCCAGGCAGGTGGGGTGCAGCCAGATCTGCACCCACCAGCTCTGCTGGCCTTGGACAGGTCATTTGTCTGTGTCTTGCTTCCTCTGCTGTAGAATCAGGATGGCTGTCCCCTCTGCTCCCTCTGACTGAGGTCTAGGTGAAATGCACTGAAGCAGCAGCCACAGTGACTCTGCCTCTCTGAGTCCACAAAGCTTTCCAACACATCCAGGGAGGCTCTTGGATTCTGTCCCTGGGTGACCCTGGCTTCCACAGGGATCCAAGAGAGCAGCTGTCACAGCCTCGGCCTCAGTAACCCTCACCTCACCCATCCCCATCTTGCAGACAAAGCCACGGAGGCCCAGAGAGAAGGAGTGACCGCTCAGGCCTCCAGACCTCAGACCGAGAAGGCTGCGCCCAAGCCCCCAAGCCGAGCTGGCAGCCCCTCTCCCAAAGGCAGGAAACGGGGCGGGATGATCATGGGTATTGTTGTTGGAAACAATGCTCAAGACAATGCCATGCAGCAGCAAGAAGCCTGCCGCTCTCCACGGGCTCAGTAATCATCCATCTCCTGCGGGGAGGGCCCTGGGGCTTTAAGAAGGGCCTCCTCCGGCAGGATGAGCAAACATGCAGTGAAAACCAGCAGCTGGGCCCCAGGTGCTGGGAGAGAGTGGGGCAGGAAGCGGGCAGGCCGGCTCTTTCTTTCCTCTTCTTTCTTATTTGTTTGAGAAGCAACTTTACTTTCTAAATCGGTCATTGTCACCCGTTGGCCCCCGCCCCACCTGGGCCAGGGCTTCTGGTAACAAGGGCTCAAGAGGAAGCTCAAGGGCACTGGAGGGATGAGGTCCTAGATGTGCCAGGGCCCCAGCCCAGCTGAACTTGGGGGCTTCTTCCCCCAGGGGACTCATGGTCCACCTTTGGTGAGCAGGGACTTGCAGACAGTACCTGGCTGCGGTGTGACCTGAGTCCCCAGGGTCAGCTGCCAGGGGGTGGGACAGAGGCCTCATAAACCGGGAGGAAGTCCTGTCGCCTCAGGCAAGTCACTTCACCTATGTGAGCCTCTGTTTTCTCACCTGTAAAATGGGAGGAGTTGTGGAAATTAAACATAATGATCATGATGATTTAGCATGTTTACTAGCACTTAAACATAGTTACTAGTTGGGAATTTATTTAAAAAGCCAGTAGTCACTGGGCATTTATTTTGTACTAGGCCCTTTTTTGGGGGGTACTGGAGATTGAACCCAGGGGCATTTTGTCACAGAGCCAAATCCCCAGCCCCGTTTTATTTTGGGTTAAGATCTTGCTAAATTGCTGAAGGTCTTGCTGAGTTGCTGAAACTCTCCTTGAACTTGAGATCTTCCTGCCTCAGCCTTCCCAGTCACTGGGATTACAGGCCGGCGTGCTGCATCCAGCATGCCAGGTACTGCTAAAGCACTGTACATATATGAATTGAATCAGAGCAATTAACATTCCCCACTTAGATGAGAAAAAGGGAGGGGCACAGGTTGGGGGGCCAAGTGAGTGGCCTCCACAGCGGCAGACCCAGGTTTTGCAGGGTGTCAGTACAGCTTGAATAATATTGGGGGGTTCTTTAAAAAGAATTCATGATTATGAATACAAAATGGGATACCAGGCCATGCAAATGAGGCCCCCAAGTCTTAAAATTCACAGGCTTCACCTCAAATCTCTCTCTAAGCTCTAGTCCACCTTGCTGGCCAGTGGCAGAGGCAGGGGGAAGCCCCAGGATCCATAAGCATTCAAAGCAGTACTCAGGGACACACAAGGCAGTCAGCGCAAAATGTCGCACTAAGCTGGGTGTGGTAGCACACACCTGTAATCTCAGCAACTCGAGAGGCTGAGACAGGAGGATCACAAGTTTGAGGCCAGCCTCAGCAACTTAGACCCTGCCAAAAAAAAAAAAAAAAAAAAAAAAGCTAGCTGGGGATGCAGCTCAGTGATAAAAGCACTCCTAGATTCAACCCTGGCACTAACAACAAAAAAACCACACTGAGGACACAGAGCTAGAACTGAACCCAGGGGCCTGACCACAAGGGCCATGTGTTTAGCTGCTATAGTAACTGTCAACTCTGAGTGGGGTCCAGCACACTCTGCTGTCACCCCTCACCTCCCATGTAGGTCCTCTCACCTCTTCCCTGATAGCTGCTTGGAGCAGGGACAAGATACTGCCATCACCCTGACTTTGGAGTCACCAGGCCTATGTATTAATCCAAACTCTGCTGCTTCCCAGCCAGGAGCCCCTGGGGTGGTCTTTTTGCATCTCTGAACTCCAACTTTCCCCTCCATAAATAGGGACTATGGGATTCATAAGGTGGTCACAAAGTCTAAAGACATCAATTATTATTTTAAGTGTTTCTAAAGATGCTGTCGACTAACCACGTGTCCAGTGTGGGTCTCTGCCTGCTGCTGGCCCTCTGGCTGCCCTGGATACGCACACTTCCTAGGGTGGTTTGGAGGACCCGGGGTTAAGGGTGGTGGAGCACAGGGCCCATGACAAGTGCTCAGAGCCAGTAGAGGCTGCTGCCCTGGTGGCGGGGGCAGGTTGTTTGTGAGGGGTGAGTGGGTCAGAGTCTCTTGAATGGGACCAGGAGTCAGATGACCTTACCCTAGGTGGATTTCCACCACCAGGTTGTTTGTGACCTGGGACAAGCCGCTCCCCCCATTCTGGACTCTGCATTTACAAGTTGTGTGAATGGCCTTCCAAGGGATGACATTGTCTCTAAGGGCCTTAAGAGATGGGATTTCTGGATAAGGAGCACAGGAGAGTCTCTGGGACCCTCCAAGGGTGGCTCCCATGAACCTGCTTCCTTTCTTGGGTCCTTTTCATGGACCCAGCTCTTGAGCCAGACAGGAGAGTTGACATTGAACTTTAAACTTTTTCCCCTCCAGTAAAGGGTACTGAGTTATGTCCCTAGACTTTTTTTTTTTTTTTTTTTTTTTTTTTTTTAAGTCACGGTCTCATTAAATTGCCAAGGGGCCTCCAACTCGAGATCCGACTGCCTCTATCTTCCAAGTAGCCGGGATTACAGGTGTGCCCCACGTGAGCGACGACAGTGGACTCATCTCACCTGCGCAGCAGAATCAGTGCTGTGGCTCAGCTCACGAGTTCTGCCGTCAGACAACCCTGATATAATCTGTTTCCTTGCCTGTAAAATGGGCATGAAGATAATAGAATTCCTTTTACCCATTTTACAGATGAGGAAACTGAGGTTACAGGAGGCACTGGGCTTGCTGAAGGTCATGGCTCTCACCTGGCCCTGGTCCTCCCTGGCCCCACTCTCCCCCAGCTGTGGCCTTTCCCTATGGAACCCTGGTCACTTCTCCCCATCCCAGAAGACTGGCTCTGACTCCCCTTCCTTCTACCTGGTGTCCTGTTTCTCTTCTGCATCTGGTGAATTCTCCCAGTGGACTGGACCCCTGGGCCAGCACTGGTGACCCCAAGCAAGCTGTCCACCCACTCTGGGCTCCATGCCCTCATCTAAAGGAGACAACAATCCCTGCCTCATGTACAAGTACTCATTGCACCCAGTGCCCGACCCATCGCCAGCATGCATGAAATTCCAGCCTCCTTCCCACCCACCTCACGTGGTGCCTCCTTGGCAGGCTGCCCTGGTGCCTCCAGGTGGCCAAGTTTCTCTGGCCTGGTCCCTACAGTATTCATCACCCTGTATCATTCCCACTACCATCAGGTCTGTACGGAACACAACTCAGTCTCCTGTGTCTTCTTAACACCTGCAGAGTCTGGCACAGACTGAAGACGGTTGAAGGAATGAATGATCCCTCCAAGGTGCTCAGTTGGTGAGTTATCCTTTCTGTCTGTCAGGACAGTGGGTTTCTGGGTGCTGCAATGATCATCACTACTACTATTTCTTCTGCCCAACATTATGCATGGCTCCCATTTATTGAGCACCTACTGTGTGCCAGGCACTATAGTAAGTAGTCCTCTGTGTCATCTCAATCGCTACCCTCAGTCACCCCATGGGGTGGGTGTTCTGTTATCATCTGTACTTTCCAGATGAGCACACAGGCTCTGCTGGGGGAGGTGGTAGAATCTGCATTAGTGGAACTGTGCTTCACAGCCTTCCCACCCACTGGGAAGGGCAAGTGGGCCAATCACAGTGCTCCATTTCCCTCCCCACAGTGATTGATTTGGGCCTGTGCATGTGATACAGGTGAAGCCCATCAGAGCCCTCCCTGGGACTTTTGCAGAAGTTAATGGGGAAGATTGACTGTCCTTCTGAAGTATCACCTGGCAGACTGTGAACACTGAGTATATTCCTGGGACTGGAGAGGGACCAGGGGAGACAAGGCCCATTCTTATCTTTTGGCAGTGCCAGGGATAACGAGCAGGCTAGGGAAGCACCCTACTACTGAGCTACACCCTCAAGGCCTAGTCTCAAAGCTACACACACAGAACCTATGGGGGTGGGGAAAAATAACCCAATGACATTATTAGAAACCCTGGATCCAGCCATGCCTGAAATTGCAAGATAAAGGAGCCACTAATTTTTAAAAATATACTTTTAATCTTAGATGGACACAATACCTTTATTTAATTTATTTATTTCTATGCAGTGCCGAGGATCAAACCCAGTGCCCACATGTGGTAGGCAAGTCTCTACCACTGAGCTACAACCCCAGCACCACTGAGCTACAACACAGCCCTAAATTCCTTTTATCTCTTTTTCCTTTTTAGTTTTCTTTTCCTTACCCGGGTTTGAATTGGGTTTCTATCACTTTCAAAATTGCCGATTAATATTCTCTTCCTGATCTCGAGCCTCTTCCTGGATAATTCAGGTCTTATCTACTCCCACATGTGGGTGTCTGATGCAGACAGTTCTTAAGGAAATGGATGTCTGACAGGCACCTCAAAGGTGACCTCTCTCTGCTGCCTTCCTGGGTTTCCCATTCCAGGTAAATGCTGTCACCACTCAGGCCCCCGAGACGACTCCGACACTTTTAGCTTCTCTCCCCCTAACTGTTCTCTTCAGCACTGCTGTTCTGTTTCAGAAGGTTCTCGCCCATCTGTCTCCTTTTCCCTCTCCACTGTCATTCCCTTAATTCAGGTCACCTTCAACTCACTGCAAGAATGTTCTCTCTCCCTTCCCTCCTCCTTCCCTGTATCGCTCCTCCATGCCTATCACTGCAGTGATCTTTCTAGAAACCGCACCTGACCATGGCAGGGCTCTGCTGTGGCTCCCCATCAACCTCAGTACGGTCTGAGCTCCCCAGGGTGGCTCTGGGGGCCCTTCCCAATGGGCTTCATCTTGTTCTTCTCGCCAACTTGTGTTTGTTGTGCCGCACGAGCTTGCCCTGAGCATCCTGCACACCTGGAATTTGTTCCTGCTGGGCTTCTGCCTCACCCCAATTCCCACCAGAACCCCCACTATTCTTCAAAAAGCCCCCAAAGCTGATTCCTCCAGGCAGCTCTCCTCCTGAGGACCCTGGCCTTGCCCTATCTTGGACAGTCCTTACCTCTCTCCAAGGCTCCAGGCCTGTGATTCCATAGTTAGCTGGACCATGATCTCAAGGGTGGGACCTGCCTGATCTTCCCCACCCTGGGCTAGCACTGCACCCAGGGTGCAGGGTGTGTTCCATGAGCCAAGGTGAATGCCAGGTGACCAGGGATCCTGGGGAGCTCACCCACTAAGATTTGGTTCTTGACTAGTCCTTGACCCTTTAGGGCAAAGAAGCCCCTGGAGGAAATGATTCGTTGTTTGCATATGGACAGCACTTTACAGTTTGCAAAATGTTTCCAGGTGCATTTTGTCATTTGTTTTTTTACATTTTGGCCGCACTGTGGGAAGGTTTTAGCACCCCTGGTTTACAGATGAAAAACGTGGTTCAGAACTGGGTTCTGATCCAAACTTCCTATATGTCGGATGTGGGCAGAGAATCGAGGAAAAGCAGAATTCCTGAGTCAGAAGAGCCAAGGCCCCTCTGGATGGGGCTATGGCAACAATAATAACCAGACAACAGCGGCTGGGGCTGGGGCTCAGAGCTAGAGCAATTGCTTACCATGCAGAGGCACTGGGTTCCGTCCTTAGCACAACATAAAAAAATGAAATAAAGACACTGACTGCATCCACCTATAACTAATATATATAGACAAAAGGAGCGCGCTGCCCTTCCCTGCCGTGTCCCACGATTCCCTGGCCTCATCGGCTAAGGAAGAAGGGCTACTCTTTCCCATTTTACAAATAAGGAAACCGAGGCAGGGCACCATTAAAGAGACTGTGCCCCTCTGGGCCAGGTTCCTCCTTGGTTACGGGGACAGTACTTTATAGTGCTAGGTCCCCACTCCGATCTGGCCAGCTCAGAAGTCAGGGGCAGAGGTGGGAGATGACACCCGGGGAGGCCTTCTGATCCCGGGGAGGGCCCAGAGTCTGGGAGGCAGCTTAGGATGTGGGGGCGTGGGGGTGGCAGGGCCGCGAGTGGGCGTCCGCCCGCGTCACCGGCTCGCCCTCCGCAGCGACAGCGGCAGCTAAGCGAGCTCCCGGCGGCTGGGAGCGGGGCAGGTGGCGCTGGCAGCGGCGGGTGTGCCTGCGTGGGCGTGGGCGAGGGGCCCAGGCGGGCGGGTCCCCACGCCCATCCTCCCTCTCGCCCGCCCTCTCTCCCGTGGCTGGTGGCAGGTGAGTGGGTGTCGAGGAACCGCCAGGCAGCGGAGAAAACAGGACGCCGCAGAAATCAGATTACTCACCTGCAGCTGCGACTACCCAGGGCTAATAAAAGCAGAGCTTCCTGTTGTTTTATTACCGCCCTGTGCCTCCCCCAGCCCCATGGCTCCCAGCTGCACCACGGCCCTCACAGGTCGCCAGAAACCAGTAGCTTCGGGGTCGCGGCCACTGGAAGCCTGAAATGCCATCTGCCGGGCGCAGGGTGGGGGCAATGCACCCTCCAGGGTGGCCTTCGGTCACCTGCTGGGAATCACCTGGGTGACTGGTTCTGGAGCTGGGGATGGAGATGAGCCTGCCTGGGCAGCCCTTTGACCTCAGACCCTCAGGTGGCTCCTTCGTCAAATGGGATGAGGATAGCGCAGCCTTTTGGTTGGCACCCTAGATGTGAGGTCCGGCCCCGCAGACCCCCCGGAAGAGAGCGGGTTGCGGGAAAGCACGCCTGTGCGGCTCAAGCTGGTCAGTTGGTCTGAAAGAAGGCTGAGGAGTTGCACTCTCAGCGTGGGTGGCCATGGTGGCTCGGGGGTTTGCAGACCGAGCAGGAGGACCCTGAAGGAGGACGGCCCGCAGGCGGCCAGGGTGGAAGAAGTTACGTGGGACTGGCCATAACTCCCTCCCGCACCCTGAGAAAGGCCCTTTACTCCCAGCTTCTCCAGAGTTCGGTTTCTGTGGCACCAGAAGAATGGGATTGTCAAGGGCATTGACTGATGGCCAGATCTCGGGGCCTCTTCCTAGCCTTCTGTGACATGGGACTCAGAGAAGCCACTTATTTCCTTCAATTTTTTTTTTCTTTCCCTCCCTCTCAGGACTGGGGATTGACATTTCCCCCTGAGCTGCATCTCCAGTACTTTTGTTTTTGAGACAGGCTCTTGCTAAATGGCTGAGGCTGGTCTCCAACTTGGGATTCTCCTGCCTCAGTGCCACCCCTGCCTTGGCTTCTTCAGATTCTCGCTTCAGGGATGCTTCCATCCTCTCTTCCTCCTGCCTCCCTAGATTTCTTTTTCAGGGTCTTTCCCTCCCCAGGTGCAGGAGGGAGTAATGGCCAGTCCCACATAACTTCTCCCACCCTTTCCACTGTCCCTAGGTCACAGGTGCCTTGAAGTACTGTGCACTCACCAGACCCTCCCTTGACCACGCTGAGCTCTTCCCTGAGCTGCTGAGCACCTCCCAGGCATCCCCACTGGGTGGGGACCCCAGGCTGCCTGTCTTGCTGCCTCTTTGCTTTGCTATTTCCCTTGGAAAGGGTGAAGTTTGGGTTTGATGGGATCTGCAACCCCCAAGTACCCGACTCAACTGGACCAGCACCAGCTGCATCAACTTGTTCTCCCCTTGGCCTGCCTCTCCTGTGGTAGGCCTTTGTCGCAGGATGTCACATCTAGACGGTGATGTGACTTCTCTCCTAGACTCCCCCTATGGTCTTCCAGTCCCATTTTACTTCTGCAATAGCTCTAGAGTCAGTCTGTCCTCCTTTTTTCAGTCTTCCTGTCCTCATGCACAACAGGACTCTGAGCCCAGGACTCCCTTATCTCTCACTTGGAATATTTTTTGGTTATTTTATTTTTTTATGGGTGCTGAAAATTGAACCCAGTGACTCACACATGCAACCTCTGAGGCACAACCCAAGCCCTCACTTGGAATTTTTATTTTATTTATTTATTTTTGGTGGTGCTGGGGATTGAACCCAGGGTCTTGTGCATGCAAGGCAAGCACTCTACCAACTGAGCTATCTCCCCAGCCCTCACTTGGAATATTTTAACAAACCTCTTAAATGGCTTTCCTGGGTTGTTTAAGAGGGGGCCCTTTCTTTTGGTACCAGGGACTGAATCCAGGGGCACTTAACCACTGAACCACACCCCAGCCCTTTTTTTTTTTTTTTTGCATTTTATTTAGATACAGAGTCTTGCTTAGTTGCTTAGGACCTCCCTAAATTGCTGGGGATGGCTTTGAACTTGGGATCCTCCTGCCTCAGCCTCCCCAGCCCCCTGGGATTATAGGCATGCCCACCATACCTGGCAGTAGGGGGCTCTTTCTGAGACACAAACCCTGGCCTTGGTTCAAACCATTGGTGGCTTCAAACCATTGGTGGTTCCTCGGAGCCTGTAGCATACAATTAAAACTCTTCCTCTTCCCATTGAGAACTCCCAAGGCAGAGTTCCCCTCCTGGCTCCCGGGCTCATTACCCTGGGAGCCAGTTATCTCTATCGCTCATCAGCCTCAGAAGGCAGGCGGGGCATGGTGGTGCACGCCTGTGATCCCAGGGCTGGGGAGGCTGAGGCAGGAGGATCCTGAGGGCACCTTTGTGAAGATAAATTGAGGAATTGAGAATCCCCAACCTAGGACTCAGACCTCGCCAGCAGCAACACTGCTGCTACCTGTGTGCCTCCCTGTCAGGTCCCCTCCGTCCCCTGGAAGTGAACATCATCCTGAGTTTTGTGGTCACTATTTCCTTGCTTTTTTTGGGGGGTGGGGAGTTTCACCCTAGGGGGATGGATCCTAGACAACTTACGTTTTGTTTGCTTTTGGACCTTTAGCTAAATAGCGCAGTGTAGATACATTCTTCTTGGATTTTTTTTTCATGCATCACTGTTTCTAAAACATATTTGTAATTGGGCCTGTTTTAGATGTTATTCCTTCATTTTCTCTGCTGTGTGGTTCTCCCCTGTCTGAAGAGTTCCTGTGTGCATTCTTCCCATTGAGGAACATGCAGGTAGTTGCCAGGTTTTTTTTTTTTTTTTTTTTTTTTGCTTTCCCCAATAGGCTGCACAGCATTCTTTTCTGTGCCTCTTGGTACGTACCTGTAGGTGTTTCTCTAAGCTCCATACTTAAGCCTGTCCTGGGGGTCAGTAGGATGCACATATTTAGCTTTACAAGATGCTGCTGTGTTGCTTTCCAAAGTTCTTGCTGCATCGGTTAACTCTCCCCTTCCTCGCCACACGGATGAGCATCCAGCAGCTCGGCACCCTGGCCAGCCCTTGGTATGGTGGGACTTTGTATTTCTCCCTAATATGTAGGTCTTCTCTGGCACTGGCCTGTGAGATGAAACCTCTTTTTATGTCCTTATTTTTCAGTCTGGTTTCTTTTTCTGTGACTTGCCTGTTGAGTTTTTTGTACACATTTTTATTGTTTGGTTTGTTTTTCCCCCTTTTTACTGGTTTGAGGCATTCTCAGGGAAGGTTATTGCTTCCATTTTTTAATAGAGTTAGGATCTGAGACCCAAGCTCAGGAGGGGACAAAGTGGGCCCCAAGCCCACAACTACCTGGTTCCAGGGTCCTTTGTACCAATCTCTCTGCCTCCCATTCATTCAGTCCTTAAATATCTGCTGATGACTTTCTTTCTTTCTTTTCTTTCTTTTTTTTTTTTTTGTATAGATTGACACAACACTTTCATTTCATTTGTTTATGTTTATTTTTATGTGGTGCTGAGAGGTAAACCCAGGGCCTCACACATGCCACAACCCCAGCCCCTGATGACTTTCTTAGTAGATCTTGGAGAGGGAATAGAAAGTTGTGTTTAAGAGCATAGACCCTGGAGCCCCCTGCCTTAGTCATAATAAAAAGTTATTATTATTTGGCAGTGCTGTGGATCCAATGTGGGCCTTGCACGTGTAAGGTAGGTGCTTTAGCACTGAGCTACTTCCCCAGTGCTCTGCCTAGATTTAATCTCTTCTCTGCCACTCGTGAGCTGTGGCCTTGGGTAGATTTTTATCCAATCTGTGCCTTTGTTTCCTTATCTATAAAATAAGAACAACACCAGTGCCTTCTTTACAGTCTTGATCACAATGCAGGAATGAGTTAATCCATGTGAGAGAGCCCAGGTCAGTATTCAGCGTACAGTCCATGTTGGATAAATAACTGGCACAGGTCAGGCACTGTGCCTGTGGTGCCCTGTTCTGGGGACACGTGGATGAAGACAGATAAGGACACTGACCTCACAGAATTCACTGTCTGGTGGAAGGAGAGACACAAAACAAATAAAGAAATGAAAGAATGTGGCTTGTGCCTGGCATGGTGGTACATGCCTATAATCCCAGAGCCTGGGAGGCTGAGGCAGGAGGACTGCAAGTTTGAGCCTCAGCAACTTAATGAGACCCTATCTCAACATAAAAAATATAAGGACTAGGGATATGACTCAGTGGCAAAGTGCCCCTTAGGCTGGGGATGTGGCTCAAGTGGTAGCGAGCTCGCCTGGCATGCGTGCGGCCCGGGTTCGAAAGAAAACCCCAAAGTGATGAAACCGAGTGACCAGACGCTGACTCAGCTGGGTGGTCATGCAAGGAAAACCCCCTGGAGAAGCTGACATTTAGGCTGAGGTGCAGAGAATAAGAAAGACCACCCAGGCAAAGAGCAGACAGGAGAGCAGTCTAGCAGCTGGAAGGACACATGCAAAGGCCCTGAGGTAGGAAGAGCTTGATGTTTTAGGGGACTGTAGGGAGGGCAATGTGACCAGAGCCAAATGAGTAAGGAGGAGAGGGCTGGAAAAGAGGCCAGGGAAGTGCCAAGGCCAAGGGTCTGCATTTCATTCTGTACAGCAAAGGGTTGTGCTTTGTCTTTATATAATCATTTGATGCTGTATGATTGACTATCTACGAATTCACCTAAATACTTCTTGAAGCCATTGGTATTTTTAGCCAGTACCCCCTTTCTGTGAAGCAAGACTTCCCTTTATTGGTCTTACATTGACTACTTTTGGCTTTTGAGGGGAGCCCCCTTCTGCCTTATAGCTGAGGGTTAGCAAGCCAAAGTAAGAACTTAGATTTTTTTTTTTTTTTTTTTTTTGGCAGTATTGAAGATTGAACCAGGTATTCTCCCATGCTGGGCAAGTGCTCTACTGGTGAGATGCACCCTCAACCCTTTATTTTATTTTCAGATAGCAACTTGCTGAGTTGCTGAGAGTCTAAGTTGCTGAGGCTGGCCTCCAACTTGTGATCCTTCTGATTCAGCCTCCTGATTTGCTATGATTATAGGAAGGAGCCGCCACACCTGGCTTCACAGTCAAGATTTTACTAGAGATGTGAGAGGAGGGTCCCCAGGGTGGCACCTCCCCTGCTCTGTGATGTTTTCCCACCTGTGAAGTGAAAATAATGAGTGGCTCCCTGAGATTGATGGGGAGCATGAAATGGGACATGGGTTGGCAGCAGGCAGTGATCAGTATTTGCTGGCTGCCACACAGAGGTTGATGACAGATGGGGGTGATGGACAGTCCACTGGGTGACATTGGGTGAGTCACTGGACCACACCTTACGTGCTTGTAAAATTATGGTGTTGGATCAGATAACTGGGTGAGGGCTTACCCAGTCTGTTCTAGAATTCTCTAGGCCTATTTTTTCCTTTTTTTTCTTTTCCCCTTGGTCATGGAGATTGAACCCAGAGGCTGTTTACCACCGAGCCACAATCCCAGCCCTTTTTATTTTTCATTTTGAGACAGGATATGGCTAAATTGCTTAACATTGCTAAATTGCTGTGGCCGACTTTGAACTTGTGATCCTCCTGCTTCAGCCTCCCAAGTCACTAGGATTATTGGTGTGTGCCACTACTCTTGATCCTATTTTTTACTTCAAAACAGGGTCTCCTAATGGCCAATGCTGATCTTGAATTTGAGATTTTCCTGCCTGGCCACCCAAGCCTCTGGGATTACAGGACTGCCTCACTGTGCCCTGCCCTTTTCCTGCAATTTTGTTGTTGTTGTTGTTGGGGACAGTACTGGGGATTGAAGTCGGGGGCATTCGACCACTGAGCCACATCCTCAGCCCTATTTTGTATTTTATTTAGAGACAGGGTCTCACTGAGTTGCTTAGCGCCTTGCTTTTTCTGAGGCTGGTTTTGAACTCCCCATCCTCCTGCCTCAGCCTCCCTAGCTGATGGGATTACAGGCTGAGCCACTGTGCCCAGCTTCTTCTGGCAAAGTTGAAGCTCTCTTTTGACAAGTGATGAGAGACAGAGTCTCAGGGTGGAGAGAAAACCTGTCTGGAATCAGGAGGCCTGAGATGTTAGCTGTGGCCTTGCAGTGGTGTCCCCACCACAGTGCATTTAGCAAACATGCATTTGACACACACGCGGAGGAAGGGGAGAGAGGGGGTTACACCTGAATCACTGCTATGGGGTCCCATGCCCATCCGTCCCTCAAGCATCCACTCCTTGATGAGTATGTGACCTGCCCTGATCCCCCAAAGGGTCAAAAATTCCTGCACACATAGCAGAGGGTAGCTGTCACCATGCTGAGTACGACCCTAGCGTTCAAATATTTTTGTACAGTGTGGCCCTGAATACAAGCCAACCATGGTGATCAGGGAGGCCGCACGGTCACACCACTGGAGAAGGGACCTCGGTTCTGCTGTCAGCTGATGGACGACCTTGCTTCCGGTTTCTCCGGGAAAACTGAAGCGATCAGAAGAAACTTCCGCAGGCCCCGCCCGCCTCGGCTCACCTGCTGGCACCGGTACCTGGTCGTGGGCGCCTGTGCGCGTGCGCGTCTGGGACCGCGCCTCCACGTGGCTGCGCAGGGTCTGCGCTTAAGGCTCCAGCGGGGCGTCAGCGGGTGGCCCGCCGGCAGTTCGCGGTCACTCCCGCAGCCCCGGGAGTCCCGGGGTGCCTTCACTGGCCCAATCGCGACAGCACACAGTCGCGCTGCGACTCTCCCAAGCCTCTTTTCTTTCCAGTAAAACTTTCCCAAGGGCTTTCTGGTCGAGTGTCTTGGTTCTTCTTTTCCCTTTCTCTCGGCCACATCCTCTCTCTGACTTTGGCGCCCCGCGCTCCTCTGAAGTTGCTGTCATTAAGGTCGTGGGTGACATCCCGCAGCCAAATCTGAGAGCCCGCACCCTGTCCTGGGCCTCCCTGGGACACGTCCTCCCGTCGCTTCCCGGGCTCCCTATCTTGTGGCTCTCCTCCGCCACCCCCAGGGCCTCCTCCAGCCTCCTTGGCTGGTGGTTCCCTCCTCTTCCCCCTCCCCCAGGCTGGAGCACCCCCGCAGCCAGCCCCAGACCGCCCTCTGCTCTAGCTCCTTCCCAGGCGGGCTCCCGCCCCAGGCACATCCTCGCTCCTGTCCTGCAGGCCCCGGGCTCAGCCCCCGACTGCAGCCTCTCCACTCTATGGCCACAGGAAACCCACACTTGATATATGCACAGCAGAACTTGGTTCTTACCCCAACTCTGATCTTCCCTGGGTCTTTCCAGCTCAAAAAAGCCACCCCCCCACTAAGAAAAACCAAAACCCAGCACCTGCACCCCTCCATCCTTGCCGTGGAGTGGTCCACGACTTGGGTCCTCCGGGTCTCTTGGTCTCTTCTTTTTTTTTTTTTTTTTTTAGAGAGAGAGAGAGAGAGAGAGAGAATTGTTTAATATTTATTTTTTAGTTTTCGGAGGACACAACATCTTTGTTTTGTATGTGGTGCTGAGGATCGAACCCGGGCCGCATGCATGCCTGGCGAGCGTGCTACCGCTTGAGCCACATCCCCAGCCCTTGGTCTCTTCTTTATATCCCCATCGGACTCATCACATATCCCAGGAGCTCTATCTTCCAAAGATGGCCACAGTCTGACCCTCACCCCTTCCACTGCTACTACCCTCCAATGTGGCCTGGCCACCATTGTTTCTTGCTCAGATTTGTGTGAAAACCTCCCAGTGGGGCTCCCTGATGCCCCCCACTGAATGTTAGAGTCTCTAAACAAGTCTGGATGGCGCCTGGCAAAATGCCAGAGGGAGTGGTTTGTGAAGTAAGGCCAGCGAGCCATTAAGTGTGGAGATTTCTTATTGGTTGACTACTGTATCTATGTATCTAGTTTATGCTAATTAGGATAAGCTGTGTGGAATGTATATATACCCCTCCTATCCTACAATAAACGGCTCCCACTCCTGCTGTATCAAGCACAAGTTGTTCGTCACCCCCCCCCCCCTTAATTTGCTGCAGCCGGACTGCGGCACCCCACTCCACCCTCTGCCATGTTGTTCTACATACAGCGGCCAATGTGATCTTTAAAAACACGAGCCAAGTCCTTTCTTTCCTCTGTTCAAACCCTCTGACTCTCTGATCACTCAGAAAAAAATGTTAGCATCTTTCCATGGCCTGGAAGATCCCACTTGAGCTGTGAGCACCCCCCACTACCTTCCTCCGGCTGTGCTGCCCTCCCTGGCCTCAGCCTCACTGGCCTCTCTGCCTCCTTTGAGCAGCCAAGCACAGTTGTGTCTCAGGTCTGCACTGGCTGTTTCTTCTGTTTGGAGAAGATGGCTCTTGACTCTTGCCATTTATCCATTCATAGGATGCATGCTCATGTTCTCTCTCTCTCTCTCTCTCTCTCACACACACACACACACACACACACACACACACACACACACTTTCTCTCTCTCTCCCTCTCTCTCCCCCATGCTGGGGATCAGACCCAGGGTCTCACACATGCTAGGCAAGCACAGTACCAGAGCCACATCCCCAGCCAGACCCACACACAGGGCTCATGTCTGCCCACCACTAGAGAAGCTTTCCCTGGCTACCTTACAGAAAATGGCCTTCCTCCATTCCCCCTCACTTTTACGACCTTCTAGTCCCCTTTCCTGTTTTGCTTTCCCTCTGAGTGCCCTCACCAGCGAAGGTCCTCACTGGGCATTCTCTTGCTCGTTGTTTATCATATGTCTTCTCCAAGGGCACAGACTTTCCTCTCCTCTGTTCTATTATCCAGCGTAGTTCCTGGCTCATGGTAGGTGCTGGAGAAACAGGCTGAATGAATGAAGGTGTCAGAATCATTGAGAAGCTATTTGTTGGGACCCCCTGTGGCATCCTCCTGAAAGTTTTTCAAGGATTTGCTCATTCAACAAATATGTCATGGCTATTTCATTATGTACCAATTTACCACCCCCTCCAGGAAGATGAATTTCCACTGTTTTCTCTGTATCATGCCCACCTGCCATAGACTCTCTCTGCAGGGTGGAGCAACCATACATTCCAGGTCCGTTTATTGAGCATCTACCATGTACCAACTACTGTGCAGGGGCCTGAAATTTATTTAATCATTCATCCTGATGTATTTATTTTGGTACCAGGGGTTGAACCCAGGGGCGCTTTACCACCGAGCCACATCCCCAGACCTTTTCATTTTTTGACAGGGTCTTGCCTGGTTGCTTAAGGCTCACTAAGTTGCTGAGGTTGGCTTTGAACTTGTGATCCTTCTGCCTCATCTTCCCAAACTGCTGGGATTATAGGCATACGCCTTTAATCGCAGGGCCTCATGCATGCTAAGTATGTTCTCTGCCACCTAGTTACACCCACCAGCCCCTGAAATTTAAAAAGGAACAATTATAATCATAGATCATTTCTGGTGAGAGGTATATAGGAAAATAGTACCCTCAAAATACAGTTACCCAGGGGTTGGGGTTGTGGCTCAGTGGCAGAGCATTTGTCTAGCATGTGTGAGGCACTGGGTTTGATTCTCAGCACCACATATAAATAAATAAAATAAAGATCCATTGATAATTAAAAAAAATACAATTGCCCAAAGATTAAAAATATCATGGAGAGCTGGGCCGAGTGGTACATGGCTGTAATCCAGCAGGTTGGGAGGCTGAGGCTGGAGGATCACAAGTTCAAAGCCAGCCTCAGTGACTTAGTGAGGCCCTAAGCAACTTAGAGAGACCCTGTCTCTAAATAAAGTACTAAAAAACAAGGGCTGGGGATGGAATTCAGTGGTTAAGTTCCCCTGGGTTCGATCCTGGTTAAAGGAAGGAAGGAAGGAAGGAAGGAAGGAAGGAAGGAAGGAAGGAAGGAAGGAAAGAAGGAAGGAAGGAAGGAAGGAAGGGGAGGGGAGGGGAGGGGAGGGGAGGGGAGGAAGGAAGGGGGGAGAGGAGAGGGAGGGGAGGGAGAGAGGGAGAGAGAGAGAAGAAAGGTAGGTAGGTCAGCAAGGATGTGGGTGACTAGAGATTCTGACGCGTTATCATGGACGGTGAGTAGTAGGAGCTCTGTGGAAGGCATGTATTTGACTCTTGAACCCCAGCCTAGGAACTTGCCCACAGGAGGTTTTCACCAAATGCAGGGATGTTTATTGGACATTTTTTCAGAATAGTGAAAAACTGGAAATAGCACCAATGTCCAACCATATAGAATTGGTTGTGAAAATTATGACAGTTCTGTACAGCAGATACCAAGGAACCGTAAACATGATGATGTGGAGACTGTTTAGAGAAACTTGAGAAGATATTTGGAATATATCATTAAGTGAAAAACTTAAAAAGCCGACAGATTACAGACCCGTATGTGAAGTGTAATATCTTTCTCGTATACATGTATCACTACGTGTTTAGACCTAGGAAGGTTTTAGAAAAAAGGCCCTAACATGTTTAAAACCTGGGGGTTGCCAGGGGTGGTGGTGCACGTCTATAATCCAGCAGCTAGGAAGGCTGAGGCAGGAGGATCACAAGTTCAAAGCCAGCCTCAGCAAGTTAGTGAGGCCTTAAGCAATGTAGTGAGACTTTGTCTCAAAAAAAAAAAAGGCTGAGGATGTGGCTCTGTGATAAAGTACCCCTAGTTCAATCCTTGTACCAATAAATAAATACATAAATAAAGAATAGCTGTTCTGATAATTTTTAAATTTTTTTTGTAGTTTCGATGGACAGCACGCCTTTATTTTATTTGTTCATTTTTCTGTGGTGCTGAGGATGGAGCCCAGGGCCTCACACGTGCAAGGCAAGTGCTCTGCCACTGAGCTACAGCCCCAGCCCCCTTTAAAAAATTAGAAGACAACCCAAATACCTGTAAATAGAGAACTGGGTAAATAAATGATGGTAGTCACACAAATATTGTCTTATTGTTTTAAAAGTTGCCATAGATGGGCTGGGGTTGTGGCTCAGCGGTAGAGCCTTGCCTAGCACGTGTGAGGCCTTGGGTTCCATCCTCAGAGCCACATGAAAATAAATAAATAAAATAAAGGTATTGTGCCCAATTACGACTAAAAAATAAATATTAAAAAAAAGTTGCCATAGAAAATTGAAATCATAAGGGCTGGGAATTTGACTCGGTGTGTTAGCATGTGTGAGGCTTAGGGTTCCATCCCTAACACCTCAAAAAACAAAGTGTGTGTACATATGTGTGTGTGTGTGTGTGTGTGTGTGTGTTATATATATATGTCTAACTTTGATAAGGGGAAAAACAGGCTGTAGAGCAGTTTGTACAGTATTAATCCATGCTTGAAAAAAACAATATATAATGTCCACCCAGAGAAAAGACTGGAAAGATCCACACCAAAATGTTGACAGGAGTTTTCTTTGGGAAATGGAATTACAGGTGTTTTTTCCCCCCTTCCTCTTGCTTATTTGTATGTCCTAAATCTATGTCCACCAGAATGTTCTACAATGATGGAAATGTTCTCTATCTGCACTGACTAATAGGGTGGCCATGAGCCACATGTAACGGAGCGTTTTAAATGTGGCTGTGAAACTAGAGAATTGAATTTTTAATTTTATGGAACTTCAATTTTAGTGGAAACAGTCGCATGCAGCTAGTTCATGGCGCATCGGACAACGTAATTCTGAAGTCGTGACAAAGAACACGTAGATTGGCTTTGCCAAGAAGGGAAATGTTCTGGTGCAGTGGTCCACACGTGTAATCCCAGCTGTTCCGGAGGCTGAGGCAGGAAGATCAAAAGTTTGAGGCCAGCCTGAGCAACTTAGCAAGACTCTTCCTCAAAATAAACCTTAAAGGGGTGGAGATGTAGCTCAGAGGTCAGGTGCCACAGGGCTCGATACTGGGGGCAGAGGGCAAGGAGAGAAAAACTTTTTCTTTTTTTTTTTTTTAAATATATTTGTCCTGCCTGCCCTCATGCAGCCCTACTTTGAGATCCTATTAAGAGGCAGTGGATTCAAGGGCTTTGCAAACTGTAGAGTGCAGTTCTCGGTGTTCAGGAGATGCTCTATATGGGACTCTCTTCCCTCTTGCCTGAGACAGAGCCCTGACCAGAGGGTACCTGTTTGGGTGTTGTCTCGAAGCAGGAAGAGGGTGTCCTGGGTTCTGGCCCCTGCAGCTAAGGCCACCTTGTGAAAAACCTTTCCACCAGGTTCTCTTTCACTCAGCCCTTCACTCCACAGAGACGGCCGTTCTCCTGCCCTTGCCAGGCACTGACGGGCCTTGGGAACAAGGGGGCAGCCATGTGCTTTCTGCCCACCTGGAACTTAGGGAAGAGCCGTAGCGTGGGGAGTCACGGGGCTGGGGCTGGGGCATGCATGGGTTTGCTGTGGGCAAACCTGAGTCTCTCTTCTGTAACAGCAAGAAAATGGGGACCCACAGACCCCACGAGGTGGGTGGGGCTGGGAAAGTGAATCAGCAAGGCCCGTGGAGATGTCTGTAGTCAGAGATGGTGCCCCTGGAGGAATATCGGGTAGGGACAGACAGCTCCAATACCCACTACAGATAAAGACGATGACCATGACTTTATCACAATATATTACAGCTTCTTCTTCTTCTTCTTCTTCTTTTTTTTTTTTTTTAGTTCTGGGGATTGAACAACTGAGGGACACTTCTGAGCCACATCCCCAGCCCTGTTGTGTATTTTATTTAGAGACAGGATCTCACTAGGTTGCTTAGCGGCTTGCTTTTGCTGAGGCTGACTTTGAACTCGTGATCCTCCTGTCTCAGCTTCCCTCCTGGCCACTGGGATTGCAGGCCTGAGTTATGGCGCCTGGCACATTGCAGCTTCTTTAAGAATACTTATCAATTCCTAGGAAGACCAGGAAGATGACGCCATCATTCATCTGTGCAACATTTGTTGATCCCTGTGAAGTTCCAGACCGAAGTAGGGAGGAGATCAGACTGCGAATACAGACCTGGATGGTGGCCTTCTCCTTGGGGATCCGGCCAGGGAGCAGAAGGGCGAGAAAGGTACATAAGGAAACAGCCAAACTCTGCCTGGCCATTCCACAGGTATGCACCAGGCCACTAGGGACCCAAGGAACAGGCATCCACAACTTCTGCTCTCAGGAAGCTTCCAGAGGAAGTGGGAGGCAGATATTCATCAAATAGCCACTCAAATGTATAATTAGAAAGTGCGATAAGGGTTCAGAAAAGGAAGTACAGTGTACGGTAAAACATACTACGGTGAGATTTAGTACTGGTAGGAGGGTCAGAGATGCATCTCTGAAGAGGCCATCCTCTGAAAGAGTTTAATGAGGAGTGACAGTGTGGGGAAGGAGGGCCCAGGTGGCAGAAATAGCATATGCAAAGGCCCTGTGGTGGAGGGGCAGCTGCTCCTGGAAGTCAGTTAGCAGAAGGGATGGGCACATTATGTAGCTGAGGAGAAAGCAGAGCCCACAGGGTGGGGTGGACCATATTTACAAGTCCATGAAGGGTTTGGGGGAGGGGCAGGGAGAACAGCTTTCAATCTGGACCAAAACATGGAGGGGCAGAATGAAGGCAGGGCTGGCCCAAGGGCAGCTGGTGTCAGGAGGTGGCAGTGGGGACATGCAGAAGGGGAGACCGGAGAGCAGCGTGGGAGGTAGAGGGGTGAGACCTGGTGTTGCCCTGGCCCTGCAGGAGGCGCCAAGAGGGGTCCTGGTGGACAGGTCTGTGATGGAGGAAGTCTGATCCAGCGGACTGGGGAGCCTGGGGACCTCCCGCATGGAGTGATGGCCCTGGGCTCAGTGAAGTGGGCCACACGCCCCTGGTGGAGAGAAAGGGGAAAGACACTCTGATCAGCTGAACCTGGGGAGCCCTCAGGGGCTTTCTAAGTGCTTCACTTCGCCTCTCCTTGACAATCACGTCCACCCTCAAGGTCAGCGCCAGGATCGCTCCCATTTTACAGATGAGAAAACTGAGGCTGAGCCAGGCGCTGCTGCAGGGATATGAACCCCAGCCAGGCTGCCCAGACCTGCCTTTTGACGTCAGTGTCAGACTATTCTCTGGTTTGGGGGCCTGGAAGAGCTGGGAAGGGGATGGAGAGGGACAGTCCAAGAAAGAAGAGCAGGGACCAAATCCTAAGGGCTTCTCCTGTCAGATTTGGGGGCCTGGAGCCCCATTGCAGCAGAGTGAGGAGCACAAGGTTAGGAGAGGGAGATGAGCTCACCTGTGCATTCTGAGAAGTCACTCTGGGATGACCAGAGAGAGGAGGAAACCCAGAGGGGAAGAGAAGAGGTGGGCAGGGAGTGCAGGGCATGGGCTGGTACAGCAGGGCCTGGGGAGGGCGGGACTGCAGGCGGTTCCCAGGCAGAGTCCAAGGTCGCTGGCAGGTGGGACACAAGGGATGAGCACCCAGAAGTAGGGATGGGCGGCTTTCCACTCATTCATTCAGCAGACTTTTATTGAGCACCTACTGGGGTTCAGGTCCTGAAAGAAGGGCTGAGAACACAGGGGAAAGGACGGGGCTGCTGGCCTGCAACCTGGAGAGCGGGGAAGGGAGGGCTTGGGAAGACTGACTGGGGATGTGCAGAGGGGAGGAGCTGGGGGACAGATTAGCAGCAAGGCCACCCAAGGCCAGAGGGCTGGGATTTGGGAGAGGGGTCCAATTTGGCATTCAGGATTTTGAAAATCTAGTCTTGAGCACAGCTCAAATCATTTACCAAAAATCATTGACTCATATGCTTAAAGCGAGCGGATTTTATGACCTATAAATCATGCCTCATTAAGGTTTTAAAAAATACAATTAGGGAGACAGGTGCAGTGGCACGCACCTATAATCCCCGTGACTTGGGAGGCTGAGGCAGGAGGATCATGAGTTCAAGGCCAGTCTGGGCATCTTAGCAAGACTCTTTCTCAAAAAAAAAAAAAAAAAAAAAAAAAAAAAATACAAAGGGCTGGGGATGTGTCTGGGTGGTAAAGCATCCCCTGGGTTCAGTCCCCAGGGAAAGAAGCAAGTCTCAATTTTTCTAGGAAGTCATGAATCAGGAAGGGAGAATTATTCCAGACAGAGGGCAGAGGGCACGAGAGAAACCCAGGGCCCTGACTCGATGGAGCAACAGAGAGTGCGGGGCGGGCTGCTCGCAGGGTGGAGGAGACCCAGCCTGGCTCTCAGGCCAGTTGCACCAGTCACAGCCCACAGCTGACCTCTGCCACGTGCTCCAGGAGCCTCGGCATCCTAGATCACATCTTTAGAAGGACAGTGGCGTCCTCATTGTATAGACGGGGAAACTGAGGTTCAGAGAGGTTAAGCAGGTTACTCAGTAACAGTCATTAAGAGGGTGGGATCGGAGGTCCCACCCATTCTGTCCTTCCCATTGGTGACCCTTTTCCAAGAGTGTGACTCCAGTTCTATCTGCTCCCAAATCTGGTTTGGTAAGTAACCATCTAGACTGAGTCTTGCCTCTTTGAGCAAACTGGCTGGTCCCAGCAGAGGCCCGCCGTGGGGCAGGCCTGGGAACCCTCAGTCTGGTGCTTCGCTAGTGCCACCTGCTGGCCAAAAGTGTAGCTCGGGCCGGGCTGGGAGGCGCTGGTCCCAGGACTCTTCTGTCCCTCTTCCAGTGTTTCCTCGAAGACCCCTGCGAGGCCGTGACCTCCTTGGGCGCATTTCCAGGGTGGGCTTTGGACTCACACGGGTCACTTCGGGGCCTGCCTGGGGTCAGGCTGGGATTCTCCAGGCCCAGCTGGGAATTCACCTAGGTGACATTTCTGTTTGGGGGGTGCCTGCCCCTTCCCTTTTCCTGACCCCAGGTACTCTGGGTCTCAGGCTCAGGAAGGAGGGAGAGGAGAGGGGAAAGGGGGCCCAGGCAGGGTGGCCGACGCGGGCCGTAGAAGGAGCAGCACCAGGTGGGGCCAGGAACTGGGAAGGGGCTTAGGGGACCCTCACCTTCACCTCCTCCATGACCCTGAGCGGTGGAAGGATCATGACCCTCATTTACAGTGCAGGAGCAGCATCAGAGACCTTGAGCAGTGTGCCCAGGGTCACACAGTCAGTGAACTTGGAACTGGAGTCAAACCAGGAATCGTGAAAGCGGCAGAGAGGAGCTAAGGGCTCTCAGGAGACATCAGGCCAGCAGCGGGGAGCAAAGACTACGAGTGTGTCCTGCATGGGAGGAGGAAGGGGAGTGTCTGAGAGTGCCACATATTGGGGACAGCTTTGTGGCATGGGTTGTCTGAACGGTTGAGCAAGCTGGGATTGGTGAGAGGCCTGCCAGCCTCCTGGTGCTGCAGAAGTTGTTGGAGTCAAAATCACCTCCCTGGGAAGCCCTCCAGGATTGCCACAATGGGGTGAGATTCCCACGTAGCAGTGCTTCTCCTGCTAAGTGTCCATTCTGGGTGTAAGTGGGTGATATTCCTGTGCTCGTCGGAAGCCCGGTGTCTGACGCAGTTACAGCTGGTGGTAGGTAGGTACTAGAAGGCTACCTCAAACCAGGTGTCAGGGCAAATGCAAGGGACCCACAGGCCTGGGCCATTCAGCATTGCCTGGGCTCCAGGCTGTGGCTTCTTCTAGAGAACAGAGAGTGGGGTCACCCTGGAGGGAGTTTTGTCAGGGAAGCTTCCATTGTGTCTGCCAAACATCCATCTTTCTATCCTTCCCAAACAGCAAAGGCAGAGGCGCCTGTCTGGACCCCAGAATTTAACACCAGGCCTCGTTGACTGGGTGTGGTGGTGCACGTCTGTGATCTCAGCGACTCCAGAGGCTGAGGCAGGAGGATCACAAGTTGGAGGCCAGCTTCAGCAACTTAATGAGACCCTGTCTCAAAATAAAATGTAAAAAGAGCTGGGGATGGAGGCCCGGGGTTAAACCCTTCTGGGTCGAATCCTCAGTGCTAAAAAGAAAAAGAATATCAACACAAAGCCTCATGCACGGCTCCCGCGCTCATTGGTGAATTGAAGGAGATGAAACACGGGCCCAGGGCGCAGGGCTGGGGAGGCAGGTTTGAGAGGGAGGGAGTGAGGGAAGGGCCCCAGCAGGACTGGCAGGGGCCACCAGGACATGTGTGGTCACCTATGTGGTGGCGCCCCCTAGAGTTGTTCAGAGTGGCGTGCACCTGGCAGAGCTGCATGGGGTCCTGGGGCACTTCTCTGGTTCCTTAGGGCTGTGGGGGAGACCGGGCCTGGCGGTAGGTTCTAGAGAGCCGAGGGTGCCCTAGATTCCCCTCCCCGATCCCTGTAGCAGCCCCCTGCTCGGCCTCCTCATTTCTCCCATCTTTCCTCCTCTCTGGGTGTCCCAGCGTGCTCTTCCTCTTCTGGAACAGCCTTCTCCACCGCTCACCTGGCCTCCTGCTCACGCTCCAGCTCAGAGACAAGCTTCCCGACCTCCCCACCTGCGCACAGCTGGGCTGGGGCCCATGGCTGCCCCCTGCCGCTGCTCCCCGTCCTCTACACAACACCTGTCACTTATGTCACTACATATTTTGGTCCTTTAATCTAATGGTTCAAGGGCTCCCTGAGAACAGGGACCTTGCTCTGTTCAACCCTCCTAGGGGACATCTGGAATTTGAACCTCCCAAATCTCTCAGCCTTGGAATCTCTCACATATCTTGTTTTTTGTCCCCTTCTTTGCACCGTCTACAGCGTCCCCGTCACCCGAGTCCCTGCGGCTGCCTCACAGGCGCCGTCAGCTGGGAGCAAGTCCTGGACACACGGCTGCCCATGTCCCCCTCTCTGCTTGCTGGTGCTGGTGGTCCCTGTCCTGGGGCCTTGCAACTTAGCAAGACCCTGTCTCAAAGACAAATACATTAAAAAGGCCTGGGATGTGGCTCAGAGGGAGAGCATCCCTGGGTTCAATGCCCAGTATCCCCTCCGCGCACACAAACAATACTCCTGCAATTATGTTTGTTTCCATAAACACCTAGAATCAAATCACTGAATCAAAAGGATTCTCATTTTAAGACTTTGGGTTCATATTCCCCGAACACTCTGCGAGACAAAACTCCAACCAATGAAATATAAGAGAATCCATTTTCCTACATTTTCATCAACATTGATATTTTTTTAAATATTTATTTTAGTTGTAGGTGGACACAATACCTTTGTTTCATTTTTCTATGGTGCTGAGGATCGAACCCAGTGCCTCACATGCTAGGTGAGCCTTCTACCACTGAGCCCCAGCCCCAGCCCCAACAATGTTTTAATTTTTAAATTTTTTTTTGGTTGTTAATGGAGACGATACCTTTATTTATTTTTAATTTTTTTGGAAGTTGTAGATGGACAGAATGCCTTTATTTTATTTGTTTACTTTTGTGTAGTTCTGAGGATCGAACCCAGTGCCTCATATGTGCTAGGCAAGCGCTCCACCCCTGAGCCACACCCCCAGCCTCCACAGTGGTTTTTGTAATTTTTCTATTGCTGGAAAACCTAGAAGTTTAACAAATGGTATGATTGCTTTAATTTTCATTTCCTCGATTCCTAGAAACATTAAATAGTTTCTTTTGTTGTATTGGTTGCTTATTTGTGTATTGGCAGGACCTCTTATTGATTTGGAAGGGATCTTTGTATATTAAGGTGATCGACTGCAAAGTAAACTCTTCACTCCAGAACAGATTTGGGTGTTGCTCCTCTCCCTTCCCCTGACACTAGGAGAGGGATGATTTTTATTCATCCAGAAAGGCTTTTTATAGCAGAAACATTGAGAAGACAAAAAACAAGATATGTGAGAGATTCCAAGGCTGAGAGATTTTGGAGGTTTTTCTTTTCCAGTCTACCCTTCCCACTTCAAACTGTTCTTCTGTAGCTGGAATAACCCAGTCACTCCCTCATGACAGGGCGTGGTCTTTCTGGCTTGCTGCACTGTCTGGGCCAAGTGGGTCCCCACCCAAGAAATCTCCTCCATCACCAGCTGCGCTGATGCCAGCAAGACCCAGCTTATTGTCATCTCCCCAAGCCCTGACTCATGCTGTCCCTGCCGCTCACCAGCTGCGTGTCCTTGCACAAGTCCTTTGACCTCTCTGCCTGGATTCCTTCATCTCCGCAATGGGGAAAACCTAGCCTGTCTTTCAAGGATCGTTGTAAAGATTGGACAAGGTGATGTGCACATGGCACCATGTAGGTGCTCAAGAAACACTTGAATGGCCAAGGGCTGTTTTCCCTTCGATGTCTTCATGGGTGTGTCCTGTTCAGCTTTCACTGTTATCATTTTTCCTCAGCAGAAAACATTCTTCACTTTTTAGGAAAATAGTAAAACAACCCTTTTGCTTTAACCTGGGTGCATGGCCAGGGGTGTAGCCCAGTGCTTATCCAGCATGTAAAAGGCCCTGGGTTCCATCCCCAACATCACAGAAAGAAAGAGATAATCTAGAAGTTCTTATTTTTTTTTTTTTTTTGAGAGAGAGAGAGAGGAGAGAGAGAGAGAATTGTAATACTTATTGTTTAGTTCTCGGCAGACACAACATCTTTGTTTGTATGTGGTGCTGAGGATCGAACCCGGGCCACACGCATGCCAGGCGAGCGCGCTACCGCTTGAGCCACATCCCCAGCCCCCAAAGAGATAATCTATAGAAGCTAGAAACCTTTGTCAGCAAGAAGCAAATTAACTGGAGTTGAATAGAAAAAAAAAAAAAGGCGGGGGGGGGGGGCAGGGAGAATTTATTACAAAGGCTCAGGATGTCTTTCCCAGGTTCCATCCTCCCTGCTTCTCCCTCTAGGCTGCTGGGCCTCTCTCACCTCCCTCCTTTCACTCCCTTCCTCTCCTGTCCCCCTCTCCAGCCCTCCCGGTAGGCACTTGGGTCCACCTGATGGACATCAGCAGCTCCGGCTCCTCCCCTGTACAGTCTCAGCTACCTGCAGAGACTCAGGACCCTAGATCCCAAACCAGGCTCCGATGAGAGAGCTTTGGGATGGGCTCAGACTGGGCAGATCCCGTCAGATACTGTCCCTTAAGAAATCCACAGCTGAGGGCAAGTGAGGTCATCAGCTCTCCCTGTTGCAGGCAGAGCCAGAACCAGGCAGCTGAGAGGCTCCCAGAGGGACCGGGGTGAAGGGAACCCCACATCGAGTCCAGAGCTCATGGAGTCGCCCCGGAGGCCTGCACCCCAAGGGGGCTTGTATCACCCCTGCCCACGTCGGGGAGAGGAACCAGGTCCAGAGGCCATGGATTGTCCAAGGCCACCAGCCAATCAGGGCGGACTGGAGCCCCAGCTGAGGTCTCCTGGCAACCTCGGATCCAGTCAGACTGGATTTGTCTAAGAGCTGCCATGTCCAGCAGGACATGGGGATGACGGAAATGTCCTTCAGCTGCTGTGCAAAGTGGCGGTTACTAGCACAGGTGGCTCTTGAGCTCTTGGGATGTGGCTATAGGGGCCATGGAACGGAATTTTTTTCTTTTTTTAGTTGCTGATGGACCTATTATTTATTTATACGTGGTGCTCAGAATCGAATTCAAGGCCTGGGGTTGTCGCTCAGTGGTTAGAACGTTGCCTCGCCAGCCCGAGGCACTGGGTTCCATCCTCAGCCCCACATAAAAATAAATAAATAAAAATAAAGAGGGCTGGGGCTCAGAGGACCACACTTGCCTGGCGTGTGTGAGGCCCTGGGTTCGATTCTTGTGGGAGGCCAACCTTACGGGTGACTGAGTTACACCCCCCAGCTGGGTGCTGAGGCGCTCAGTCACAGAAATGGGTGTGTCTTGCTACAGCCCCATGGGTGAAGCTATGCTCACCTGTTCCTTTGTAATCTAACCCCTTGCCCTGTTTAGGATAGAATCTTCCATGGAAGTGCCTTGTGTGTGTCCCCTTCTCTTACTGTGCCCTTGGGTGTGGCCTACCCAGGTGTCAGTCAACCTGCTGACAGTGGACATCATGAAGATACTCAGCCCCTGAAACCTGACCCCTTGCCTCATTTGAATAGCTTTTCCTCAAAAAAAGGGGTCAGCGCGTGCTCTCCATCTCTCTCTTTCTGCGGACCCTTAAGGTCAGAGGAGCTGTCACAGCGACCCCAAAGAAAAAGGTATTTGTGTCTCTGGTGTGGTTATTTCGTGCAGCCCAGTTAGCCCAGTTTAACTAGAGTGACCCCTGAGCCTTTTAGTCGCGAGAACAGAAACCCGGCAGATTCTCAGCACCACGTATAAGTAAAATAAAGGTCTATCAACAACTAAAAATAAATAAATAAAGATATTGTGTCCATCTGCAATGAAAAAACAAATTTTTTAAAAAGTAAGAATTGAATTCAGTGTCTCATGTATGCTAGGCAAGCAAGCGTTCCACCACTGAGCCACATCCCCAGCCTGGAACTGAATTTTTAATTTAATTCAATTTAAAATTCACAAGCCACCTGTGGTTAGAGGCTGCATATCAGACAGGAAAGTCCTAGATCTTGAAGCCTTCAGTTCTTTTCAAAAAGAAATCAGAGCTAGGAGGGGTGGTGCTCACCTGTCATCTTAGCAATTCAGGAGGCTCAGGAAGGAGGATCCCAAGTTCAAAGCCAGCAGAGGCAACCTGGGGAGAGCCTGAATCAATTTTAAAAATGCAAAAGGGTTGTGGACTTAGCTTAGTGGTAGAGCACCCCTGGGTTCGATCCCCAGTACTGCAAAAAGGAAAATGATAAAGGAATTAGACACCAAATTTCCACTAGATAAAGAATCAAAAAATAAGAACTGGGAGTTTATGCAGGAACCTATAGGTACAGAGCAAGAAAATCATTGCTTTGGAAAAGCATTTGTTTTTGATGGTAATTATGGGATATAAGACAAAATTACTCTAAGTTCTCTCCTTTTTGCCTATTAAATTGGTGAAAATAACTGAGACATGTAACTTACATTATTTAATCTGCCAACCACTGTGAAATAGATCATCTGAAGTATCCTCAAACTGCCTGGGTTGACATGCTGACTCTGCCCCTTCTGTGTATATTTGGGCAAATACATTCTACGTGCTTCCGTCTGTACGTTAAATGGCACTAATAGTACCACCTACCTCCCAGGTTGTTTCTGAGGGACAAATGAGATCATGCAAGTGAAGGGCTTGGCACAACGCCTGGCACACTGTAGGTGCTTAATACAAGTGAGCTAGGAGTATTATCTCCATTATGTATGAGGCTCAGAGAGGGAAAATAGCCTGTTCCCAATGGCCCAGCTATCGGGGGATGGGGTCTGGATTCTTCTTCTCCTCTCCTTGGCTCTAAAGCCTTCTTCCAAGCTGCCTCCCTGGGCGCTGGGCTCTCCTCGGCCTGGGCTCCTCTGCCCTCCACTCCCTGGGCTCTGCCTGAGGGCTGCTGTGACCTGCAGGGCCTGACACCATGGGGAAGCTCTCCTCCACCGTGGCTGAGGCCCTGGAAGGAGGAGAGGGAGCCAGACCAGGCCGAGAAGAGGAAGAGCAGGCGGAGGAAGAGGAGATTGGGGGAGCAGGGAAGCCGAGGAGGAGGAGGAGGAGGAGGAGGAGGAGGAGGAGGAGGAGGAGGGAAGGGAGAAGAAAAATAGGCTCAGGAGACAGGGGCGTGGAGCAGAGCAAGGGTGGAACCCGAGGGCAGACAGGCGGGCGGGCGGGCAGGCAGGGGCCAGAGCAAGCACTTCCTGCACTCCACCCACCTGAGCATTTCCCCTTCAGCGTCTTTGCCACCTTTCCAGAGACACAGGTGGGCTGTTCGGATGCCCATTTTCTTCATTTACTTTCTGTCTTTCTTTCTTCTTTTTTTTTTTTTTTTTTTGTACCGGGGATTGACCTCAGGGCCCCACCCCCAGCCCTATTTTGTCTTTTCCTTTGAGACAGGTCTCACTGAGTTGCTTAGCGTCTTGCCATTGCGGAGGCTGGCTTTGAACTCTGATCCTCCTGCCTCAGCCTCCCAAACTTCTGGGTTTACCGGTGTGCACCACTGGGACTGGCACATTCCCCATTTTCTTAATGCGTAAACTGAGGTAGAGGGAGACCAAAGGACTCGCCAAGGTCACCCTCCTCGACAACACCATGGCTGGGGTCAGAGCTTCGTGGCTGGCCTGCAAAGTCCAAGACCTTCCCATGAAACCCGGGAAAGTGGGCAGGAGAAACGGAGAGGGAGACAGTGGCTGGGGTGGGGTGGAGAGGGGGGGAAGGAGAGGACTGCAGATAGTGACCGAGATGAGAAGGGGTGACAGGGCTGCCCAGTGTCCCTCAGGCCATCATCTCCCCCACAGGAGTGCTGGGCACCCTGTTCTGGGCTTGGCTGTGACCTATGGGGGCTGAGGCTCCCTTGCCTCTGTCCTGTTCTTGCTCACCACGACCTTGACCAGCTCCTTGGTGAACCTGATGGATGTCAGGTGGGACCTTCCTTTCCCCTCCCCCATCTCCCTGCTTTCTCCAGGGACAAAAGCTGAGCTAAATGGGAGGTCAGAAGCAGATGACCAAATAGAGGTAAAAAACTGGGACCCAGGGGCGGGGATGTGGCTCCAGCGGTAGCGTGCTCGCCTGGCATGTGTGCGACCCGGGTTCGATCCTCAGCACCACATACCAACAAAGATGTTGTGTCTGCCGAAAACTAAAAAATGAATATTAAAATTATCTCTCTCTCTCAAAAAATAAATAAATAAATAAATTTAAAAAAAATAAAAGCTGATCGGGACAGGAACCTCGCAGAATCTGCCCTGGTGGCAGGTGTGTGGCACTATTTCAGGAGTTCCAGTGGCCGTGCTGCAGTATTATCAAGGGTCCAGACCCCGTGTCCATGGGGTTGGCTCTGTGGGCTGTGCCCAGCAAGAGCAGCAATGGTGGGCTGGGGATGTGGCTCCAGCGGTAGCGTGCTCGCCTGGCATGCGTGCGGCCCGGGTTCGAGCCTCAGCACCACATACAAACAAAGATGTTGTGTCCGCCGAAAACTAAAAAATAAATAAATATTTAAAAATTCTCTCTCTCTTTCTAAAAAAAAAAAAAAAAAAAAAAATTGGGACCCAGGGGCTAAATTCAATGAGCAGGAGGTCTGGGTTGAGCCTAAATATTTCTTTTACAAAATTTGAAATACTATTAAAGAATCAGAGGGCTGGGGTTGTGGCTCAGTGGCAGAGTGCTTGCCTCACACATGTGAGGCACTGGGTTCGATCCTTAGCACCACATAAAAATAAATACATGAACTAAAGATATTGGGTCTATGTATAATAATAATATATAAAAAAAGAATCAGGCCTGAGAACTCAAGCTGTCAGTTCCTTTTTTTTGAGAAGGGATCTCACTATGAGACCCAGGTGGCCTCCAACTCCTAGACTCAAACCAACCATCCTCCCTCCTCGGCCTCCAAGTGTCTAGGACTACAGGCAATGTTTGGTAGGAGGAATCCAAAGTAGCAAACCGTGAGTGGCGGAATTTCTGACACCATGATGGGCTGGTGCATGGGAACTTCCTGGACATTAGGTCACCATCAGTTTTGTCCTTGGCAAAAAGCTCATCCCAGTGTTTTAAGAAGACCAGACTCCAGCCAGGGGCAGTGGCACACGCCTGTGATCCCAGGTACTGAGAGGGCTGAGGGGAGGAGGATTGCAAGTTCAAAGCCAGCCTGGACAATTGCCAAACACTGACTCAGAGTAAAATTTTAAAAAGGCTAGAGATGTATCAGTGGCATAGCACACCTGGGCTTGACCCCCCAATACTGGAAAAAAAATTTCTGACCCATTAGGGAAGTGGGTCAGCAAATAATCAGAATCTTCAAAAAACATAAATAGATACTCAGACATTTCCATAGGCCAGTACCATGACAACTATAGACAACCCCACAGCGCTTTAGAGCTCACGGGGCACGGGGCCATTTTTAATCTGACATTGGCAATAATCCGTTGAGGGCTGTTATCATTCTTTTCTCGCTGCTGAGATAATGAGGCTCAGAGAGATGAAGTAACCTGCCCAAGATCACAAGGCCAGGGGAGTGGTGGAACTGGGACTCTGTGCCAGGTCTCTGGATTCCCAAACCATTTTTCTTTCCAACACTCCACAAATACTCTGAGAAGCCTACACTGAAAGTCCAGCTATGGGCATCCCAAGAGCCTCCTTTTACTTTTCATGGACTTGTGGGAGTTATAGGCAAGAAATTCTGACAGCACCGAACACACAAAACACTTTGTGAAGAACAAAACAGTACCAAAAGAGAAAAAAAAAAAAAGAAAGAAAAGTTAGAAAGAAAAAGGAAAAAGAAAAGCCACACAGTTTATAGTACTTCGTCATAACAGCCCAAATGGACTAAAAAACTTTAAAATAATCCATAAAAAAATCTAACATTTCTGCTTTGGTACTCGCCCCTCCCCCCAAAAAAGAACAAAACTTAGCGCAGGTGAAATTAGCTATGCTATCCAACCGCCCACTCACACACCACGTCTCTACCACCACTTATATTCCAAGGGCAAGGACCGGAAATGGTCAAAATGATCAGAAGAGTTGTCATAAGAGCCCCGCCCCCACCAGTATCCTCAGACCCCCCCCCACCTCCATTTCCCTGATGGTAACAACGTTTTTCTCTTTTGTGGCAAGAGCGCCCCCATGTGTTCACACTTTGAAGTTTGTAAAGGACCTATTGTGGGCACCACCAAGATTTTGTCTGGGAGAGAGAACTTGGTGAGGGAGTGGGATGCCTTATTTCGCAGTACTGAGAACCGAGTAGAAACCCAAGTTCACAGGGATTAAGAGACCCATGGAAGGAAAGGGCAGAGCCAAGATTCTAATCCAATCAGATCGGCTTTATGCATCTTTCCCTGGCTGGTTTCCAGGCACATAGTGTGGATTGTCCAGAATCTCCAGAGAACACCCTCATCCTCCAAGGCAGTGACTCTGACCTTCAGGGAACAACCCATGGAGGGAAAACAGACCTCTCCAGCTCCTCTCACTCCTACCCTTCTCCCATATCCCACCTTAAATCTTGACTCCACAGCCAGCGGGGGGACAGGGGTCACATCCCTTCCTTCATTCTTCCGACATTAATTCACTGAAAGGCAGAGCTAGGCTTCAAGACTCTGGGGGTCAACCAGAGTTCCAGTCCTAATTCTGCTACTTTTTAAAAAAATATTAATTTTTTAGTTGAAGTTGGACACAATATCTTTATTTTATTTATTTATTTTTATGTGGTGCTGAAAATCGAACCCAGGCCCTTGCACGTGCTAGGCGAGCGCTCTACCGCTGAGCCACACCCCAGCCCCTAATTCTGCTGCTTTCTAACGGGTGGTCCTGCTCCTGAGCCTCAGTTTCCTCGTATTTTAGAGGCAGTTAGTAGCCGCATAGCCAAACTAAAGCACGTGGTCTGGACCTGGAAAGTGGTTCGCAGTCACTGTTTTGGCTCAACCGGATTTGCCACTGGAGACAGACGAACCCATGTGGTTGGAGATACCCAGAACGACAGCGGAGGTGACAGGTAAAAAGCTAGACTTCCCTCCTCCGCCCGTTCCAGCCACTGTCGTGGGACACACTCCCCTGAGCGTCCCAAATAAATGCGCAGAGACAGTTAAGGGACCTCCTCCTGACCCTGGGTTCCTACTTTCCTCTCCGCCCTAAGGTCTGCCTTTCACTCCAGAGTCACTTTCAAGTACCCAGACTGCCACAGTAGGAGGCAGGAACTAATCTGCATCTCAAAGCTCAGAGCCACCTGCTCCTAGCTGGTGGCGGATTCAGCCGCAGCGCACCTCCAGCCTGAGAGCGGCACCCCGCCACCCCGCGTCCGGCCCGCCCTCCACCAGCGGTAGCCAATGGGACGTGGCAGTGTGAGAGGAGGGGCGGGGCGTCCGCTGTGAAAGGGGTGGGGCTGGCTGGGGAAGCAGCTGTCCGCCTCCAGGTGCTGGGCCACTGCTGACCTGGGAGAGCCTAGCGCATCCTCCCGGGGAACCCCTCTGCCAACCCTTTTCCTCTCCCTCCACTGGCTGAGCTGGCCCGGTCCCAAAGAAGATAAGTTGGGGGCAGGGAGGGGTCCATTCACATCCTGAGTCTATCCTCCTCTCTCGGAGCAGCCCCCACGGGGCGGGGGAGGAGAGCAAAGAGAAGAACCCCATTAACACTGTGGCCATCAGACACGTGGACTCAGGTGAGTGCGCCCTGACTGAGCACCTCAAGTCTATTAATGCAGGGACTTGGAGGAGAGAGCCGTGGATAGGACGGAGGTGGCAGAGATGGGGCTGCTCTGTTTGAGTGCCTCCCCTCCATGGGGCCACTTCAGCCTTGGACCCCCTGGGAAAAGTGTCACATGGTGGAGGCAGGCATAGCACACTCCCAGAAGTACCTTCTGGGCTGGCAGAGACACTCCATCTCAATCAGGACAGACAGGTGACGTGGCCACCATTTTCTAAGTGAGACAAATGAGGCTCAGAAGGACTAAGCAGCTCACCTGAGGGTGCATAAAGAAGGCAAGCACCAAGATTTGAATTCTAGTGTGACACATGCCACAGGCTCAGGAGGGAAAGCTTCAACATTCAGGGCTAAAGAGGGGAAAAGGATTTCTTTGACTACCTTGAGTCTTGGGGTGCTTCCTTGGGATGCAATGGTGAACGTAACAGTGTTTAACCCTCCCCCCATTTGTGATCACACACTCTCATGTCACAGGACAAGCTCAGTGACAGTGTTGGTGCTATAAGAGCCTAAGGCAGGGACAGGTGCAGACAAGGCATGGGCGGCCTGAAGTCTTCTGTGTGGAAGGGACCTCCTTGAGCCTTGGTTAGAACAGCGGGTGCAAAGCTCCTGAGATGGAGAGTGACTGTCTGGTGGGACACAGGAGGGAGGTGTCAGATGCCCTGCTGAGGAGCCTGGCCATCCCCCCCCCTGCAGCCCCTCTAAGCACGGCCATGACGGGATCAGACACGTTTATTAAGGGCACTCTGGCCGCAGCACAGGGAGAAGAGAACAGGGGCCCAGGGCTGAGGCTGAGAGGCCAGTTAGAAGCTTCCTGCAGCTGACCAGGTGAGCCAGGATGGTGGCCCAGACTCAGGCAGCAGCAGGGGGTGGAGAGTGATGGACGGAGTCCAGGGCTATGGAGGTGAGGAATCTGCAGAAATTAGAGATTAGCTTCAGGGAAGGGGGTCAGGGAGGAAAAGACTTGAGGTTGAACTTTCAAGTCTGGCTTGGGAAATTGGATGCCTGGTGAGTGTCAGAGGCAAAGCTGGGCTGGGGTCCAAATGAGTCCATTCTGGACATGTGAAATCTGAGGCCTCCCTGGGCTCTTCTATGCTGATGCTGAGAGCACACCCGAGTATTGAAGTCTCATGTTCAGGACAGAAGCCCACGTTGGAGAATAGGCCATGGTAGCGATGGGTACATGATGTCAGAAGGTGAGGGACAGGGCCCTGGGATGGGTGGGGGAAAATGAGACCATACAGAAGAATGAGAAGGGAGAGACAGGGAAAGGGGTAGGACCCTTCAGAGAGAGCTGAAGAATCTTGACAAGCTGTCAGAGGTCTGTACAGCCAGCCATGGCAGAGGAGAAATGGAGAGCACTGAAACGAGACAGTGATAGGTCGTCATCTGTGTCACTGGCTCCAGAGATCCTGGTTTTCCTAAACTTGCCTTCCAGAGGTGCAGTCTGAGTTGCTCTGGGGTTGTTATATGGCTGCAGCTGTTCAGGAGAGCTTTAAACTCTCAGAAGGATTGATTGGCCCTTAGCCAATGTGGAAGAAACCTAACCAAGAATGTTAATAGAAAGATGAGCCATCTGATGTGGTGATTCTCAAATGTTCTGGTCTCAGGACTCTCTCTCACTGTATGTATATGTGTATCTATCTATATCCCCATACACATACACATATATGTGCATATATACATGCATATGTGTACACACACATGTTTTTTTCAGTACTGGGGATTTAACTCAGGACCTCAGTAATGCTAGGGAAGTGGTCTACCACTGATCTATATTCCCAACCCTAGAGCTATTTATATTTACAACATTCAAAATTAAAGCTGTTTTTAGGGTTTTTTTTTTGTGTGTGTGTGTGTGTGAGTATGTGTGTGTGTGTATGGTGCTGGGATCAAACCCAGGAACTTGGGCATGCAAGGCAAGCACTCTACCAACTGAGCTATATCCCCAGCCCTGTTTTGAGTTTTTAAAATTTATTTTAAAGTAACAGTAATAAATTCCTTACATATTAACATAAATATCACTTTTTGTCAGGTGTGTTGGTGCACACCTGTAATCCCAGTGGCTCGGGAGGCTGAGGCAGGAGGATCACTAGTTCAAAGCCAGCCTCAACAACAGTGAGGCCCTAACAATTCAGTGAGACCCTGTCTCTACATAAAATACAAAATAGGGCTGGGGATGTGGCTCAGTGGTTGAGTGCTCCTGAGTGTTCAATCTCTGGTACCAAAAAAAAAAAAAGAAAGAAAACAAAAGAAAATAGCTTTGATCTTTGAGAGCTACTTATCTAATGTATGTCATAACTATGATGGATTTATATAAGTTCCTCACGTAACAAAAGTCAACTGAGCTCTAGTTATGTCTTCATGACCTAATTAGTTTTCTTGAGGAAGTCACCTGGTTTCTGGTCTTTCTTGTCCTCTGCTATGTCCTCAGAGCCTAGCATGACACTCTAATTACAGCTGAAATGAAGACATGCCCAGTATGTCTCAGCTGCAGAGGAGCAGAACACACCCCAAACCAATATGGTTACTTATATGTGCAACTGTCTTTTCAGCAGCCTCATTTCTACAACTGTGAAAGATTTTAAACTTTTCCAGGGTCCTGCTTATTACAGCTTCCTAAACCCTACCCTTTCTGTAACTGACTTGGGAATTCTTAGCCTCTTTCTCCACAGGGACATGGCTATCCTTTTCTGATTCTAAAAATAATTCAAAGCATCTCTGCAATGAGCATTTTCTACAGGCGTGAAATACAAACTACTTCATACCAATTATATATATATATATATATATATATATATATATATATATTTTTTTTTTTTTTTTTTTTGTAGTTCTGGGGATTGAACCCAGGGCTTTGTGTATGCAAGTTGAGCACTCTACCAACTGAGCTATATCCCCAGCCCTCCCAATGACTTATAAATAATCTGGTTTTCATGCAGTTCTTTTTTGTGGGTATTCACAATCAGACTCAAACTATACAGAATGTTCTGCAACACATTTTAAAACCTTTCCTTAAAAACATACCAACATACAACAACAACAAAAACTTTCTTGCCATAGTTTGAATAGTTAGTGGGTGTTTTGTATTACATCTCATAAAGGGACAATAGTCTAGTTAGCCATATCCATTATTCAGTGGAAATTGTGATTAATGATTTGAGAAAGTACCACATGCCACACACCAGACTAAGCACTTTACATATGCATGAGACTGTGAAGGTGTTTTAGCCAGACACACCTATCATCCCAACAACTGGGAGGCTGAGGCAGGAGGATTGCCAGTTAGAGGCCAACCTGGGGCACTTAATGAGATCCTGTCTCAAAAAATGGATGGGGTGAGGATGTAGCTCAGTATTAAAAGAACCCCTGGGTTCAATCCTCAGTACCAACAGAAAAAAAAAATAATTGCCATGAGCAACCTGGTAGATAAATTCTGAATATATCCTTGACCATTTAATTAGAATAAACTCCTAATAAAACAGGGGAGGTATTGTTTTAGAGTCTTCTAACACATGCCATCCAGTTGCCCCAGAGAAAGTCTAGAGCAGACACTAGCAGCGTGTTTAGATAGTACTTGAGGTGAGGCCCCGGGGCACTGTCCTTGGTGCTGAGCGTGCGGTGGCGAATGAGATGTCAGTTGGCTGTTGTAGCTGACCCTCTTCTAGGGAGGTAGATGGCGAACAGCACTGAGAAGAAAATTCTAGAGAAGGGTTAAAAGGCAAAATGACAACACATTTAGTTTAAAGATCTTAATCAGGGCAACATCTTATTCTGTAAAGCAGAGTGACTATTCTGATGATCTGAGCCGAGAAGGGTGGCTTTCCAAATAGAAAAGACCTGAAGAAAGGAGAGACAGAATAGACAGGGGGCAGGTCATTTAAGTTGTAGACCCCACCTTCCAAGAAATCAGGAGAGAAAGAGAAAGCAGGCAAATCTCCAAACAGCCTAGTTTTGCCAGCATGATTTAAAAAAAAAAAAGTTTCTTCTGCTTTGATCCTGTAAAGAAGGTAAGTTGGAATTCCTCCTTTAAGTCATGGGATTGCAGCTTAGGCTTCCAACTGCATGAAATGCTCACTGTGGAGATCTGGCGAGGCTTGGTTGTCAGGCCTAGTGCAGGAGCTCAATCCAAACCAATGGCCTCCTACACATTTTATTTAATTAAAGGTGAAGGGGTGCTGCATGGGTGAGTTCCTGTATGTCGAGGTGGTCAAGGAAGGCCTTTCTAAGATGACACGAGAGCAGAAGCTTTGGTGCCTGTGTCCCCATTACCTCAGAGTTCTCCCCAAAGAGGCTTTATTCCCATGTTCCTCTGAGCAGACATCAGGCACCTACCATACTCTCAATGCTAAAAGAACACAGCATGTTCGTCTAGGACCAATGGGCAGCATATCAGAGCTGGAGTTCAGACTTTGCTCTCAAGAAACACTTGTGATATTGAAGACCTCAGTTTTCTCCAACTTCCTTTCCCCCCAGTAGTAGGAATTGAACCCAGGGTCTCACACATGCTTGGCAAACACCCTGCCTCTGAGCTACATCCCTAATCCTTTTTCAGATTTTTATTTCATGGCAGGGTCTTGCTAAGTTGCTCAGATTGGCCTCGAACATGTGAGCCTCCTGCCTCAGCCTCCCTAGTAGCTGGGTTTACAGACATGCCCCACCATGCCCAGCTGGTTTTCAACATCTTTAAGATGGGGACGATGCTGCCCTCACAGACTTGCATAGGTCTTGAGTGGGCACAGACACGAGTGAGTTGCCAGGTTCATCACGCCAATGGGAGAACTTAGCCTCCCCCAACAGAGCATGGCGGGAAGTGGTTGGGGTCTACGTCTTCAGAGTGGGTCTCAGTATCCACTTCTGACTTGGTCATCTGTCATTGGGCCTTGGGTAATCCACTTCAGACCCTCAATTATTCCTTCCAAAAAAAGAGGAAATATTCTTTTTCTTACAAGTTTGAACTATTTATATAAAAATGCTTATTAAAAATTTCAAAGTCTCCTACCCCTGTCCCTCTCAAGAATGTATTTATTGAGCTGGGGTCGTGGCTCAGTGGTAGAGCACTTGCCTGGCATGTGTGAGGCAGTGGGTTTGATTCTCAGCACTGCATACAAATAAATGAATAAAATAAAGGTCCATCAACCTCTAATATATATATATATATATATATATATATATATATATATATATATATTAAAAATAGTGTATTATTTGAAGCAATAGCTTTCTTCTTGGAGCCACCAATTTTAAAAAAAATATTTTTTAATTGTTGATAGGCCTTTATTTTATTTATTTATATGAGGAGCTAAGAATCGGACCCAGTGCCTCATACATGCCAGGCAAGTGTGCTACTGCTGAGCCCCAGCTCCAGCCAGGGCCACCAATTTTTTTTTTTGAGAATTTTAATATTTATTATTTATCGGCAGACACAACATCTTTGTTGGTATGTGGTGCTGAGGATCGAACCCGGGCCGCACGCATGCCAGGCGAGCGCGCTACCGCTTGAGCCACCTCCCCAGCCCAGGGCCACCAATTTTTGAGCCCATGAAGCCATCTGTGCTGCCTGCAGGTAGCCTGGGTAGTGCACGGCTCTAGACTATGGACTGTCCCTGTTCTCCAAGGACATCTCTGATTCCCTTCCCAGCCCTTTTACAGCGGTCATGCATCCTCCCACATCTGAGCATCCACCAAGGACTGAGAGCAACTGCTCACTGGGAACTTGCTGCAGGTGTCCCTCGGCCAGGCCACCTCTCCTGGGTCCTGGCTTTAATCCGTAGTGCTGAGGCAGGGATTGGCATTTCCCTTGATGCTGAAGGGTGCCTGGGCTTTGGGGTTCAATCCCTAGCACCAAAAACAAACAAAAAACCAGGTTTTTTTTTTACCTATAAGGTAACCAGTGATCTTTTCTTCTCAGATGAGGATGCTGAGGTGTAGAACACATTGATCAATTGAGGTCTCAGTGCAGACTGGCATGTGGGACAGAACCAAGCTTCCTCTGGGCTGAGTGGTCACATGTGTGGTGGCTTTTCCAGATGCCCTTTTCCAGGTGGGAACAGGCTGACTCAAGCCAGGCGTGGGAGTGACCTTTGCTCCATACAACATCACCTCAAGGTCAAGTCCATGGAAATGTCCCCCAAGGCCTGTCTGGAGACAGGGTGACCTTCAACTTGAAGAATGCACCTGTGAAGGACATCAGGAGGACAGTGTGGCAGAGGACAGCCAGAAAGACTACCCTCAGAGGTGGTGAGCTCAGTCTCTCAGGTGAGCTGGTCCACTGACGGGCATCTTCCAGGGCCACTGGGTCACTGGGCATGGGCCCCATGGTGGGCTCTTGGCAGCAGTGGAGGAGGAGCCGGACGGCCTGGGTGAGGATTCTGACTCTGCCACTTATTGGCTGGGTGCCCTGGACCAAGACGATGCACTTCACTGAATCGGTTTGCACAATACAGTCTTTTTTGTGTGTGTGGGTGGGGGGGCTACTCAGGGACGCTCAACCACAGAGCCACATCCCCAGCCCTATTTTGGATTTTATGTAGAGACAGGGTCTCACTGAGTTGCTTAGTGCTTAGCTTTTTGCTGAGGCTGGCTTTTTTTTTTTTTAACATTTATTTTGGGGGCTGGGGATGTGGCTGGGGATGCTCGCCAGGTTCGATCCTCACACCACATACCAACAAAGATGTTGTGTCCGCAGAAAACTAAAACATAAATATTTAAAAATTTTTAAAAATAAAGGCATTGTGTTATGTCCATCTACACCTAAAATAAATATTTAAAAAAAACATTTATTTTTTTAGTTGTAGTCAGACACAACACCTTTCTTTCTTTCTTTCTTTCTTTACTTATTTTTATGTGGTGCTGAGGATGGAAACCAGGGCCTTGCACTTGCTAGTGTGAGCTCTCTATTGCTGAGCCCCACCCCCAGCCCTAGCTGGCTTTGAACTCGAGATCCTCCTGCCTCAGCCTCCAGAGCCACTGGGATTACAGGTAGGCATCACCGTGCCCGGCCACAATACAGTCTTGGTGCCTCGATGCAGTGATTTCAAAGCAGGTGATTTAGAATCACCTAGAAAATGTTGAAAAACCATTGATCCCTGGGACTCTCCCCATTGGTTCCGATTGGGTGGGTCTGGGTAGAACAGGAGAATCTTTGTTTTAAACTCTCAGGTGTTTCCTTGACTGAGTGCACGTTAATTTTTTTTAAATTCGTTCATATATTTTTTGTGATACTGGGATTGAGCCGAGGCTTTGCACATGCTACTCAAGCGCTCTGAGCTATGTCCCCAGCCCCATGAAGCCCTTTCTAATGAGGTGGCTGCACATGGATAGTATGCCAGTGGAGGCTGGTGCCACTTTGCAGCAGTTTTGGAGGCATGAAAAGAGGTGATGACAGGCACAATAACTGATCCGGGGCCACCGAACAACTTAGGTATCTGCTGCTGCTAGAATCCTTTTTTTCTAAGCGGCCGGCAGGGGGAGGAGGAGTGTGTGAGGCCAGTACACGTCACATCTCTGCAGGTGTTATTTCTTACTCATCCACAGCTCTGTCCCTTCCCAGTGGTGAAATCTTTTTCTTTTCTTTTTTGGTATCAGGGATTGAACCCAGGATGCTTAACCACTGAGCCACATTCTCATTTTTTTCATTTTTTTTAAAATTTTGAGACAGGGTCTAGCTAAGCTGCTAGGGCCTCGCTAAGCAGAGGCTGGCTTTGAACTTACTATCCTCCTGCCTCAACCTCCTGAGCTGCTGGGATTACAGGTGTGCGCCACCTTGCCTGGCCCTAGTGTGAAATCTTGAGCAAGTTTCTCAGTCTCCTTGTTTCTCAGTTTGCCTGTTTGTTTGTTTGTTATTATTTTATGGAAATAATCATAGCTGAGTTTCCTTCTTTCTTAGAAGAAAACCCTCCTAGAGCTGCTGTGAAAACCAAATTGGAGTGCACGAGACTCAGCCGAGCTTGCTGGACTCTATACACGTTCCAGTTCACTGTAACTTAAAGTGTGTTCAAGTCCCTTAGCTGGTTAGGGACACCTCCTTGAGAGAAAGCTTGACCAATGTCTGTCCTTTCCGCCTCCCTGTCCCACTCTGCTCCAGGTTGTCATTCTCAACCACCCCAGCTGCATTCCAGCTGGCCCTGCACACCCCACCTGACCTGCCAGTTTGCTGAGCTGAAGAAGAGCCCACGGTCAGGCAAGAAGGTAGAAGACAAGCTGGGCTTGGTGGCACAGGCCTAGAGTATCAGCAACTTGGGAAACAGAGGCAGGAGGGATTGTAAGTTTGAGGCCGGCCTGGCCACTGAGCAAGACACTGTCTCAAAATAAAAAAATAAAAGGGCTGGCGATGTAGCTCAGGGGTAGAGCACCCTGAATCCAGTCCCCAGTAACACACACACACACACACACACACACACACACAGACGAAGAAAACCAAGAGTCCTGAGGTCCGAATCATTATCTAGATGGTCCCAGGCAAGCCCATGTGTGTGGAAAACTTCTAGAACTACCTGCCCCTTTGTAAGACCCAATAGCACCTAGACTCCGGGGCTGCCATGTTCTCCTTCTGAGTCCTGGAAACCAGTTGGCCAGCTGAGCCAAATTTTCTAAGCCAGGTCAAAAGGGCTTAGAAAAGTAAGGGGCTTCTCTACTCTGACCCAGCCAAGCAGGGCTCACTTTGGAGACTTGCTGCTCAGTGTGGTTCATGGACGAGCAGCCTGGGCATCCCCTGGGAGTGCTAGAAATGCTGAATCCCAGGCTCCATCTAGATGGGCTGAATTCAAATCTGCATTTCAACAAGACCCTCCAGGTAACTGAGCTGCACATCAAAGGTTGAGAAGCCCTGATGTGGAGAAGGGGAACAGAGTGATCAGAAGGGTCTTTTCCCTTCCTGCTCACTAGCACACTGGCTTTCAAACCTGGTGGCCTGGCAGAACCTTTGATGGAGCCTTTGACTCCCAGAGGCTCAGACCCTGATCAATTTACCTGGTTAAGGCTGCAGTCTTCTAAGAGTCTGTTTCTTAGACTCCCGGAAGCATCTTATGCATGGCTGGCCTTGAAACATTGACCTAGAACATTCTAAACACAAATACAGAGAAAAGAAGTAGGCCCTTTTATGAGGTGCTTCTGTGCCATGCTCTGTGATAGGCGTTAGTTCTTTATGAATCAACAAGCAGAACAAGTCCCCCAGGCCTCCCCACTAATGGGGAAGAGGGAGCTTTTGTCGTTGTTGTTGTTGCTCTCCTGGGGATTGAACCCAGAGGTCCTCCACCACTGAACTCCATCCCAGTTATTTCTTATTTTGAGCATTCCCCATGATTTTATGCATCTCCCAAGTATCTTATTCATGATTGGGCTTGAACTCTGTATAATGTGAGACAGACAGTGGGTGCCAGGGTAATCAGACAAAGGCTGATTTTAGAGGCGGGCTAAGGGGACAAGTGTATCAAGTTCATGACACTGAATTAGATCTTCCTCACCCTGACAAAAATACTATGAGACTCCCAGTCCTGTGCTAAAGCCTTTCCTTCTACAACTTGGAGTCAGGGGTGTATTTAAAAACACTGGGGAAACCAGGTGTGGTGGTGATCCCAGGCCTGTGATCCCAGCAGCTCAGGAAGCTGAGGCAAGAGGATCACAGGTTCAAAGCCAGCCTCAGCAAGTTAGCGAGGCCCTATGTCTAATTATATAAATAATACGTGTGTGTGTGTGTGTGTGTGTGTGTGTGTGTGTGTGTGTGTCTGTGTCTGGGGATGTAGCTCAGTGGTTAAGTGCCCCTGGGATCAATGCCTGGTACAAAATAAATAAATAAATAACCCACTGGGGAACCAGGCCTGGTGGTGCTTTCCTATAATCCCAGGGAGTCAGGAGGCCAAGGAAGGAAGATCATAAGTTTAAGGTCCTCAGCCACATAGTGAGACCCTGTCTCAAAAATAAAATGGCTAGGGATGTGGCTCAGTGGTTAGGCACCCCTGGGTTCAGTCCCTGATACTAAAATAAAACAAAATAAAATAAATAGCACTGAGGAAAAGCACCTGGAGGCTTCCTAGCCAAATGTAAATGGATCCAGGAGGCGGGCCTGGGAAATTTCTGATTGCTTAGAGGCTGGGAGTGTTCCTTTGGCAGGTGGTGGGGCACCCAAAGGAAAGCTTTCCCTGGGACCTTGACGGATGGCAGCAGGACAGTCAGACAGCTAAGACAATGAATGTTGGTGAGAGTTCTAGATTGTCAACCTCTGTAGCCAAGTGGCTTTCAACTTCTTGGCCTCACTTTTCTCACCTATAACATGGACATGATGAGTTCTACTGTGCATTGTTGGAAGAATTCTTTTTCTTTCTTTCCTTCCTTCCTTCCTTCCTTCCTTCCTTCCTTCCTTCCTTCCTTCCTTCCTTCTTTCTTTCTTTCTTTCTTTCTTTCTTTCTTTCTTTCTTTCTTTCTTTCTTTCTTCTTCTTCATCAGGGACTGAACCCAGGGGCACTTAACCACTGAGCTACATACCCTGCCCTATTTATTTTTTTTATTTTTAGACAAGGGCCTTCGTAAATTGCTGAGGCTGGCTTTGAACTTGTGATCCTCCTGCCTCAGCCTCCTGAGCTGCTGGGATTACAGGCATGGGCCACCACTCCAGTTGGGAGGATTCTTATGAGCTTTTGTTTGTCAAAAAAGAATTGCTTATTTGACTTGCTTGACCTCTTCTGCGAATATCTCATAGGTTTTTCCTTAAAAAAAAAAAAAGCGTTCCCCATGATTTTATGCATCTCCCAAGTATCTTATTCATGACTGGGCTTGAACTCTGTATAATGTGAGACTGACAGTGGGTGCCAGGGTAACTAAGACTGTGGAGAAAACAGCAACTAGTGGTGGCAAAGTCACCAAGGCTGAAATGAAATTGAGCAAACAGTGGTGGCAGCCCAGGCAGAGCCTCACCTGGGAAGAGTTACTCAAGAGGAAGCACTTCTGTTGAGACTCTCCTAAACCTAACCCTAATGCAGTTTTTTTCTTTTTTTTTTTTCCCCCCTCAGGGCTGAGGACTGAACCCAGGGCTTGCATGTGCTAGGCAAGCACTCTGCCACTGAGTTAAATCCCCAACCGCTGCTAAAGCAGCTGTTGTTGTTGTTGCTGTACTGAGGATTGTACCCAGAAGTCCTCTACCACTGAGCTACATCCCAGTTATTTCTTATTTTGAGACAGTCTTGCTCTGTTTCCCAGGTGACCCGAACTCGTGATCCTCTTCCTGCCTCCGCTTCCAGAGTAGCGGGTGTTACAGGCATGAGCCCCGGCTTGCTATTGCAATTTCCTTCATGCTGGTGAGGTTTAAGGCATCAGAATAAAACACAGCAAGTCTTTTTGCCTCTGCCTTGTTAAGTTGCTGAGGTTGGCCTTGAACTTGTGATCCTTCTGCCCCTGTTATAAGCCCAGTGACACTTGGGGTATTGGGAGCCTGGGTGCCCAAACCAGAGAGCTGGGGTCACCAGAAGAAAAAGGTGTAGAGGAGGAACTCTGAGGAAGGTCTGGACTCTGGTGTTAGACTGCCTGACTCAGATACCGCCTGTGAAAGTCCCAAGCTTTCTGTGTGCCCCTTCGCCCATCTGTGAAGTGGGAGAGCAATAGTATCTGCTTTCACAGGGCTGCTGAAGGTTGAGTGAGCTGGTGCCTGCTGGGTATGAACTGGGTATGAATTGGTCACTCTCTTTAACTTGGTGTGTGGCTACTGGAGTAAGTAAGAGCTATTGCAGGGAACTTTGAAGAGAAGTTGGCGCCTGGGAGTGGGGATGAGCCTGAGGTTTGGAGGATGAGCTTTGTTTTGTACCTTCCCATGAGTCATTTTTACTTTGACAATTTCAGAATTACAGAGAAGTTGCAAAAAGCCCCATATATCTTTCACTCCGACTCCCCAAATTGTAAATTTACATTTGCTTTATCCTAAATGTTTAAATAATTGTTTTATTCTGAACAATTTGAGAGTAAGCTGAGGCCATGACCCCTTTACCCCAAATACTGGATGAGTATTTCTTAAACTAAAGGATATGCTCTTACATAATTAAGGTCAGTAATCAGAATAAGTAACAACCAATTTTGGGCTTACCAGGAGTTTTACACAACTACCTCATTGAATGTTTATCCTAGTGAGATATAGGGTCTCCATTTTACACTCAAAGAAAGCTGAGGCTGCAAGTTCTAATTAACTGGCCCAAGGTCACAGAGCCATTAGCTGGCCAAAACACGTCCACATCTGCTTATTTTCACAACGCAGGGGCTTAAACCACCACTCTGTTCTATTTGTATAAATTCTATTTTTTTATATTATTACAGATTAAATTCGCTTCATAATTTGCACAGTTGGTATAATGTAGCTTTCAGTGTCACTGTGCAAGAACCATCAGGTCTGAGACTGTAGGAGGACGTCAATGGGGTCAGGAACTAAAAACCAGTCTGCAGTTGCAAGCACCATCCACTAGAGGGAGGTGGACGCTGCGCCCGGTCTCTCTTCCTCCCTCGTCTCTCTGGTCAGCCTGGGAAAAGAGCCCGCCTCTTGACCCATAAGGCCCTGGGCCGGAAGCTCCACTCTCTCTTCCTGTTCTCCATCATGGCGGTGAGTAGTGGAGGTTTGGGTTTGGTTCACCCTCATCCGTCTCCATCCGTGGCGGGTTGAGCCCCCGGGCCCTATGTCACCCGTGAACCGAGGAGGACGGAGCCCCCAGAGCTGCTCAAGCCGAAACTGGCCGGGCCGTGCGGGCTGAAGGCGCGGGGCTGGACCCTGTCATCTCCTAGGAGCTGGCTCTGGGAAGTTGCTCCGAGAGTTCAGGGCACGGCCCGGGCCGCAGTGCGTGCAGCTGGAGCGAGGGGAGGGTCTTAGGACATGGGGTCCAGGCTCTTACCCAGCCCCGGGGACTTGAGACTTGTCAGGTGCTGGGGAACTTCGGCCGGTTGCTCTGCTGAGAAAAGCGACAGCCTTCGGCCCCAGCCCGCGGACAACTTGGGAGCGTGGTGGGGACGTCGCAAACCACGTGTTTCCTGTTTCCTCTGAATTTAAAATCGGCTTTCGTCCCTTTCTTTTTCGGCCTTACATGGGGGGTGCTCACCCAGCGCTTTGAGCCCCTTGGGGTTCGTCCTCAGTGCTCACCCGTGCGGTGCGGTGCGTGCGAGTCAGTCGTGGTCCCCAGCGGGCTTCCTTCCTGTCTCCCCGGCAAACACAGCGAACCCCTTTAAATCCTTGGGGCTTTATCTAGGGTTTGGGATGAGCAGAAAAAAAAATAGGGCGCGCAGGTGGGAAGTAGTAAAAACCGAGGTCTCGGCTGTGCCCGGGTTGTGAGTGTGTTGACTGCGGTGCTACCCTGTTGGCAGCAGGATCAAGGCGAAAAGGAGAACCCCATGCGGGAACTTCGCATCCGCAAGCTCTGCCTCAACATCTGTGTTGGGGAGAGTGGAGACAGACTGACCCGGGCTGCCAAGGTGTTGGAACAGCTTACAGGCCAGACTCCAGTGTTTTCTAAAGGTGAGTAGTGGCGGACATGGAGGGGGCTGGGGGGTTATTAATAATACTCACCTCTTGTCAGGCCTCTGTAGGATGTTGCCTTTGACATCTTTTAAATTAAGTGTTAATGAACTACTGAAAGAAGCATCCTCCCTGTGGAGGTTAGTTGTGGTGGTGGCATACTACGTTTCTGTGAGCAAATCTCCAGCTCACACTGACCCAAGTAAAGATTTTTCAAGTAAGTAGGATATGAGCAGGGTCCTACTCTACCTGGAATCCTCCTTATTTGGAAAAGAGTAGGATCATAGGAAGGGACATTAGACCTGATTAGCAGGTAAGAACGGGGCTGTATACTGAGACTGCCTGAATTCTGATTCTGGCTTTCGCCTCTTCTTAATGTGAGTTCGGCTGATTAGGCCTCCCTGAGCTTATTTGCATAAAGGAGATTATGGTAGTTGCTTTTTCATCAAAGTCAAAGAATAAAATGAATTAGTGTATGCTCTATTGCTTGAGGATAGTGGAATTTGTTGAATCCTTGGGTTCAGATCCTGTTTCTTATTACCAGCTGTGATCTTGGGCCAAGTTGATAACTTCTCAGAACCTCATTGGTAAACTGAGGATAAGGATGCAATAAGCTTTTAGCAAATATTGGCTGTTATCAATAGTGTTTTGTTTTCTTAAGAACATAAGAAATGTTCTTAAGAAACATGGGGTAATGGCTCAGTGGCAAAGCACTTGCCTAGCACATGAGAGGCATTGGGTTTAATCCTTAGCACCACATAAAAATAAATAAAGGGATTGTGTCTATGACTACAAAATTTTAAAAGAACACAATGATTGTCATAGTATTAGTGCCTCTTTGACCTATTGTGGTTATGAACTTGACCTTTTGGAGACTTGATAGTATGGATTTGCATTTTTAATTGTTGAGGTATGACTGGATTACTTTGAAGTTGGAAAATTCATTTTTTTGTGTTATAGATGAAGTTGATAAAACACCAGCACTTAGAATGTGGATGGATATTTAGTGCCTCTTTTGGCTATGGAGATCTTCTGGGGAAGAGATGAGTGCAGTATGACAATACCTAACTCCTTGTTACCCCTACCTGCAGCTAGATACACTGTCAGATCTTTTGGCATCAGGAGAAATGAAAAGATTGCTGTTCACTGTACAGTTCGTGGGGCCAAGGCAGAAGAAATCCTGGAGAAAGGTCTAAAGGTGAGGCTAGTCCCCTCACAGGACACTATCGATTAGCACCTACTTAACAACATGTAGGTAATTATAGTGGTCTTAGTTAGGATTTAATGTGCTATTATTTTTAATGTGCTATATGCCCTGCACAAGGCATATATTTTAGTTTCTAAAGTACTTTTTCTATATTTAGCAGGATTAAACTGTTTTCTTTGATGGTTGAAAAGATGGAGGGGCAGTGGATTAGCTCAGTGGCAGAGCGCTTGCCTGGCACATGCAAGGACCTGAGTTTGGTCCTCGGTCCTGAAAAAGTGAAGGGAAAAAAATTAGATACTTGAGAGTCTAGGAGTCATTTTGATGCCTCTGCTCTTTGGAAGTTGGGTAGTTTCTATGAAACCATAGGTAGGATATGTGATTTGGTGTGGGGAAATCCAGATTGTGTTCCCTGCAAAGTTAAATTGAATTGTAGTTCTGTTTTGGGGTGCCAAGTATTACAGGTTGAACTAGTTATTTGGGGGTAGTTAAAAATAACAAGTAATGAATTTGCTGCATTTTTCTCCTCAGGTGCGGGAGTATGAATTACGGAAAAATAACTTCTCAGATACTGGCAATTTTGGTTTTGGGATCCAGGAACACATCGATCTAGGCATCAAATATGATCCAAGCATTGGTATCTACGGTCTGGACTTCTATGTGGTAATGAATAGACCTTTTTCCCACTCCTGGTGTGTGAGGAGTGGGGAATTGGCTACTCCTTTTTTTTTGTGCTAGCTTGATGTTCAGATGTTGGGTTGAAGCTTTGAGTATTGTCTGCTTTCTGTTTTCCCCCTTGGGGAAGATGAGTCTCATTTGTGGCAACTGTAGAGGTACAGCACAGGACAGACAGACAAGGTCCTTGCTATTGTGAAGCTTTCAGTCTGAGATCAAGTGCCAACATGGCTTAAAAGGGGAATACAGGGAATTTATTACAACCAGTGAATTTCCAGTGAATTGGAAATTTTCTGAGAGGTACTGGTGTGCTGCATTTGACCTGGGAGTTGGATGCACTTAGGCTACTCTTTCCCAGCTCCTTCCCATGGACCCTGGGGAGATTTGGCTTCCACCCGGATAACTTAGAACCAGGTTTGGGTGATGCAACTGTAATGCTTGGGGATTTTAATGTAAAAGTGACTATTTGTGTTACTGCAGTGTTTTTGGTTCAATCATAATACCCAGAAGCAGCAGGCTTGACAAATATGGAACCTGAATTAGGTAGAGACACCTTTACCAAATAACACAAAAGTAATGAAAATTGGGTATTTGTGGAAAGTTTGGGGCAGCAAACCTTTTTTTTTTTTTTTTTTAAGAGAGAATTTTTTAATATTTATTTTTTAGTTTTTGGCGGACACAACATCTTTGTTTGTATATGGTGCTGAGCATTGAACCCGGGCCGCATGCAAGCCAGGCGAGCGCACTACCGCTTGAGCCACATCCCCAGCCCGCAAACCTTTTATTTAACTTGCTTTTTTAAAAGAAAATTGCTTTGGAGATTAGGGAACAGTAGTAGAGAATCTTCAGCACCACCGGAAGTTGGGTAGGGAAGGAGGGATGTGTTAAATTCCAGCCTGTGCAGCAAGCCTATCTTATAGCATTAGGTTGTTTGGGATGCCAGTGACTGTTCTGTCAGACACTGAGATCATCCTGGGTCTTGCTCCAGAAACCCAGATTTGCCAGGTGACTTGATCAGTCTCCAATGTGTGAGTCTTGTCTGTCTGCTCTTGACTCTGAGCTGGCTAGGTGACTGTTGGTTATTCCTGGGACAGGTGCTGGGTAGGCCAGGTTTCAGCATCGCAGACAAGAAGCGCAGGACAGGCTGCATTGGGGCCAAACACAGAATCAGCAAAGAGGAGGCCATGCGCTGGTTCCAGCAGAAGGTAAAGCTGATGGATCTCTAGTGAAGTGGTGGTGGATGGAGTTGGGATTTGGGGGTGCAAAATATGGTACTATTTGGTGGGTAGCTTCTTTAAGGAGAGAGTATTTGGGCAGCTTGGCAAATGTGGGTTTCTGGGGTTGGTGATTTAAAAGAACCCCCAGACTGAATATGGGTAGCTGGAAGGGGAGGAATATGGCTTTAAAAGGAACCCCCTTTTTTCAGGTATAGTGTAGTGAGCACAGTATAGCAATTGTTAGTTGGCTTCCCATTTAATCCAGAAACATGGGATTCAGAAGTTCATGTATTAGTTTTGAATTCTTTGATGTTAGCCTTTGCTGCAATCATTGCTGTTGCCTCCTTTTCTGAAAAAAAAATAAAAATCTCTTCTCTTTCAGTATGATGGGATCATCCTTCCTGGCAAATAAATTCCCGTTTCTATCCAAAAGGCCAATAAAACATTTTCAGTGAAATGTACATTACTGTTGTGTGTTCTGTGAAAGGAGTCTGGCCATATTCAAGTCCCTGGATCTCAAGCCACTTAAAGCTTCGATGGGAATAGCTGGTAAAAACCCTGTTCTCCGTTTGGATGCCAGTGTTTCTTGGCAGATCCAAGTCCAAGTGTTGTCTGTGCTTACCACACCCTTCTAGGTGATGCTGTGGTGTAATAGTCCATGTAAACTGGTTTTAAAAAGAGGGCATGGTTGGGGCTGGGGTTGGATTTAGGGTCTTGATTAAAGGTAGGGTGCAATTCTCCCCTGTTCTTGGGAGCTCCCTTGTGTTCAGGGATTTGGTGTGTATGGAATGGATCACAGGCTTTGGTTTGAGCTCGAGATTAAATGTTGGCTTAACTTCAGACTTGGTTGCCTTTAAAATGAGAATCTGTTTCTTGAAAAGCAGAGTAAGTAGATAAGAACAGTTTAGATTCGATTCCCAGCCTTTTATTACCTTCGGTTAGGAATCTTCCTCAGTTCTTATCAGTATCATGGAGGAAATAATAACAATATTCTTTTTTTTCCCCCCTTAATAACGATATTCTTTAAAGGGTTAGTTTCATACTGAAAGAATGCTTAAGACTAGTAATATGTTAATTTGGGGGGGGTCTGCTGGGGATTTAACCCAGGAGGGCTTAACCACTGAGCCACATCTCCAGTCCTTTTTGTTTGTTTGTTTTTGAGATGGCCTCACTAAGTTGCTGAGATTGGCTTGGAACTTGTGATCCTCCTGCCTTGGCCTCCCAAGCTGCTGGGATTGCAGACTTGCACCACCGTGCCTCATTTAGTCTTTGTGTTTTGGTAAATGAAAAACATTACTCTTAAAAGCTTACCTTCCCTTAGTGTATAAGTGGAATATTTATTTGTTGCTTATAGTGATTTATCATATGACTTGGAGCAGTAATCAAAAGGTGTCATTTCTCTGGCCATTAGGCTGGATTTGGCTATTGAAATCATCATTCTAGGTTTGGGACTTAAATTTTTAGTACATTCTGATTCTGTTCAATGATTTACTCCTTTTGATTGGTTCAACTTTTTTTCTGATCATGCCTTTGTAGGCGTTTTTAGACCAGTTGGTTAAAAGAAAGACTCATAGAATATGTTACCACATACTTTTTATTTCACTTACACATGCATATTCACTTCTAATATTATAGGGGGAGCCTGCCTGGTTTTATTAACTTCAGAATTAAATAATGGCTACAACTAGAATAAATATTTGTGAACAAACAAGGTGGTGGGTGGGTGGCTGAGTGCAGAGGGAAGTGGGCATGAGTTTTACAGAGGTGGAACACATTCTGATCTCATCAAAAGCATTGCAGAAATAGAAAATGCACAGTCCTGTTGCTACCACCATCCTCTTGCACTAACTGTTTTTAGACTCTATTTTTTATTTTTTGTATTGCTGTTTAATTTTAACAATATAGACCTGTCTGAACTTAATTTGGTCCTGCTGTATGTGTGCTCAGTTGACTGCCCATGTTAAAAATAGGAAACTACCTGGGTTTCTGGCCCAGTGGCAGTAGCACCTTTAGGAGTTAAAGAGATCTAACTGGATTTTAGTCCCGGCTTTAACTAGTAGTGAGATTTTGGGTGAGTCATGAAGCATCTGGGGACAAGAACAAGTGAGGATACATGCCCCTTTTTATGTAGAGCAGCCAGTGGCAGAACATTTGGCCCCTTTTCTGGTTTAGAAGCTTGACCTCCAAACAAGTATCCCATTGGGGTCTAAAGCATTTCTGTTTGGGGTTGAGCTTTTGGCAAGTGGAAAGATAGGATCACTTGGAAGTTGGTAAAACTTCTGGACCCCACCTCAGATTTTGTGAATTAGTCTGCATTTTAGCAAGATCTGCAGGTTGTTTATATGCATGTACTCCAAAGTGTACAAGCACTGCCCATATTCTAATGCCAGAAGAAAGGGGGGATGGAATGATGTCCATAGAGATTTCTTTAATGAGTTTTAGTTTTATGAAGTTCTTGTTTATGGTCCCCCCCCCCCCCGGTTTCTTCAACTGTTAACCTATGAAATTTTTGACATTGTTAGGTAATCCTGTGCCTCAATCTTGAATTGTGATTGTCATTGGAGTAAGATGGTGGGCATCTCATCTATCCCAGTAGTAGGCCCCAAAATGCTGTGCTACTTTGCTGAATCAGTGTTCTAGTTCTGCAGTGAACCTTTAGGGCAGAGTTCTCAAGAGGCTGAGATAATATTGCCCAGCTCCCACCCTGAGACATTTGAAAATTTATAGGCCTGGGATTCTTACCACATTAACTTGGTATGTGCCTGCATGTTGGAGATACCAGAGGTTCTGCCACAAGGATAATCCCATTTAATGAGTATGTAAAGTGCTATGGACATGGATAAAGGGTGGCCACTGATACATAAATATATGATGGGGCTACACATCTGTGCACACTAGGAGCTCCCATTTTGGTTGAGAAACAGCACTTAGCCCATATAACCAGAAAGCAAGGCAGGAGGGAGTCAGTCCAGCTAATGGGGCCAGGTCACAGTACTGCGAGTCCACCATCTGAGGCTCTGCTGCAGAAGCTGGGACACCAATTAGGTAGTCTGTGTAGGATGGCCAAAGGGGAGATTAAAATTTAGGTAAGAGCAATCTAGGAATCTTTATAAGTGATCAAAACTTGGTTGGGTGCCAGGTGCGGTTGGCACAACTGCAATCCCGAGGCTCAGGAACCTGAGGCAGGAGGCTTGTGAGTTCAAAACCAGCCTTAGCAACTCAGCAAGGCCCTATACATTTTAGTGAAACCTGTCTCTAAATTACTGGTACCAAAGTAAATAAATAAATAAAACTTGCACTGGAGCTGTAACTCCGTAGAGTGCTTACCTAGCATGCATGAAGCATAAACCAATTTAAAAAGTGTCAGCCAGATTCGGTGGCACACACCTGTAATCCCAGCAAACTGAGGCAGAATGGTTATAAATTCAAGACCAACCTAGGCAATTTAGGAAGGAAAAAGTCTGGGAATGTAGCTCGGTATTAGAGCATCACTGGGTTAAATCCCCAATACTGCAAAACAAAAGTGTCTCTGGGTGCAAGTTACTGTTGAAAATCAATCTACAAAGATTGTCTTTATGCTAAGTAGTTGTACAGGAATTATCACACAAGATAGTAGGTTGTCATTCCCCAATGGAAAGCAAACAGCTAATGATGGTTTAAAGGCTTTGTGTCCTTTTTTTTTTTTGTGATAGTGTGGATTGACCCTAGGGGCACTTTACCATTGAGCTACATTCCAGCCCTTTAAAAAATGTTTTCATATTATAGTGGTTGTGTAGTAGTCCATTTTAGGAACAGCCTGCATTGAATGTCTGACCTGTCCCAGTAGAAGCTGTCCTATCCCATTGTCTTGTCCCCCTGCCCAATATGTACCTACGTTGTCCTTGCAAGCATCTCAGCAGTGAGTTTTATTATGACTTTTTTTTTTTTTTAGAGAGAGAGAGAATTTCAATATTTATTTTTCAGTTTTTGGCAGACACATCTTTGTTTATATGTGGTGCTGAGGATCGAACCCGGGCCACACGCATGCTAGGTGAGCGCGCTACCGCTTGAGCCACATCTCCAGCCCCTTATTATGACTCTTGCTAGCAGTGATGATCGTGGATGAGTACTGCCACTGGTTGCAGCCTCTCTGGACCTCTAAAGTGGAGCCTGCTGCTTTTGCCTTTTCCCACAGCTTAACCAGTCACTAGTTCTAACCTGTTAAACTCAAAGCAAATGCTGAAGTTCTCTGGGCAACCAGTTGGTGAAGATCACAATGAATAGGATTCCAAAAAGGCCTGAGTCCTAAAGGGTTAAGGCCCATGTGCATTCTAGGTCAGGGCCCAGAAACTACCCACAAATAATTTAAGCTTCCAGCCTCTGGGGACTAAGCTGGTGCCTGGGGGTACACGAACCACTTAAACAGCAGCTTGTTATGGAAAAACCGCAGTGTGTTTGTCAGAGGGGAATCCAGCCTAAGGCACTCAGGGGCACTAGAAGGACTGAACTTGACTCTTTAAGGTGCAGGTGCAGAACAGTTCAGAAACAAGTGCAGATGGTTTATATTTTCACAGATCATTGAACAGAATGAGTTGCAGAGGCTTGGGGATGTAGTTCAGTGGTTAGAGTGCTTGCCTGGCCATGTGGGAGCCCTTGGGATTTCTGCGGAGCACTCACAAAAAGAGTTGAGTTTGTCCCAACTGAGGACCTTTATGTAACTTGATTGTAGGATGTTATGTAATTGTATTTATTGCTATTGCTGTAATTTTATGTGAAATGTCAGTAGTTACCTGGAGCCTGAAGAGAACTTTAAAGGCAAAGGCATTCATGACACCAGTTATTCTGAATGGACTGCTTTAATAACATGATTTTAACCCTTTGAGTATCATGCTGACTGCCTCTGAGGTACAGTTTTTCTCTTATTTGCTTTAAATCTTGGTTTTGTTCAAATGTTACATGGTATATCTTAGTGGTTAAGAGCACAGAATTTGGGATTTAAGCATTTCAAATCCCTTGGAAGAATTTTGAGATGCGGTGCTCAGAATAGAGGTTTGCCTTCTGTGAAGAGCCTCCTAACTGCTAGCTGGCCCCTCTTTCAGCCTAGATTTTTAGGAAAGTAATTGTGTGATGGTAGTTATTCTCAGGATGGTCATCCAGGAAGACTTTTTGACCGGTGGCTGTTGGGATTCTTTCTTGACATTGAGTATATTACCTTGTGTCTTAAATGTAATAAAGAGGAGGGCATGGGGGAATAGTGAAGAAAACAAATTGCCCAATTTAAGAATCAAGCTAAACCACACATCTGCCCCTTGAGACACACCTATCAGCTTTTCCCAAAATTAAGTGGACCAACCTATAACATACTGTTTATCCTTTTAGCCTGAGTTTCTCACATCCCCAGGGAGTACTGGGGGAATCAGAAATGGAGTCAGCCTTGTCAACAATTGCGTCTACAGGGACAAATACCCAAATAGCCCCTGAATTTACAATTAAATGGGAAAAGTTCTTCATTCAGATGGTAAGCTAGGCACAGTGGCACATCCCTTATTAGGAGGAGGCTGAGGCAGGAAAATCATTATTCAAGGCCAGCCTAAACAACCTAGTGAAACCCTGTCTCATTAACAAGAAAGGGCTGGGTTGTAGTTCCATGGTAAAGAACTGGATTTGTTGCCCAGTACTATAAAAAACAAAACTCAAAAGCAGAAATATGGAGGGAAGCATACTTCATAGCAGACATCCTTAACCTTACTCAGTGACAGTCTCACTGTGTTCATGGTATCCAGCTCTTGTGATCAGTATGTTGTCCAGATTGGGCACAGATAGCAACAGTGCCACTGACTACCTGGACAAGTCTCTCTGGGCCATGGGGCTTGTGTAAAATAGGTTCAGGGGCTGGCATTGTAGCTCAGTGGTAGAGTACTTGCCTAGCATGTGTGGGGCACTGGGTTTGATCCTCAGCACCACATAAAAATAAGTAGATATGTCCATCTACAACCAAAAAATACTAAAAAAAAAAAAAAAAATAATAAGGTTTTATTCCATTACTTGAGCTTCCTGGGGAAGAAAGGGTGGAGGGGGGGAGGATTATTCATCTAAAGGTACATTCAGATTCAGGAGATTTTTGCTGGGCTTCTCTTTCCAGAAATCCCTAAAATGAATGAAGAAGTGGGCTTTGGGAATGACAACAACTTAGGTACAAATTGCTGTTTTCAGTGTTAATGATGTGGATGGCCATCTACCTGAGCTGGTGACTTATGCTGGGTTTATAAAATCTGACTACTTCAATAACTGAAAAAAGCGGAAGAAAGCATGCAAGCACACAGAAGTACCTTTTCAAAATCCAGGATGGCTCTCAACCTTGGGGGTCCATTGGAGAGAACGCCGCCTGAATTCTTTATTCTTATATAAGGGGGACACACAAAGGGAAGTTCCATGGAATGTTCTTTCCAAGAAAGGTCAGGGGTAGTATTACAAAGGAACAAGAAGGCAGCCCACTCCATTGGGTACCACTCACTCCCAAAGCTTTGCTCCTCTGTTGAGCAGAGATGGGGATCCACCTGGTTTCCTGTCAGGGAAGCCAGTCTCCACATTTCTATTGCTTAGAGCTAGGGGATGCTCAGCTCCTATGTGGCAGCTCCCGACAAATATGCTTCATTCAGCATTTGAGTGCTTATCTACCTTGAAGCATGTCATTAAGTGGACAAAAATATGCACATATTCTTCCTTTGCTTGCACTTTTTGGGTGGGAGGTTCTATGGGTTGAACCCAAGAGCTCTACCACTGAGCTGTATCCCCTGCCCTTTTCATTTATTTATTTATTTTTATCTTAAGACAGGGTCTCACCAAGTAGCCCAGGCTAACCTTGAACTTGGAATTCTGCCTCAGCCTCCTGATCTGTGAGGAGGAGCTTTCCAGAGAGAGCACTGTTAGAGCAAAGGCCCTGGGGCAGAGGACCATGTAACACAGATCCCATTATGGTAGATAAGAGTGAGCAGGGAAGAGGAGATAAAGTCAGAGAAGTGAGTGAGGCTTTGAAGGCCAGAAAAGAGTGGCCTTGACTATAAGTGGAATGAGTCACTCTTTGGAGAGTTATGAGAAGAGGCATCATGTGAACTGACTTTTGCACTTTAAGTCTATAATTGACTGCTGTGATAAGCAAATATGTGAGGCTAGGGTGGAAGCAGAAAGGCCTATTAGAAATGCGATTCAGGCAATTGTTGGCTCTAATGTGGTGGCAGCATTGGAGGTGATAAGAAATGGTCAAATAGCCAGGTGCAGTGGTACTCGCCTATAATCCCAGTGGTTTAAGAGACTGAAGCAGGAGGATTGCAAGTTCAAGGCCAGCCTCAGCAACTTGGTGAGGTCTAAGTAACTTAGACCTTGTCTCAAAAAATTTTTTTTCAATTTTTTTTTAGTTGTCAATGGACCTTTATTTTTTTTTTATTTATGTATATGTGGTATTGAGGATTGAACCCAGTGCTTCACACATGAAAAGCAAGTACTCTGCCACTGAGCTACAGCCCCAGCTCCCCTGTCTCAAAATTTTTAAAAAAGGGATGGGGTTGTGGCTCAGTGGTAAAGCACCCCAGGATTCAGTCTCCTGTACAAAAGAAAGAAATGGTCAAATAGTAGATGTGTCTTGGAGGTAAAACAGCAATTGGATAGGGATTGAGAGAGAAGCCACAGATGATGAATTTCTGACCTAAGCAACAAGGTTGGAGTTAGCATTAACTAGATGGGAAAGGCTGTGCAGATCCGGGTGTGATGGCACACACCTGTAATCTCAGCGGCTTGGGGGACTGAGGCAGGAGGAGGATCAGGAGTTCAAAGCCAGCCTCAGGAAAAGTGAGGCCCTATGCAATTCAGTGAGACCTGTCTCTAAATGAAGTACAGAATAGGGCTGGGGATGTGGCTCAGTGGTCGAGTGCCCCTGAATTCAATCCCCAGTTCCAAAGCAAACAAGACTATGCAAAGCACATTTTCCTTGGTTTTTGTCTGTTTATGGTTCTGGGGATTGAACCCGAGGGCACTCAACCACTGAGCTTCATCCCCAGTCTTCTGAAAGATTTATTTTGAGAAAGGGTCTCACTAAGTTGCTGAGGCTGGCCTTGAACTTGCCATAATTCTTCCTCAGCCTCCCAAGTAGCTAGGACCACAAATATGTGCCACTGCACATGGCTCTGTGGAGCAGATTTGACAGGAAACTAGGAATTCTGTTTTTCACCCATTCAATTTAAGATGTCTGTTAATCATCTGAGAAAAAGTGAGTAGAAGATGGAGTCTGTGCTGCAGATATGTGTTTGGCGGTCTTCAGCAAAAGATGTTTAGACTGGAGACTGGCAAAATCATAAGGGAGTGAAAATAACAAAAAGAAGGCTGTGGGACTGAAGCTTGGGTTTGGAAAAAGAGAAGACTAAGAAGAAGGGCTGAGTAAAGTAGAAGAGCTGAGGGTGTGTGTGCTGGAAGTAAGGTGTGTGTGAAGGAGGAGGGCAGGAGGAGCTGAGTGCAAACCACTACTGGTTTCATCTCATGGAGGTCATCAGTGACCTTCACTGGAGCAGCGCTGCTAGGACAGTGGGCAGGAAAACCTGAGCAGAGTGGACTTGAGAGAACAGGAGGAGAGTAAGGAGATGGCTAGCGTAGACACCTCCTAGGGGGATCTTTGCTACCGAGGGGAGCACAGGTAAGAGAAAAAACTTTATGGCCAATTGGAAAAATTTAGTAGAGAAACATTGATGTAGGAAGGGAAAACTTGCTTAGCAATAACCTTGAATAGGTCAAAGGGCTTGGCTTCTGGCACACAAATGGAGGGGCTATATTCAGGTAGAAGCACTGCTGGGGTAGTAAGTTGGAGGCTGAGTGTGGGTGTGGAGACAGGTAGGTGGTAGAGATGGCATGAAGATCTGTGGAAGTTCTCTTTTGAATGCCTTCATTTCCCCAGTGAAGTAAAAGAGTAAGCACAAGAGAGGTGTCATCTGGGGGAGCCCTGTGTCAAGTTTGGGGCCACTACCAAGGGGCAGGACCCTCTCATTGAAGCAGTCCTTGGCAGAAAACTGGCTGAGAGGCAAAGGGCTGTGCTTAAGAGCACAGAGCTGGTTATGGTAGCATCTTGATAGCTCCAAAGGAACTAATTTCACCCTTCTGTCAAAAACAATCCTCTTGGCCCTTCCTGTTAGTGTCTCCACCTGCAGGTCTCCTGGGGTACAACTGTTTTGTGCATCGCTTTCTCTCCTCTCTGCCCTTGCTCTCTGGATTCTGCCTGGACTGCCATCCAGTCCTGCTCTTTATCTTTGTTCTACTGAATCAGTGATGTTCAAACTGAAGAGTGCATTAGGAGCTCCTGTAAGGCTTGTAAAAACTAGATTGCTGGGCCCTATTCCCAGAATTTTGGATTCATTAAATCCAGTGTGAAGTCTGGGAATTTGAACTTCTAAAAAGGTTCCCAGGTAATGCTGAGGCTACTAATCCAGGAATAGTGCTTTGAGAGCCACTGAACTAGACCATATACATCTCTCATGAATTCAAGTTCATGAACTCAGAAGGTGTCTATCCCCCATAATGCCTCAGGAGTTAGGGAGAAGGTTTTTGGGTTTTTTTTTAAAGAATTTTAACATTTGTTGTAGAGTGTTTGCCAAACTCATTCATTCAACAAAATTTTATTGTGCACTTGGCAGTGATTTGGGATCTGAGGGACGCAGCAATGGAAGATGCCCCTACCCTCATGAAACTGCAGTTTAGTGGGGGAGAGGATTGAAAAAAACCCCATATGCTTTCCCAGCTTCATTCATTCTACTACTGCTCTTAATATTTTTATTTTATTGCCACATCCAGGTACCTGTGTTATTACCTAATGTTTACTTTACATGGGCTCATTAAATTTATCTTTTTATATTTTATAGTTTCCTAGCTGGTTAGATTCCATTGTATGCTAAGGGCCTTGGGCCTGAGGCTTGCTCTACTCAAGTAATGGTTAGAGGTGCTGAAAGGAACTGTTAACAGCTGTCTGTCCCTGAGCAGCTACCATGTGCAAGGCCATATATTAGTAACTCATTGGATTTTTGCACAACTCCATTTGTACGGTTATCTGGTATAATGTTAGTAGTTGAAGAAACCACAGCATGAGAATGCCAGGCTGCTGTTAAGTGACGTAGGAGGATTTGAATCCACTCTGACTCCGGGGCCAGGCTTTTAGCCACCACTTTTTTTTCCCCCCTTTTTTTGCAGTACTGGGGATTCAATCCAGGGCCTCACACATGCTAGGCCATGTACCACTGGGCTATATCCCCAGCACTTAACTACCACCTTAATACACCAGCACTGCATCAAACCTTCCTCCTCGGCTGGGGATGTGGCTCAAGCGGTAGCGCGCTTGCCTGGCATGCATGCGGCCCGGGTTCGATCCTCAGCACCACATACAAAGATGTTGTGTCCGCTGAAAACTAAAAAATAAATATTAAGAAAAAAAAACTGAAGGATTTAAAAAAAAAAACACAAAAAACCTTCCTCCTAACAGTCAGATCAAAAGAATTGGAATAACTTGCTCACTTTGTGAATCAATGTCGGTTGATACTGTGTCCTTGTGCCTATCTAAAATCATTGGTACAGGCTGGGAATATTGCTCAGTTGGTGAGGTGCTTGGGTTCAATCCCCAGCTCCACACACACACACACACACAAATAAAAAACAAATAAAATAAAAATAATATCATTGGTGCAGCCACTAGTACCCACCCTTCACTTTCAGATACAGCAGTGAGGTTTGCTGAGATTGTTCTCTGAGTACTTGTGTGTGAATGGGCATAGTAGAGGAAATGATGAAATGCTCGTTTGATTTAAATCTCAGTGTTGTAAGTGAACTAGGCAAAGGAGGTTTGGAGGCTGGGGTTGTGGCTCAGCATAGAGCACTCACCTCACACGTGCGAGACCCTGGAGTTCGATCCTCAGCACCACATAAAAATAAATAAGTGAAATAAAGGTATTGTGTCCAACTAAAAAATAAATAGTAAAAAAAGGAGGTTTTGGGGGAAGTCATTTCAGCTATGGCCATAGTGATCACTAGGGTCTGGATGTAAGAAGGATATTAATTGTTTTGGCATGTCTAGAATTGAAAGAAATGTTTGGGACACGTCAGGAAATGTGGCTGAATTGATTAGGTAATTTATGAAAGGCTTTGAGCCTGTTAAGTGGCATAGCAGGGTTTGAATCCACTCTTGACTCCCAGGCCAGGCTCTTAATCACCAGAGCCTAAACCTGTTCTCAAGGGCCAGTGCACTATAATGGGGTGGGCACAGGCTCTAGAGCCTTAAAGATCTGGGATAGAATCCCAGTTCTCGCTGTTAATAACCATGTGATCTTGAAGCTATGTACAGGGAACCTGGAGACTGGGCAGAAGCAGAAGAAGCATGCATTGGAAAGGGGATAGCAGGAAGAGATAGTTGAGCACTGGCTGCTCTTAATTATTGTTTTTTCCAGCAACCTTGAAAGTCCATAGCAAATTTTAACCTATAATTTTTCCAAGACAGTCTAAGAGGCAGCTTTTATGAGAGTCAGCTGCTAATAAGGGTGATAAAGGTGAACAGAAATTTAGAAGCTAAGGCAGGAGGATCATAAGTTCAAAGCCAGTCCCAGCAACTTAGCAAAATCCTGTCTCAAAATAAAAAAAATAAAAAGGGCTGGGGATGTAGTTCAGTGGTAGAGTGCTGTGGGTTCGATCCCTAGTACCTAAATAAATAAGTATGAACAGAAAATGATGTGGTCTAGGGAAAACAGTATCTGAGACAGAAACCAGCTGGAGATAAAATGGTGGCATGATCCAGCAGAGACTTGGATCTATGATATGAGGCCACCTCTGTGAATGCAGAGCACTGTTTTCATTTTCATCCAGTTTAAGTTACATATCAACAGCGAAATAAATGGTCAGGCAAAAGTTGGAGAATCTAATAACTATAAAGTTCTGTTCTACTCAGGAATTGCTGACAGGTGATTGTCAGTCTGCCTCAGCATCGCAGTGCAGGTGACCCTTTATTTTATGTAGTAGAATATGAAGAACATATCTGCCAGGATTAGTGGATATCTGAAGGTCTTTTCTGTAATACTTAATATTACAGAAGAAACTATTGGGGTTTTGCTGTGTTACTCAGGCTAGCCTCAGACTCCCATGTGCTGGGACTGCAGGTATACCCTTTTTCTTTCTTTCTTTCCTATCTTTTTTTTTTTTTTTTTTTTTGGTAGTTGTAGGTAGACAGAATGCCTTTATTATTTGTTTATTTTTTATGTGCTGCTAAGGATTGAACCCAGTGCCTCATACATGCTAGGTAGGCAATCACGCTGTCACTGAACTATAGCCCCAGCCCTGGGGAATTCTTTTATTTTTATTTTTATTTTTTTGGTACTGGTAATTGAACCCAGGGGCACTTAACCACTGAGCTACAGCTACAGCCCCCTTTTATTTTTTTATTTAGAGATAGGTTCTTGCTGAATTGGTTAGGGCCTTGCTAAAGCTGCTGAGGCTGGCTTTGAACTCCCGATCCTTTTGCCTCAGCCTCCTGAGCTGGTGGAATCACAAGTGTGTGCAATCACGCCCAGCCCTGGGGAATTCTTTATAGTTGTAGACGGACATAATACATTTATTTATTTATTTATTGTGGTTGTGAGGATCAAACCCAGGGCCTCACACATGCTAGGCAAGCACTCTACCACTGAGCCAGCCCCACCTGTGGAATTCTTAAAAAGTCTCCTTTCCCTCCAGAATATCAAGTATTCTCAGTAGAACTGACAAGCTTTTGTGCGTGATTTTCAAGACTATGCTGTTCCATTTTCAAAGATGGTAACAATAAATGAAGTTACCTAGTGTAGATTCTAAAAAGCAATTACACAACAAGATCTTGGCTTGAGATTTGTTAGTCTAGTATTCTGGTCCAGGCTTGCAAAGTATCTGCCACCCATCAAAGTGTATCTGGAGGACTTTGTGTAAGTTTATGTCTTGAGAGAGGGCTTTTTTTTTTTTTGGTACTAGGAATTGAACTCAGGGGCACTTGACTATTGAGCCACATCCCCAGCCCTATTTTGTGTTTTATTCAGAGACAGGGTCTCACTGAGTTGTTTAACACCTTGTTTTTGCTGAGGCTGGTTTTGAACTCATGATCCTCCTGCTTCAACCTCCCAAGCCGCTGGGATTACAGGTGTGAGCCACAACACCCAGTTTAAGAGAGAGATTTGTACATGAAAGTAAGGTCCAAGGAGGACCACTGGGTATAAAGTATATAAGGTGTCTGGACTATCTTCAGTCTTTTGTACAGACATCTCATTCATCCAGATTAGAATAATATAATTATCCAGATTGGTGGGTATTACCTGAACTCATTCCCACAGCACCATAACAATCTGATAGAGCTGAAATTCAGACCTGCTGGGTACTGATGAACTTGGGCTTGTGCATTAACCTCTCTAAGCTTCAGTTCCTTCTTTGCAAAATAAAAATAACCTATTGCACAGGATTATTGAGAATAGAGATCATATCTTTGTAGTGTCCACCATATATAGTAGTTCCCCCTTACCTGAGGGAGATATGTTCCAAGACCCCATTGTAGATGCCTGCAACCATAGTTAATAACTGAACCCTATATTTACTGTTTTTTTCCCAATACATAACTATGATTAAGTTTATTTTTTTTTTTTAATATTTATTTTTTAGTTCTCGGCGGACACAACGTCTTTGTTGGTATGTGGTGCTGAGGATCGAACCCGGGCCGCACGCACTCCAGGCGAGCGCGCTACCAGTTGAGCCACATCACCAGCCCCTATGATTAAGTTTAAATTTGTAAGTTAGGCACAATTAGAGATTAACAATAATAGGGCTGGGGATGTGGCTCAAGCGGTAGCGCGCTCGCCTGGCATGCGTGCGGCCCGGGTTTGATCCTCAGCACCACATACAAACAAAGATGTTGTGTCCGCCGAGAACTAAAAAAATAAATATTAAAAATTCTCTCTCTCTCTCTCTCTCTCTCTCTCTCTCTCTCTCTCTCTCTCTCTCTCTCTCCCCCCTCTCTCTCCCCACCTCTCTCACTCTCTCTTTAAAAAAAAAAAATAATAATAACTTAGATCTTAGCAATCTCAGCATACGATTTCTTTCTTATTAAATTGAGAACTTTCACTTTTTTGCTTAAAGAAGCACTTTGTGCTGGGCACAATGGCACACAACTACAATTTCAGTGACTTAGAGGCAAAAGCAGGAGAATTATAAATTCAAAGCCAGCCTGGACAATTGAGCAAGACCCTGTCTCAAAACTGAAAAATAAAAAGGGCTGGGGATATAGTTCAGTAGTAAAGACCTCTGGGTTCCATTCTCAGTACTTATTTATAAAAAGGGAAAAGGAAATACTTTTTATGTTTTTTATTTTGGCGTATTTGAATTGCCAGTGTGCTACTCTTGCACTTTGGGGCCATTATTAAGTAAAAAAGGGTTACTTGAATACAAGCACTACAACACTGTGGCAGTTGATGGGATACCAACGTGGCTACTAAATGGTTAACAGTGGATACAGCTTGGATGGTGTTGGACAAAGGATGAGTCACACCCCAGGTGGGATGGTAGAGATTTAATCATGCTACTGAGAACTTATGAATTTTTTATTTCTGCAATTTTCCATTTAATATTCTTGGATTGTGGTTGATCTTGGGTAACAAACCACAGATAAGAGGAGCTATTTTAGTAGGTCCATAACAATCATTGACTGTAAAATATGCACAGTTTTTTTTAATATTTATTTTTTAGTTGTAGTTGGACACAATACCTTTATTTTATTTATTTATATGTGGTGTTGTGGATCGAATTCAGGGTCTTGCACATGCTAGGTGAACACTCTACCACTGAGCCACAACCCCAGCCCCATATACACAACTTAAATTTTTTTTTTTAGTTGAACATGGACACAGTACCTTTGTTTTACTTATTTATTTATTTTATGTGGTGCTGGTAATTGAACCCAGGGGTGCTGAGGATCAAACCCAGTGCCTCATTCGTGCAAGGCAAGCGCTCTACCACTAAGCCACAACCTCAGCCCCCTATACACAATTTTTAAACAGCCTTCTTATCCATCGATTTATCAACAGCTGTTGTATTTCAAACTCTATTTATGCTCTAAGAATACTTACTCTCATGGAACTTGCTTTAGTAAACAAACACCATATCAAGCCCTGATTAACTGGTATGAAGGGTGTTAATAAGGGTGGTTTGGGGAGACCTTTGGAGAGATCTCCTTTGAGCAGACCTGCAGGAAGTGGGGGAGGTGGGCTAGGCAGAGAACCTGAAAAGACCTTAATTTGAGAAAGAACTTGGAGAAAAGACCTTAATTTGAGAAACAGCAAGGAGGCCCCAGGGCTGGATCAAGCAAGGAAGTGAGAGAATGGAAAGGAAAGAGGCAGGAGAGGTGCAGGACAGACCTTGGTTAGGTTCCAAGAAGGCACTGGGGGGCTTGGAGAAGGAACTGAACGTCTGATGGTGCTGCTTTCCTACTGTGGCATTTCAGGAGTTCTATCTCCCCCAACCCCTTCTTTTTTTTTTTTTTTTTTTTTTTTTTTGAAATAATTTTAGACTTACAGAAGAATTATAAAAAATAGAAATCATACACATAAATAAGCACAAATAAAACAGGGAAGGTGGGTAGATTGCATCCTTATCAGTGTCCTGGTTGTGATATTATTTTAATATTTATTGTTTAGTTGTAGTTGGACAGAAAACCTTTATTTTCATGTGGTGCTGAGGATCGAACCCAGGGCCTTGCATGTGCTAGGCAACTGCTCTACTGCTGAGCTACAACCCAGCCCCTTATTCTGTAATTTTGTATAGCTTGGATGGTGTTGGACAAAGGATGAATGTTATATTAGGGGAAACTGCAAAGTGTACAAGGGCTTTCTTACTTTTCTTGCAAATCTATAATTATCTCAGTAGAATTTCCAATGGAAAAAATTATAGAAAGCTCCTGTGTCACCCCCTTTCCCCTAATGTTACGATCTCATGTAACCATAGTGTAGTAATCAAAATACAAAGTTAAAATTGGTTAAGTATTGGGCTGGGGATGTGGCTCAAGCAGTAGTGGTAGTGCGCTCGCCTGGCATGCACGGGGCGCTGGGTTCTATCCTCAGCACCACATAAAAGTAAAATAAAGAAAGATGTTGTATCCACCGAAAACTAAAAAAATAAATATTAAAAAATTCTCTCTCTCTCTCTCTCTCTCTCTCTCTCTCAAAAAAAAAAAAAATTGGTTCAGTATCATGAGTTTTATTTGACTTAAGCAGTTTTTCTATTGGTGTTCATTTTATGTTCCAGGATCCAACCCAGATCCCACATTGCATTTCATTATTTCTCCTTAATCTCATCCAACCTGTGGGTATTCTTCAGTTTTGTTTTTCATGACATTGACACTTTTGAAAAGTACTTAGTACATTGAACCCAGGGGTGCTTTACCACTGAGCTACACCCTCAGTCCTTTTTATTTATTTATTTATTTTGAGGCAGGGTCTCACTAAGTTGCTGAGGGTGGTCTTGGACTTGGAATCCTCATGCCTCAGGCTCTGTAGTCACTGAGATTATAAGTGTTAGCCATGACCCTGCCTAATCAGTTAATTTTAGAATCTCTCGGTTTGGATTTGCCTGTTGTTTTCTCATGGTTTTATTGAGGTTGTGTGTTCTGGAGCAGAATCCCACAGAGGTGATGTGGCAGTGCATCAGTGTCAGGGGGCTTATGATGTTGCTATTTTACTGAGGTAGAACAAAGGATCTGATCTTAGGAACTTTAAAAAATAGTGTGTTTGATTAGATACTAGAAGGCTAAAGAAAAAAAGAACCCTACACAAACGTTCTACATAGTGGGGAGCGGGAGGAGAGAGCAGAAGTCTCTTTTCTAGGTTTGAACAATAAGTAAATATATTGTACATAATGAGAACCAGGTTTCTCCCTGTTGGAAAATAAGTGAAAGAAAGAACTACAAGTATGTAAATGGGAAATGAATGAACCCAGTGGAGTTGGATTGGAGGTATTTTTGGAACTCAGTACAGAGAATTGTGTGTGTTCATGAGTTAGTAAAAAAGCATATATTTTCTATCTCTTTCTACTTGAGAAGACCTACAAACACTCCAGAAACATCACCTTAACCAAGCAATCAAGATTATCAGTGGTGAGCTGGGTGTGGTGGCTGGAGCCTGTAATCCCGACAGTTTGGGAGGCCTAAACAAGAGGTTTGCACGTTCAAAGCCAGCCTTAGCAATTTAGTGAAGTCCTGAGACACTTAGCAAAAGACCCTGTCTCTAAAGCATAGAAAAGGACTGGGAATGTGGCTCAGTGATTTAAATGCCCCTGGGTTCCATCCTTGGTACCAAAAAATTAAAGAAATAAATAGTGGCTGGGCGTGGTGGCACACACCTGTAATCCCAAGGATTCAGAAGGCTGAGGCAGGAGACTCTCAAGTTTGAGCTCTCCTCAGCAACTTAAACAGCCCCTAAGCAACTTAGTGAAACCCTGTCTTAAATTTTAAAAAAAGAACTGGGGTATGGCTCAGTGGTTAAGTGCCTCTAAATTCAATCCCTGGTACCAAAAAATATAAATAACAGCAGTCACTTGGGAGGCTGATGCAGGAGGATTGCAAATTTGTGGCCAGCTTGGGCAACATAGGAAGACTCTGTTTTAAAAAATAGAAAGGGCTGGGCAAGTAGCTCAGGGGTAAAGTACCCCTGCATTTAATCCTCAGTACCTCACGCCCCAAATAAGAGTTTTTGGACAGACTTAATCATTGTATGCCACCACGCCCAGCCACTGTTTATTTCTTTAATTTTTTGGTACCAGGGATTGAACCCAGGGGCACTTAATCACTGAGCCACATTCCCAGTCCTTTTCTATTGCATTTGAGATGCCTTTTAATCATCTTTAACTTTTACTTTATTTGTAGTACTAGGAATCAAACCCTTGGTTTCATGCATGCTAGGCAATGTTCTATCACTGAGCTATATCCCAAGCTACCTGTTAGTCATCTAAATGGAGGTGTCACATAAGCAATTGAGTAACTGGGGAAAATAGATAAAAACTTGGCTGTGGCTCAGCGGTATAGCGCTTGCCTCGCACATGTGAGCCACTGGGTTTAATCCTCAGCACCACATAAAAATTAATAAACAAAATAAAGATTAAAAAAAACATTGGCAGTTACTAGGGTACAGAATGAATCAGTTTGTACATTGTCAGTAGCAAAGTGCTTTTCAAACTTTAGCAGGTTTATCTCCTAGAGAGCTTATTAAAACAGATTCTTGGGCCTCCCAGCACTTCTAATTCAGTGGATCTAAAGTTGCAGGAGAATTTGCATTTCAAACAAGTTCCCAGATGCTGATGCCGCTGGTCATCCCAGCTTACTTTGACTAGAATCTAATGCTGACCTTTTAGCCTCTTCATTCAGTTTTTCCTTTCTCTCAAAGAAGATAAAATATCATACTCTAAAGGACAATGTCTAAAAATCACATGCTTTAAATAACTCTTTTTAAAACAGATAACCTGAGTCTCACTTCATCTTACCTTAAATCAGCACATATGAATGACAGTTGAAATTTGAACCCAAGTCTCCATAGTGCACATATTATACCCTACTCCCATATGCAAGTCACCAAGCCTAAGCCAAATCTTTAAACATTCTGGCCTACTAGGTGCTGAAGAGTCAACATATAGTGGTCCCTTCTTATCTAGTTTTACTTTTGTTGCTTTCAGTTACTCTTAATCAATTTCAGTCTGAAAAAATTTTTTGGCAGGGGAAAGGAAGTACCAGGGATTGAACTCAGGTGCACTCAACCACTGAGCCACATCCCCAGTCCCTTTTTTTTTTTTTTTTTTAAGATTTTTTTGTTGTTGATAGAGCTTTATTTTATTTATTTGTATTCAGTGCTGAGAATCAAACCCAGTTCGATTGCCTCACACATGCCAGCAAGTGCACTACCACTGAGTCACAGCCACAGCCACTCCCCAGCCCTTTTGTATTTTATTTATAGACAGGGTCTCACTGAGTTGCTTAGCGCTTCACCCTTGCTGAGGCTGGCTTTGAACTCTCAATTCTCCTGCCTCAGCTTAACTAGCCACTGGCCACTGCACCTGGTTCAAACTGAAAATATTAAGTAGAAAAGTTCAGAAATAAACAATTCACAAATTTTAAGACTGGAGATTTAGCTCAGTGGTAGAGTGGTAGCCTAGTATGCCCTGAATTCTATCCCGACATCCCCCCCCACACACACACACACTGTTACATCCTACCTAGGACATGAATAATCCTTATCCTGCTTATCCACACTGTATATGCTGCCCTCCTGTTAGTCACCCAGTAGCTATCTGAATTGTCAGATCTATTGCAGTGTTTGTGTTAATTTAGTAATCTAATGCTAAGTCACAATGCCTGTATTATTCACCTCATTTCATCTGAACATGTAGGCTTTGTATCATTTCACATCATTATAGGAAGAAGGGTAAGTACAGTATAATGAGATATTTTGAGATCAAGACCACATTGACAAAACTTTTATTACAGTGCATTATTTATTCTATTTTATTATTGTTAATCTCTTACTATGCCTAATCTATTAATTAAACTTTATCATAGATATGTATGTGTAAATGATAGGGTTCAGTACTCACCTCAGTTTTAGGCAAGAAGTCTTAGAACATACACTCCACAGACAAGGGGGGGCTACTGTGCATGAAACTGCTGTGCGTACCATAACACTGTGCTTGTGAGCTGTTCCTGTTGTCCTTGTAGATGTGGTCAGAGATTGTCAATGTGGTAATGTTGATCTGGGATATAGTAAAAAGTCTCACAGCCCTAATTGTGAACTAAGTATCTGTGGAGAGAATTATGTGTGGTGAATTCCTGAGCTCTAGAACATGTTCCTTTAATCTTTGTTTTATTCATTTTTGTGCTAGGGATCAAACCCACGGTCTGACTGGTGCTAGGCAAGTGATCTACCACTGAACTACCTCCCACTCCTGGTCTGTTTTAGAAATTGCTCTCATGGTGGTCAGATTGTCATGCCTACCAGCTGAGCTCACAGGGACTTGGGGGCCACAGAGAAAGCTCAGAGGAGGAGATAAGAAAGAACTAACATTTATTGACAGATCTCCTTTGTTCTGGACCCTTCATATATTTGGGTTAATCTTTATAGTTGCCGTATGCATTATACAATATTCTCATTTTACAGATGAGGAAAGAGACTTAGGGTCATCACCAAGAAGTGATGGAGCTTGAATTCTAACACTGTTCCTTCTGACTAAAAGTTTTCTGTCGCCTGAAGAGGAACCTTGAAGCATAGATACTTGGGCTCTAACCTAATGGCTTCTGGTGTGAAGCTGTAGGAAGGGTGAGCCCCAGGCAAGAAAGTTAGAAAATTTAAAAAACAACACCACCTGTACTCCCAGCTACTTGGGAGGCTGATGCTGGAGAATCTCAAGATCGAGGCTAGCTTCTGTAGTTTAATGAGACCCTGTTCCCAAAAGGGCTGCAATGTAGCTCACTGGCAGAGCACCCCTGGGTTCAATCCCCAGTACTACAAAACAACAACAAACAAAAATGAAAACTGGGGAAAACCAGACAACTCTGTGGGCAGTCTATTTGGGACCTCTGGGAGTGAAAATTTCCATCAGGAACCCTGTCACTTGTCTTCTCTTTATATCTGCTTCAGCTAAATTTACCATTCATCCATCCCTTCCCAAACGTTAATCAAAGCACCAGGCCTGTGCTGGGCCCAGAAGTAAGTTCCTACCTCTGGGTGCTACAGGAGGAAGCATGTCAACATAACACTGAAGAGTGGATGTAAAGTAATCCATAGTAAGCATAACAGCATTATCATTTGCCCACAATTGCTTCTACTGCTGGGTGTATACACCAAGGTATTTAAGAACAGGCACTTGTACCCCAATGTTCATAGAAGCATTATTCATAATAGCCAAATGTAGGAAAAACTCAGATGTTCGTTGAAAGATGAATAGATAAACAAAATTTGCTATATACATACAGTGAAATATTACTCAGTTTTTAAAAGGAATGAAACCCTGGTATGTGCTACCTCATGGATGAACCTTGAAGACATTAAACTAAGTGAAATAAGCCAGTCACAGCAGGCCAAATGCTAGATGGTTCCAGTTGTATGAAGTACCTACAGTAAGTCACAGAGACAGGAAGTAGAACCCCTGTTGCCAGGCATCCTGTGAGGAAGCAGTTAGGGAGTTTCTGTGGAGCGGTGCAGAGTTGGATCCTGGGATGGTACAGTTCTGGAGAAAGGGTGATCAGAGGCACAGCAGTGTGAGTGTGCTCCATGCCATGGAACTGCACACCTGCAAATGATGAAAATGGTAAATTTTATGTACATTTTGCCACAATATAAAAATGTAATATATTTGGAGCTTTTTCTTTTTTTTTTCTTTTTTTGGTACCATGAATTGAACACAGGGGTGCTTAACCGCTGAGCCACATCCCTAGACTTTTTTTGCATTTTATTTAAAGACAAGATCTTGCTGAATTGCTTAGGTTCTTGCTGAGTTGCTGAGGCTGGCTTTGAACACCCAGTCCTCCTACCTAAGCTTCCTGAGCTGCTGGGATTACAGGCTTACACCACCACATCTAGCTGGGAGTCTGTCTTTTAAACAATATGAAAAATTTAAATTATTAAAATAAATTTATTTTATGTTTTACCAAAAATAGGTAATGCAAATAGCCATATAATAACCTTTGTGGTAAGTGCTACAGAGAACCCTACCTAGTGTTGGGAGAGAGGATAACAGGTAAACCAGTTCTGGTTACTGAGGTTCTGAAACTGAGAAGGAGTTCCTCTTTCAGAGAATGTCATTTCAACCAAGCCCTGAAAGGGAAAGCTTAGTGAAAGGGGTGGGTATGGGTGAAGGACAGAACATTGCAGACTGGAGGAACACAGCAAGGCAAAGTCTTGCCAAAGGGCCATAGTGTCCTCCCAGGAGCAAATGGAATCCACTAAAGAGTTTGAGCAAGGGATTTTTATTTCTTTTATTTCAGGGCCTTGTATGTGATAGGTAAGCATTATAGATTCACACCCTGCCCTGGGATTTTTGTAACTTGACAGTCCATTTACCTACTTGAAATTAAGTAGAAATGGAAAGAATTTAAAATTTATTGTGGGCATACCGTGTGCTAGCTGCTTTTCCTGCCATTCTCTTCTTGGGTAGAAGCCCTGTGAGGTCAGAATCATAAGGAGCTGAATCCCTTGAGGACAAGGACTAGCATTTTCAAATCTCTATCTCTAAGCATAACATTTGGCACAAGCAAGGTGCTCAAAAATAACCCAATGGTTGATTTTACAGCTGAGGCTCAGGGAGATGAAGCCATTTGACCCAAGTGAGCAGGTAAGGAGCTATGTGGTCCAGGAATGGGGCTAGCCCCAAGCCCACACCTCTGGTAGACCAGGCTGCAAATGCCAAAATCCCAGAATTCCCTGCTCATTTCCAGAGCTGCTTCCCAGGTCCCTTCTCTCAAGAACACTGTTGTGTGTGCCCCTAGGTCCAAGAAGTGGCCAAGGGGCAGACTTTAATGAGAGTGTGACTTTGCACTTACAGGCTGCAGGGGACTAGGGGGGGTAGTGTACTAGTTTCCTATTGCTGCTGTGTAAGAGTTACCACAAAGTTATTATCTCATTTTTGGAGATCAGAAGTCTAAAATAGAGCTGGGTGTGGTGGCACACATCTGTAATTCCAGGGATTTAGGAGCCTGAGGCAGGAGGATTGAAAGTTTGAGGCTGGTTTAGGTAACTTTTAGTGAGACCTTATCTCAAAATAAAAATTAAAAAGGTGTGGGAATTAGCTCAGCGGTAAAGCATCCCTGGATTTAATACCTAATTAAAGAAAAAATCCAAATAGATCTCAGTGGCTCAGTGTGGTGGCAAACGCCTGTAATCCCAGCAGCTTGGGAGACTGAGACAGGAGAACTGTGAGTTCAAAGCCAACCTCAGCAACTGTGAGGTGCTAAGCAACTCAGTAAAAAATACAGAATAGGGCTGGGGGTGTGGCTCAGTGGTTGAGTACCCCTGAGTTGAATCCCTGGTACCAAAAAAAAAAAAAAAAATGGGTCTCAGTGGGCTATAATCAAAAGTATTGGCATTCTCCTGGCTGACCCCTGTTCCCTCTTTTCACTTTTAGATCTTTGTGATTACATTGAACCCATCTGATAATCCAGGATAATCTCCCTGTTTTGTGGGTTAGATGACTAGGAATTTTAATCTCCCTTGTCATATTAAGATAATATATGCCGCAGTCTGGCTGGGCACAAAATAACAGAGCCGCCATGAGGCACTTGTAGGTTCAAACAGGAACTCCTTTATTGCCCGAACTCCCGCGAACGCCTGCCACCCACGCGGCCCTCCCAGGAACACCACACACCAATCAGAACTCCCTCCACCGGAACTTCACCAACCAACGTGAACTCTCCAGGAATCCCGAGAGAGCTCAACCGGAACTCAAGGGGAACTCCTCGAGAACTCAAAAGTAGTGGGCGCCTGAGGCAGCAGGAGCTGCCCTATTGCCGGACAGCAGGGGTCTATCTACAACTTAATACACAGCCTGTTTCAATCCAGCATCATCCAGTCACAGCAATTATACACAGCTTAACTTAATTATCATCTTAATGGCTCGCTGGGGTCACCTCTCAACCATTCCTTCTGGCAAAATGCCAGGGGCCAATCCCACTTGGCTGTGGCTCTCAACAAATATATTCATAGGTTGTCAGGATTAGGGTATGGACACTGGAAGGGCCTTGTTCTGCTTACTGTCAGTATAGAGAAGACTAAGGGCCAGGGTCTAGTTCTTGTGCCACCACATTCCCAAGAACTCTGAGAATTCCAATTAGCTTCCAGGCCATTAGGAAGGTAGGTTTATCAAGGTAAAGAAGAGGATAGGATAGAATAGAAAACAAACCATATTCAACAGTTGTTGGCTTATTTTGTAACTCTGAAGTTTTCAGATACATAGTATGTAGGCCTCCATCTACACTCTTGACATCCACCCTGCAAAGCCGTATGCAAGTGAGTGTTCAAGATCCCGTTATTTTCACCCCAGGGGAACTAGGCAGTAGGCTGCCACCACTCACACAGCTTTGATGGGTGTTACAGGACTACCTCTTCTGAACCTCCTGAGAAGTTGGCCACCTCCACCTTCTGAAACCGAGTCTCCTCTCATTCCACATCTGCCCTGTGCAGTTGCCTGACATCCACACCCTCCTCAGGGCTGTTTAGATTTGTTCATTATGGATTCACCCAAGAGTTGTTCAGCACCTCCACTGGAGCTTCAGAGATGGCTTAGTCATAGTCTGCCTGTGAGCTGGTGAGCGCACCAAAAAAACGAAAGGTGCCATGACAGGGGCAGTAGGGACTAGGTATCAGGGATGGCTGCAGAGGTCACATGGGCAGATGGATGGTGGTGAGTTTAGGTGGGGGCTTTTCAGAGGAAGTGGTTCTCAAGTTGTCTTAGCTAGGCCAGGAAGCTGAAGGCTGGAATTTTGGGTGAAGAGATATCAGAGCAAGGCAAGTTTGGGGAATCCCAAATCTGTCATGGTAACTAGAACAGAGGAGGAGGTGGAAGGAGGCAGAAGTAGACTTAAAACACGAAGGGCTCCATTGATCCTGATGGACCACAACTTCATAAGGAGCCTAAATAGGATTCATTGTAACTTCAGCGCCTGGGAGAAGTCCAGCATGGAGCAGGGGCTTAGTCATAATTTGCTGAAAGAATGACATAGGGTCTCTGGACACCCTGCTGGAGAAACTGCACTCTGAGAGGCCAGCAGTTTCCAGCCTTGGCTGCACATTAGAATCATCTGGGGAGCTTTAAAAACTAAAAACATCTTTAGTCTGAATCTCAGAGTGTGGGACCTGGTGTTCAGAGAGGGTTAAAAGCTCTCCAGGTGATTCCCAGCCTAGGCTGAGAGCCAGGGCTAAAGGTCCCTGGGGACCATTAAAGGGGTTTATTCAGATTTGCATGTTAGAATCATTCTGAATTGACAGCTCTGTGGGAGATAAGTATGGCAGGGGCTGAGGTGGCAGCTGATGACAGAGTGAGTCCCAACTAAGGGAGAGTCAAAAGGACTCCGAGGGAGTTTAGAAAGGTACAGTCAATGGGATCTTGAGACCGGAGGTGGCAATTCAGGTCTGGCCCCCTGACTAACCATGTGGGTGCCCTCCCCTGGAACAGGGAGAGTGCTTTAGGGAGGGTTCCTCTGCTGGTTCTCAAAATGTCTGATCTTTGTTGGCTGCTGACTGTTCCGGCCCAGGGTTCCCCCAGTCCCCTCCTTGCCTCAGGCCCTTAGTAATCCCAGTTACTTTCATTTCTTTACCACTGTGTGCGGGGCCTGTGGCCAAGGGAACAGTCTCCTTAGCCCCCTCCTCCATGCTGCCCCAAAGACTGACACTCTAGACCTGTTTTTTTACTTTTATTTTTTGGTGGTGGGGATCGAACCCAGGGCCTTGTGCATCCAAAGCAAGCACTCTACCAACTAAGCTATATTCCCAGACCCCTAGACCTGTTTTTAAAATAAATAGGGAGGGCTGGGGATGTGGCTCAAGCAGTAGTGCGCTCGCCTGGCATGCGTGGGGCCCGGGTTCGATCCTCAGCACCACATACAAACAAAGATGTTGTGTCTGCCGATAACTAAAAAATAAATATTAAAAAAATTCTTTCTCTCTCTTAAAAAAAAAAATAGGGAAGGAGGCGGGGATATGGAGCAGCAGGGAGGTTATTTTCCCAACTGTTATGAAAGCAACAAGCATTTAAGAACATGAGGAGGGCTGGGGGTATAGGTTAATGGTAGAGCACTTGCCTAGCAAGAGTTGAGCCCCTGGGTTCAATTCTCAGCACTAGGGGAAAAAAAATGGGAAAAATTGAAAAAAAATTTTAACCAATTGTATCATGCCCACATAAATTGAATCATTGCCATCAATCATCTTGGTGTGTTTCCTAGATATAGATTATTTTGTTTTGTTCCTTTTATAGTTGTAATCAACTGGTGACACTGAACTATTATAACAATAACAAAGCAGCTTGAGAAAGCAAAGGGAAAATATACCCAGTGCAGGCAAGTGTGTGGAAAACACTTTCACACAGTGTTGGTGGAACTATGCGTTGGTAGAGTCTTTCTGGAGGCAGTTTGACAGTATCAGAGTCATAAATATGCATGACCTTGACCCCAGGATTCTCCTTGGAATTGTCCTGCAGAAATAAATGTTCACGTGCACAAATTTAGGTGGATGAGGATGTTTGATGCATTTTTCCCCAGTACTAGGAATTGAACCCAGGGACACTACCACTGAGTTATATCCCTAGTCCTTTACATTATTATTATTATTATTTTAAATTTTGAGACAGTCTCACTAAGTTACAGAGGTAGGCCTTGAACTTGCAGTCCCCCTACCTCAGCCTCCTGAGTTGAGTTTCTGGGATTACAATGTCAATGTCCTTGGCAATGCATTAGTTCTCTTTAAATAAGGAAAACTTGGGGAAACCCCACATACTTATTGATATAAGTGAAATAAATTCCAGTCTGTCCCTAGATGATATGGGAAATGCACCACAGCACATTGTTAAGAGAGGGCACAGCACATTGCGGAGCACGTGGAATCCCATTTGGGTATTAAAAGCAAACACAGAAAATGTTTCAGCCTTGAAAGAAAGGCACTGAAGTGTTAGCAGTGGTGAGCATGAAGAGGGAACTGGTGAGTTGGTTAGGTGGGGACACTGCAGAAGCACCAGGGGCAGATGGGACAGTGTCTGAGATTCAGCCAGTGCAGTGAGATCACTGGGTTCCAAACCCAGAACTACCACTGACCTTTACACTCAGCAGCTTCTGAACCCCAGCTTTCTCACAAGGAAGATGGGAATGAATGGCAGTTGCTTCTGTCTCCCAGGGCCCGCGGCCTGCAATGGGAGCCAAGTATCTCACTCAATAAGTGCTTAGCATATGAATGTAGTTAATCAATATTAGCTAACCCAGAGATTCCTGAGCTCACATTTCAGCTGAGCCACCAATTGGGCAAATTTCTTAACTTCTTTGAGCCTCAGTTTTTGTGTGAAAAATGTTGATTTATAGAAAGACACAGGGGCACAGGGCTATGATCTTAGCTACTGAGCCTGAGGTAGGAGGATTGAAAGTTTGAGGGCAACCTCAGCAACTCAGCGAGACCCTGACTCAAAGAAGAAAGGGGTTGGCATGTAGCTCAGTGGTAGAGTGCCCTTGGATTCCATCCCCAGTACTGGGGCAGGGCAGGGGGAGGTCAATTATAGCATCAACCCTATAGGGGGGTTTTTTGTTTGTTTTTTGTGATGCTGGGGATTTTTTTTTTTAAGAGAGAGAGAGAGAATTTTTTAATATTTATTTTTTTAGTTTTCGGCGGACACAACATCTTTGTTTGTAGGTGGTGCTGAGGATCGAACCGCGGCAGCACACATGCCAGGCGAGCATGCTACCGCTTGAGCCACACCCCCAGCCCATGATGCTGGGGATTGAACTCAGGGCCTTGTGCATGAAAGGCAAACACTCTACCAACCAAACCATATCCTCAGCCCAAGCCCTATAGGGTTTTAAGGACATGGGATTATAGGATGTCAGTATCTCCCTGAAGAAATTGTCCCAGGTCCTAAAGCAAAGCTGGTCATTCCAGTCTCTGGATTTTATTCCCAGGAATGTAGATCCCATTAAATCCCCAGTCCTGGAGGTACACGCTTTGCGCCGATAGTTGAGCCAGCCCCAGTGTGGGAGGCAGGGGAGCCATGGGGGTGTGGCCACAGTTGCTGCCCAGCTCCAGCCAAGGGTTGGCCATTGTAGACTGGGCCAAGAGCTGCCAGAAATGACTATTTTTCAAGAGAAGTTGTGAAATCAATCTCCTGATTTAACACTCTTAGCAATCAGTTCATTTGGTGAACCGCTGTGAAAGCAAATAAAATATGCAAGCAGACCATATTCAGCCCAGGCTGTGGGATTGCTCCCTGTTCTACACCCTTTCTGCACTTGATTTAGCAAAATATTTACCACGATCCTACTGTACCTGTCACTCCTCCAGCACCTGACCATGCTTGTTGTTCTGCAACCTCAGGTCTGCTGGCATAGTGCTCCTGTCAGTCGGTCAATCAATCTGGTGAGTAAAACAGTGTTTCATTGTGGTGGTTTGTTTTGTTTTGTTTTGTTTTAGTTGTAGGTGGACATCATACCTTTATTTTGTTTTTATGTGGTGCTGAGGATCGAACCCAGTGCCTCACACGTGCCAGGTGAGGGTTCTACCATTGAGCCAGCCCTAGCCCCTCACTGTGGTTTTAATGTGCCTTTCCTTGACTGCTGCTGAGATTGAATATCTTTTTATGTGTCTATATAAACTTTTCTTCATCAATAATATTTTTTGTTTCAAGTCAATTTTGGGGTGCTGGGGATGGAACCTAGAGCCTCATGCATGCTAGACAACTGCTCTACCACTGAGCCACACCCCCAGCTCTCTTTCTGGTTTAGATCATCCTCTGAATATCAATAAATTTAAGGGTTTCCCTGATATATATAATTTTTTTTTTTAAGTACTGGGCATTGGATCCAGGTGTGCTTTACCACTGAGCTACTTCCCCAGCTCTGTTGTTTTCTTTGTTTTGTTTTTGCGACAGAGTTTCAGTAAGTTGCTTAGGGCTACATTAAGTTGCTGAGGCTACTGGGCATGCTGGTGTGAACACTTGTAATCCCAGTGTTTTGGGAGGCTTAAGCAGGAGGATTGCCAAGTTTGAGGCCAGTCTCAGCAATTTAGTGAGGCCCTAAGCAACTTAGAGACCCTATCTCAAAATAAAAAATAAAAAGGGCTGGGGCTGTATCTCAGTGGTAAAGCTCCCTTGTGTTAAATTTGCAATTATCCGCCCCCCACAAAAAAAATTGCTGAGGCTGGCTTCAAACTTATAATCCTCCTGCCTCAGTCCCCTGACTTACTGTTTTATAGGTGGGTGCCACTGCACTGGGCCAGAATTTTTCTTTTGAATAACATCACACCCACTAGATTGGACCCCGTGTTTAATTTGGGGCTGTGTACATATCAGAAGGCCCAGTGTCAAACTCAGTATTGCCACCAAGTAGAGTCTCAGTAAATGTTTGAATAGGACTGGTATATAGCTCAGTGGTATAGCACCTGCCTAGCATGAGTGAGGCCTTGTGTTGAATCTTCAGCACCAGGAAAAAAATAGTTTGAACAAATCAAGTCCTGTTTCAAGAGCATGAGATTTCTTCTTTATTCTGCAGTTCTTGGCATAAGTATTATTGATTTAGCTATCACCTTATTCCATAGTCAGGCTCCCCACTTTGATGAAAAAACAAACTGTGAGAGGTTTTCTATATTCTGCCCCATTAAAACCAGGAAGTAGAAAGGGGAACTAGTGGCCTTAAGGGAACAATGATTCTTTTAGGGGATGGGGAAATATCTACTAAAAGGGACACTAGAACTTAAGAGAGGGCTACTTTGAATCTCTGATAACCAGCTGCATAGAAGTGGTCCAACAGGAGGCTGAGCTGGAGGGCCCCCAAGACACAGAGGGCCTCCCTTCTTCATGTGTCAATCGCCTTGTGATGCCCTTTTGTGGTGAAGTGGCCAACACTGTTTTCATAGTCCAGAAGGCTGGGCTCCAGTTCCCATACCCTGACCAAGTCTGTTTCTTCTTCTATTTAGGGGCAATAATACCCCTGGGTACCTCATGAAGCTGCCCTTTAAGTGAGTAAATATTGAAGGCCCCACCTTTGCAAACAGTGCTAAGCTGCCCTTTGATTTTGTGTTGTTAGCATAGCTGGCCTCTGTCACCCTAAGTCAGAGGGGTTTTATCTGGGGATGGATCTAAACTGCATTTGTCCCTGAGTCAGTCTGTTTCAGGCAGCTCTGCTCCCTGGAATGGACTTCCTTGGCTCTCTGCCTTTCAGGCTGGTCTGTTTTTTTTTTTGTTGTTGTTTGTTTGTTTGTTTTTTGGTACCAGGGACACTTAACCACTGAACCACATCTGGCCCTTTTTGAAATATTTAGCGACAGGGTCTCAACTGAGTTGCTTAGGGCTTCAGCTGCTTAGGCTGGCTTTGAACTCACAATCCTCCTGCCTCAGTCTCCCAAGCCCCTGGGATTACAGGCGTCCTGCACTCTGCACCCGGCATAGGCCTATCTTTGGGGTGAAAGTCTCTGCTTTGTGGTCACAGGGACTTCTCTAGAGAGTAAGTTCCTTGAGGGCTGTAGGAAGTCGTGCTGGTTTGAATGTGGTTGTTCCGTATGGCTGGTTTGGCATCTGTGTTCAGATAGTCTGTTTTTTGTCTTCAAGGTAGAATATTCTAGTCCCACAACCCCTTTAATCAGTGTCCTCTGTGAGCACGTGTGGATATTTATCAGGTGGGGTATTTAACAAAGATTGGGGCACACCATGAATGGTGCTTTTTTTCCGTGGTGCTTTCCATCATATTCCCTCCAGGCCCCACCTCCAGCAGTGTGTCTGTCCATGTCCTTGAGCACCCAAACTCCAGCAGACCTGTAATCCCATTAGACCTGCTGTTGCCTCACCTGGAGTCCTCTTCCATTCACTTCTCACCTGGCAAATTCCTTCCTGCAAGATCTCAGTCACATGGTCTCTCTCTGAAAGCACCACCTGCCCTCCAGGCAGTCAGGCCTCTCTGTAGGTATCATTCACTCCCTCAGCTACTTTTTGTGTGTGTGGGCCATGCTAGTGATTTAACCCAGGCCTCATGTTAAGCAAGAGCTCTGTTACTGAACTGCACCCTCATACCCTCAACAGCCCCTAGATCCCCAGAGGACAACAAGTTTATGGAGAAGATAACAAATTCCATCCCTTGCTGAGTCACAGACACTGGGGAACCAGAGGAAATGTCTGTCCAGACATATTTTGAACTCCTTCCAGGAAATCTAAAAGATGGGACTAGCCCTATAGATATGGGAAGCACCAGCCCTTTGATAGAAACCATGAGATCAGATGGGAGTACCCAAAGAGAGTGTGTAATTACAAAAGCAAAGATTCTGGACCCATCCCTGAGGAATATAGAGCTTAAGGGAGAGAAATGGTGAAAAAGACATAAAGATGACAGAGGAATAAGGGGACAGTCAAACCTTTCATGTGCTCTGTGAGCATATGTGGATATTTATCAAGGTATTGTAGGTTTTGTCACTTACCTATCTAGAATTCATTAAGTCAGAATAAAATGCAAATTCTTTACCATAGTCTCTAATACCCTATATAATCTGCTCCTACTCCTAGCCAAATTCATCTTATACTGCCTTCACTTTTCTCATTGCACACCAGTCTACCCACACCAAAGCTGGATGAATGCATGAAGTGTTGGATGGTATTCCAGGTGGCTTCTCAGGCAACAGGAAACAGAGTAGCTCAGGGGCAAAGAGCTTGAGTTCGGGTGTCATACAAACCTGACTCTTCAGCCCCCAGCAGTGCTGCTTATAAGCTCTGAGACCTTGGGGAGGTAACAAATCCTCAGTGAAACTTTTCTCATCTCTGAAGTGGAGATGATGAATCTATATTACAAAATGTTTCTTAAGGTAAAGTTGAGAATTAATGCAGATTGCTTAGCACAGTGCCTGGCACATTTTAAACAGGCATCAGTGGCATTACCATCTTCATTGGTACTGTTGTCATAGCTTGACTAGCCCTCCTTGTTAACAGACAAGGAAGCAGGCCTGGTAGAGTCGTTCATGGAGGGGGTAGAGGAGGGGTGATCGGCGCCCAGGCTTCAGGCCTGGAGTGTAGGCCCGTGCACTAAGCTGGAGCTGAGCAGACTTGTTCACGGTTTGGATCCATCCATTACCAAATTGGAGCTCGTTCCTTAGCCTTTTTAAAAATTTTATTTTATTGTGAGGGAGCAATTTTTTTTATTAAAGCAGCATAGTTATACATAGTAGTTGGATTCATTTTTTTTTATAAAGATGTGTACTTATTGTACAACCCTTTTTTTTTTTAAGAGAGAGAGAGAGAGAGAAACTTTTTTTTTTACTTTTTTTTTATTGGTTGTTCAAAACATTACAAAGCTCTTGACATATCATATTTCATACATTAGATTCAAGTGGGTTATGAATTCCCATTTTTACCCCAAATACAGATTGCAGAATCACATCGGTTACACATCCACATTTTTACATAATGCCATATTAGTAACTGTTGTATTCTGCTACCTTTCCTATCCTCTACTATCCCCCGAGAGAGAACTTTTTAAATATTTATTTCTTAATTTTCAGCGGACACAACATCTTTGTTTGTATGTGGTGCTGAGGATTGAACCCGGGCCGTATGCATGCCATGCGAGCACACTACCTCTTGAGCCACATCCCCAGCCCCGGAGGATTCATTTTGATAAAATCATCTAGGCATGGGTTTTGATTTACTCCATTTCAATCCTCATTCCCCCCCTCTTTCCTTCCCTTTCCTTCCTTTCCCTCCTTCCTCCCCCTCTTCTCTTTCTGCTACTCTACTGTTCTTACCCTGTTGAAGCCTTGGATTCTCTATCTTTAAAATTGCTCAGGAGATCACTGGAATGTTGGGAGATGAAGTATATAAAGGCAGCACAGAGCTGAGCCACCAAGAAGACACTCAGCAGGTGGCAGCTGTTCTCACCCCAGTCTGTGATGCCGAGTTTTTATTCTTCCTACTTAACTTCCCTTTTTAATCTTTTTGATTTGTTTTCTTAAAGATAGATGGGAGACATAGATCACTTTGAGAATTTGTAATCTTACAACACGAAACACAGAAAGTCCATAGCCCTGCCAACATAGAGTATAAAAACTTAGTCCAGCAAGTCAGTCAGCCACTCCTTCCTCTCCTCTTTGTACCCCTCCTCTGTTTTCCTTTCCATTTCCACCAGTGGGAGGCTATCTGCGTTCAGCTCAAACTCTGACACCTTTATTCCAGTAAAGATTCCCAGCAAAGACCACACATTTTATTTCTGGGGCTGAGGGCATGCTCTCATTAAAATTTCTTAAGTATCAATCCCTCATCTAGAAAACAATGAAGATTGATGAAGATAACATCATTGGTTGCTAGCACGTTTCCAGTTTCATTTAATCTGTACAGTACTGGGGGGTAATTTTCATTCAACTCAATTTATTGAGTACCTTCTAGGTCCGGGCACAGTGATGCTCCTGGAGCTCACATAATGTGAAGAGACTATAAAAACAGGAACCACTAATTAAGGTAATTTCGAATTATGTTAAGTGTTATAACAAAAATAAAACAAGATGAAGAGCTAAGGGAAGACATGTAGGTTATTACCTGAATACAATTTGTATGCATTGGTAAAGTTTAAAAGTATCAAAATATACACCATTACTTTTTGATTTTTTAAAATTTGTTTTTATCCTGGGGATTGAACCTAGGGCCTCCTGCCTACTAAACATGTGCTCTGCCACAGAGCTCCGCCCCAACTTTTTTACTTTCATGGTAGCTGTTTTTCTGGAAAACACAGATTCTCTGCAGACTGCTCTCCAAGGGTGTGAGAGATTGCTGAAATATATTCTCTTCACACAAAGAACCTCAGAGGCTATCCAGGTTTGATATCCTTAAGTTGCTAGTGGAAAGTTTAATCCAACTTTCAGGCATTCTGTGAAAGGTGTGGATTTTGAATCTTAGGCACCACTCCCTGGAGCAGGCCATCTCCATTTCCATTACTGTATTTGAGAGTGAATCCGGCCAGTGTGAAACACATCCTTTAGGAAGGTGCCATCCCTGAATAAATAACCAGCTGAATGTGTTTGAAGGATGTGAAACAAAGATGGACATAGTAAATTCAGAAACCTGAGCCCTTTGGAAGAACCGTAGCCACAGCTGTGAAGAACAAAATTGCCCAGAAGAGGAGTTTTCACTCTGTTTTACAGAAGATCCCAGTATGCTCTTGACTGAGGCAATGCATTTTCCTAACAATTGCTGCTTTTTCAAAAATACTACTCAACTTCACTCACTTAACATGATGACAGGTCTCACAAGAAGTCTAGAAAGGAGGAGGAAACAGTTTCAGTGAGTTCAACTTAATTGTGAGCTACACAGTTGCATGGTAGAGGGAGATTGGAACTCAGGTCGGCACTGAGCCCCAGCCTGTGTTCCCTGTACCCACCATCTGAGAACCTCAGATGCTACCCACTTGATAAGATGAATGGCAGAGCCCAGGGCAGTGGGGTGGGGGTGGAGCTCAAGCCAGTAACCTTTACTTAGTACAGGGTCTGTCCAGCCCGAAGAATGTCACTTGAAACTCTAGGAGAGGGTCTTTTTTCTGCTGTTGAGGACAAGATGGATGATTCATCATTATTTATTATCTTCCAGTGTTTCAAATTTCCTAATATGAGCCAGCCTGGGATTGCTTTTCTCTGAAATGAAAATATCTGGGCTGGGGATGTGGCTCAAGCGGTAGTGTGCCCGCCTGGCATGCGTGATACCCGGGTTCGATCCTCAACACCACATACCAACAAAGATGTTGTGTCTGCCGAAAACTAAAAAATAAATATTAAAAAATTCTGTATCTCTGTCACTTTCTCTTTAAAAAAATAAAATAAATAAAATAAAATTAAAATATCTTTAAGTTACTTTGATTATGAAAAAAAAACTCAAAAAATGTACAAAGCAGAAGATGAGAGCCCCCCTGTCCATTTTTCTCCCCAACTATAGCCTTAAACACATCTTCAGGGCATAATCAGAAAGTTAATTATTAATTACCTGTTAATTATTCTCATGAAGAAGCTCTAATAGTGTTGGTATGTGGCTAGAGAACCCCTCTCAGGTTTTCAGATGAAAATCTGATCTTGCCTTAAGTTTAATGATTAGTTCAGTTTTCAACAAACTTTCATTGAATGTCATCTGTGTGCTAAGTGTTGCTGATTTGAGATGGACAAAACTACCCTGACCTTAGGCAATTTGTTCCTGTGTTGAACATGCCTGTGTAAATCAAGAATTACAGTGGTAACCTCCAGTGAACATAAACTTTTGGCTGGTACCCCTGCTCCCTCCCAAGGGCACTCTACCACTGAGCTACATTCCCAACCTTTTTTTTTTTTTAATTATTTTTTTACTGTGAGACAGGATTTCACTGAGTTACCCAGGCTGGCCTCAGACTTGTGTGATCCTCCTGCCTCAGCCTTGTGAGTTGCTGGACTATAGGTATGTATCACCATGTCCAGCTGAAAACTTTTTTTTTATTAAGTCAGACAATAACATGTATAATAACATATGTAATTAACTGCTCATCAGAGAAGTCACAATATCCAAATGTCAGAGTACTTTATAGACTGACTACAGGGGGGCAAAGGGTGTTGCACCCTCTCCAGAAGCCATCAGCAGCAAGTGGGGTTTCTTTTCATTTTGGTTGTTGAGATCTCCCTGGGTAACATTTGCAAAATGTTCCATGCATCCCAAGTATGCACCAGGTCAGTTAGTCAGCAATTCTGCTTTAAGAACCAGCCTGTATTCCATTACACCAGTGCTGCATTTTCAAAATGGAAGGAATTTAAAGTGTAAAAGCATTTGCTGTGCAGAAGAGACTCCAGGTCTCACACTTGGTTCAATGCCTTTTCCTTTATACCCCTAGATAGAGTTTAGGGCACAAAGTGAATGGTCATTAATCTTATGTGGGCCTCCCTAGCCCATCCCCCACCCCTCCTCCTTATTGTGCTGGGGATGGAACCCAGGACTCATACAGGCTAGGCCAGCAAGCACTCTACAAGCAAGTGCTGCAGCACCAGCCCTTTTGTATGGGCTTTTCATCCAAGGCTGATTATGTGGTTGTATTATTGTAGGCAGCAGACATTCCAGGTTGTTTTTGTATTTGACAAGACAGAAAATTTTTGAGTTTCTCTGAAAGGGGTTAATTATTGAGGGAGCTTGTGGGGGACACCAGATAGAGGTGTAGGACATGGCAGGGAGGGCTTTCTAGCTAGAGAGTGAGTGAATGTTCATTTGAAGAAACAATTTATATTGTTTTTGTTTTCTTCCAGAACTGGAATGTGGAAGAATGCTTGGGCTTTTCTGCTTTGGGGGAAAGGTCAGCCCATATGCATTGTCAATTTGCTCCTGGGGATCTGATTAGAATCTAATGTAATCTGACCTAATCCAGTAAGATTTAATTGATGCTGATGTTTTGTTAGTTTCAACTGTTTAGTTTTTCTTTTTAATAGTTATAATAAAATTACTTTTACCAAGTAATAGATTTTAGTGCTTCTTGGATGAAGGTTGGTGGCAGGGAGGGAGGTGTCTTGGGTTGTAATGATTCAGGATCTACTGCTGATGAGTAAGGTCATCAGAGGAAACAGCCATTCATTCATTCAAGAAGTATTTATTTCGGGACTGGGGTTGTGGCTCAGCGGTAGAGCACACGCCTAGTGCGTGTGAGGTGCTGGGTTCATCCTCAGCACCACATATGAATAAATAAAAAATAAAGGTATTGTGTCCACCTACAACTAAATTTTTTTTTTAAGTATTTATTTGCTGCCTTTGTGCCAGACACTGTTGAGGGAAGGGGGACAGACCACTATTGTCTGAAGGAGCTAAGTTGTTTTGACATATCCCTCTGGCCCTCATATCCTTGACCTATTCATAGGTGTGGATTCACGATGGACCTAGACTATTTAAAATCAAATTCTGTCTTCATTAACTATTATGTGAACATTTTGCAAGTTATTTTCATCTCCCTGGGCCTCCATTTCCTCATGTGTAAAACGGGGATAACTCGTTTCAATGAGTTGCAGAGAGGCTGAAATTAAGATAGTCCAACTGCTGGCACAGTGTGCATAACCTACGTGTCGCTCCTTTTATTACCCCCGATTCCCAGAGCCAGGCAATGACCTGGGCCCGCCGTCAAGGCGTTAATTAGGGTGTGGCTCGCAGCCCCCGGCGGGGAAGGGTGGAGGTTAGGACTTATAAATCCAGGGTCTTGCTTTGTGGCCCATTCCTTTTTGGACTATATACTGGAGAGGTCTTCGAGACTTGGGCTCGGCTCCCGGAGGACCTGACGCGCAGAGGTCGGCGGCTGGCAGCGCGCTCCCTGGAGCGGCCGCGGGGCGAGCGGGGGGCCCGGGGCGGGCCTGGGGGCGGGGCCTGCAGCCGGCCAGCCCCGCGCCCCCCGCCCCTCCCTCGCCGAGGCCCGGAAGGGGCCAGTCGCGCTTCCGTCTCCGCCGGGGCTGCACGGAGGGCGGAGCTGCGGCCCGAGGACGCAACGCGAACCCAGTTCCGGCGAGGAGGCCGCGCCAGTGACAGCGATGGCGGCGGAGTCGGCGCTCCAAGTTGTGGAGAAGCTGCAGGCGCGCCTGGTTGCGAACCCGGACCCCAAGAAGGTCAGCGGCGGGCTGCGCGGAGCGGGCGGGCGTTGGGCGCGGCGCGGGCCCCTAACGGTCGCGGGCCGGACGCGGCCGATTCCCCACCGGCCGGCGCCGCGGGACTCGGACCCCGAGCCAGGCCCGCGGGCTGCAGCGCCTGGCACGCGGTGGCCCCGCAGGTCGGGCCTCGGCGGCCCGCCTCCCCTGTCCTGGGTCGGGCCGGGCGCCGCGGGCTCCGGCGGCAGGCGGGATCCGGGGCTGGCGCGGTGTGCCCGCGGACTCCGAGCCGCTCCCCGGCGTCCCGGGCCAGCTGTTTCCTGTCGGGGGAGCTGGCGCGGAGTCGAGTGCCCGCACCCGCGAGTCCGCGCTGCTTTCCGCGTGTCCTGGGTGTTGGTTGGGAGCCGGAGGAGGTGCCGGCGGTGCGCCGTGGAGTCGAGGCTCGGTGTGGTCGTGCGCCTCTGCGGGACGTTTTTATCGCTTCTCGGCTTGGTCTTAGAGCGTGGACCCTTGGCTTTCTCAGTAAATCCCGTTCAGAGCAACAAAATAAGCCTCCTGTCACCTAGCTGTACTCCAGAAACTTAGGTTGTAATTGAAGGGGGTGCGGCTAGAAGTTGTGGTTAGCTACCCTCTGGCCTTATAGAAAGGCGAGACCTACCGTTTCTCACTGCTTTCAAACGATGGGCAACCATTTTTAATTGTACTTAACTAGTTTTGTTGCCTCTTTTAGAAACTGTTAAGTTAAATACGCCCTTCTCCCTTCTTGACTTTGTTACTCGGCGTCTCGGATGTCTCTAGGAGTGTCTGGTGGGTGTTAGAATTGTTTTCATTGAAATACAGAGTTGAGCCAGGCGCGGTGGCGCACGTCTGTAATTCCATTGACTGGGGAGGTTGAGGCGGAAGGATCGCAAGTTCGAGGTCAGTCTCCGCAACTTACAGAGGCCCTCACTAACTTAGCAAGACTCTGTCTCTAAATTAATTAATTAACAAATAAAGACTGATTGGGGATGTAGTTCAATCCCCAGTTCCAAAAATAAAATAAAACAAATCACTTAAGGGTGTGATGTTCTCTGCCAGCATTCTAGACCGGGTGAGTGGTTCCTAAGAAATGAGACCCGGTCCTGATAGAAGAGGAATTAAAGGAGAGATGTAGTGAAGATAAAATGCTGCTGAAATTTGGATTCTGATCCATTTGCCAACCATGAACAGTGGGGGAATTCTTTGCTGAGCCTGTCTTCTCCCACTTTTGCCTAGGGTTTAATTTATTTTTTGTTTTTGTGGTACTGGGGAATGAACCCAGGGCCTTGTGCATGCAAGGCAAGCACTCTACCTACTGAGCTATATCCCCAGCCCTTTGCCTAACTAAAAGACTCAGCTGGAAGAAAGTGCTCAGTAGATGTTAATCACTGTTTTTCAGAATTTTTCTCCCAGGACCCCCCCCCCCCCTTGCAATTTCTCTTGTTGTTACCTAGCCTGCCACATGAGGGTTTCCATCTGCACACAGCCTCTCCCTATCAGGCCACTCTTGAACTCGCTTCATTCATACCCAGCTGAAGAACCACTTTTCCAGCTAGTTACAAAGCTGTGAAAACTTAAATGCTTTCAATTGTGTTGTGTTGTATTTTTTATCAATGCTTTATTACCTAGTGGCCAGGCATATTTGTAAGTTTCTTTTTACAATATCCCTTTGTGGACATCTAATAAATGGTCATTATTTCTGAGTACTAGTTCATTTTCCTGAATACTGTAAGATTTGTGACTGATTTTAAGGCACTATTACGTAACCTCCCCCCATTTGGTATGTATGTATTTGGTCTGTATGTATGTATTGTGCCAGGGCTTGAACCCATGAGTGTTTAATCACTGAGCCACATCTCCAGCCTTTTTTCTTTTCTCTTTTTAAATATTTTTTAAATTGCCAATGTGCCTTTATTTATTTATATGTAGTGCTAAGAATCGAACCCAGCACCTCATACATGCCAGGTAAGCACTTTACCATGGAGCTACAGCCCCAGCCCTTTTTATTTTGAGACAGGGCCTCATTAATTGCTTAGGACCTCACTAAGTTGCTGAGGCTGGCTTTGAATTGGTGATCCTCCTGCCTCATCCTTCTGAGCCACTGGGATAACAGGCATGTACCACCATGCCTGGCTGGTCTTTATTTCTATCAGGTTAAAACAATGCTCTATTTGGAATAAGCTTTTCTAATATCAGGTAAGTTTACTTGAACTATTAGTGGTTTTTGCTTGTTTGTATGTTTTTAAGCACTTAGGCTTTCCTTTCCCAGATAGAAAAATCAACCCCTAGGTCGAGGGGTGAACTCAGTAGTAGAGCACTTACCCACCATGCATGAGGGCCTTGGTTCCATGCTCCAACCGAGGAAAAAACAAACAAAAAAGCCACCCTGAATTTTTGGCTTTATTCTGGGAAGTGAGCTTTATGAAGATAAGAAAATGTTGGAATATCATTTTTGCAAAGGGCATAATAGTTGGCATTCAGAAATGAGCTAACTGCAGAGGGAAAAGTGCAAGCTGGCACACTGGCCTTCTTCCTCTCAACCCTCTGTTAACCCAACAAGCTCCCACAGGTTGTTCTTGAAATTGCAGGATGATTATAGAGCAATATTGGACATGTAATCAAATCTTGCTTTCAAGCCATTATTAGTCAAAGGGTGGATTTTACACCTGTGCTCATGGATCTTCTGGTGTTAAACATTGGTGTTTAAGTGTAACTGTTTTCATTTTAATTTCATCTATGATCTAGGCTTTTTGGGAGAGAAAGTATCAGGCAGACCAGATACACCTGGATTCTGTTCCTACTATTAATTTGGAATTGATTTCCATGAGTGATAAAGTTACTTGTCCTGTGTTACATATGTGAAAACTATCAGGAATGCAGATTGATGGCAGGTGGAAAACTAGGGGGTCAGCTTTAAGGACACTTTTTTGCTTTGGGATTGAAGCAGTGTGCAGGGGACTGCTGAGATTACTAAGCATGCACTGTGCAAATGTTTGATAATTTTTAATTGTTATCAGGTCTTACAAGCTCTACAGACCATACCTTAGTTTGATAACAGCAAGTTTCCATCTCTCTGAGGATACACAGAATATTCTTGTCTTGTTATTGCTTTATTCTTTCTTGGAATTTACTCAAAATAGGTTATGAAGTTTTTTCTTTTATGATGGGCTAGATCAGTTTTTAAATCTTGAGAGTTTTAGTATTGTGAGCTTAAGTCACTTAAGCAGAAAGGCAGCATTTGCTTTTCCAGTTATTGCTAGGCTTTGAGATAACACACCCTCAGTGACTTCCTGCCTGGTCTTTCTATGTTGGCTTTGTAGAGGTCCTCGGACTCTTTGCCACCTTGGTGACCTCCTTTACCAAGTGAACTCTAAACTGCCATGCAGCATAGTACTGACAAAGAACAAAGCTGCTTTGCATTGTTCCAAGTATGCTAAGAGGGGGCATAGGAATTACTAGTCTATTTTCTTTTCCTAAGAACAGCATTAATTATGTTGGATGCTTCTCACCTTGTTAGGCAAGTTACTGAATCTCACTGGCCTCAGTTTCAAAATCTGTAAAACAAGGAGAATAATATCCACTTTATAGTGAAAATAAAAGGAGGGAATGCATGGAAGAGCTTAGCATAGTCACTGACAAGACAGTGGATGATATATAAGTGTTTCCCACCTACCCCTTCTGGACAATTTAAAACAGGGAGAACTGCCTGTTTAAAACCTTTTCCATGATTCTAAATATGCCTTTAAGAAAAGGAATTAGGCCAAGTGCAAGTTTGTAATCCTAGCAATTTGGGAGGCTGTCGCAGGAGGGTCACAAGTTTGAGACCAGCCTCAGCAACTTAACAAGGCCCTAAGCAACTTATTGACACCCTGTCTCAATAAAAAGGGCTCTGGCGGCTAGGGAGGCTGTGGCAGGAGGATCATGAGTTCAGCAACTCAGCAACTTAGTAAGGCCCTAAGCAACTTGGTGAGACCTGTCTCTAAATAAAATATTAAAAAGAGCTGGGTTTGTGGCTCAGTGTTTAGGAGCATCTGGGTTCAATCCCCAGTACCTTCCCGCCGAAAAAAGAAAAGAAAATGAATTTGCAGTAGATATATCTGTAATACTTGTGACTATACATCTGCACTTCTTTAATACCAGTGACTCAGGAGATTGAGACAGGAGAACTGAAAGTTTGAAACCAGCCTCAGGAACCTGGGGAGACCCTGTCTCAGAATAAAATTAGAAAAGGCTGGGGGATATCGCTTAGTGGTGGAGTGTCCCAGTGTTAAAACTCTAGAACCACCACCACAAAACTAAATAAAAAAAAGGAATTGGCATTGATCTTTGTACCCATAGCTTGGGTGTCAAGAAATACACAATAGAACTTTTTCTGAGTTGGATGGTAGTGCAAGTGGAATTTGAAGTAGAGGATAGTTTTTACTCAACTGTGTTTCATGCTCCCTAGATACACTACTTGGCTCCTACTTGTTCCCAGTCAAACATGATTATCACCTGTGATCCAATTGCTCTGCCTAGTGACCATGTTAAGTAATTGTGGAAGGAGAATGACCAGAAAAACACACCTGTTACTCTGCCTATTAGCCATGTGGCATACCAGGTATGCCACATGGCTAATAGGCTATATGTGAAGAAAGAACAGATATTGTTATCTAATAATATTTAAGTATAAAGGTGACCACAGTTATCTCTTTTGAACTGCTTGTACTTGCAGCACTCCTTGTATAGTCAGTGTGTTTATGGACACACAAATGTTTCCTAGAAAAAGGCTTAGCCAGTCATGGCTTTTGATAGAAATAGAGCAAGTAGGAATTGGCTGAGCAATATCTGGTTGAGGATCAAGGGTAGAACATTTAAAGAACTGTCAGCTGTCAGCATGTTTTAAACTTCTGTAGTGTTGAAGACACTGTGACTAAATGGTTGTATGGTTTGTATCACTTGAATCCTCACAGCCTGTGAAGTAGAGACGGGATCCAGTTCTTGTTCTGCGAATGCAGCAAGGTTCAGAAAGGTTACTGACCTGCACAAGATTACCTGGCAAGAAGGCGGCAGTCAAACTGAATTTTGTCTCTGACTCCAGAACTTTGTCTTAATAGTTCTGCCTACCGATTTTGGCCTAGTTTTAGGGACTCTAGAAAGGAAATGTGGCCAAACCCAGATCTTTGCTAATTTACCCTGACATTTTGTGTTCATCATTGACAGTATTGCTCTGATTCTTGTAGCTCAGAATTGCTCTTGGCTTCTGCCCATTTCTGGTCAGCACAGTAGCCCTTCTGGAGACAGTTCTCTTTTCTCATAGAGGCCTCTTCTTACTTTTCTATGTGCCAGATCCATGGGTGATTTCCCTAATGTTGGCACTTTCTCTGTCAGAATTGAGGCAGAATTAGCTGTTGGTGACTTATCAGTCAGTAGGTTTTAATTATCTTCTGTGTCTTACTTTATCTTTTATGTTTTACTTCCTTTTGGTATAGAATAGAAGTTGAAAGCACAGAATCTAGAGCCACAGATTAGACTGATTCCTGCCCCACTTATATCCTGGGGTAAGGGTTTTATTTTTATTTATTTAATAATAAATAAGATGGTGTTATTTTTTTCTTTTTATTCACTGATTTTTTTGTGGTGTTGGGGATGAACCCAGGGCCTTTTACCTGTTAGGCAAGTGCTGTACCACTGAGCGACACCCCCAGCTCATATCATAATTTTTCTGAGCCTCTTCTCATAACACAGATAATAATCATACTTATTTTACTATAAAATACATAGTACTGACTAAGCATTTAACCATCAGGTATTTCTATCTGTTCCAGTGTTTATGACTATAGAAATTAACGTTTGCTTTATTCATTCATTCTGCAGCTTTTGAAATATTTGAAGAAACTCTCCACCTTGCCTATTACAGTAGATATCCTTGCGGTAAGAATTGTCTGTATTTCTTTCTATATTTCTTTCTTTATTCCTTTCCCTTTTGTGTGTGTGGGGGGTGGGGGCTGGGATTAAGCTAAGGGCCTCTCATGTGCTTGGCAGCCACTCTACCACTGAGCTACTTCATTAGTCCCAACTTTGTTATATAACTATATCCCCATCCCCTTTCCACTGAAGAGAGTGTAGAGGAAGATTTAGAGGATGGGCTTTGAAAGTGAAAGAAACCAGACACAAAAGGCTATATATTGTATGATTCTGTTCATAGGAAATGTCAAAACAGGCAAATCTACAGAAAGTAGATGAGTGTTGCCAGTGGCTGAGGGAATTGGGAGGAACCAGGCTTCTTTTCAGGGTAATGGAAATGTTCTGGAATTAGATAGTACTCAAGGTTACATAATATTAGAGGTGTTCTGGAAATCACTGAATTATATACTTTAAAATGGTGAAATCTATATGATTCCCCCCGCCCCGCCCCCCCCAGTGCTGAGGAATGAATCCAGGGTGTTCCTCATGCTGGATGAGCACTCTACCATTGAGCTACACTCCTAGCCCTGTTATGTGACTTGTATTTCAAAATTAAAATGAATGAAAAGAACATTGGCTTTGGCATCTACTGGTTCTGGATTCAAATCCAAGTTCTGTGACTCTATGCTGTGTCTCTGTAAAATAAGGCTGATTCCTGCCTTAAGAGCTATCATAGCTGGGCCAGGTGTGGTGGCACATGCCCGTGATCTCAGCAACTTAGTGAGACCCTATTTTGAAATATAAAAAAGGGGAGGTGGCCAGGATGTGGCTCGGGGGTTAAGCGCCTCTGGGTTAAACTCCAGTACCAAAAAAAAAAAAAAAGTTATCGTAGCTGAGCATAATGATACATGGCTACAATCCCAGATACCCAGGAGGCTGAGTCAGGAGGATCCCAACTTGACAACTTGGCAAGGCCCTATCTCAAAAATAAAAAAGGGCTGAGGATGTAGCTTAGTGGTAAAGCTCCCTGGATTTAATCCCCAGTATTAGAGGGAAAAAAGTTACAGAGAAGACTGGTTTAAATACTGTTTGCAAAACCCTGAGCTCAGGGTCTAACACCTACTATAATCATTCTTGTTAAAGTTACAGAAATATTTTGAGGAAGTGTTTTTCTGAATTTGTAAGCTTTGTTACCTTGTGTCATTTAAGAAATTTGAACATAGGCAACCAAGTAATTTGTTATTCAGACTTGCAAAGTATGTTTTAGGATGGAAGTATTAGTTGTTGACTTTCTCAAAGCAAGAGGCCCTGTTTCTTTAGGAAAAATGTGAGCTGGGTTCCCTAACTCTCTGTCAATTATTTTGTTAAATTTGTAGGAGACTGGGGTCGGGAAAACAGTAAATAGCTTTCGAAAACATGAGCAAGTCGGAAGCTTTGCCAGGGACCTAGTGGCCCAGTGGAAGAAGCTGGTTCCTGTAGAACGGTGAGAACATTTATTCAGCACTGTGGTATTTATTTTTATTCCTTTTCCATCTTCTTATTTAAAATGCATATTTTGGCCAGACATGGTGGTGTGTGCCTGTGGTCCCAGCTACTCAGGAGACTGAGGCAGGAAGATCACAAGTTTTTAGGCCACCATCAGCAACTTGGTGAGACTCTGTTTCAAAAATAAAAAGGGCGTGGGATGTAGCTCAGTTAAAACACCCCTGGGTTCAATCCCCAGTACCATAAGTAAATAAATAAATATCTATTTTTGCCTCAATTATAAAAGTAATGCATGATTGTTATAGACTCTTAGAAAATAGAGATAAGGCTAGGCGAGGTGGTGCACACCGGTGACCCCAGTGACTCGGGAGCCTGAGGCCGGAGGATTGCAAGTTCAAAGACAGCCTCAGCAATAGCAAGGCACTAAGCAACTCAGTGAGACACTAAATAAAATACAAAATAGGGCTGGAGATGTTGCTCAGTGGTTAAGTGCCCCTGAGTTCAATCCCCAGTACCTAAATAAATAAATAGAGATAAGAATTGAAATTTCTTAAAGGTAAACAATAACATTTTAGTATGTTTCTTTCTAAACGTTGTTGTCATTCTGGATATTGAACCCAGGGGATTGTGCATGCTAAGCATATGTTCTGCTGAGCTACATCCCCAGTCCTTTTTATTTTTTGAAACAGGGCCTCACTAAGTTGCTGAGGCTGGCTTTGAACATGCTCTTTCTGCCTCAACAGTCATTGGGATTACAGGTGTGCAACACCATTCCTGGCTAACCTCTTCTTAAAAGGCATTTTTAGCTTTTTTAGCTTCCTTTTTACATAACAAGTTTAAAATTGTCCCTGTGTTAAAAAAAAAAAAAAAAAAAACTTTAAGCATTTTCATGTCTACAAGACATTTGATCTTCCCTGTATCCTTGTCATTCCCATTTATTGAATGTTTTGGGGTTTCCCCAGTGTTTGAACTTGGTTGAGGATCTTCACGTGTACCCCCCATGCCTTCTTCCTGTGACTGTGTTCTCACTGTGCATCTCCTTGATCTTTTGTGAGTTCAGGGCCTGTGACTTATTGCCTGAACAAGGATTACACTGAGAGTTATCTCTGCTTTTTCTTTTATTTTAGAAACAATGAGGCTGATGAACAGGACTTTGAGAAAAGCAATTCCCGAAAGCGCCCTCGGGATGCGGTTCAGCGGGGGGAGGAGGAGATGGAAGGGTATTACCAAGAAAACTGCAAGGCCTCGGGCAGCCGATCCTATAGTCCCGAGCACAGACAGAAGAAACACAGAAAACTCTCAGAATGTGAACAATCTCACAAAGTGTCTCACAGTCATGAGAGGAGAGATGAGAGGAAGAGGTGTCACAGGGTGTCACCTTCATACTCATCAGACCCCGAATCTTCTGACTATGGCCATGTCCAGTCCCCTCCATCCTGTGCGAGTCCTCATCAGATGTACACAGACCATTACAGGTCACCAGAGGAGGACCATGAGTCCATTGTTTCACACCAGAAACCTGGAAAAGGCCACAGTAATGCCTTTCAGGACAGACTGGGAGTTAGTCAAGAACGTCACCTGGGAGAACCCCAGGGAAAGGGGATCTTGAACCAAAACAAGGAACACAGATCTTGCCACAAGGAAAAACGCCCTATAGATGCCAAGGGTGATGACAAGGCCTCTGCTTTGGGCAGAGAGAAGCCACACAAATCCCTCTCAAAAGAGGAGACCCGAAGGCCACTCCAAGGGGATAGTGCCAAGGAGAGACCACCTTCTAGTGCTGCCAAGAAAGAGAAAGAAAGAGAAGGCAGCAGCCTCAAAAGGAAGTTTTCACCCTCAGAGGTTGCTTCAGACAACCACCTTAAAAAGCCAAAGCACAAGGACTCTGCAAAAACCAAATCAGACAAAAGCAAGCAACGCGTGGACAGTGCAGACATTGGAAAAGGGGCTGGAGACCTGTTGCCCAGAACAAAAGAGAAGGTTTCTAACAATATAAAGGCTCAAGAAGGGAAAGTAAAGACTTCTAATTTGGATAGAAAGTCACTGGGCTCACTCCCTAAGGTAGAGGAGGCAGACGTGGAGGATGAATTCGAGCAGCCCACCATGTCATTTGAATCATACCTCAGCTATGACCAGCCCCGGAAGAAAAAGAAGAAGATTGTGAAAACTCCAGCCACGGCACTTGGAGACAAAGGACTTAAAAAAAGTGATTCCAAAAGCACTAGTAAAAACTTAAACTCAGTTCAGAAATTACCCAAGGTGAATGAGAGCAGGTCAGAGAAGCTGCAGCTGGCTGGAGCCGACTCAACCAGGCTGAGAAAGGTAAGCCTCAAGGCTGCAGTGCCTGCGGGTTCTGGGTGCCCACCTGCTACTGTTCTCCTTGGCTTATTTGCAGTTGGCCTGTTGTATTTCAGTTTGCACTAATTTCCTCTGGGCCTCATTTGCCCAAGGATAGATGATTCCCAAGAAGACTTTTTGGAGGCGTCCCTACGTGATGGACCCTTCTGTATTCATTTCCTGGCTTAGATGGTGGTGTTCATGACTATAAGCCTCCCTTCGGCCTGGACCTGCTAGGAATTTACTGTGGGTATGAAAGGTGTGCTCATAGAAAGGGGCTCTCCATTCACTGTTTCTCCTCTGCAGGTCCCTACTGATGCACTGCCAGTATTGCCAGACCTCCCCTTACCCACCATCCAGGGCAATTACCGTCCACTTCCTTCCCTTGAATTGATGCCCTCTTTCCAGCCAAAGAGAAAAGGTAATTTTCTATGTCTTTTTTTTTTTTTTCAAATAAGTGAGATACTTAAAAAATTTCTTTTTCAGTTGTAGTTGGACATAATGCCTTTATTTTATTTATTTATATGTGGTGCTGAGGATTAAATCCAGGGCCTCACGTGCTAAGCGAGCGCTCTACCGCTGAGCCACAATCCCAACCCCTCTTATTTTTAATTTTTTTTTGTAGTTGTAGATGGACAGACTGCCTTTGTTTATTTTTATGTGGTACTGGGGTTCGAACCCAGTGCCTCATTCATGCTAGGCAAGTGCTCTGCTACTGAGCTATAGCCCCAGCCCACCCTCTTTTTTTTTTTTTTATAACTTTATTTTATTAATGTGGTGCTGAGGATCGAACCCAGTGTCTCACATGTGCTAGGCAAGTGCTCTACAACTGAGCCACAACCCCAGCCCTGAATTTTTTTTTTTAATTGGGATAAAGATGTACAAATTCATTCATGATCTGTCATCGTAACAGTTATCATCATATCAGATTTTGAGTACATTTCCTAGGAGTGTACTCTGGAGTTTGATGGCTTAGGTTGAATCTCAACACTGTTTTTTGCAAGTAGTATAATCTTGGGTAATATCTTAATTTCTTTGGAACTCATTTTCACATTCTGTAAATAGAAGTAATAATGGTAGGATTGTTAAATGGAAACAAAAGTAGTAATGCCATGCCACTAGATGTAGTGGCACACACTTGTAATCTCAGCGACTCAGGAGGATCACAAGTTCAAGGCTAGCTTCAGGAACTTGGTGAGACCCTGTCCCAAAATAAAAAATAAAAAGGGTCTAGAGATGTAGTTAGTGGTACAGCATCCCTGGGTCTAGTCCCCAGTACCTCCCTACCCCAAAAGTGGTAATGCCAATAAAGCTTTAGCTGTAGGTTTTTCACATACAATACAAAGTCTTCAGGAAATCTTTGCTCCTGTTATTGTTAGCAGCCTTTCATTCTATATATTGTATGTCTGATTTTTAGCTTAAAGAAAAAAATTGTAGAGTTTTGGTAGCAAAAGAATAAGAAGCCACATTGTGTCTGTCAGCAGAAGACTTAACAGAAACAGATATATCATGGCCTGTCCACAAAGTGTCCTCTTAGACCACTGTAAAAAATGTACAAAGTTTTTATGTATCATCATGGAATGATTTCCTCAAATGTGCTAAATGAAACAAGCGATGGACCCAGGCTCAGTGGTGCACACCTGCAGTCCCAGTGACTTGGGAGGCTGAGGCAGGAAGATCAGAAGTTTGAGGCCAGCCTTAGCAATTTAGCAAGATTGTCTCAAAATAAAAAGGGCTGGTGATGTGACTTAATGGTAATGCAGTCTCTGGCAGAATCCAGAAGAATTGTCATTGATTGTCCTTGAGAAAGGGAAGGGGGAGGCCAAGGACCAATGTGGCTTTGTGATTTCCATTCTGGTTTTCTTGCCCTGTAGCATTCTCTTCACCCCAGGAAGAAGAAGAAGCTGGATTCACTGGACGCAGAATGAATTCCAAGATGCAGGTGTATTCCGGTTCCAAGTGTGCCTATCTCCCCAAAATGATGACCTTGTACCAGCAGTGCATCCGTGTACTTAAAAACAACATCGATTGTAAGTCACATGCTTCCCTTGAGCACATTGTTACAGTGGGACCTTGTCACTGGGTAGCTTGGCCGCTATTCAACACTCTTACCTTTGATTTCTTTGCAGCCATCTTTGAAGTGGGAAGAGTCCCGTTTTCTATTCTTGAACCTGTTTTGGAGAGGTGTACACCTGATCAGCTATATCGCATAGAGGAATACAATCACGTGAGTATCCTCCTTGTGAAGAGAGCAGCTTTCTGACTTGTGTCTCCAGATATAGCTTTGTCTCTGGATCTGCCGTGGCTGAAGGCAGACCAGTGGTCGATCCCTGTTCTGGGCATGTTTGGTTTGCCTCTGGGCCTTTAAACAAGCATTTTCCTATCACCTGCTCTTAAGTAGCCTTTTGGGCTAGAATCAGGGTGGGATTCAAAGGAGCAAGAAAAAACTTCTGGTGCCTCCTTTGTGCTTGCCTAGTCCGCAAGGGAGGGATCTGGCAGCAGAGCACCTAGGACCCAGGGATGCTCAGGTGTGATATCAACATAAAAAAAAGTACAAATTGGCTGAGTATCCAGACCTTCCAGAATTCTCCTGTAATGCAGACACACTCATCTGATGGCAGAGTCTCTCTCTCTCTCTAGTTCTGAGAGCTCGTAATATGACATCCCTCTTTGGTGACCCCCCTTGCCATGATAGTTCAGTGTAGTGCTAGGGAAGTAGCTGATTTTAATTCACCCAGCTCTACCCTTTACTGATTCCTAAAGGAAAAGAATGATCTTAATTTTTGTCTTATCGTCTCTTACAACCACCCAGGAGCTACTTAGTGCTCACACTGAACTTTTTTTATTTTTTAATTCAGTGATTTGTTTTTTCCCCTAGAGTTTTGGTATTTTAATATGAAACTTCTATGCAAACCAAAAAAAAAAAAAATTGCTAGGAAACGGGTCACTCCTAAGTGTAAAAGAGATACGTAAGAATGTTTTTATATAAGCGATATCCTCGCCTGAATGCAGGTATTAATTGAAGACACAGATCAATTATGGAAAGTTCATTGTCACCGAGACTTTAAAGAAGAAAGACCAGAAGAGTATGAGTCCTGGCGGGAGATGTACCTGCGGCTTCAGGATGCCCGAGAGCAGCGGCTACGAGTGCTAACAAAGAACATCCAATTTGCACATGCCAATAAGCCCAAAGGTAAGGGAAGGCAGAGGAGGCAGGAGCTGGCAGGTGGGTGGCTCTGGTCAGCAGCGAAGTCTTGGTGGGCCAGGCTGGTGTGGGGCCATTCCATAAACGTCTCTTGTGTTTGTAGGTGGGCAGAAATAACAGCAGTGTCACTGCTCAGGAAGACAGATATTAATCTCTAAATTTTTGCATAGGCCGGCGAGCAAAGATGGCCTTTGTCAACTCTGTGGCCAAGCCACCTCGAGATGTCCGCCGGAGGCAAGAGAAATTTGGAACAGGAGGAGCAGCTGTCCCTGAGAAAGTCAAGTAAGATCTCTGCGTGTGCTTGCTCTTTACCTGCTCAGGGAAGAGAGCCCCAAAAGCTTGTCATCCACCCTCAGAGGGAGCTAGCTGCAGGGCAGGAAGTGACTCACTTTGTAGTGTGAGTTCTGAGGCAGGCCTCCGTTGAGCACAGACCTCTCCTGAGCCTCAGTGTGCTGGACTGCAGCATGCCCTGCATGGTGATTCCTGCCACCCAGGGGCTTGGCTTGTGGCAAACACTACCTTACACTTTTCTCTTTTTCCCATTTAAACAAAAACATACATTTCTGGGGTGACTAGACTCTTTCCTCTAGACCACGTGAGCATCTGAGCATAAACTGGCACCTGAACAGAGAAGGCAAACTGAGATGTTGACTTGCTCTGTAGCTGCTACAGTGTCTCTGATCCACCACCAGATCCCAGGAGGCTGCATCCCTGCTCACAGTCACAACACGAGTCATCCTGTGGCAGGCCAGCTTCAGGCTGCATGTGCAGGGCAGATTTTCCCTGCTTGTGGCTGACCAGCTCTCTTCTGTGATGCAGGATTAAGCCAGCCCCGTATACCACAGGAAGCAGCCACATTCCTGCCAGCAGCAACAGCTTTAACCCCATCTCTGAGGAGCCGGCCTATGACGGCCCCAGCACCAGCAGTGCCCACTTGGTGCCAGTGGTCAGTAGTACCATCTCCTATGATCCTAGGAAACCGGCTGTGAAGAGTAAGTAACCTGGGCCCCTGCTCAGATACCTAAAACTAGTTTGGGAAGTTCCTTGAATTTCATTGCCATGGTATTGAATTTATGTACTGGATGTAGCATTGCAGATGCTAGAATAACGGTCAGCCTCCTCCTTTCACTTGCTGTGTCCATGAGAATGATCATAGTATCAGGCATGGTGGCTCATGCTTGTAATCCCAGCAGCTTGGGAGGCTGAGGCAGGAGGATCACAAATTCAAAGCCAGACTTAGCAACTTAGCGAGGCCCTAAGCAACTCAGTGAGACCCTGTCTCTAAATAAAATACAAAATAGGGCTGGGGATGTACCTCAGCAGTTAAGTGCCTCTGAATTCAATCCTTGGTACCAAAAAAAAAAAAAAAAAAAAAGAATGCTCATTTTAAACATTCATTTGAACACTTATGTTCTATTTTAAAAAATATTTTTGTACTGGGGGTTGAACTCGAGGGTTGCTTAACTACTCAGTCACATTCCCAGCGTGCCCCCCCCCCCGCCCTTTTTTTGGTACCAGAGATTGAATCCAGGAGCACTCAACCACTGAACCACATCCCCAGCCCTTTTTAAATTTTTTATTCTGAGACAAGTTCTTCCTAAGTTGCTCAGGACCTTCCTAAATTACTGAAGCTGGCTTTGAACTTGCAATCCTCCTGCCTCTGCCTCCCAAGTCACTGGGATTACAGGCATGCACCACTGCGCCTGGCCCAGCTCTTTTGAGATAGGGTCTTGCTAAGTCCTTAGGACCTCCCTAAGTTGCTGAGGTTGGTCTTGAACTTGCAGTCCTCCTGCCTCAGCCTTTTAAGTTGATGGAATTGCAGGTAGAGTCCTGTAATCTTACTGAGGTTATAATCATAGCTTTCAAATTATTTTTAATATCTGTTTGGGTCTATTTTGTGTATTCTCTATTACCATAGACTACCCTCAGTATCCTCAGGGGTGTCTACCTTGAGAAAGGTACTATTGTGTAGTCCTTACAGGACCTATGGGAGGGTGGGAGTCCTAGCTCAAGTGTCTGCCACACTTAGCTTAACGGTGGAGAGGTAGGTTGGCCCTCTTGAGGCTATGCTTGCACAGCTCACCTTAGACTTGTTGCTGTATTGGACAAAGTGGAGGGTGGGGGTGCCATTTCCTGTTTGGATGTTTGTGAGGCAGAATTGAATTATGGCACAGCCTTTATAGTTGACAAGGGTTGAGTTCCAGCTATGCCACTTACCACATACCCATGGCCACTGCAGTTAGAACTGGGAACAGCGATGTTATGCTCCTGCGAGGGCCTCAGCAGGTGTGTGCTGTGTTCTGTGGCTTTCACTGCATTGTTAGCAAGTAGCTCCTGCTGCTGTCCACTGTCTGCTGGTGCTCAGCCAGTAGTGTAAGGCTTGGCTTTGACTCTATGCTATGGTCTAAGCTGCTGTCCATCTAAAACTGCTGCCTTACTTCTCTTAACAGAAATCGCACCAATGATGGCCAAGACAATTAAAGCTTTCAAGAACAGATTCTCTCGACGATAAACCAAGCACTTACTTTGGAGATGGAATTTGGGGGGCAAGAATACAGGGACAATGGGGGCTGGAGAGTGGGACTTCCAGAGGAGCCCAGAAGCTTACTTTGTGGAGCCTCTTGGCCTTGGAATCCTGCATGGTCGCAGGTGCTGCCCTGCACACCTACCTGTGCCCTGCCTGGAGCACACTTCAGAATTCTGAAGACGATGTGAAGCCTCAGTCTCACTGAGGATTTTAAGGTCAATTATACTTTTGTTGTTAATTAGCATCTTTGTAAACTATAAGACATAGTTTTAATTAATAAATATTGCCCCCAGATTGTATTTATATTACCCCCCAGAGTTTTTTGGTTTTGGTTTTGTCCTCTACCACACTTAGCTTTTCATTTTCCAGGTCCTTTATTAAAGTTAGATGAAGCCATTCCCTGTCCCAGGGCAGTGCTCCTGAGTGCTCTCTGGTCCAGAGGGACCTGGGTGTCCCCAGAGCATGTGTGATGCTCACTGCAACTGAGAGCCAGGACCAGACCATCACCTGGGGAGCCTCCTTGTGGGGATGGCAGTGTTTGGGGGCTCCTCACACCGAGACCCTCCTCAGCGTTGCCCAGAGCCCTGTGCAGGCGCATCCTCTCACCTGCTCGGTAGTGTTTATTAAGGGAGGCTGTCTGTGAAGTCTACAGTCCTCGCCTGTCTCTTCGCAAGTTCTTTTTGTTGGTTTTGCCTGTTAGGCTCACTAGAGGACCGGAACCTTGAGAGGAATTTGCACAGACTCTCGGCAATTTAATATTCCACTTTTTGATTCCCATTTTAGGTGGTTTCTTCCTCCTCTGCCTTCTCCCCATCAGCATGGGGATAAAACACAGATGTGGCAGGGCTCTTTATAGCCAGAATACAACTTTGGAGTAAGCCAGCACTTTAATCTCCTGTTCCCTGTGAATTGCTACTAGAAGCAAATGGTTTTTAAAGTTGTAATGCTCTGTTGAAAGTTGCTTTTGTTTTTCCTTTTTCTTTGAAAGTAAGATCATGTAACTGCAAGAGCACAACAATTTGCTCGTCTGGTAGAGAACTGCAGCCCTCTACCTCTTGGGTTGTGTTCTCCACATCAGGAGGGCGGGACCGCCTGGGGAGTGGGGAGCCTCAGGGCATCCATCATGTTCAGGAAGGGAGGCTTTTGCTGACCTTTTGACTTAGGAGCAAAATCAGGGCCAGGAGGGCAGTGTCAGCTCTTTCCTGGCTGTTGAAGGTTACGGGTAGTAGGAATTGCTTGTTTTGACCCAGGTGGATATAGATGTGAATTTTAAGATGCGCACATTCAAGAAGCCTGCAAAGCAAACTGAGCGGGTAGGTCGTTAGTGTGACAGCCTGCTGAGCGTGGCCATCAGTCCCTCCCACAAGCTCTCTGAAAGCCCAGAATACAGAGGCCACTGTTTTAACCCCCCTGGACACCCCCATCGGGCTACCTTGGAGATTCCAGGGCTGTGCGGGAAACCTGCTCAGCAGAAGTTCTGCGTCCTCCAGTGTGCATTGCTGTGTCTTAATTTGCTGTATTTCTGAATTGGGTAAATTTCTTTCCCTTGATTGCTTATTTTTACCAGTACACCCCTATTTTCTAGCCTGATTCCCAAATCTAATATTAGAAAGTCTTTTACCTGAAACCAAGTGAACACTTGGATCAGGTGCCAGGCACCTGCTACCTAGCTAGCTTCCTGTAAGTGTGCACCTCTTTTTTTGGTGTCTCCAAGTCTTTGTCATTGAACCAGTTTTGCATATTTCAATTGAGTATGAATTCCTCTCATTAGGAGTCTGTAGGCAGGAAAGGACATAAATTTGTTCATTCCAATGTCAGTATCCGCTTCTGGCACATAAGATTTCTTGTTTGTGTAGAGCCAGGTCTTCCTCCGTCCCCCTCTGAGTGTCTGCATCAGGGATGTGACTTGGTGAGAAGAGGACACACTGAACTTCTAGATGACCCCCTCACCCAGCTTACCAAAATGGCTGCAGAGCAGACGCAAAATGACGTTGAACCTTTGGTCTCATTTGTGAAAACTTGTGCAATTTTTTTTCTGTTCTACACTACACATGAATCACCAGATAACAGATTAGTCCTTTGTGATCCCTGGTGTGATGAGCAGGGTCTCTGAGGCTTTTTCTTTCTTGGAAGTGGGAGGGGAAGGAGCAAGGTGTAATCCTGCTCTTCATTTGTATTTTGGTCCCAAAATGTAAATACAATTTTCTATGTTACTTTTTTGTGGTAACTACCAAGATGAATATTTTAATTAGATAAGTTATACAAAAAGGAAAATCCCACGTCTAAATAAAAAACAAAAAAATTCTGCCTCCTGCGTTTTTGCTCTTGTGTCATGGAATGAAGTCAAGATGTCTGCCTACTGAGCTGAGGCGGAGGCCTTCGTGGGGGCAGGGGTTGCTGTTGGTAGTGCCGCAGGACCAGGGAGGGAGTTTCAGGAGTGAAGAACCCTCCCGGGGACAGGCACCAACCCTTGTTGTGCTTAGAAGCCTGCAGCTGTGCAGTCGATCCACCCGACCCGTGACTTGAGGTGAGAGAACACAGCCAAATGCTGAGCTCCTGGTGGCTAAATGAAGGATTGGGAACCCAGATTCTCTTGACTTGCAAGGCTTGTGCGCTCTGGCTTCCTGTCTCTCCCTGGAGGGTGTGGGGCTCAGGTAGGTCTTCTCGGTCCTCCATTGATGTCTTAAAGAATGTTACTCTAAGCCACCTGCCTGTGATCCCAGTTACTTGGGAGGCTTGACCTTACTGATTATGCTCCTACCAGGTGCCAGACCCCATCCAGTCTTGTATCCAGACAGCCTCAGTTCCTACTTTGAAATCCTAAGCCCTAGTGGACAATGAGAAGGTGGGGCCTTTGGAGGTAATTAGGTCATTGGGCAGTGCTGAGAGTCGGAATGGCCCCTGGCATTTTGCCAATAGTATTGGTTGACAGGGGAGGCCTCAGCCCTACTTTGGAGTTCTCGTGGGGATTCCCGGAGAGTTCCCATTGGTTGGGGAAGTGCAGGAGGAGGGATTTCCAGAGGATATTTCCAGCTGCTGGTTCCTGGACAAGCCGCGTGGGGTTCGGGATAGTTCCCGGGGAGCGTGTGTGGAGTGTGCTGGTGGAGTTCAGAAATAAAGTTTGTTCCTGCATCAGTGGCTTGTGATTTGTGCCCAGCCAGACTGCAGCAGGCAGAGGCTTAATGAACCGGATTCTCCTGCCTATGAGAGAAGAAGTGGGAGCTTTGGGTCACTCTGCTCTCTCCCATGTGAAGGCACAAGAAGAGAGCCATCAGGGGCAGGATCTGCAGTGCCTTGATCTTGGACTTGAGCCTCTGGAACTGAGAGAGTGAATGTTAAGCCACCTAGCTCATGGTAATTTGGTACAGCAGCCCAAACTAAGACACTGGGCAGTTCTTAAGATAGAAACAAGTTTGAGAACTGCGGGAGCACACCTGCAGTCCCAGCATTCAGGAGGCCCAGCAGGAGGATCCCTTGAGCCTAGGAATTCAAGGCCCCCTGGGCAACATAGCAAGACTCTTGAAACAAAAGTATTGTTCTTGGAAGATTAATGTATTTTTTTCTTTTCGCTTCTTTTGTTCTTAGAAATTTGAGATCTGCTCCAGAGAATTCCACAAATAGCTCTTGCTACTTGGGTCAGTGACAGGAAATTGGCACATGTAGTCGCACACTTGGGTGGCCTCTCTCTGTTGCTGGGTAAGACCTAGCCCTTGCCCTCATGAAGCTTTCATCTAATAGTGGAGATAGTTATCAAATAGTTGCACAAATAATTGGTTAAAATAGAATTTTCTGGGCACCACTGAAGAAATTTAGTTGACTTGGTCAGAGGTAGGATCTGGAAATACATTTTGTTTTGTAGTCTTCCTCAAGTGAGCCTGATAAGCTGTGTGGTTGGGACTAAAGCATGGTGGGAAAACCCATGTAAACCTGGGAAATGAGTCAGACCCAGGCTCAAATCCTGACTCTACCACCCACTGACCTCAGTTTCCTCATCTATAACATAACAATGACACCAAAGGAATTCTTATTAGAGCTCCCTGAGAGAAGAGGAGCTGAATGAATTTAAAATGGAGAATGAAGGGAAAGAGTTATTTTCTACTGGTAGAGGGTTTTATATCAGAATACAAATATATCAAAAAAATCTGTATGAAATAGACGATTTTTTAAAAAAAATACAACTTAACCAAAAATTAGCTGGGCATGGTGACACATGCCTGTAACCCCAGCAACTCAGGAGTTTGAGGCAGGAGAATCACAAGTTCAAAGCCAGTCTTAGCAAAATAGTGAGGCCCTAAGCAACTTTGTGTGTGTGTGTGTAGGGGAGATACGCTGGCCCCAATAGAACTGGCAAATTAAACAGACTGATTTGATCCTTCCCCATTAGAAAGCTCCAGGCCTGCTGGGTACAGTGGTGCATGCTGTGATCCCACATACCAGGGAGGCCTAGGCAGGAGGATCATAAGTTGGAGGTCAGCCTGGGCAACTTAGCAAGACCCTGTCCCAAAAAATAAAAAGGGATAGGGATGTAGGTCAGTGGCAGAGCACCCCTGGGTTCAATCCCCAGTACTGCAAAAAAAAAAAAGGAGGAGGGGGAGAAAGCAAGCGCTAGCCCAAGATGGTCTCCAAGGGGAATTTTTTTGTTTTATTGTTTCTTTTAAATATTTTATTTATTTATTGGTACCAGGGATTGAACCCAGGGGTGCTTAACCACTAAGCCACATCCCCAGCTCTTTTTCATATTTTAGAGACAGGGTCTCACTGAGTTGCTTTAGGACCTCATTAAGTTGCTGAGGCTGGCTTTGAACTTGCGATCCTCCTGCCTCAGCCTTCCAAGCCACTGGGATTACAGGCATACACCATTTTAATTTTCTGTTTATTTATTTATTTTAATATTTACTTTTTTAGTTTTAGGTGGATACAATATCTTTATTTGGTTTTTATGTGGTGGTGAGGATCGAACCCAGTGCCTCACAGGTGCTAGGAAAGCACTCTACCACTGGAGCCAAACCCCAGCCCATGTTTATTTTATTCTTCAAAGAGGAATTCTTTCAACCTTCCAGGATCAAGTGGTCCCAGTGCCACCTGCTATTCCAAAGCAAAGGAAAAAGAGAAAGTGCTGTGGAAGCCAGTAAAACATGATATTGAAACTAGATAAAGGTTACACCAAAAAATAAAATTACAGACCTGCTAAGGGCCATTACCAAGTAGGTATGACGTATCGTGATCCTTGCCAGTGTACCCCATGTTAAATGGACTTGCCTTGGAAATTTGCTGCGACCTTGCTTGTGTGTTTGAGAAAGGTGACCCTGCTCAATCACCAGGGTGGATCCAGGATTAGGGTGTATTCCTGCAGGAAGTATCTCCGTCCTTGGGTTTAGGGCGTGACAATAGGAGTTTTAGGGAAGTTGAGGTTGAAGATTATTGATGCTGGGATTAGGGTGTTCCTGCTGCTTGTTCCCATTGAGTTCTCGCGAGATTAAAATGGGATTTGGAAAAAGCCTCGTGGAGTAGGATTTGGGATCGGACATATTGAGATTGCCCCTGAACGTGTGTGGAGGCTGGTGTGAGATCGGGAATAAAGAATTGCTGTTTGAATCTACAAAGCTGTGTGGTGGCTCCTGATTTTGTGCCAAGCCGAGACATTGGCACTTGGCTTTTGGCACAGACCAATCTTATTTATGAATATCGATGAGACTATTCTAAATATTAGCAGAACCTAACAGCACATTAAAACAAACCAAAAAAAACATGCTGGGATCTTGGTCGTTCTCAGTGTGAAGTTTGCCTCTTTCCAGCCCCATGACGGAGGCATATCGCATCACCTGCCTGATGTGGCTTTAGGATCAAATCACAGCCAAATAGGGTTCACTGAGCACTCGCAGGACATTGGGACTCTATCAGAACATGTCAGGACAGTAGTTCTCAACTAGATATGATTTTGCCCCCAGTAAGACATGTAGCAAGATCTGGAGATGGCTGGCTGTCACTGCTACTACACCTTCAGATTGCCATAAAGAAACTTTCAAAGGCAACACGGTTAACGGTCCCTTTCTCACAGCATAACATTCTACAATGCACAGGACAGCCCCCTTGCAACAAAGAAGGCTCGGTTCCATTGCAATAACAGCCTCCAAGCCCCAGTGGCTCAAAATCGGGAAGGTCTCCCTCCACCTGCATGTGGGTCTGGTGGGCATCTTCTTTATGCCATCCTCAGTGGGGCTCAGGTGAAGGGAGGCATCATCCCCAAGCTTTTAAGACTTTCCAGGCCAGTGGAGAATATTGCCCCTGCTCTCGGCTATGTCCAGAAGGGACATCCATCATGTTTTGTTGGCCATACCTAGATTCAAGGGGGCAAGGAAATCTAATACAACACTCCATGTGCCTGGACACAAAGAAAGAACTGGAAATATTTGCTAATTGTACCACAGATTCTAAAGGCACTCATAGAAGCCAGGTCTAGGTGATTCACAAGGCCAGGGCCAGGGCAGACTGTCAAGGCAGACTCTGCTTCAAGTCCCCATGCTTCCCGGCTGAGTGCCCTCAAACAAGCTACTTAATCTCCTCTTTCCCTGCCACCCTACACCTCACTGCCTTTTTTTTTTTTTTTTTGGTTGTACTGTGGCTGGAACCCAGGGCCTTGCAGCTAGGCAAGTGCTCAATGCTGAGCCATACCCCAGACCCATCAACCTCTCTGTTTCTTTCTACAAAAATGAGGAATCAACCTCATGGAGCCATCTTATATCATGTGAAGGATCAAGATGTGTAAAGTGCTTTGAGCAGTGCCTGGCACATAGGGAGAGCTTCAGACCTGCTGCCCTGGAGGAGGAGGAGGAGGAGGAAGAGCAGCAGCAGCAGTAGCAGCTCTGTGTGTGTGGAAGGGGCATTTGGTACAAGATGTTGTTACCACTGAAGTCCTGAGGAAAATGACGTGCTCCAGGTCACACAGCTGGTAAGTGCTGTATGGTGGCCAGGAGCCTGATCTCTGTGGTCTCAGCCTGGCATGTCTAAGTTCTCACATGGTACTAATATTTGAAAAAGGTCCAGAGTAGACAAGAACATGGTCCCTGGGCGGGGGATGTGGCTCAGTGGTAGAGTGCTTGCCTAGCGTATGTGAGGCCCTGGGTTCAGTCCCCAGCACCACACACACACACAAAAAAAGTCAAAGAACATAGTCCCTGGAGGATGAAGGCCTGGGTGCAAATCTTAGTTCCACTACTAACCACCTGTGTGGCCCTGCACAAGTTACTTAGCCTCTCTGCCCTAATTTTCTCTTCTATAAAATGAGGAAAATAGGACATTTGCAGTTATGAAGATTAAAAGCTAATAAAGTCAAGCCCTTAACAACATCGCCAGTGCCATATTGTGCTGGCTGTCACTGCTACTACACCTTCAGATTGCCATAAAGAAACTTTCAAAGGCAACACGGTTAACGGTCCCTTTCTCACAGCATAACAGATAAAAAGAGAGGAGACGAAGGCCGATGCAGCAGTCCTTGAGCTATGAAAATGTTTACTGATGGCCTGGAATGGGAGAAAGAAGACACTCGGAAGGTGCTCCTACATGCTGCAGCCGAGACCTGAAATGAGTGAGAATTCCCACTTGTCTCCGCAAATTCCTACAAGATAGGGTGTAAGACAGGGGACAGCTCAGAGGCACAAGGCATGACTCTCAATCTCAGCTAAGCCTGGCCGGCCCTCAACCAGACAGGAGAGCTGAGCTGAGAGTCTTGCTCTTGGCAACGGTGACAGCCACTGGGAGAATGCTAGTCTTTTCCTAGGGATCAGACATTTTTCCATGTGTATGTCACTGTCACAAATAATGCTACCAGGTAGTTACTCTTATTAACCCCATTTTATAGGAGACAAATCTGAGATATAGAGAAGTCACTCAACCCACTCAGAAGGCCAGACCTAACATTGTGGCACTGGGGTGAGAGGACAGAAGGAGGCTGACTGAGCGAGTTACAAGGGAAGCAAATGAGCTCTTAAATAAATAAAACTGTCTGTTCTGCCTCTTTGATTGATAAACCTTCACAATGACCTGGAAAGCTACATTTAAGATGCTGGGCCTAAACCAGGCATAGTAGTGTGATCCCAGGGACTTGGGAGGTTAAGTTAGGAAAATCGCAAGTTCAAGGCCAGCCTGGGCAAATTAGTCCCTGACTCAAAAAAATCAAAATTAAAAAAGTAACTGGGGGCAGCCAGGTGCAACAGCACATGTCATAATCTCAGCATTTCAGGAGGCTGAGGCAGGAAGACTATGAGTTCAAAGCTAGCCTCAGCAACTCAGTGAGACTGTCTCTAAATAAAATAAAAAATAGGGGCTGGGGATTTTCGCCATTTAGAGTGATGTTAACCTTGGGTTTATCATAGATAGCTTTTACAATGTTGAGGTATATTCCTACTATTTCTAGTTTTCTAGTGTTTTGAACATGAAAGGGTGCTGTACTTTTTTTTTTAAGAGAGAGAGAGAGAGAGAGAGAGAGAATTTTTAATATTTATTTTCTAGTTCTCGGTGGACACAACATCTTTGTTGGTATGTGGTGCTGAGGATCGAACCCGGGCCGCACGCATGCCAGGCCAGCGCGCTACCGCTTGAGCCACATCCCCAGCCCTTTTCTTTTTTTTTTTTAAATACACATTCTTTTTTTTTTTTTTTGAGAGAGAGAGAGAATTTTTAATATTTATTTTTTAGTTCTCGGCAGACACAATATCTTCGTTTGTATGTGGTGCTGAGGATCGAACCCAGGCCACACGCATGACAGGCGAGCACGCTACCGCTTAAGCCACATCCCCAGCCCCGAATTCCCTCCTTTTCTATTTCATGGAATAATTTGAGTATTGGTATTAATTCTTTGTAGGTCTTGTAGAACTTGACTGAGAATTCATCTGGTCCCCGGCTTGTATTTGTTGGTAGGCTTTTGATGGCATCTTCTACTTCCTTGCTTGAAATTGATCTGTTTAAATTATGTATGTCTTCCTTGTTCAATTTGGGTAGATCATATGCCTCTAGAAATTTGTCTGTCTCTTCAAGGTTTTCTATTTTACTGGAGTATAAATTTTCAAAATAGTTTCTAATTGTCTTCTGTATTTCAATAGTGTCTGTCATGATATTTCCTTTTTCATCACAAATTTTAGTAATTTGAGTTTTCTCTCTCCTTTTCATTAGGGTGGCTAAGGGTTTGCTAGTTTTATTTTTTCAAAGAACCAGCTTTTGTTTTGTTAAGTTTTTGAATTACTTTGTTTCAATTTCATTGATTTCAGCCTGATTTTAATTAATTATTCTCTGTCTTCTTCTACTTTTGGTGTTGATTTGTTCTTTTTCTAGGGCTTTGAAATGTAATGTCAATTTGTTTTTATTGACTTTTTCTTCTGTTAATGAGTAAGCTTAATGCAGTGAACTTTCCTCTTAGCACTGCTTCCATAGTATCCCAGAGATTTTGATGTTGTATCAGAGTTCTCATTTACCTCTAGGAATTTTTTTTTATTTTCTCCCTGATGTCATCTGTTACCCAGGTGCCATTCAGTGGCATATTATTTAGTCTTCAGATGCTGGAGTAGCTTTTATTTTTTATTTTATCATTGATATCTAATTTCATTCTGTTACGGTTAGATAGAACACAGGATCGTATCTCTATTTTTGTATTTGCCGAGACTTGCTTTGTGGCATAACATATGGTCTATTTTGGAGAAGGATCCATGTGCTGCTGAGAAAAAAGTATATTCATTTGTTCAATGAAGGACTATTCTATATATGTGTGTTAAGTCTAAATTGTTATTTGTTTTATTGAGTTTGATAGTTTCTTTGTTTAGTTTTTGTTTGGAAGAACTATCCAGTGGTGAGAGAGGTGTGTTAAAGTCACCTAATATTATTGTGTTGTGGTCTATTTAATTCTTAAAGTTGAGAAATGTTTGTTTGATATACATAAATGCTCCTATGTTTGGGGCATAGATATTTACAATTGTTATGTCTTGTTTTTGTTGTTGTTATTGTTGTTGTTTGTTTTTTGTTACCAGGGATATTGAACTCAGGGATACTTGACCACTGAGCCATATCCCAGCCCTATTTTGTATTTCATTTAGAGACAGGGTCTCGCTGAGTTGCTTAGAGCCTCACTTTTTGCTGCGGCTGGTTTTGAACTTGTGATCCTCTTGTCATAGCCTCCCGAGCTGCTGGGATTACAGGTGTGCACCATAGCACCCGACTGTTGTGTCTTGTTGATGTATGATTCCCTTGAGTAGTATGAAATGTGCTCCTTTATCCCTTTTTGCTAACTTTGGTTTGAAATCCACTTTATCTGATATAAGGATGGAACCCCTGCTTATTTCCTCAATCCATGTAAGTGATATGTTTTTTCCCAACCTTTCACCTTCAGTCTGTGGATGTCTTTTCCTGTGAAATGAGTCTCTTGAAGGCAGCAAACTGTTGGGTCTTTTTTTAAAATCCAATCTGCCAGTCTATATCTTTTAATTGTTGAGTTTAGGCCATTCACATTCAGGGTTATTATTAAAATATGTTTTATATTCCCAGTGATCTTGGTTTATTTGGGGTTTTTTAAAAAATAAATATTTTTAAGGTATAGTTGGACATGATACCTTTATTTTATTTACTTATTTTTATGTGGTGCTGAGGATCAACCCCAGGGCCTTGCCCATGGTAGGTGAGCACTCTACCACTGAGCCACACCCTCAGCCCCTATTTTTGGTTTTTAATTTGACTTAGCTTCTCTTTCATTTGGCCTTTCCTTTAGTGTAGTTCCTCACTTTGCAGATAGTCATTGTTGTTTTCCATTTCCTTCTCATGGAATATTTTGAAAAGAATATTCTGTAGTGTAGGCTTTCTTGCTGTAAATTCTTTTAATTTTTGTTTACCATGGAAGGTTTTTATTTAATATGAAGCATAATTTCGCTGGATATAAGATTCTTGGTTGGCATCCATTTTCTTTCAGCGCTTGGTATATGTTGTTACAGGATCTCCTGGCCTTGAGGGTCTGGACTGAAAAATCGGCTGAGATCCAAATTGGTGTCCCCCTATATGTAATCTGATTCTTCTCTCTTATGGCCTTGATTCTATTATTCTGTATGATAGTCATTTTCATTATAATGTGGTTTGGTGTAGATATGTTGTAATTTTGTACATTTGGTTTCCTGTAAGCCTCTTGTATTTGATTTTTCAATTCATTCTTCATGTTTGGGAAATTTTCTGATATTATTTCATTGAAGAGATTGTGCTTTCTTCTATCCTGATAAACCTTAGATTTGGTCTTTTTATGTTATCCTATAATTCTTGGATGTTCTATTTATGATTTCTTTCCATCTTCACTGTGTGGTCAACTTTATTTTCCAGATTGTATATATTTTTTTTCATTATCTGAGGTTCTGTCTTTCTTTTTTATTTTTTAGTTCTCAATGGACTTTTATTTTATTCATTTATATGTGGAGCTGAGAATCGAACCCAGTGCCTCACATATGCTAGGCAAGCGCTTTGCCACAGAGCCACCACCTCAGCCCAGAGGTTCTGTCTTTCAAGTGATCTAATCTGTTGGTGACACTTTCTATTGAGTTTTTATTTGGATTATTTATGAAATCCTTCATTTCAAAGATTTCTGTTTTTTTTTTCAAAATCTCTCTCTTAAAGTAATCTTTTGCTACCTATATTTGCTCTCTTATCTCTTTGTTAGAGTGATCAATTTTTGCCTGTATGTACTCATTTAGGTCATTCTTTGATTCACAGATCATTTTAATCATGCACATTCTTTTTTTTTTTTTTGTTAAGAGAGAGAGAGAGAGAGAGAGAGAGAGAGAGAGAGAGAGAGAGAATTTTAATATTTATTTTTTAGTTTTCGGCGGACACAACATTTGTTTGTATGTGGTGCTGAGGATCGAACCCGGGTCGCACGCATGCCAGGCGAGCGCGCTACCACCTCAGCCACATCCCCAGCCCCTACATTCTTTTTTAAAAATATGTTTTTTTAGTTGTAGATGGACATAATACTTTTATATTATTATTTTTATGTGGCTCTGAGTGTCCCAGTGTCTCACACATGCTAGGCAAGCGCTCTATCACTGAACCACAACCCCAGCCCCGAATTATGTACATTCTGAACTCCTTTTCTGTCATTTAATCTATAGCACTGTCATTGGATTCTAGTGTTATACCATCTTGGTTTGTTTGGGGCATTTTCCTCCCTTGTTTTTTCATGTTGTCTATGTCTCTTCCTCTCTTGCATTGTGGATCTAAGGTATTGAAGTTTCTACTCTATAATCTTGTAATGTCCCTGCAGGTTACGGGATACCTCACCTTTAAGGTAAAGATCAACATTTACAGCACCCAATGCAACTATGCAGCTATAAATCAATTAGCTTCTTTTTAGACACAGTTTTGCCACTATAAACAGAAATGATGAGTTTGGTTATCTTCTACCATATAGCCAGTAGGTTTGAATAGGGTTTAGAGTTTGTAGTGGTGATCAGAGAGAGAGGGAAGGGAGTAGGATGTGATGTTTATGATGTAGGATGTGAGAATATAAAGGTATTAGATTATAGGATGAGTGAAAGGGGAATCAACAGAAGTTGGCTGTTAGCAGGAGGGAAAAAAAAGGAGAGAAGGGCGACCCTATGCAAGTCTCCCTGTTGCCTCTGCAACAGGATGGTGACTGTTAGCACACCTAGCAGGGATACTTCTGGTGCCACTGGGCCCCCAGAGACCTTGGTGATGGTCTTCCAGTTCCTGGTTATTGTCCTTAGATAGAAGTGGCCACATTCCTAGTGGGTGGCAGCAGTAGCATCAAGCCTGTAGGTACCTTGGTATTGGGCTTCCAGGCCTCAGTTGGTGTCCCAAGATGGAATCTTCCCCAACTAAATATGGCGGAGGTGGCAGTGGAGGTAACCCAATATAGCAGTTGAGGTGTCCCAAGATGGAGGCATCCACTTTCACAGATGGGGCTGGGAGGATGGGCTGTGTGATAGCATTGGGAAGCCTGTTCGGTGATGGCACAGTGTGGCACGCAGTGCTGCAGCAGACAGCTGCTTCCTAACCCTGTCCATTGTCCCACAGTGGAGATTACCATGTGGGAAGGGCTATGGCTGTGGCTGTAGTGTCCCAAGATGTAGGTGGTGGGTGCAGTCACACTTTGGTGGATAGGGAACCACAGTGTGGTGTTCCTCTCCATGCAGGCACATGGTTCTTGGCTCCAGCTGAGGCTGCACATGGTGGGTTCTGGTCTGGGCTCCATAAAAAAAAATATATTTAAAAAAAAATGGACTAGGGATGCAGCTCAGTGGTAGAATGCCCTTGGGTTCAATCCCCAGTCAAATAAATAAATAAATAGGAATTCTGGACCTCTCAGATCTGAGCACTATAAGGAGGTGGAAGGCTCCTTTCTCTTTATATACCTAAGTCTGTTGCCTGGCAAGGAACCAAGTGCACACACATGCAGATGTCCTAACCTGCACACTCACACTCTGGTCTACACAATGAGGCACACATCATCATCCTTCAGAATACCAGGGAGCACAGAGAAGGTCTTCAAAACTCAGAAAAGGAGGGGGCACATTCAAAGATGCTTTCTTTTATCTATATATATATAAATTTTTTTTTAGTTGTCAACGAAACTTTTATTTATTTATTTTTATTTATTTATTTATTTATATGCAATGCTGAGAATTGAACCCAGGGCTTCACACATGCTAGGCAAGAGTTCAACCCTTGAGCCACGACCCTGGCCCTCAAAGATGCTTTCTCAAAGTTAGAAGAAAACAGAGCAATTGCTTCAACATTATGAAAGAATTCATCCACAGTCAAATTACCAATTAAACATGAATAGACTGAAGATATTTTCTTTTTTTTAATTAAATATGTTTTAGTTGTCAATAGACCTTTATTTTATTTATTTATATGCGGTGCTGAGAATTGAACCCTATGCATGCTAGGCAAGTGCTCCACCACTGAGCCACAACCCCAGCCCTGAAAATATTTTTATTTCCACTTAACAGGTATGGTTGTATGGCAGCCAGCCTCTAAGGTGGCCTCTAATGAGTTCCAGATCCTGGTATTTGCATTCTTGTACCATTCTTTCACATGTCCGTGAACATGGCTGACCTATGGAGCCAAGGGAGAGCGCAGAACTGCCAGTATGTGTCTTCCAAAGCTAGCTCGTAGGCAACGTTATGGTTTCTACCTTGCTCTATTCTGGATCACTTGCTCTGGTGAAAGCCAGCTGTGATCAGATCATAAGATATTCAAACAGGGCCAGTTGCGGTGAGCACACTGTAATCCCAGTGGCTCAGGAGGCTGAGGTGGGGAGTGGCAAGTTCAAAGCCAGCCTTAGCAACCGTGAGGCGCTTAGCAACTCGATGAGAACCTGTCTCTAAATAAAATACAAAAGAGTGCTGGGGATGTGGCTCATGGTTGAGTCCCCCTGATTAGGTTCAATCCCCGGTAACCCCCGCAACAGCAACAAAAAAGATTCAAACAGTTCTGTGGTGAGGTCCATGAAGCAAGGAACTGAGACCTCCTTCCAACAGCCTGCACAGTTTGCTGCCATGTGAGTTGGCTATCTTGGTTCTAGGCGGACACAACATCTTTGTTGGTATGTGGTGCTGGGGATCGAACCCGGGCCGCACGCATGCCAGGCGAGCGCGCTACCGCTGAGCCACATCTCCAGCCCGAGTTGGCTATCTTGGAAGTGGATCCTTAAGCCCCAGTCAAGCCTTCCAGAAGAAGATCCTTAAGCCTTCTCTCCATGGGAGACCCCAAGCCAGAACCACCCAGCAAAGTTACTCCCAAAGACCTGACTCCCAGAAACTGTGAGATTACAAATGTTAATTGTGGTTTAAAGCCATTAAGTTTGGGAGTAATTTGTTACACAACAAAAGAAACTAACACAGGTATATAAGAGGTAAGGTGGAAGGAGCCCCAGTATTTTGTAGTTTCTCTAATCAGTAGGTGAAGGTTAGCTGGGCGCAATGGTTCATGCCTGCAATTCCAGCAGCTCGGGAGGCTGAGGCAGGAGGATTGCAAATTCAAAGCTAGCCACATAGGACATTACAGAAAAATTACAGCAGGTTAAAATGTGCTTGTGCAATTGGGTCTTGCTTTCTCTTGCTCCTGGGAACTCGGTGACTGTCACCTTGTAATTGAGCTCAGACAGTTTGTTGGAGACATAGACCCTATCATCTCATATAACAGCCAATATCAATGAGGCATGTGAGGCCATTCCAAACTGGCACAGCAAAGAACTATTCACAAAACTTTGAGAAATAATAAATATTTGTTTTTAAGTTGTTAATAAATGTTGAAGTTTTAAAATGAATTTAGGATGAATTCACGCAGAATTAGCTAACGGGTCCTTAAGTGAGACTCAGTTTTTCCAAAGAAAAGCTACTGAGTATATCATTCAATTAAATCAACACTTATTAAGTGCTTACCACACGCTGGGCCCTTGCCTGAGATTGTGATGTGAAAATAAGCATAATTTATGACCTAGAGCTACTTTGAAGCAGAACCAATCTTGTCTACTTCACAAATGACTGAAGTAGGAAAACTTGAACAGATCAATATTTTTGTTTGAGTTTAGCAGTCTTACCGGGGCACTCCTGAGCCTGCTGTGAAGTTCAGAGTATCTCAGAACTTCCTGGGATCCTGGGGGTTTTCTTCTTTCCATCACAGAGCATTCTATTCTGAAAACAAAATCATTTTGATTCTTTTTAAAGAATAAATAAATATTTATTCATATATTCACAGTAGTGAGGATTAAACCCAGGTGGCTTTACTACTGAGCTACATCCCAGCCCTGTAAATTTTTAAAAAAATTTTTGAGATAGGGTCTTGCTAAGATATCCAAGATGGCCTTGAATTTTCTTTATTCTTCTGTTTTTTTTTTTTTTTTTTTTGTACTGGGGATTAAACCTAGGCCTAGGGTTATTTTACCACTGAGTTCCACCCCCAGCCCTTTTATTTATTATTATTTTAAATTTTGAGACAGGGTCTCTCTAAGTTGCTTAAAGCCTCACTAAGTTTCTGAGGCTGATTTAGAACTTGCCATCCTCCTGCTTTGGCCTCCTGAGTGGCTGAGATTACAGGCATGTGCCACAGTGCCTGGGGTGGCCTCCAACTTTTCATTCTCCTACCTCTGATCCTCTTGCCTCAGCCTCCTGAATATGTAGTGGCACACTGTTCATTTCAATTCTTTTTTAAAAATATTTTTTACTTGTCAATGGACCTTTATTTTATTTATCTATATGTGGTGCTGAAAATCTAACACAGTGCCTCCATACATGCTAGGCAAGGGCTCTACTACTGAGCCACAGACCCAGCCCTTTTCAATTCTTTATGACACTATGAAAAACACTTTCCATTGCACTTGGGTACACAAACTCCAATATAAAAAAAGTTTCATCAATTGAGACTAAATTTAAGATACATACTGAGTTTTTGTATTCTATTTTATTCTTTTTTATATATTTTTTTGTTGTAGTTGGACACAATACCCATTTTTTATTAATTTACTTTTATGTGGTGCTGAGGATTAAACCCAGAGCCTCACACGTGCTAGGCAAGCATTCTACCGCTGAGCCACAACCCCAGCCTCTCTATTTTATTCTTTCAATATGTTGGTTACACCCAACATGTGGCGCACACATGTAATCCTAGTGACTCTGGACTCTGGAGGCTTAGGCAGGAGGAAGGCAAGTTAGAAGCCAGCCTCGGCAACTCAGTGAGGACCTAAGGAATTTAGTAAGACTCTATATAAAAATAAAAAGAGCTAGGGATTTAGCTCAATGGTAAAGAGCCCTTGGGTTCAATCCCCAGTACAACAACAACAATAATAATCATTTAAAAAAGTATATCACAATCTTTTAAATCAGCCATTTAAAAGAGCTGTTCTGAAATATCACATAGGGGAGGCAATTTTAAGATCATCTAGCACGGGGCATGGTGGCACACGCCTCTAATTCCAGCAACTTAGGAGGCCCAGACAGGAAGATCGAACGTTCAAGACCAGCCTCGGCAATTTAGCAAGGCCCCAAACAACTTAGCGAGATCCTAAAAATAAAAAGGGCTGGGAAGGTAACTCAGTGGCAAAGCGCACCGGGTTCAATCGCCAGTACTAAAATAAATAAAATGAAAATAAACCATCTGGTTGAAGCCCTTTACTTGAACCAAGACTCAGAGAGGTTTAGTCACTTGCCCAGTGCTTAGATTTGATGGTAATAACCACCAGTCATTGAAAACCTACCTTGTGTCAGTCATCACTCTGGGATCTTGAATCGCATTATTTCATTTAACATTATTCCCACTTCACAGACAAGGAAACAGTCTCAGAATTGGGCAAATGACTTCTTCAGAGCGTCATACCATCCTAGCACTTGTCTCCGGGTCAGGAGGTCCACAAAGCCCGCTATCAAGAACGTGGTCGGGAAATCGGGTGTGTGAGCTCTCCACGCCCGAGCGCACGTGTGAGGCACTGATAACGCCGTGGTAAGAGTGCAGGGCCTTAGCACTCCGGGCGCCTTCCTCCACCAGCTCCAGTGAAACGTGGCAGCTGAAGAAGAAAGCGCAGACTTCAATCTCGGGGAGAGGGATTCGAATCCCGCACCACAGTCTGCTAACACCAGCAGCATCTCTACCCTTGCGTTTCCACGGCTCTGAAGCCGGTGTTGATAGGAAGACGCCTGTCAAAGTCCCCCCGAGCCACTCCCATCAGAACCACGCCCATCGCAGCCACGCCCACGATCACGCCCCCTCCCCCGCGGGCGCATGCGCCGCTCAGGGGCGCCTTTTACGACGCGTCAGACACTGCGCTTGGCGGCCGCAGGGCAGCCGAGGGAGAGCTGCGCGAGCGGCACGGGGCTGAGGGGACGCGCAGGTGGCGGCGTCGCCATGTCGCACGGCCACAGCCACGGCGGGGGCGGCTGTCGCTGCGCCGCGGAACGGGAGGAGCCGCCGGAGCAGCGCGGCCTGGCCTACGGCCTGTACCTGCGCATCGACCTGGAGCGGCTGCAGTGCCTCAACGAGAGCCGCGAGGGCAGCGGCCGCGGCGTCTTCAAGCCGTGGGAGGAGCGGACAGACCGCTCCAAGGTGGGCTGCCCGCGCCGGGGCGGGCGGGGCGGGATCCACGGGGCCTTCGGACACCGGGCTGCTCTGTCAGCCTCACTCTTGATGCTAAAAATAACTACAGCCAGGTCGCCAGGCGCTTTCCGCTGCCGGCCTCGCGCTTGCCTTTTGGGAAGCGAGCAGGGCCGTCTTCCCCTCTTTGCAGATAGGGAAACTGAGTCCCGGAGAGTGGAAGCGGGCGCTTTGGCTCTACACAGCGTAACGCTGTGTTCCAAGGCTGCCTGGGTTAAGGAGGAGGATGGCCGTGAGGGCGTTTTCCCTTCGGTTTGACCATTGGTCCCAGTGGCTGCGTGATCGTGTCACCTGGTGAGGACGGGCAAGGGAGACCATGGGTGTTACCGATCTAGAGCGCAGGCCCCCTTGAGAGATAAGCCGGTTGAAAGTTATGGACCCTCTTCAGAAAAATGCACATGAGCACTGATCTCTCAATTTGTAATTCAGGAGATTTCGGGTTAGGAAACCTCTAATTGGATGGTCCTCATCAGAACTCTGTGGATAGAAATATTAGTTTCAAATTAATAAGTACTGGAAAACTGAAGAAGGTTGACTGCATTGCACCCCAGTTTGCAGAACAGGGTGGGAGATGCCTGAAGACATAGGCTCTCAGCAAATATTTGTTGCTTTCTCCTCCCTCCTCCCCATTCCCTCCAGTTTGTTGAAAGTGATGCAGATGAAGAGCTTCTGTTTAATATTCCGTAAGTATCTCCTTGGTGTCTGCCTCAGGCTAAATAGGCTGTACACAATTGTCTTCTCAGATGGATTCATTCATTGCCTGGGTCAAGAGCACACATCTGTGTAGAAATGGGATAATACTTTGGTGGGTTTGAGGAGGAGAGCATCATAACTCTTTTGATGCAGACTGGAAGCAGATATATTTGTTGAGCAATAACTGAAAAGTAGATGTAAATTTCTTAGAATTGCAGAATGCCAGAGGTAGACATGATCTTAGAAATGATCAAGTACAAGTCTGACAGATGAGTACATTGAAGGTCAGAAAGGGGAAGGGTCTTGACTAGGGGTCACACAGCTAAGTAGGGATACAATCCCAGGTTGACAACCTTCTCTTTTGCATTCTGGCAGATTTACGGGCAATGTCAAGCTCAAAGGCATCATTATAATGGGAGAGGATGATGACTCACACCCCTCTGAGATGAGACTGTAAGTGGACAGGGCTTAGGCCCTCAAGAACCTTTTAGTTCTATTTCTTTCTTTAGTAACACTTTATTCCATAGTAATATAATTTTTCTTTATTAGATTTGATATTCTCCCTTTTAAAATATTTTGATCTTGTTATTTATGTGGGAATACACTTATCTCTTTATTTTTTATTTCTTTATTTTGAACCCAAGGCCTCACACATGCTAGCAAGCACTCTACCATTGAGCTACATCCCCAGCCCAGTGACTTGTTTAGATTAAGCATCTTCAGGGCCAACAGCTTGTCTCGTTTTCAAAGTGCTTACTGTGGCATCATTCATTCAGAGAGCATTCTATAAATGCCAACTGTTGATGACTTTGCAGTTTTCTTAAAAACCCAGCTGCAGATCTCAAACGATCTTTATGGATTCCACTCTTGGGATGAGCTTCAAAATGTTCCTTGGTATTTCACTCAGTCGTCATCTTTGCAGATGTTATGTTGACATGAGATTGCTTTGTCTGAGTTTGTGTGCTAAGTTCTGTGTATCTTTTATGACACTACATCTGTTGCCACCAGAGTTAGTACTCCCTTTTAAACAACTTACTTTATTCAAGTGTAGTCTAAAAGAGGAAAAAATTTTTTCAGAGTTCTGAGAAACAAATAACAGAATAATTTTACATTAAAAAAAAAAAAAAAAACATCCAGCTGGATTGTGATGGTGCATGCCTGTAATTCCAGCAGCTCAGGAGGCTGAGGCAGGAGTATTGCAAGTTTGAGAGCAGCCTCAGCAACTTAGTGAGGCTCTAAGTAACTTAGTGAGGTCTTGACTCAAAATAAAAAATAAAAAGGGCTGGGAAGAATGTAGCTCAGTGGTAGAGTGCTGCTGAGTTCAATACCACCACCTCCCCCGCAAAAAAATCTTTTTTTTTTTTTCATCCAGATAGGGATGGTGCCCAATGATAGAGTGTGTGCCTAGTGTGCCTGAGGCCCCAAGTTTGATCTTCAGCACTGTAAGAAAAAGAGGAAAAAAATTTTTTTTAATCTGAAAAATTGATCCAGTTTAAATGGACTTTAGAGAGATTTGATAACTTGATACCATTTTTGAATATTATAAAACAAATTTAAAAGCAGATTTATACATGCAGTCATTTTAAGAAAATTGTTTGTTTGGACTGATGCTTTTGGAGACTCAGTTACTAGGAAGATGGGCTAACTTCAGGATATCCCTGTTGCTGTGAGGTAAATTGGGTTCAAATTCTGGCTGCATACTGGCTAGCTGCTGCATGACTAGGACATTACATAACTTCATGCCTATTTTCTCAGGTAAAATAGGAAGAATAAGAGTGTAACCTCAAGAGGTTGTGGAGATCCAATATGTAAAGAACTTAGAATAGGTCTGAAACATAGTACAGGCCCAGTTTTTGGGTGAGCAGGTACAAATACTTAATAGTTCTAACACACTACATATATAACATTTCTCTGAATCTAAGATGTCATTGTAAACACACTATTATTTTAGGTAGAGTTTATAAAAAGAAACAATGATTCCTGGTCAACAATGACATATCATTGACACATCTAAAAAGTTAAATTAAGAATTTTGGGCTCTCTCTCTCTTTAAAAAAAAAAAAAAGAATTTTTGGGGCTACCAGGAATTGAACCCAGGGGGGCTTTTCCACCAAGTTACATCCCTAGTTCTTTTTTTTTTTTTTTTTTCAAGTTTTGAGATGGGGTCTTGCTAAGTTGCTGAGGCTGGCCTCAAAGTTGAGATCCTCCTGCCTCAGCTTCCTGAGTTGCTGGAATTATAGGGGTTTGCCACTGTGCCCAGCTAAATTGGGAATCTTAAATCAGAAGTATGTGAATACCAAGTATAGATGTTAGATGATATTAAAGAATTACTCTTGCAGAGGGTATATAGTTCAGTAGTAAAGTGCTTGCCAAGCATACCCAAGGTCCCAGGTTTGACCTGAGTACCACAAAAGAAAGAGAAGAAAGAATTGTTGTTAGCTTGGCTAATTATTAATATTGCTAATTACTGTAAAAGAATATCTTTTTTAAATTTTGTAGTTGAAGATGGACAGAATGCCTTTATTTTGTTTAATTTTTAATGCAGTGCCAAGGATCAAACCCAGTGCCTCACACATGCTAGGCAAACTCTCTGCCACCAAGCTCTAGCATCTTTTTTTTTTTTTTAAGAAATCTTTTTCAGGGCTGGGGTTGTAGCTCAGTGGTAGCTCACTCGTCTGGCATGTGTGAGGCACTGGGTTCAATCCTCAGCACCACATAAAAATAAATTAATAAAATAAAGGTATTGTGTCCATCTACAGCTAAAAAATTTTTTTAAAGTCTTATTCAGAAATACTAAAGTATTTATGGGTGAAATGGTATATCTGGGATTGCACTGAAATATGAAACAAAAACAAAATAGGGGTGATAGGCAAAATCAGCATAAATTTGTTAATTAAACTCAGTAGTAAGGTATGGAGTTCATTATTTTCTGTCTGCTTTTGTGTATGTAGTTTTTCATAAAATTGTAAGTTTTAATATATACAACTCTTAGAATTGATCCAATTTAATCTTCATATCAACTGTTTAGACTATGTATTGTCACTATCCCAATTTTACAGATGAGGAAACTGAGACACAGAGAGGTTAAATCACTTGTCCAAAATTACACAGCTGGTAAGTGACAGTCAGCTTTAGACCTAGAAGTGTAGCTCCAGAGATACTGCTATTTATCTCTTTTTAATCTTTATTATTATTTTAATTGATACAAAATAATTGTGCATATTTTTATGGAGTACAGTATATTTCATACACACAAATGTTCAGGATGATTGATATAACCATCACCTTAAACATTTGCCATTTCTTTGTGTTGGAAACATTCAAAATTATCACTAGGGCTGCAGATGTAGCTCAGTAGTAGAGCACTTGCCTGGCCTGCATGAAGCCTTAGGTTCAATCCCAAGCAGCCTTACCCTTCCCATCCCCCCAACCTTAAATATTCTCTGCTAGCTAGTTTGAAATATACAACTAATTGTCATCAACTATAGTTATCCTAATGTGCTATTAAGAACATTAGAATCTGGGCAGTGATGCACACCTGTAATCTTATTGATTTAGGAGCCTGAGGCAGAAGGATTGCAAGTTTGAGGCCAGCCTGAGCAACTTAACAAGTCCCTCAGCAACTTAGTGAGACCCTGTCTCAAAATAAAAAATAGAAAGGACTGGGGATGTGGCTCAGTGATAGAAGCACTCCTAGTACCAAAAAAAAAGAACATTAGTGGTATTCCTCCTATCCAATGTATCCCTATACTGATTACCCATCCTATCTTCATTCCCTCTTCCCTCACTCTTCCCGATCTCTAACCATTCTACCTACTTCCATGAAATCAACTTTTTAGCTTACACATCTTAAGTGAGAACATGCAATATTTGTCTATCTTTGCTATAATTCACTTAATGTTCATAGTGTATGTATATGTATCTATATATATACACATATACATACGTGTGTGTGTGTGTGTGTATGTATCACATTTTCTTCATCCATTCACCTGCTGATGGATACCTAGATTTATGCCTTATCTTGACTACTGTGAACAGCGCTGCAGTGAACATAGAAGTATGGATGTCTCTTTAACGTACTGATTCCTTTCCTTTTGTTATATGCCCCATAATGGAATTGCTGGATCATATAGTAGTTCTCTGTCTATAGGGTTGTTCATACTGTTTTCCGTCACACCAACATGTGGAAGAGCTCCTTTCTCTGTGCATCCTTACCAGCATTTATTTTCTGGATTTTTGATAGTAGCCATCCTAATGGAAGTGAGTTGATATCTTGTTGTGGTTTTTTTTTTTAATACTTATTATTATTTTTTTTTTTTAGTTTTTTAGGTGGACAAAATATCTTTATTTTATTTTTATGTGGTGCTGAGAATCAAACCTAGTGCCTCATGCATGCTAGACAAGCACGCTACCACTTGAGCCACATCCCCAGCCCTTCGTTGTGGTTTTGATTTCTATTTGCCTGATAGGTAGTACTTTTGAGCATTTTTTCATATATTTGTTGGCCCTTTAACTTCTTTTGAGAAACTCTATTCAGTTCTTTTGCCTGCCCCCTTTTTTTCCCAGTACTGGGGATTGAACCTGAGGTTGCTACCACTGAGCTATATCTCAAGCCCTTTTTATTTTTTATTTTCAAATAGTGTCTCACTAAGTTGCTCAGGCTGGCCTCGGTTTTGATTCTTCTGCCTCAGCCTCTCAAGTAGCTAAGATTTTAGGCGTGTACTACAAGTTCATTTGCCTGTTTTTTTTTTTTTTTTTTTTTTTTAAAGAGAGAGTGAGAGAGGAGAGAGAGAGAGAGAGAGAATTTTTTAATATTTATTTTTTAGTTCTTGGCGGACACAACATCTTTGTTGGTATGTGGTGCTGAGGATCGAACCCGGGCCGCACGCATGCCAGGCGAGCGCGCTACCGCTTGAGCCACATCCCCAGCCCTCATTTGCCCTTTTTTTAATTGAATTATTTGTTTTTGCTGTTGGGTTGTTCCATATGTATTCTTGCCATTAATCCCTTATGATAACTAATGAATTGATCACAAATATTTTCTGCATTCCTATAGGTTAAGACACTATTTTTTTTTCCTTCCAGTGCTGAAGATTGAACCAGGGCCTCTGGCATGCTAGGCAAGCACTCTGCTTCTGAGCTACACCCCCAGCCTGAGACACTGCTTTTAACTGCAGAGCTGCACTAGCTCTCATAGTACTGCTCATAAATAAATGTTCATTATTATCATTCTGCTGTGCATCATTCTTAGAAACACTTTGAAGCAAACATTTGCTTTTTTAAATTATATGCATTTTGCTGCTGCTGAAGTCTGGGCCTTTCCTTTGTAGATATGTTAATAAAAACACCTTCGTGTTGTTGGGTCTATGTGGCTTAGTCCTGCAGAATTTGTAGAAACTGCTATTACTTAGATTTTTCTTTGAAAAATATTTTCTTAAATTGCAGTGATACCTTGACTTGCCAAAGCCTTTTGCAAGTTTTCAGGCTTTTGTGCTCTTTGGAATCGGAAATCCCTAAATTGTATTATTTTAAGAACTGTAAGATGATTGAGTGTATGGGGTAATTTTTGGAAACAAAAAATGCTTGAATGTTGGGTTACCTGATCTTATCTCTTAACTGTTTAATATGCTTCTGCCAAAGTGTGTCTTTTTTCCCATGAGTAGGCTGTTTTATTTCACATCCTCAGCTTGGTATGAATGTGCTGAGTGGCTTATTTTCTCCATGCATTTGCTGCACGTGACCTAGTTTGAGCCTCCTCTTTGTGTATTGCTTCTCATGTGATCTTAACCCACTCAAAGATGCTACTGGATCATGTTGCAGTTCTCAGCTCTTTTTTCTTCCTCTTTCTCTGTCTTTCTTTAAGGAGACAGGTATCTTAATATCTTGCCTAGGCTGTCCCTGAATCCCTGGGCTCACATGAATCCTCCTGCCTCAGCCTCCTGAATAGCTGGGACTATTGGTGTACACTACTGTTTCTTGTTGGTTTAAGGATATTTATGTCTAAATGTCAGTAAAATGCCATTTCCAAAATTTGACTGCAAATTTTTATCTCCTTTAGATGGAATTGAAGTAAAGTCAGTTGAGCAGTCAATAGGAAGTCTTAAAAAAAAAACCCTGAAAACTGATAGTGCACATTTCTTGATTTTTCCCCCCCTTTCCTTTCTCAGGTACAAGAACATTCCACAGATGTCGTTTGATGATACAGAAAGGGAGCCAGATCAGACCTTTAGTCTGAACCGGGATCTTACAGGAGAATTAGAATATGCTACAAAGTAAGCATGGGACCTGCTTTCCACTCCTGCTGAGGAACAGTAGCACCTCTTGTTGTAGTGAGCATATCCTCATATGCAGCAGTGCTTACAGAGCTTACCATTTATTTTTGGCCACTCTCCTGCCCTCTTAGCATCAGAGATGAGTTTAAAAAGTGGAGGAGGCATCTCGATCCTTGGCTTGGTCAGTTTTGGGCAGAAAATCAGTGTAGGCCACAGACTTGTTAACTTGTAAGCAATTGGCAGATCTGCATGAGCTCCCAGGATAGTCTTAGGAAATGTTTTTTGGAATTCCTCTTTGCATAGTGGGCCTATAGCAGGCTCACTTAGTTTTCTTTCTCCTATGGCTTAGATTAAGCATGCTTCAGAACCCCTGCCCAGTTACACAGCATTTCTCATTCCTTTTCCCCGTGAGGGGAGGAGCAGTGTTTATTCATCTTTGTGTCTCTGCTGCCTTGGACAGGATATGGCAGATGGCTCAGGAAATATTCACTGAATGAATTGCTTGTCCAAAGGAGAAAAATGAAAAGGAAGAACCCAAGATTGATCCCTTACATTTGCCTGGGTTTTACCATATGTTGGAGCTGAACTGTTGGGCCTTGGTTGTGAGGTGCTTATTGGACAGTAACCTGTGTCTTCTCTTCTTTCTTCTTTCATCCTCTAGAATTTCCCGTTTTTCAAATGTCTATCATCTCTCGATTCATATTTCAAAAAATTTTGGAGCAGATACTACAAAGGTCTTTTATATTGGCCTGAGAGGAGAATGGACTGAGGTAAGAGGGGGTTGATAAAAACATATCAGCACACCATCAGAGTGGGGGCTTTTAAGGGAAGGGAAAGAGCAAATGAAACAAATTTTCTTGGTTTCTTCATTATAACATGTTCCCATTTGACAGACTATAGGAATTTTTAAAATTGAAATTTATGTTAATTCACAGTTTTTCACTTTCAAATTTTTTCCTTTGGCAATTTCAGCAGGGCGCTGGAAGTATAGCTGGTGTTTGAGCACATGCTTAGCATGTTCAAGGCCCTTCCTGCACCAAACAAAAACAAAAAGCATTCTTGATAATCCTTCTTGTTCTAAACACCAGGGATAAGATGATAAGATAAACAAGCTCCTATTCTCATAGTGCCCTCATTACAGTGTGGAGAATGGATCTCAGTTGCAAGTGAATCCTTAATAATGAGCTTTGCAAATTTCTCAAGATAAAAAAAATAGAAGAGAGGAGCTTTGAGACATCTGCTAGAAAGGAGACTGACTATAGACTACTCCACTGTGTGTTCTGGGGAGCCACAGTTTCTTAATGGCCCACCTACCCAGCATCTCCATTTTCTTGCAGCTTCGCCGACATGAAGTGACCATCTGCAATTATGAAGCATCAGCCAACCCGGCAGACCACCGGGTCCATCAGGTTACCCCACAGACACACTTCATTTCCTAAGGGCTGGCCCAGGCTCCCACAGATGTGCAGTCAGTGAAGACGTACCACCTGTTGGGAAGGACAGAGATGAGGCTCCAGTGAGAGTTGGTTGCCACAGCCTCTGCTGAGTTTTCTCTTTGGGGCTCGCTGCAGAAATCCAGCCTATGGACGATACCACACCACTGTGAGGGTTGTGTGGGTGCTGAGGGACAATCGTGGTTCTCTAGGGCACTGCAGAAATTGGGTCTTAGGTTGTGTGGCATCTGGCTGTCATGGATAATGCTTGCTTTTTCCGTTGATGTGGCCATGGGATCCCAAGTGTCTTGTTGCTTTGTGGCAGGATTTTTATGTGATTTTTTTCTTTTTCTTTTTTAAATGGAAACTCTTCCTGAGCTGCAGGAAACCTGAAGCATCAGGATTTTGTTTGTGTGAGCTATCAGGAGGGTCTCCAACTAGAAATACTTGTCCCTGCTTGTTCCTTCTCCCTGTTGTTATTCAGCATTCTTGTCAAGTTGCCTAGCTTGGAGTTGTCTGTCACGCACAGTGTCCCGTGGTTATAGCTTGAAAGGCAGGAGTCTCCTGATGATGTGTGATAGCTTGGGGGGGGAGATCTTTCCCACTGCCTAGCTAAGCAGTCTGGGGAGAGCATGGGAATCATTTGTGTTTGTGGGTAACCTGGTTGGGGTAAGATTGAGACTTAGTTAAAATTCCCTTTGGAATCTTCTTAATGTTTTATTAGCTTCTAACTTGTGTTGTAAGCCCAATGCCAGAATTTGGAGATAAGCTCTTGAGTTCTTCTGTTCATGGCTTTTATTCACTGTGACTAATAAGCTTCCTAATAAATCCTTGCCAGACATAACGTTTGTATTTTCTTTTGAATTTTAGGTAGTACTGATGACATTTTTATTTTACTGGAAACTGTACTGAACTTTGAAATTTTTGTTGTTTTGATCTAGGTAGATCATAGTGTCCACAATTAAGACTAGATCGGTTTCTCCTGGAAAAGTCAAGCTTAATTCTGTATCCAATACCCACCTTTGTAAAGAGGAAGGTAGGGTTAAAGACCGATATTCCATTTCTCATGAAGGGAAATAACCTATGGAATGATATTTACAAAAACAAGGGAGGGAGGGGGAAAAGGAGCACAGATCCTAGAACACATCAAGGAAGTAAGGGTAAGGAAAGGAAATGAGCACTGCATTCTGTCTAAAGGTGGGCCAGACTTTGGACTTATATTAATATCTGAAAATCAGTCTAGAACTTGAAGAGAACTTAAGTATTTGAAAAGGAGATTTGAGGTTGTCAAGTTCTCTCCTTTGCAGAAAGCAGGAGCAGTTGATAAGGGGAATTAGTGTTGAATCTGATCCTCTTGAGAGGAGGCATTGGCCTGTGCTGTTTTCAGGAGGATCTAGCTACTTTCTTCAGCTTTTCCTCTGAAGTCTGCCACCCCAATCTTGTACAGCCTGGAGATTCTGAAATGCAGCATGAAATCAACTAGAATGCAAGTGCAGTTCTTGACGCATTAAGGGTCCTACCCACTTGTCAGCCACAACCTCTTTGTTTTGGTTGAATCATCTTACGGATTAAAAGAAGGGCTGTTTTTTTTTTTTTTTTAAGTATTTTTTAGTTTTGATGTACCTTTATTTTTTATTTATTTGTATGTGATGCTGAGGATCGAACCCAGTGCCTCACACAAGCACTCTGCCACTGAGCCACAACTCCAGCCCCTATGTTTCAATTTGGACTAAGGAGAAATAAAAAGTTAGAAATCTCAGAGCACACCAGCCGTTCATTATTTCTACTAACTAAAGCACAAATGACCCGTAGCCCCTGGGGCTGGGCTTCTGAATTTAAACTTCACTCTGAAGAATTTGCTGAAAATGCCATGATGTTGGGTGATTGGAGGTGCAGGAAGAATTTCATTCTTCATCAGCAGACCCAGAAGGGATTTTGTTGTGGTGGAAGCCATACTTTCTTTCATTTTTGTGTTCTCTTGTGACATCCAGTTCTGGATCTTTGATTTACATTGTTTTTTTTTTTTCTCCAGTTTTTCTCCCCAGAATGTTTGTATTCTAGGTACCAACTCCATGACCTGTTGAGTCCTCAAAACCAAACTGCCTCTTGGCTTGGAGAAAGGTGCTTTGTTGAGCTTCCAGCTTGTACTGTTTTGTTTCAGTTCAAAGAATTAAAAAAAAAAAAAAAAAACCTAGTGTAGGTTAAGCTGGGAGGATGAGTCCTCAGCTGCTGAGGGACAAGTGTAACTCAACTTGCAGATCCCCACATGTGCTTTTGGGGGCATGGTCCTTCCATTCAGCTTGCCTGTCAGGCTTTTTCTCCCCTGAGCTCTATTTCCACTTTACTAGTGTAAAGGCGACTCACTGGTGACCAAATGAAGCCCTTTTGTTCCTGACTCATTGGATGGTGACATTTTGTGCACCCCGCATGGCACTGCTGGTCAAGGACAGTTCTAAGATAACACTGCTTGATGCCTTTCCAGCTATCCTGATTTGGCCTGCATATTTTCCCAGGGTACCTTTTAGAGTAATTAAAGGCTCATACTGGGACTTTACAGTGTATAAAGCATCTATACACGACCTCATGGGAGCCTAACATTAAAACTATGAGGTAGGCAGGGTGGTTATTAACACCATTTTATGGCTCAGGAAGCAGGTCAAGAAAGGCAGGCTTAGAGCAGCCTGTTTCTTTCCCCACACCTTTTCTTTAAGGTAAGACTGGAGGACTAGGTGATCTCGGGTCTTTTTGGGTCAGAGAGCCTGGAGCAGTTGGTGAGGACGGACGGAGGACCACGAGGGCTGCAGCTGGGCGCAGCGCGGTCAGGAGTCGTCCTAACTGAGCAGATGAACGCTGCTCTGGCCGCAGTGGCGAGACGCGGCTGTGCGAGGCGATGGCCATGCCGATGTATCCACTGATGCCCTTTCACTGGACGTGCACCTCCCCACGCTGTGCTCCGTGACACACACAGACCTACCTAAGCCAGCCCCAAGCGGCCCGGGTCCCCAGGGCGTAACGCAGCGTGCGGGCGGAGATGGGCCGGCTTCTCGCTGGCCAAGTGCGCGCCTCGCTGCGCGCGACGACGTCCTGCGGGAGGCTCGCGCGGGGAGGTGGGGTCGGGGGCGGGAGGTCGCGGGGAAACATGGCAGCCCCGTGCGGGGAGCCGGCCCGCTTCCGGGTTCCGTACCGCCGGCCAGGCCACTTCCGGCAGCGCGATGGCTGGGTTCCCGGGACCCGAACGGAAGTTCCGGCGGGGGCGGCCGAGGGGGAAGAGAGTCTGTGCCGGAGAAAGGGGAGAATCGCCCGAGCGGTCTCGCACGCCCCGGGAGAGAGGTGCCGGGCCGGGGCGCGGGGCGCAGGGAGCGCCGGGGGCGGCCGCGGGCGGGGCGCAGGGAGGCGGCGCGGCCCGAGCGATGGCGGGGGGGCGAGGCGCGAGGCGCTGTCCAGTCCTGGGCACTTAGGGAGTGCAGCGCGGCCGGGCGAGAGGCTGCCGGGTGCGCAGAGAGGACTTCGCGGTCGGAAGTGGGGGATCCCGTTGTGGGGCAGGAGCTTCCCCAGGGTCAAAGATAGAAAGCCCCTTTGTGGGCAGATGAGAGTCCTGGGTCCAGGTAGAAAACGTCACTGGGGAGGCGGTGACCCTTGTCAGAAGAGAAGTTCCCATTGTGGGTAGTGGGAGACCCCGGGTCTTACTGGGGTTGGAGGAAGACCCCAGGTCTGGGGGGAAGACACTCCTTCGGAGAGGGGGAGCCAGTGTTGGAGGGGGGAGTCCCCAGAGCGAAGAAGACAGGGAAGCCCAGCATTCCTGGGTGGGAAGAGGGACCCTAGGATCAGAGGTGCAAGATCCTCTGTGAGCTTCCTGCTGTAGGGAGGGGCAGCCTGGGGTCAGAGCTGGAGGGTGGGAGCCAGCTGGGAGTACTGGACGCCCTGTAAAAGGGAGGAACTTGGAGGTAGGTAGCGGAAGCTTCCGGAGTTTGGAGGATGCTAAGGGCGGGGAGG